>NC_141584.1:0-622382 GCF_036417535.1 Chlamydotis macqueenii | reverse complement strand
TCCCCCACACCCCCCCCCGCCGCTTCTTGCGATTTTAATTTTATATTTTTAACACCAGGGTGCGTGCAGCGGGGGGGGGGGGGGGGGGGGGGGGGGGTGTGGTCAGCTCCCCCAAAACGGGGTTTGAGCCCCAAGTCGATGTCAAGGCGGGGTGGGGGGGGGGCACCCAATGTCCTGCTACGGACCTGATTTTGGGTGAATTTGCCCCCAAAATGCTGGTTTGGGGGGGACACCCCCCCCCCCCAAGTGCCAGTCACTTTTAGGGTCAACAGACACCCAGCCCCCACCTTGGGATCCCCAATTCACCCCCCCCAGCTGGGAATCCCCCCCTCCTTTCCCAGCTGATCAGAGCTCCAAGCCCCAAAAAAGGCCTTTCCCCCCCATTTTTTTTTGGGGGGGGGGGTCTATCACACACAGCCCCCTTTGTCCACTGACGCCCCCGCCCCCACCTCCTCTCCGAGGGGCTCCTCTGCCCCCGGCCCCCGTGGAAAGGTGGGGAGGGGCCCTGGGGAGGGGACAAGGGGGGTGGGGGAGGACGCCGGCATTTTTGTGAGATGATGTCAAATCATTCGCCCCCGTTCGGGCCCCCCGAACCCGGCCTCTTCCTCCTCCTCCTCCTCCTCCTCCTCGCGGAGGCTGGGATGAAAAGGCGACTCTTTGGGGAGGCAGAGCCGCACAAAGAGCCCCTTTGAGCCGCCTCCGGGGGGGGTGAGGGCAATCGTGGCGATTTTGGTTGTTGGGTTTGTTGTTTTTTTTTTTGGGGGGGGGGGCACACCCTCGTGCCCCACATTTGGGAGAGGGCTGGGAGGGTGGGATTGGGGGTTAGCCTTAGGCTGGGGGTCGGGCATGTTCCATGTGGGGAACTCAAAACGAGGAGGTTTTGCCCAAAATGCAAGGGCTGGGGAGGAGCACCCCAAATCGCAACTGTTCAGCCCTCGCTTTTAGGAGCCGTCAGCCACCCCAAATATTTGGAGCAGCCCTCAAAAAAAAAAAAAAAAAAGGGTGACCACCTCCCGACCCCCACAGCACAACCTCATATGAGACATCAGAGAAGCCCCAGGGCTGGGAAGACCCCCAACGCTGGGGTACCAAGAGACCCCCCCCAAAAACCCTTCCTGGGCGGAGGCGAAGGGCTTCCCCCCCATTACCCCCCCCCCCAAAAAAAAAGTAAAAGTGGGCACAAAGCTGCGGACGCCAGTGCCAGGGCTCAGGCGGGGGCGGGGGGGCACTGGCAGGCGCGCGCCGCCGCTAATGAGAGGCGCGATTATCCCAAATTAATGAGGGTTGGAAAGAGGCCGGCGACATTTGCGAGGCGGGGGGGTGGGGGGGGGGAGGTTTCGAGGTGTCGCGGGGGGTCCGGATAAAACCATCCCGGCGCGGGAACGGCCGCTGCCCCTCGGTTTGGGGCAAATCCTGAGAGTTTGGGACAGGTGATGCAAAACTTGCTTTTTTGGGGGAGGGTCTAATGACGGGTGCGGCCCTGATGCTCCGTTATTGGGGTGCAAATAAAAAAGATGGGGGTTGTTTTTTTTGGGGAATGGCACCTGCAGCCCCGTCACCCCGTGCCGGGCCCCCCCCGGCCCCGTCCCTGTCCCCCGGCACTGGGGCCAAGCGCCCTCCAAAAGGCAGAATAAAGGCGAAATCCCACATTTTGGGGGTTCAGGGCCCCCGAAGGCAGAGGGGGGCCGTGGGGGGCAGGATGTGTCCCCGGAGGGGGGCAGCGGGCGTTTCGGGAGCTACAGGTACCCCCGCCCCCGCCCGCGCGAGGGTGAATAACCCGCCAGGAATAGAAACCCCCCCGGCCCCCGCCCCGGCATCTCCCGCGCCGCAGGATCCGGATCCGACCCCTCTCGGAGCGTGCCACCCCAACCGCCCCCGACCCCCACGGGTGGGGGCTCGGCGCTGTATCCCCATGGGGCTGGGTTTGGGGTGGGGGCTGGTTGAGATCTGGGGTCACCAGCTGCTGGCGGGGGGGGGGACCTGTCCCAATCTCCATCTCCTGGGGACCCCCCGGCTGCTCAGAGCCCCCCAAAGCCCACCCTTGCTGCAGCACCCCCCCTGCTTTATCCACCCCAAACCCAAAAAGTGAGCCCCCCCTCCTTTCCCAAAAAGCACCCCAAATCCAGGCAGGGCTGAGCTCCGGGATCGAGGACCCCCCAGGACCCCCGAAACCCCCCAGCTCCCAACCCTGAGGTGCAGGAGGAGGTTTCACCCCCTTTTTCTGCACTGGAGCCAGGGGGGGGGCGGGGGGGATAGTGAGGGATTCAGCATCCTTTGATGCTGGGCACCCCCCCACCCCCCAAAAAAAGCCACATATTTGGGGTGGCAGGGAGCCAGGGCCCCAAGCGGCGTCCTCCAGCCGGCACAAAGCCGCCCTCTGTGTCCCCGGGCCCGAGGATGCCGGAAAAAAAAAAAAAAAAAAAAAAGGAAAGAAAAAAAATTAAATAAATTAGGGAAAAAAAAATTAAAACCAACGTTTCTGACGGGGGCCGGCTCGAGGGTCCCGCGGCTTGAACGGAGACCAGGCTCGGGGTGGGATGGGGCTGCAGGGGGCAATTTGGGGGCTTTTGGGGGCTTTTGGGTTTTTTTTTTGGAAAGGGAGCGGAAAAAAAGCAGCAGGGCCGCGAGGCCTAATGAGGCGGCGGGGGCTGGAGGGATTAGCGGGGTGTGGGGGGGGGATTTGTGGGGGACCCTGGCTGGGCGGCGGGGGGCCGGGGCGCGTCGTTAGGAGAAATTACAATCAGGAGTGTCGTGGAGTGTGCAGCCCCCCCTCCCCGATGTGGCCGGTTTGGGGATCAAAAATTGCACTGCGGTGGCATTTGGGGGGGGACAGTGACCCCCTGCCCCCCAAAATTGTTGGCAGTTGGGAGGCAAGAGGGGAAACTGAGTCACGCCTCGCCCCATCCCGTGTCCCGCATCCCACCCGGCTCCGAGCTGCAGCTGAGGGGGAATTTGGCTGCTGGGGATGCAGGGGGGCTCCCAAATCTTTCCCCAAAGTGACTCCAGCGCCCCAGGAGATTAAAGATGAGGGACGTGAGAGGAACACCGGGATTAACTCCCCGCCGGGTCCCTAAATTCCAAGAATTGGACCCCAAGTCGAGCCCCCCCAGCCCCGAAGCCTTGAGCACCCCCACATCGTGAGGGGGGACCCCAGAGGCACCCAGAGCTCGGAGAGAAACTCCCCCCCAGCCACTTCTGGGGTGCGTGCTCCAGCGCACCCCCGGTCACCCGTTGCCGGTTTCGGGGTACGGGGGAGGTCGCAGCCCAGGGATGCCCACCGCCCGCCCCCAACCCCCCAAAGCCCGGCACAAGGGCGCCTGTGTCCGCGCCTGCCGTAAATCCGGGCGCTCGCCTCATTATTTCTGCGGAGCGTCGGCAGCGCGGCGGCCGGGCCGGACAAAGTTTACCCAACAATGCGGATGCCAATCGCAACACGCGGCCGCTCGCTGCGGCCCACAAAGGGCATTTTTGTCCCAAACGGTTTGGTTTTTTTTTCTCCCCCCCCCTTCCTTTTTTTTTTTTTTTCCCACCGCAGCCGTGACGGATTCAGCAGCAAGGGGGTGGGAGATGGACTGACCCTCGTCACCCTCTCCGCTTCCGCGCCCGGGTGGTGGCGGGGGGCCGCGCGTTGCCGGTGGGATTTGCGGCGATGGGTTGCGGTGGGACGGGAAGATCTCCGGGACGCACGGCACGCACCGTCCGCGCTTGGGCATCGAGATTCCCGGCAGCGCCTCCTCCCCGGTCCCTCAACCGGCGACGCGGTCACCGCGCCACCCCAGGCGTGGCTTTCGGACAGCCAGTGTCACCCAGCCGTCCCCGTGAGGGACCTCCTGGGGTCAGGACCTCCAGTTTGGGTCCTGCTCTTTGGCCAAGCGACTTGGGGTCAGCAGAGCCCCAAAAATGCCGAGGGCAGAGCTTAGGCTGTGGTTGGACGGTGAAAAGAGACCAGAAACAAGGTCAGCGCCTCTTGGGAGCCTCCATCACCAGTGGGTGGGTGGAAACCCACCGCTCGGGGACCCGTCCTCCGCACAGGGACGCTCCTCCACCCGGGAAGGCAAGGATCAGGCTGGGAAGCGCAGGGAGCAGTGGCCCGGGAAGGCAAGGATCAGGCTGGGAAGCGCAGGGAGCGGTGGCCCAAAGCACCAAGAGAAGGCCCTGGCCCACCCTCGCTCTCCACGGGGAGCCGGGGTTCATCTGTTTACCCAGGAAACCGAGCGGGGAGCCAGCCGTTCTCCACGGAGGCACCGTACCCAGGTGCGCCCGGCCGCCTTCTTGGCAAGGGGCTCGCTCCCCCCGTCCGGATCCACCTGGCCCGGGCCAACATCGGAGCGGCCCGGCGCCGGCCGGAGGCACCGCTGGAACCCGCTGCGGAAACCAGCGGGGTCCGGGGACGTCCCGCCAAGGCCGGCGGCAAGGGGGAGCCAGGAAAAAGGGGACAAGTGTGAATTTTCAGGAGATGCAACTCTTGTTTTCCTCCTGTTGGGAATCCGGGATGCCTGGGGTCGGGGGGAGGATGGGAAGGGGCCCGAGGGCAGGAGGGAGCACCTCGCCTGCGGGAGAACAGGCACAAACTCGGCTCCTTGCAGCAGTAACCGGCAAAGGCTTTCGGCCGTTTGCAGAGGCACAACCGCGCTCTCCTATGGGAGCGGATCAGGGAGCATCGCTCCGCAACTCCCCGGCACCGGGAGAAGCGCCGGCTCTCCGTCCCGCAGCCCCGCTCCTCGCACCCGGCAAGATTTTGCAAGAAGCCCCCAGCAAAGGCCCTCCCGGGGGGAAACGGAGGCGCGGGGCGACGCGAACGCCCCGTCGGGGCTCCTGGAGGCACCCCAGCTACAAAAGCTCGTTAGCGCAGGGAGCAGGGCAGGTAATTCCCGACTTCTAGGCACGGCTTTGGGGAGCCGATGAATGGAGCATTGAGCCCCGGGGCGGGAGACAGCGCGGCGGGTATTTACAGAGCCACGTGTGCGTTTGGGAGGAATGTCAGCGCCGCTAATGAGTGGCTCTTTGGAAACGCGGGCAAAAAATCTCGCTCATGTCTAGGAATAAGGGTAGGGGAAGGAGGAAAAAGTCAATATGACCTGAAAATCCCCAGACTGCGACGAGCAGGCGGGCTGGGCAAGGTGATTTATTCTATTAATAAGCCAGAAAGAAGGGCAGGAATAAATGCTGAATGCATTTTTGGTGGCCGCAGAGGGCCGGGAGCCCGCGGGCGGGGAGGGGGAGCAAGCCTTTCGGGGCACCCAGCGCGGGCCGGGCACAAGCCGCCTTTGACGGGGCCGTTTTCTCCCCGGCTTTTTCGGGAGCAGGGAGCCAAGGAAAACAAGGGACACGTTGATTTTGTCCGTGGGACATGGCAAGGGGCTCTTTCAGCCCAGAACTCCTGCTCAGAGCGGCGCGGCGGGGCTGGAAGCTCCCTCCCAGGGCCGGGAAGGGCCGAAGCCCTACAGCAGGTTACTGGGGCAGGAGCCCCATTCCCAACTCGCCACCTCCAGCACAATCAACGGCGCTAACACGCAGCGCGCGGCTACGAAGGGCTTTTAACTCCAGCTCCTCCACGAAACCGGGCTGAAAGAGCTCTGTAGGGCGAGCGCCCCAGGCTGCTGCGTGTTCTTCGTTCTCAGCGGAGGGCGACTGACACAAAACAGCTCCCCGAGCAAGGGCTGCCGGCTGACAGCGACGCCGCGGCCCCTGGGGTTCGGCTCACAGCGCGTTTTATTTAACTGTGAATCACCACACACGCACAGAAAGAGAAAAGACAGGCTATTTTTTTTTTTCTTCCTCAGATCTTTACTTGCAGTAAAAGATAGAAAAAGGTAGTAAATGAACCGGTATAAAACACACGGAGGGGAGGAGGGAGGGGTACAAACCAGCCTACAAAGAACACAACCCGCTGGGGAGCAAGGGGTGAAAGGGAGAAGTTTTGTACAAAACTACTGCTTACAGGTAGAGAAAAACGTATAAAATCCCTCTCCCTAGCTGGAGACGAAAGTACAAAAGTGGCCGTTCTCTCTTTTTACTTACACTTAAAAAGGTTCTGTACACCGGGGACCGGGAGCGGGCTCAGCGGCCCGGGACAGCTCCTCAAACGCTCGCCGCTTCCTCCCACAGCGCGCTCGAGAATGAATGAAACCAGCCGACAGCGCGAGCACGGCCCCACCCCAGCGCAGAGGAGCTCGGGGTAAAATGTTCAGAAGCAGCGGGGCATCCCCCTAAAAACATCCCGGCTGGGGAAGGGCTGAAGTGCTTCTGAATATTTCACTTGGTCCCCGCGCGGCTGACGGGGACGCAGCTCGTCCCCAAGGCTCCCGGGAGATCCCTTTGGAAGCACTTCTGGACTTGAGGGGGGCGCCGTGCCTCCACCCAACCTCTGACCTCGCGGCGGCCTCCGTCCCCGGGCCAAACATGTGCAAAACACCCGGAGAGAGGAGCGACTCGTTCCGCTCCGCTGGGCCCTCCCCGCGCAACGACAGAGGTGGCGAGAAGCTGCGGCCCCAGCTCCCGCGAGGAGGCAAAGCCAGGGCCAGGGGAAAAAAGAATAAAAAAGAAAAAAAAAAAAAAAAGAAAAAAACCCAACGCGCACGCAGACTTTGTTCTGTCTCACTCCCGAAAACGTTTGGAAATATATACAAAACAATTAAGGGGCGCACGGCCCTGCTCTGCAGCTTTGCACCCGAATTTCCGGAAGCAGCCGATGCTGAAGAACCGCGAGAGCCGTTCTTCGGGAGGAGAAGCGACTCTCAGAGCGGCACGTCACAAAAAAGGGCTTTTCAGAGATCACCCGGCTCCTGCCTGCCACCCTCGAGGGACGCCGGGCCCGCCTGCAGCCCCCGCCCCGCTCTCCGAAGCCAGGCTGTCCCGGGAGCCCAGGGTGCCAGGTCGTAACCTTAAGATCAGGGCTCAGGTTGGGATGGGTGCGAAAACGCCGGCGCCGAGGACAGAGGGGTAACACCGGCGGAGAGGACGCCTCAGAAACGTCCCTCTCCCAGCAAACCTCCCCACATCCACCCCAAACTGGTTTTTGCCCACCTGGTTTAAGAGTTCTCCCAGTGCGCAGCCGCCAGAGCCGTGTGAGCGCCTCCCCCGCCCCTGAAATCCAGCCCCTCCCCGCAGGTCAGGCCACCAGCTCAGCAAAGCAGCGAGCGCCGCAAAAAAGCGGAAAGAAAGAGTTCCTCGAACGGCCGAAGCTGCCCTCTCAAGTCTCAGCACCTAAAATTGCTGGTAAAAAGAGGTCTTGAAATACAAAAAAAAAGAAAAAAGAAAAAAAAAAAAGGCAAGTGTGCTTCTGAACATTTCTATTGCGCGTTGGTCCGTGAGCGGTGTTCTATCAAAAATATGGTACAGAGTTCGTCCGCCCGCGCCTGCCGCGGCTCGGGCCGCCCAGCAGGGCGAATCCGGGCGCTCCCGATACAATCCCGCCAGGAAGCGGCTTTCGGCACAGCGTCATCATAGCAGCTTGCGGTGAAGGATTTCCCAGGCCATTCGCTTTCGGAAGTAGGGCATGTGTTGCTTTGTGGGGGGAAGAGAGAGGAGAGAAAGAAAACGCGCATCAGCACCTCCTTCCGCTGCCGGAGCGCTTACGGAGCGGCTGCTCAGCTTTTTAAGCGGTGCCTTTCCTGGGGGAAATTTACTTTCCGATCACTGAAAATAGGATAGCGGCTGGAATCCAGGTAAAAACACAGCTCTTGATGATTTTCTCTAATAATTAGAAGTGGAATATTCACGCAGGGGATATTCCATGGAGGCTGAGACTTAAGTAACGCTGAAATCCCCCGGGATCCAGGCTACAACGCCCCGCTCTCGTCACCACGCTAACTGGGTCCCGGTATGGGTTTGTGAGCTTTCCCCAGCTCACTGGCGCGTCCCACGGATTTGAGCGCAACAGGAGGCCCGAGGACGGCTTGGGAGGAACGATTTCACACATTTTGCCGCTGCCCCTCGTGTCAGCTCCGCTCCAAGGAGCGGCAACGCAACTCCCAGGCGGGCGGGGGGCAGTTTAACCCCACAGAGGAGGCAGAGGGCATTTGGAAAAACCAGAATCTGCACAGACAAGCGCCGCGTGCTGTGTCTCCGTGAGCCCGAGGGGCACGCCGTGGGGGTTACCTGAGTGAAGTTGATGGGCTTGTCTTTGGTAATACAGTCGGCGTATTTGCAGGCAAACATCCCGCAGTCGCTGCCATTCATCTGCTGCGGGATCTCCTTTAACGAGAGGACACCAACCCACACGTCACTTCCTGAGGAGCCCGTTCCCACTTCCCAGCTTCTAAGGACGAAGAGCTCCAGGTGAAGGACCTCTCACAAACAAATCCTGACAGGGCAGGGCCGCACGGATGGCCAAACGCCAGCGCAAGGGGAGAGCAAGGAAAGCGGGTGGGCAGCGGGAATCGACGTGGCACTGGGGCAGCCCTGGCTCACAAAGCAGCCTGCCACTGAGGAGCTGGGATTCCTTCACCCCCTCGAGTCACCAGGAGAACGTATCCGTCGGGAAAACCAGCCAGGAAAGGTGCCTCAGGGCCAAGAACAAAAGCAAGGACCCAAAAGCCCCTTCTCTGACTGCCCAGACCTACCTGACTCTTCTTACTCAGCAAGGACCAGCCGTTCGTGTCGAACTCTTTCCTTTTCTTGTCCAGACTTTCCTGTTTCAAGTATTGCCTGCAGGAAGAAGAGAACAAGAAAGCTTACTGAGAGGCACGGGGGAAACCAGCCAGTACCCTGCACGTCCGTTTACCTAGGATGTCCTCTGCCGTGTTTGCAGAATTAACGCAGAATGGAAGGCCAATATTTTCGTCTCGATATTGGCCATTCGAAAAAAGGGCTCTACAGACCCGAGCTCTGAGGCAGCCAGAAGAAGGACCAAGCAGAGCCTAAAAACTCATCCAGAAAAGCACCTGCCAAGCAGAGTCAAAACCACAAACGAACCGGCGAGAACAAACCGAATTAATCAGAGTGACTCACGGCAGAGAACGGCTCAGCCGCCGCGGGGCTGCCTCAGCTCCCGCGAGCGGAGCGCAACGCTGGAGGGGAGGCTGGCGAGCTGGGCGCCATCCCTGACGGCGTCCCGTGAACCGTTTGTCGTTTGAGGATCTCACTTAGCACGAAAGGCAGACAGGAGCAAATTTCTCACAACCTTAACAGCATTCCAGCAGCTCGGGAACAATCGCCCTGTGTGTAAAGCGTCAAAAAAAACCCAACCCCACGCCACCAAGCTCCTTCTCCATGCTGGTGGTGGGTTCAGCTCGCTGGCAGATGTTCTCCTGGAGCTCTTCTCCCAGCCTTCCCTTCCATTTTTGATTTGATTTCTTCTTAGCACAGCAGAAGACAGATGGCAAGTGCTTTCAAGGAGAGGCAGACTAGAGAAGGTGACCCTGATTTTCTCAGATAAGGCTGAAGGGACAGAGGGGAGGCAGCCCCGGGCAGAGCCGCAGGACAGTCCCCTCCGAGACGCCTTTCCAGGGACCGAGTCAAGCAGGGAGCACAAGGGGGAGAAGGAGCCAGTCATGGCCGCGGTGGGACGTCAAATACCTTCCAGGAGCCTTCAGCAGAGGGAGAAGAGCCACAGAACCAGTCCCATTCCAGTCCCTAGAACTGGAGAACAAGGACAGCCCACGGGTACTGGCTCATCTGCTCTGCTCAAAGAGGCTTCCACCAGTTTGACCGAAATCATGCCACTGAAACAACAGAAAGGTGGGGTTTTTTTCCTGCCTCCTTGAAAAACTCCAGAAACTCCACCAAGATCACGCCCAAAGCACAGCCACGCAACTGCCACGCATTTTCCTCTGCGGATATGAACACCTTGAACCGTTCCCTTCACTGGGAAGTACGGAAAGGAGAGCTCAGGAAGGACACAGCCATAAAGGTGCCCAAGGAGACGAGGCAACGGGTCAGACATCGTTAACAGACATCGTTAACGGCCCTGATGAAGCCTCTGTCGGCTGCCGGCGTCATTAAGTGACGTTCAGCTTTGCAGACGCTCTCTGCTCCTCTTGGTGACCAAAGGACCGGGCAGATCTACAGAAACCAGCTCCTTCACTTCTGGCATCTTCTCAATGCAGCCCGAGGAGCCTTCTCGCTGTCGCGGCTGCGATCAGAAAAGTTTGGAAAGGAAAAGCGAGGGATTAGATGCTGCTGGCTCGAACGGAGAGGTCAAGAGAGCGCCTGGCGCGGAGAGGGAGGCGGGTTTGGCCGCCAACGCGGGGAGATGTGCCATCTTCGGGAAATCTGATCCACAAAGGCTTGGCTAAATCACATCTTGCTGTCAGTAAACGCCAGAACGTGATGGGAGAAGGGGGCGACGCGACCCGCAGACGAGCCCGAAAGACATAGGGTCAAACTTGCTGTCCTGGTGCCACTCAGGGAACGTTTCTCTCCCACAACTTTAAAGAACTATTCAAAGAAAACTCTCCTGAGCTGACGAGTCCCCGAAACACCCGGGGGCTGCTGAACCAAGTGCTGGACGTGGCAGCAGAACCACCCAGCAACCTCTGAACAAGATACAGCCCCATCCTCGCAATCGCGTCCCTAGAAAATCGCCAGAAGTAGGTTTTGCTGGATGGAAGAGCGTCGACGAGGGGAGTCTCCCTCCTGGCAGTCCCTCAAGACTCCATCAGGTCCAGACAAGCATTTTCTATCAACTCTCATTAACTGGACACACGCTTCCAGCCCAGTTCCCCAGCGCAGGGCCTGCTGGCTGCCAGTGGCTGCTGTAATTGCGCTCGGAAAGCGCTCTGCTTGGCTGCTCTGACTCGGCTGCCGTTTGGACAAGACAACATCAGCGGGGGGTAAATCTCAGGGGGGAAAAAAAAAAAAAAATCCTTTCACTGAGCATGAGAAGTCTCCATATCTCCGCTCCAAAAATAAAACCTAACGGACGGAGAAGCAGCCCCTCGCAACGAGTTCAAAACAAGGGCGAGCTGTGGCTGGAGGAAGGGGGCAGACTATCTGCACCACAACACAAACATTCATTAATTAAATGCCCTCATTTCAATTGCAACTAAAAAAATAATCCTGGCAATTACTGCCTACTTCAGAACCCACTCGAATCCTCAGCTAAAAAAAGAGCAGCGGCACACGGCCCGCTCTGCTCTGCACGTTGGAGACAGGGGGTGAAGCTGTGCGGATAAATAAAAGGACGCCTCGCGCGAGGAACGGCGACGAGCCTCCCAGCAACATCTCCGCGCGGGTCGGGTCTGCACATACGGAGCGGGGGCGGAGAGGAGCCGAGCGCGAGACTCGTCTGGCAGAGGGGGAAGAAAGCGGTGAAGTTTAAACGGTGCCGAAGCTTCGGCAGACAAAGCGAGCGGGTGGCTTCTGCACCTCCAGCTTCATCGCAAGCCGCAGCCGCAACGCTGACACACGCACAGCAGCCAGGAAATCTGGAGCTGGTTTTCAGAAGAGCGAGGAAATAACCCGCTGTGCACAGTTCTGCGACCGTCACACCTGTGTGGCTTCCTAAAAGCAGGCTCCAGCAACCTAGCCTGCACCAGAGATCAACGAGCATCAGCCACGTCGCGTACGAAATACAGCACCGGTGCTGCCTAGGAAACAGCCTGAGCCACCTGTTAGGAGGAGAGCGACAGAAAACACCTCGGGTTCATATCGCCAGGCAACGTCAGGAGGCAGAACTTCATTAATTAACTTTGTCAGGACCTCAAGGAGAAAAAGCCCGACAGAATTCTTACGCAAATCAAAATCCGTCACGCCTGAGATGGCCCATCAAATACTGTAGGCTTCTCATCTCACTCTCCTGAAGCTGAAAATGGATTTTTGCCCTCTACAGCGCTTACACACCCACACAAACCCGACCAGGTGCCTCGGGGAACTGCTGAAATCCGCTCCGCAGCGTACTGCTCAATGTCTGACAGCCCCAAGGAAAGGGCGTGTAAAGGTCAGCGTTTTAAGCGCTGCTGCTAGCAGGAGATAAGAAGATTTCGCAGGCGTGAGTCGCCCGGTGTGCTCTGTCCCCTCAGCTTTCCTCCAGCCTCCGCACACTAGAATCCAGTTTTTAACTCATTTTAACGGGTTGGTTCATGCCCGCGGCAAAACACAGACCGAGATACCAAGCCCCGCGTTTCCCAAGGAGAAGCCTCATCAAAACAGAGGCAGCTTTCTCACAACCCACTCCAGGTCTCACGCCCGAGTTGTGTGAAAGGCGAGATCTGAAACAAAGCACAGCAGCCACCAAACCACGAGCTCAGCCCTAGCCTGGCCGGCGGCCCCCGGGCTCCATCAGTTACCTTCCCTGGGCCTCAGCTTCCCTCCTCCGCAGAGCCTGGCTAACGGTACAACACTCACCACCTTTAGGAAGCTCTAAAGATTGAAAGCATGAAAGGGTCACTAACCATGAATAGGACCTCCGTCCCTTCTTCCCGGTGTGATCCTCCCACTGCATTCAACCAATAAAAGCCTCCTAAAAGGAAACAGAGGGAAAACAATTACGTCCAGGGCGACAGCGACCTGAAATCCCGGCTCTCTACCGCTCACCCTGTGCGGCCATAAACGACCTCGTTATCCTCTGGTTCTCTCTACCGCCAGTCTAGGGGCCTGCTCCCTCAGCCCAGACCTCTACGCCAACCACGGGCAGGACGCCTGGGTCCCCGCTCTCACCTCCCAGGCGTTTCACTTCACCAGATGTCCATGCCTTTTTCCTTGGAATCCAAGAAATTCAGGCTGAAGGGAAGCGATTTCACCCCGACCATCCCTGCCCCAAGGCCGGCCAGCTCCGCTCGTGTCTTGAACACAGAGGCAGGAGCCGCACAGCGAAACGGAGAGACGCCGCCCCGAGCCATTTCCAAAGATTTTATGCCTTTCCTTTCCCTTTCCTCCCTTCAGACCAACACCTCAGGACAGCGCGGAAAAGGGAAGCGGCTATTTTTACAGTTATTTAAACGAACCCGGCGCGCGCAGACTGCGAAGCACCTGAACTGGAAAACGAAGGTGCTAAACGGACTGGAAATGGCATTTGGCTGCTGTCTCTCTTTATCATCATTCACATTCCTCGACTGAATGAGTGACGCCTCCGCTGACAGGCTCAACCTCGCGCCAGAAGACACGGGATCGGATTCCCAAGCCAGCGTCAGAGCGAAGCCGAGACAAGAAACAGAACCGACGGCCGACCCAGGGTCAAGTCGGAGCGACAGAGGAGCTGGCAACCGCGCTTGGTAAATCACTTTGTGACCTGATTTGTATCGCGCCTGACGGCCCTACGTGCTGAGGGACCTTCAGAAGAGGGGGTTTTTCACCCTTGCCCAGAAAATAGCTCATTTTTATCACTTCCAAATATGGGAAAACACAGCACGGCCAGTTCTGGGTTTGACATGCGAGCACCTCTCTTCTACGAGAGCTCAGGAGCACAGGCAGCCAGCTCGGTTCCCTCCCGGAGCACCGCTCGGGATAGGAAAACCAAAGGCCTCCTCCGCGGTCGGAAGCCAGGAAGAACAACTCTCACCCAGCTCCGGTTTGGGGGCACGGCGTGGCGCGTATCGCCCTGCGGGAACTCCGCACAGAACAGACCCGTGCAAACCCTTCCGCGCGGCCTGACGCAGAGACGCTCCTGCGCCCTACACCCGCCACCGCGCTCTGCAGAACCTCCTGGAAACAAAGCTCAAGCTACCGAGCCGACCTCCGGCACGGGCAGGAAAGGCTCCCACCTGGAGGAAGGAGCCAGGAGGTGTCACTTCCTCAAGCAGCTGCAGGACAAGGGAAGGACCCCGGTCCCTCAGGCTCTGAGAAGCTGTTTTCCAAGAAGATGGAATGCCCAGGAAGACTGTAAGACTGGAAAAGCCTGATGTCCTTCACAGAACGGGTGTGAAACCTGCCTGTACCCACGGAGGTAACACCGCCCCACCGCCAGAGCTTTGGGAAGAGGCGAGGACGGGGCATCGGCACAGGGCTCTCCCGCAGAACAGCTCTGCAACCGGCGACCGCGTCAGCAACGCGTGGTGAAACATGAGGCGTGAAAACCAGGACGTTCCTCTGCCTCTTCCTTCCAGGGCCCAGAAAGGGACCGTCCCCACGGAAGGGACGGAGCTTCCAGAGCAAGATAAGAAGCCGTTTGATTTTTTAAACAGGCACAACTCAAAGAAGCGTTACTCACAACAGTATCCTGCAGGCTTCGCTGTTTATTCCACCCATGGAGTCGTAGTAGGTGATGGTTTTTTTCCTGAAGTCCACCACCTACACAAAGAGAGATTCATTAACAACGCACAAGACAAGGGGCTCAGCCCTTTGCTCTGCTGACAGAAAGAAGTCAGCTTAAACCATCTCAGAGCAAAGGATTTCAGGGGACTCCTAACACCCGGGTACAGCCCTCCCCAACCCCCCGCCGTGCTGCTGCGTTATTTAAGCACTGGAATCTCTAAATCAGGCTCTCCTCAGAGCACCCCGTGAAACACAAGAGCACTCTGTCACCCGCATTGTTAAAGCCGCGGACGGATAGGTTTACAGAGGCTTCGCTCCACCTGACGCGTGCATAACTAAATAGTTCAAGGCACAAGCCCCCCAGGTGGTTTTGCGGGACCCCGCGTCCCGTTTCCACACCACATCCCTCCGAGGAGCTCTGAGCTGAGGAGGCTGACGCAGGCTTAGAAGCCACGCGCGATCTGTTACCGCACAGGTGCCAAGAGACGGCACGGAACAAATCAGAGGGTACAGAGAAAGCCGTGCGGTATCTGTCATCTAAACCCGTCTAAAAGCATCCCGTGGCGATGTCTCTAAAGGCGAGCGTGTGGGAACGTGGAAACGAGATCTTTCTCCGGAGAATGAACTAGCCTAACGTGACCTTCACGGCTGTCTGTTTTCTCTTTCCAGACTAGAAACACACCAAAAAGTCGCACCTATCTTTTCTACTCCCTCTGGACTTTTGATTTTAGCCACAAACACAAATTTTCCCCCACACAAACACCGGACAACTGTGTAATTTGTGGGGTTTTAGCCTTAGCCAGCTGGGTTTATAGGACAACCCGCTCCAGCCACGCTCCGCTGGGAATAACTCAGTAACTACGGCGAGTGACTCACTGCCAGGCACCAGTGCACGCCCAGATGAATAGGCACCAAGAGGAGATCCACAGAGAAGATATCCACTTTTTTAGTCCACCGTTTCACAGCCTGGTACCCCGCCGTTTTTAATTTGGTAAAGAAGAAAGTATTGAACGCGTGAACTGCCGGCAAACCCTTCTCTTTGCTCCGCTCCATCAGCAAATTCATGTAGAAATTAATTATCTGGGAAAGAAAAAACATGCAGGACACGTTAGGGTGCTGACACTTCTGTGTAAGATGCTCTGCCCCTGCGCAAAATCAGGTAAGAAATTGGTTTTGCCTCCACCTGTCACTCTGACCAGTCTCCAGAAGGATTTACAACAGCTCAGCAGCCCTAAAACCCTCAAAAATCAGGAAAGATTTAGGAATGCAGCCTTATATATTCAATATTTCCTTTTTTCTTTTGGTCCTGATCATGCACATGGTCGGTGCCACCCCTCCCAACGTTATTATTCCTTCAAGCGCCCGGTCTACACAACGGTTTCTTCCCAGATGAACTGCTCCAGAGCGCGAGGCACAGCCCACGCTTACCATTCGCTCTCTGACTTCTGCCAGCACGGAGAAGGCAGGCAGGTTTGTTCCCTTCAACCTGCTTTAAATCACCAAAGAAAAACCATCTTGGTAGCCCGAGGCGGACTCCTCACCTCGTCGTTGAGCCAGTTCAGGTTATTGAGGGTCTGAATGTCTTTCCGAGTGATTGTTAACCGAAAAGCTTCGCTCAGGACCTCATCCTGGTTCCCACCTCGGAAGACGTTCTTTATTTCCTTCTCCATTTCCTACAGGGAGGACACAGACAGCACTGGAAGGGAGAGTTCCTGTCACGAAGGCTGGATTCAAACCCGGGTTTATTTGCTCCTCAAAGGATAAACTCGCTACGCGGCACAAGGGAACAGCTACCTGTCTCTATGCACAGATTTCAGGACATCAAGTTCGTGTTTGGCTGTTTTACGCACACAAGCGTCTGTTTGTCTACTCTAGATCCAAGCAGGCTCACCTCAGTGATTTCGGGGAACTCCTCTTCGCCATCAGCTGACTTGGCATCCTCTTTCTCTTCCGGGACCACCGTGACAGGGATTTCCTTCTCCAGCGGTACACGAAGATTTAAATCCACCAGATCCTGCACCGAATGTTCCTGTTCCTGCAGCCGCTGAAGGAGACACCTTCGGATCACGAGGTGTCCGAGGGAGTCACCTCGCTGGGGCTTGTGAGGGAGCAACGCGGGGCCAGGTGTTCCAGGAGATGCAAAAAGGGGGGCGGAGGGGGAGCGTTTATCCTGCCCACGACACCACCAAGAGCCCTGCCATGGGAAGGGGAAGCAACGCCAGACCCTGAAGGAACCAACTGTTGTCATTTTTGCCATTTCCAGCTCTGTGGTTTAACATTCGGACCTACAAAGACTGCTCTCTCGGTAACCCCTCTCCGTTACCTGGCTCTGCAGCTGTAAGGCCAGGGCTTTCTGCTCTTCGATTTGCCGCCATCTCTCCCGAGCTCGTGAATCGTAGACGCTGGTCCTGAAAAGCACAGTTTATGTGAAGAAATCAGTGTTTCACTTCCACAGGTGAACACTCACGGCAGGAAAAGAGAGCAGAGAACACGCACTTACAGTTCTTTGATCCACAGTTCCGCCTGGAAGAACGGGAGGCTAGAATGGGGGAGAAAGCAGAGGTGTAAGTGGTCTGCTTCAGGCGGAGAGTAAATAATCACGTGAAAAGCGATTGGTAAGTATTGTCTGAGGGCTGCCGTACTGCCAGAGCAATAATGAGAGCTACAGACAGATCTGCCAGCAACGTGCAGCCAAAAAAGAGGTTTGATGCACCACACAAGCTCCTGTAACTACAGCAAACTGCTGTTCCGTCAAGAGACATTCAGAAAGCCACGGTCACCTTCTACTCCGGGCTCTCCCCTCTCCACCGAATTACGAAAGCTATTGTAAGCCACCTCTCCCTCCAGCTACCACTTCACAGCCTCTTACCTTGGTGCTGGGGTTCTGGAATCCTTTACCTTCAGCAAAATGACGGAGTCTGACCCTAAAAAGAGTAAAGCTCATTGAATGTTGTCATCCTCCCAGTTACCACCCAATTCCACAGCCGCTGCAGGAGCCCAGACACAGAGGGGGAAGTGGGTTTGTCCCGTGTACTTAAGTCGATTGCCAGGTTTTGGGGTTTTGTTGGGTTTTTTTTTTTACCTTCAGACTGTGTATTAGATGCTGGTAGATCTTCTTGCTGCTGCTGGGCTGCGGAGTTACTGGAGTCGAAGACACTGGAGGGATAGCTGGGGGTGGAGTAGAGCGACGGTTTGTGTGGCGCCTGCTCCTGCGCTCCGAGGACGCTGGCCGCCGAACCGGCGGGCGCAAGGCTGTGAGCTTCAAACAGCTTTGAGTTCTTGCTGGGAGTTTCTTTCACTACGATTTTGCTGGAATTGGAACACCTGGAGCTAGGAAGAACAGAAAGTAAGTTCCCGGCGAAGACACGTGGCGCTGCCGGCTGGGGGAGAGCGTTGTACACACTCACAGGTGGAAGGGGAACAGCGAGGAGGGCTTGGAGGTGGAAAATTGCTTTCCTGTGACCATCTGAAGCAACTGCCTGTAGATCTCTCGCTCTTCCTCCCGAACAGTCTGCGGGGAAACAACCAGGTAAGTCCAGCCAACGCAATTTCAACAGAGACACCGTGAACCGCGAGCAGAAACGCACGGAAGCAGAGATGTTACGGGCGCAAGCACATCCATGGGCCTCGAAGAGTTCAACCGCCTCCTCAGAAAAAGCCACCCACTAACCGCCCTCCCAGCCTTTCCGCTACCTCTTCCGCCGTGCTGACGAACCGCCGGGGAGTCTTCTTGGGGCTGAGCAGGCTGCGGCGACACGGGCCGCTCCAGGAAGGACTCTGAGCGGGTTTGATGGGAAAAGCCGACGCATGGCAATGGTGGTTTGATTTTCCTACGAAACTGTTGGACGTCCCACTGCGAGGAGAGAGAAACACGCTTTTATGCGATCCCGCGCTTGTTTTAGTCTGTGACCTCATTCTCCCCCATCCCAAAGCCCAGCCAGGAACCAGGTCGCCCAACTGCGATCAGGGATTAGTGTTTTACTGGCCTTCTAGCTGGCTCTCTCCATCCCTGTGCGCCGAGGCGATGCCACCAGGTGGCACTGCGAGGCCGAGGAGCCGCAGCCTGGAAACCCCCGGTCAGAGCTTCCCGCCGGCTCCACCGGCTCCCGCTTCCACCCCCGCACCACAAAATGGCTGAACCCCCGCCCGCTCGGCGTTTTTGTTCATCGAGAGCGGGAGACGCGCTCCCTCCTGCGCTCACCTAGCAGCCCGTGAAAAAATACACTGGTTGATCTGGAGTTTCTCCCGTGGGAATTCATTTTCCCTGTTTGCAAAGGCGCGTTGGCTGCCGCGAGGATTTTCAGGAGCAATAAAAGCTGACCCGGTCCGGCCAGGTCTGCAGCAACAGGCGTTCGTATCAGCTGCAAAACCAGCTCCCGCACCCAGCACCACGCGCACTAACCAGTACGTTTCCATCACAAAACGACGACGTACCCCTTCTCCCCCAGTTTCCCAGTGGCGTAACGGCGTTCCCGTTCTCATCCCAGCACTCTTGGTACACCCAGGTCCGATCCGTGACGCCACCGGCTTCTGCGAGAGGCCGGTTACCCCACGCAGTGCCCTCTCAAAACCACCTCGCGCCCTTCGCGAGGGATCTTTGCCACAGGGAGGTTGAGAAACAGCAAAAGGCACCTACAGAGCGGGCCGAACTCGACCCGCGCGACTGTTTCCACCCTGAATTCACCAATTCAACACCACCGGTTTGCGCGGGTAAAACCCCCCGCGAAGCTCCCGTGCGGAGCGTTAAACACGGAGCGGAGCCGGACGCACCTGGGGTTCTTACGAGCTTCAAGGTAAGAGCCTCGGCTCACCCGCGGCTTCTGCGGCACGGAGCCCAGCGGGGAGAGCAAGCCCCTCCACTGCCCGTTGGCGCTGGAGCCAAAGGCTCGAGGCTCCCCCACCGCCCGGTAGCTCTCGGGGCAGCGGACTTCTGCAGGGGAGAAACGCGGCAGCGGTCAACAGAGAGCCACATCTTCCTCCCCAGGCTGCTCAGGGGAGGGGAGAGGCAAAGCCTGGCACTCCAGGGCAGAAAGCGATGTCCTACCTGGGCTGTAATTGAGAGCGCAGGACGCGTTTCCAGCGGGACAGGCGAAACCGCTGATCTTGTTGGGTAAAGACTGTGTGAAGAGACATCAGCGCTTTGTTAAAACAAAGCACAGCCCAATCCTGAACCCCGGGTGCGATGAAAGTGCCGCGGTACGCGAAGAGTGGCAGCTCCTCCCCAGCGACACCGCTACAAATCGGCGGTTACGGAAGCGGGCTGGTGTAATCGCACCGGCGCTGGGCTGACAGCGCAGCCGAAGCACACTCGCTCTCCTGTCCCCTCCCAACAATCCGCTCTGCCGGCTGCGACGGCAGTTTTAACGAGGGGAGACACGAACAAACGCCGTTTTCACCTTGTTACAGGGCAAAACATCAGCCTCGCAGCAGCGCTGGCAACTCGAGACAGGACCGCGGCGTCCAGATACGTGCACGCGCTTGCTGAGGCTGTAACGCGAGCACGCCTGCGCGCGGGTTTACCGTCCCCGGGCAGACTGCACAGGGGATTTCGCTTTTACACGCTCGGTGGTAACCCACAGTGCAAGCGGGGCCTTTCACTACTGACAGGGGACTGATAAGAAAAACGGAGACAGGCCTTTCAGCAGGGCCTGCTGGGACAGGGCGAGGGGTGATGGTTTCAAAATAGAGGGAGGCAGATTCAGATCAGATAGTAGGAAAAAATTTTTGCACTGAAGGTGGTGGAGCACTGTCCCAGGCTGCCCAGAGAGGCGGTGGATGCCCCATCCCTGGAAACATCCCAGGCCAGGTTGGACGGGGCTGTGAGCAACCGGATCCGGTTGGAGATGTCCCTGCTCCTGGCAGGGGGTTGGGCTGGGTGGGCTTTGGGTGGGTCCCTCCCCACCCAAACCGGTCTGTGATTCTATACGCACTGGGTGTTACCGAGATGGGGCTGTCAAAACCACCCAGGAGGTTCGGAACTCGAGGCTCAGGGGCTGCTGCGCAGAGACCCTGCCCACGGGCGCCTCCGAGCCCGGGGACCCCCACAGGAGGGGAAGAGGGAGCAGGGGAAGCCACCGGTCCCTCCCCAGGGCAGCGCGCAGGGGGCCGCGGGCGGGACGGGGCTGAGGCGGGCTGCGCACCTTGCCGCCCGGCTGGGAGAGCGGGTCCCGCAGGCCGGCCCGCGAGGGCAGGGGAAAGGCCTTGAACGCGGAGCCGTGGTTGGGCCGCGCCGCGTCCCGGGCCTCCATCCTCATGGGATCCGCGGCCGCATCTGAGGAAGAAGAGCCGCGGTCAGCCGGTCAGCCGCCGCCGGAGACGGCGGAGGAGAGGCGGCGGGGCAGTCTCGGTGCCGAGGGGGCGAACCGGCTCGGAGAGCGGCGGGCGGGCGCGGACGGCTCCGATTTTCCCTTCTGAAAACGAGAATAATGAGAAAAACGTCCGGGAAAGGCACGGCCCCGCCGGTCAGCGCCCGAGGCCGGGGCTGGACGGCGGCCCCGCGGGTCCCGCCGGGCAGAGCGAGCGGCTGGCCCTACCGGCCGAGGCCTCCCGGTGCTCGGCCCGGTACCGCCGTCCCGGAGCCGCCGGCCGGGGCAGGCCCAGGCTGAGGCCCCCCGCTCCAGGCCGGACCGGTCGCCTTACCGGAAGCGGAAGCGTCCCGAGGGAGCGCGCGCCTTTCCCGGGCTCGGTGGCGGCTGCCGGCAACGAGGCGGCCGGAAGCGGAACTCGACGCCGCGCGCGGCGCCGCCGGAAGTGACGTCGGAGAGAGGCGGCGAGGGACGGCGCCGTATGCGCATGCGCCTTGTGGAGAAGAGGGGGTGTGGAAGGGGAGGAGGGCGCCCCCTGGCGGCGCGGCGGTCCCGGGGGCGGCAGCCGGGGGGGGGCCCTGTGGGTGTCACCCTATGGGGGTGTCACCCTATGGGGAGGGATCGCTCTATGGGGGTGTCACCCACAGCGGGTCCCCTGTGGCCGGGGGACACTGTGGGGCACCCCCCGGGGTAGCATCACCCCACAGCGCGTCACCCTACGGGGGTATCGCCCTACGGGGGGCTCACGCCGTGGGGCCCTGTCACTCTGCGGGGTGTCCCCCCGGGGGCAGCCGGTCCCAGTCCCAGTACAGCCGGTCCCAGTACAGCCGGTCCCAGTACAGCTGATCCAAGTACAGCCGGTCCCAGTACAGCCAATCCCAGTACAGCTGATCCAAGTACAGCCGGTCCTAGTACAGCCAATCCCAGTACAGCCGGTCCCAGTACAGCCAGTCCCAGTACCAACGCTCTTTGCGAGCCTGACCCCGTCACAGGCGACCCCGTGACAGCTCGTCCCTCGGGCCTTCCCTGACAGCAGATCCCGTCCCGGGAGATCCCGTTCCAGCAGACACTCAGAGCTGATCCCTGCACCCGTCCCGTTACACCCGAACCTCTGACAGCCGGCGCCGCTACAGCCTGTCCCGCTACAGCCCGTCCCATTACGGCTGACCCCTACAGCCGATCCCGTTACAGCCGATCCCATTACGGCTGGTCCCATTATGACCGATCGCATTACTGTCAATCCCAATCCCGTCACGGCCGATCCTGTCACAGCCGATCCCGCTACAGCCTGTCCCGTTACAGCTGGTCCCTACAGCCGATCCCGTTACAGCCGATCCTGTTACAGCTGATCCCGTCACAGCCGATCCCATCACAGCCGATTCCATTACGGCCAATCCCGTCACGGCCAATCCCGTTACAGCCGATCCCGTCACGGCCGATCCCGTTACAGCCGATCCGTTACAGCCGATCCGTCACGGCCAATCCCGTTACAGCCGATCCGTTACAGCCAATCCCGTTACAGCCGATCCCGTTACAGCCGATCCGTCACAGCCGATCCGTTACAGCCGATCCCGTTACAGCCGATCCGTCACAGCCGATCCGTCACAGCCGATCCGTTACAGCCAATCCCGTTACAGCCGATCCCGTCACAGCCGATCCGTCACAGCCGATCCGTTACAGCCAATCCCGTTACAGCCGATCCGTTACAGCCGATCCCGTTACAGCCGATCCGTCACAGCCGATCCGTTACAGCCGATCCGTTACAGCCAATCCCGTTACAGCCGATCCGTCACAGCCGATCCGTCACAGCCGATCCCGTCGCAGCCCATCCCGCCACGGCCGATCCCGTCACGGCCGCTGGGGTGACAGCGGCTCCGGCGGCGGTGCCGCGCGGGCGATGGTGGCCGTCCCCGAGCTGTCCCCCGAGGCCTCCCGCCTCCTGCTCTCGGCCGCGCTCTCCCTCGCCGCCGTCCTCCTCTTCCTCACCTTCCTCCCCCCCGCCCCGAGGAGGGGGCACCGGCCAGGTCAGTGCCCGCCGGGACCAGCGGGGAGGGCGGACTGGGACCAGTAAGAGGACAGGCTGATACCAGTAAGGAGAGCAGGCCAGAGCACAGACTGGAACCAGCAGGGAATACGGGCTGGAACCAGTAAGGGCAGACTGGCACCAGTAAGGAGGGCAGACTGGCACCAGTATGAGCGTCCCCCCCATGCCCCCACCGTGCTGGGGAGGGGACACCCCCCGCCCCCCCCCCGCGGGGCCGTCCCTCCCTCCGGGGCCCATTTAGGGGCCGGCGGGGCGGCGGGTGCCAGTCTGCGGGTGCCAGCGGGACCGGGGGCACCTCACCGCCCTCCCCACTTTTTTTTTTTTTTAATTTTTCCCGATTTTCCTCTTTTTCCAGCCAAGAAGATGGAGCAGATGCCGACGGCGGACGGGCACGGCGAGAGCCTGGGTGCCGGCAAAGCCATCGCCGTCCTCACCTCCGGGGGGGACGCCCAGGGTAAGGGACACCCCGGTGACCCCCAAAGCTGGCAGCTGGGGGAGGGTCGAGCCCCATTTTGGGGAAAAACCAGGGGAAAACAGGACTTTGGCGGCCAGACCCTGCGGGCGGCTGAGCTGCTGGACTGGTTTGCTCCCAGTTGCGGTTGGAGGGTGACCTTGGGGGGCGGTGGGGTGAGGAAGCCGTGGGGTAGAGATAAGGGGAGTTTTGGGGTGCGGGGGGGTCTGGGTGCACGTGCCCCATGCCAAAATTTGGGGGGTTACAGGGACGGCGGCACAAAGCCAATGCCACAGAAGCACTGAGGTTGCCCAAAACCGCAGAGATTCAGCCCAAATCTCATCCCCGGTGGCCCCGGGGACGGGGGGCACCCCAGCTGGGAGGCGGGGGGAGGGGGTCTCATCCAGCCCGCGGGGGTCTCCTCTCGGCTTCCCCCCCCCAGCCCCCCCGGTGTCACGCGGCGGGACCGCGCCGCCGCTAAATGTCACCGGAGCAAAAATAACCCGGGCAGCTGCGGGGGGGGGGGGGGGGGGGGGGTTTGGGGGGGGCCAGCCCGGCGCTGCGGGGGAAACGGCGGCTTTGGGGGGTCCCGGGGGGGTCCCTGGGGTGACCCTCTCCTCCTCCCCCAGGCATGAACGCGGCCGTCCGCGCCGTGGTGCGCGTGGGCATCTACACCGGCGCCAAGGTCTACTTCGTGCACGAGGTCGGTGCCGGCACCCCCCAGCGTTCCCAGCCCCCCCCCGACCTTGCGAGGGGGTCGTTTCAACATCAGGTTGTGTCCCCCCCACCCCAATTCCAGGGCTACCAGGGGCTGGTGGACGGTGGGGACAACATCAAGGAGGCCACGTGGGAGAGCGTCTCCATGATGCTGCAGCTGGTGAGCGGCGGCTGAGCCCGGCCAGCTCGCCGCACCGACGGCGCGAGGGCGGACGCGGTGTAACCCTACGCCACGGCACCGGGGTCAAGCCCGAAAATAACCCGAAACTGGAGCTGGGATGGGGGGGGAGAGGGACAGACGGACAGGAGGGCGCTGGGGGTCCCGCAGGGGGGCACGGTCATCGGCAGCGCCCGCTGCCAGGACTTTCGGACGCGCGAGGGACGCCTGAAAGCCGCCCGCAACCTGGTGAAACGCGGCATCACCAATCTCTGCGTCATCGGCGGCGACGGCAGCCTCACCGGCGCTGACACCTTCCGGGCCGAGTGGAGCAGCCTCCTGGCCGAACTGGTCAAAGTGGGTACGTGCGTGTGCACCCCCCCGGCACCCCCCAGATGTCATCTGCGGCGTGAAAAGCAAAAATGGGGTTTGTACCAAAAGCAGGGGGTTTCGCACCAAAATCAGAGGGGGTCGTACAAAAAAAGGCGGGGTTTTTCCTCACGTCGGAGGTTCGTGCCGGTGTCCGGCCCCGAAGGGGACGTTTTGGGGGGGACGCAGAGGGCAAAGGGGGTGTCCCGCCCTGCGGCAGGGGGGATCACGGTGGAGGAGGCGAAGAAATCCAGCTACCTGAACATCGTGGGCATGGTGGGCTCCATCGACAACGACTTCTGCGGCACCGACATGACCATCGGCACCGACTCGGCGCTGCACCGCATCATGGAGATCGTGGACGCCATCACCACCACGGCCCAGAGGTGACGGGGCCGCCCCCCGCGTCGCCCGGCGCCGGGGGGAGCCCAGCTGTCCGCGCCCCGCTCCGCCCTGCCGTGGGGGTGAAACTCCTGTCTCCCGCAGCCACCAACGGACCTTCGTGCTGGAAGTGATGGGGCGCCACTGCGGGTGCGTTCCCCGCGCCGCCACCCGCCTCCGGCTCCCGGTACAGAAAGTGGGAAAAAAAACCCCAAAAACCCTAACCGGCCTCGGTTTTTTCCTCTTTTTTCCCCGCTTCCAGCTACCTGGCGCTCATCACCGCCCTGGCCTGCGGCGCCGACTGGGTCTTCATCCCCGAGTCCCCTCCCGAGGACGACTGGGAAGACCACCTGTGCCGGAGGCTGACGGAGGTAGGGCGGGCTCCGGCGGGCGCCTCGCGCCCCTCTCCGTCCCCGTCGTCACCCCCGACTCCCCGTCCAGACTCGCGTGGGCGGCTCGAGGCTGAACATCATCATCGTGGCCGAGGGCGCCATCGACAAGCACGGCAAGGCCATCACCTCCGACGACATCAAAACCGTGAGTGGGGAGGGGGATCCCCGGGTTTTGGGTTGTCCCCCCCCAGCCCTTTCCCGGCCCCCGCAGCGGGGCCGCATCCAGGTGCGTCCCTGTCTCGCAGCTGGTGGTGAAGCGCCTGGGCTACGACACGCGGGTCACCATCCTGGGCCACGTGCAGCGCGGCGGGACGCCCTCCGCCTTCGACCGCATCCTGGTAGGCGGCTCCCTCCCGCCCCGGCCCGGGGGGAGAGGGGGGTCCGGGGGGGTAACGTCCGCGTCCGTCCCCGCAGGGCAGCCGCATGGGCGTCGAAGCCGTCATGGCTCTGCTGGAGGGGACCCCCGACACCCCCGCCTGCGTCGTCAGCCTCTCGGGCAACCAGGCCGTGCGCCTGCCCCTGATGGAGTGCGTCCAGGTGGTGAGTGGGGGGGGGCAGGACGGGACCCCCAGGAGCTCCCCGGGGCTGCCCGCAGAGCGGCGCCACGCGAACGCGTCCGATGTAAAGCGAACCCGGCCGGCGCGGCGCCAAGCCGGCGAGCGCGACGCGGAGCCGCGCGGCGCGAGGCCAACCCGCCCCCCTTTGCTCCCCGCAGACCAAAGACGTGACGACGGCGATGAACGAGGGGCGCTTCGACGACGCCCTGAAGCTGAGGGGCCGGTGAGCGTCCGCGCCACGGCCCCGGCGGGGACGCGGGGCTGCAGCCGCCACGGGGGTCCCACACCCACCTTCTCCCCATTGCCAGGAGTTTCCAGAACAACTGGAACGTCTACAAGCTGCTGGCACACATCCGGCCCCCCTCCACCAAGGTACGGCAGCGAGGAGGGGGCGAGGGGACCCCCCGAGCCCCACAGCCCCCCAACACCGCCTCCTTGGTCCCCGCAGAGCGGCTACACGCTGGCCGTGCTCAACGTGGGCGCCCCGGCCGCCGGCATGAACGCGGCCGTCAGGTCAACGGTGCGGATCGGCCTCATCCACGGGCACCGCATGCTGGCGGTGCACGACGGTTTCGAAGGGCTGGCCTACGGGAAGGTGCGATCCCCGGGGGAAAACGGGGTGCACGGGGTGGGGCACGGCCCCCAAAAAGCAGCAGCCGTGGCCCCGTAAGGAACGGGGATCCCCCTTCCTCACCCTGGCCCCGCCGCGGCTCGTCTCGCCGTCATCCCCCGGCCCGGGGGGCGCTGGGTGACCCCAGTATTGCTCCAACACGGCCGCTGCACCCCAAAAACCCTTCTCCCGTCCCGCCCCCTAACTCCCTGCTTTCCCCCTCAGGTGGAAGAGATCAGCTGGGACAGGGTCGGCGGCTGGACTGGGTTGGGAGGGTCCAAACTGGGCACGAAGAGGTAACGCTACGGGGTAGAATCCCGCGGGGGGGTGCGCAGGTCGAGCCCCCCCAGCCCCGGGCGCGCTCAGCCGGGGGGGTCTCCCCGTCCCAGGACCTTGCCCAAGAAATACTTTGAGGAAATCAGCGCCACCATCAGCAACTTCGGCATCCACGGGCTGATCATCATCGGCGGCTTCGAGGTGAGCGGGCAAAGCGGCGGCGGCGGCAGGGAGCCGCGGGCACCGCGCCGGCACCGCGCCCGCGCCGACCCCGCGCCGCGCGCAGGCTTTCACAGGCAGCCTGGAGCTGATGGAGGGGAGGGCCCGGTTCGAGGAGCTCTGCATCCCGCTCTGCATCATCCCCGCCACCGTCTCCAACAACGTCCCCGGCTCCGACTTCAGCATCGGCGCCGACACCGCGCTCAACACCATCACCACGGTGCGGCCCCGCGCCCCTCGGCCCCCTCCCCGTTTCATCGCGGCAACGCCCGTTCGCCTAAATCCCCGTTTTGCACCCCAATTCTCCCGCCCCCGCAGACCTGCGACCGCATCAAGCAGTCGGCGGCCGGGACCAAGCGCCGCGTCTTCATCATCGAGACCATGGGCGGCTTCTGCGGCTACCTGGCCACCATGGCGGGGCTGGCGGCCGGCGCCGACGCCGCCTACATCTACGAGGAGCACTTCAACATCCGCGACCTGCAGGTTGGGGACCCCCTGCCCCGCACCCCGCGTCCCCCCGCATCGCCGCGGCCCCGGGGGCCGCCTTTATTCCCCGCTTCCGAGCCCCCCGGCGCCCGTTTTCGTGTCCCACGTAGATCAACGTGGAGCATTTAACTGAGAAGATGAAGACGACGGTGAAGAGGGGGCTGGTCCTCAGGCACGTCCCTGGGGTGGGGTGGGGTGGGGTGGGATGAGGGGGGCGGCTGAGCCCTGCTGCGCTCGTGTCACCTCCCACCTCCCTTCCCCCGGGGCAGGAACGAGCGGTGCAACGAGAACTACACCACCGACTTCATCTACAACCTCTACTCGGAGGAAGGGAAGGGCATCTTCGACTGCCGAAAAAACGTCCTGGGGCACATGCAGCAGGTGCGGACCCCTCCCCGGGCAACGGCAAGGCAGCCCCCACCCCGGGGTTGGGAGACCCTCGCCCGAGGCTTTACCCCCCGCCCCCGTTCACTCCGGTCGCAGGGCGGCACCCCGACTCCCTTCGACAGGAACTTCGGCACCAAAATGGGCGCCAAGGCGGTGGCCTGGATCACCGGGAAGATCAAGGAGTGCTCCCGGCACGGTGGGTGCCGCCCCGGGGGGTTTCTCGGCCTTCTTCCCACAGCCCCCCACCCTTCCCCGCAGCCGCAGGGCCAGGAGCGCCGAAAACAACCCCCAAATGCGCACACGTGCTCTGATACCTCAACGCAAAGGGCTCGCGGCTCCCCTGCAGATTTTGGGGGGGTGCTCTCCCCTCGGGGGGGGTCCAAACCCCTGAGCCCCCCCCCGCCTCCCCTCGCAGGTCGCATCTTCGCCAACACGGCCGACTCGGCTTGCCTGCTGGGCATGCGCAAGCGCAGCCTCGTCTTCCAGCCCATCACCGAGCTCAAGGAGCAGACGGACTTCGAGTAGGCGCCCCCCCCTTTTTTTTTTTGTTTAAACCACCCCCCCGGCCCCGAGACCGTGCCCCGGGAAGGATAAACACAGGCTGGGAAGGCTTCCCCGGGCGGCGCAGCGCTGCTTCCAGCCAGGATCATGGCGCCGCCTTCTTTCTCCCACCCAGGCACCGCATCCCGAAGGAGCAGTGGTGGCTGAAGCTTCGCCCCATCCTCAAAATCCTGGCCAAGTACAACATCGAGCTGGACACCTCGGAGAAAGCCCACCTGGAGCACATCACGCGCAAGAGGATCTCCTTCGAGTCCAACATCTAAGAGGCCACCGCCCGGCACGGCGTCCCCCCGCCCCGGAGCGCAGCCGGGGAACCTCCGAAAGCAGCGCTGCCCCCCGCTGTAGCTCGCACCCCCCGGGGGAGCCGGGCAGCGCTCCGCCCCCCGAGGGCACCTGCCGCCTCCACAAAAGAGTTCTCCCGAAGCGGAGGGTTTCCTCGGGGTAAATTTTGGGTTGGTTTAGGTGTTTTCCGGGCTTTTTAAAGAGAAAAGCGGTCCCCCACGCGTCGCGGCGGGACGTTGCGATGCTGAGAGCAAGCGGTGCGGGCAGAGTGCCTAGGGCACCGCTTTAGCGCTAAAAATTCAGAATTGAGACGCTTCAATAAACTCACCGCTCGCTCGTGGCGGCAGACGCATGGTACTCCGACCCTCCGGCGCCCACGCCTCGGGGACGGCAAACACGGCCCCCGCCGCGCGCGCCCCTGGCCGCGGCGGCTTCGTTCCCAGCCCAACGCGGAGGGGCACAACATCCATCGGCTCATTTCCCCCCCCAAGGTTCTCCCACAAAGCAATTGTCAAAGGTCACGCGCCTGACTTCGCCTTCCAGAGCACGGGGCAGCTCTCGCGGGACGAGGAGCGCGCGCGCAGAGCACGGCGCAGCTCGGTGCATCGCCGAGATCCCCAAAACAGCCCAGAGAAGGGCGGAGGCGCAGCAGCGGGCCGGCAGGAGCGAGGGGGAGCGGGGGGGCCGGGCTGCGGCCGGAGGCAGAACCCACGCGGAGCTCACCAGCGCGAGGGTCCGAGGAGGCGTCCCCGCGGGCGGGGTGACGTTACGGACCTCAGCGGCGCGACGCGGGCCGTACGCCGTGCCAAAACCAAGCACCGGACTGAAACCACCAGCGGCAGCACCCCCAAACCTCACCCTGACGCACCCTCCCCGTCCAGGGAAGACCCCGAAAGCGCGAGGCTGAGCCCCCGCGCCCCCTCACTGACCCCGGCCGCGAGCGAGCCGTTTACATCCGTGAACGCGTGACGGTGTGCGTGGGGACGCCGCTGCCGCTGGGAGCGAGCCGTGCCGAACACGGGACGGGCAACGCCCGCAGGGGTGCGCTGGGAGCGCGTCCCCCTCCCAAAATCTCTCTGCACACACAGACGAATAAAGCTCGCAACAAGCCAGCGAGCTGTAGGCGCAAAAGCAGAGCTAAGGGAGAGCTCGGGCGGGTTATGGCGCGGCAAAGGGGAGGGAAACCTCTGCACCTTAAAAACTCGGAGATAAGTAGGGAAAACACGCTTCCAGGCGTGGAAGGGACGCCCCCGTCTGCCCGAAGCACCGGGAGCCGCGGCCACCCAAGCCCTGCCCCGCGGCGGCGACACGACGTTTGGGCTCGCCGCGCGCGCTCGAGGCGGGCTTTTCCACCGGACGCCCCGCAGGACTCCTCCGGGGCCACCGCCACCCTCTTCTGACTTCCTGCCTCACGTCTCTCACAGAAGGAGGGCTCTCCCGCTCTCCCCGCACCCAGAAAGCCTTCCTTTCCCCAAGGTCTGCCCCAACACACAAAAAAAAAAACAAAGAAAGAAAAAGAGAAAAAAAACCAGGCTACTCCAACAGCTGGGATATAATCTGCCATTAAAGGGGACTGCTCATCTCACAAGGCCAAAGTCGAGGGGAGAGCGCGTGGGAGGAGCCGCCGAGAGGGCGCCGCGGGCCGAGAGACGACGGGAGGCTGACCGCGAGCGGCGCCGGTGGATCCCGCCGCCCTGCGCCGGCTCGGGCGGAAGAGCAGAGCAGGAGGAAACCCGAGACGGCGAGCGGGGAGCGGAATTCGGCACCCGCGAGTCCCAAACCAAGCGGTCAGCCCCATTCCCGGCGCTGCCACGAGGAAGCGGTGACGGAGGGAGCGCAACGTCGGCACGGAGGAGCTCCGGCGCCTCGTCTTTCGCTCAGCTGAGGAGCAGCACGTACTCCTTCAGGCAGGTGGGCAAGGGCAGCTGCTTCACCGCCTCCGGCAGGAACCGCACGCCCAGGCTGCGGCGAACGGCGTAACGCGACAGCGTCTGCAGGGTGCCGGGCGCCGAGCAGAGCAGGGTGAGCTTTTGGCAGAGCTGCTGATCCCTCGTCACCTCCCAGGGCATGCTGCCGTTTTTTCTCAGCTCAAAATGTCCGATGGCTCGGTGGAGAAGATCGAAGCAGGAATCCTCGCGCTCCGTCCCCAATCCCCGCACCAGCAGCGCCACCAACCGCGAGATGGGGGTCTGACCTTTCAAATTCACCACCCGAACCTCCGCCCCGAAGTCGAGCAGGACGCTGACGCTCTCCAGGTTCCCCTTCATGGCCGCCCAGCTGAGCGGCGTGTCGTTGTTGTAATCGCGCGCGTTCACCAGGGCGCCGTTCTCCAGCAGCGACCGCACGCACTCGGCGTTGTTCTTGAAGGCGGCCCAGTGCAGCGGGGTGTCCTTGTTGCCGTCCAGGGCGTTGGGGTTGGCCCCGTACTCCAGCAGGATTTCCACGCAGGTTTCGTCCTTTTCCGCCGCGTAGTGGAGGGCTGTTCGGTTGTAGCCATCCAGGGCGTTGACCTGGAGAAGGGGAGGGAAGGGACTTGGGGGTCACTGAGGCAGCCCAGCTCCCGTCGGCGTCAGGGGAAGCTCCGCCGGCACCGTGCGAAATCGTTTCCCCACCCCAAATTTCGCAGAGGGGAAAACGAGGCAGGGAGCGGGGGTACGACCTGCCGGCGGCCAGAAGGGAAGTGCCAAAAATCCGACAATTTAAAGGTTTCCGCTCTCCCTTCAGGCTTCCACTGCAAAACCCCCCTTCCTCCTTGGACGCCCAAAATCTCAGAAACAAACATTTTGCTCCCTACTGGGACAAGAAACCGGCACGGCTTAAGCCCACGGGCTCAACTCTCAGCTGTTTCTCCGCACGCGCCGCCACGACCCGCCCTCCTGGCCCCCTTTCGAAGGCACCGCGGCGTTTTGAAGGCGGCTTTGTTTTAGAAAAGCCTTTACCTCCGCTCCCTTCTGCAGCAGCAGCTCGACGCAGTCGGCGTCAGCCACCATACAGGCGCAGTGCAGCGGTTTCAGGGTGCCGTGCATGCAGTTCACGTCGGCGCCCTGCGAGAAGAACAGGAAACCGCCGCCGGGATTAGCGAACCCGCCCGTTCCCGGCCCTCTCCCACCCTCGAGCCCGCGGTGATGCGCCCTGATTTGCGTCGTTAGAAAAGGTTTGTTAACAGATCTCCGGCGTAACGCTGCTGCGCAAGCCCTGGGGTTTGTCTTCAGGCCGGGCGCTGCGGTTGCAGAGCTCCCCGCCGCGCAGAAGCTCTCGAAAGCCCGCGGCCCCGCTGCCAGCCTTGATTTTAATTAAGCCATCGTCACTACACGGCGCCTGAAGAAACCCGGGTGCCGCAGACGCCTGGCACAACCCGAGCAGAAGTTCGCCGCCTGCCTGCCGGCTCTCAGCTCCGGGACGCGGGGCTGGGGCTGGACCCGGGCGGGACGCGGCCCCGGGCTGGACCCGGGCGCTCCCCGGCTTTGAGAGGGCGGCTGCGGGGGGGTTCAGCGGAGCCCTCCCCGCCCGAAACTGCCCAGCAGCTGCCCGGATCCGCCGGGCCAGCCAGGGCTCTCCGCCGCCCCGCAAGAGTGCCCCGGGCGGAGGTGAAGCCCCCGGCCTCCCCCTGCGCGGGGCCACGGGCGGGCGCAGCCGCAGACCCCCACCCCCACGGGGGTCCCCGCGGCGGGGAGCGACGCCCGCAGCACGGCCCGCTGCCCCGCGGAGCCCCGCGTCCCTGGGGCCGGGCCGGGCCGGCCCTCACCCTGCCGATGAGATCCTCCACGTTGTCCCGCGGGAAGGAGCGGATGGCGGCGATGGTGCGGATGAGCCGCTCCGACAGCGAGTACTTGCTCTGGATGCTCTGCATGATGTACCACATCGTGCGGGCCGGCCGGCCCCCGCATGCCCCGCGCCGCCGGGCCGGGCCAGGCCCCGCCGGGCCCCCGGCGCGGCAAGGAGCGGTGGGGGCGGGAAGAGCTGCGCGGGCCGCACCGAGCGCCGCGGGGAGGAGCGGGGGGTCCCGAAGCGAGGGGGGGGGGGGGGAACGGTCCTGGGGTGCGGGGTCCGGTCCCAGCCCCGCCGCTCCAGGCCCGGCGGGAGGCGGAGACCGCCGCCACCCGGAAGTGATGGCAACGCGCAGCGGCGCATGCGCGGGGAAGACCACGGCCCCTTCCCCGCCCACCGCTCCGCCAATCCGGCTCCCCGCGTCCTCCGAGGCTCCGCCCTCCCGTCGGTTTTTCCGCCCCCGCCTTCATAGGTCCCGCCCTCTCTCTTCGCTCTCTTCCAATCGTCAGCCGCTCTCGCCCACAAGCCCCGCCCTTCCACGCGTCTCCACCAATCCGCCGTCTCCTTGCGCTTCCGCTGGCTTCCGGTGGCTCCAACCGGGGGAGGAGGGGGAGAAAACAAAAAACGCCAGACACAAACCCCCAAACCCGGCGTTGCCATGGCAACGGGCCCGGCGCACCCCCAGGAGCCGGCGCTGGTGCCCCCGGGGTGTCCTGGCGCTGGGTGCCCCCGGGGCGTCACCGCGGGGACGGGCCTGCGGCGTTCGCCCCGCTGCCGGGGCAGGGCCGGTGCCGGGTGTGATGAGTGCTCCGGCCTCAGCCGCCGCAGCGGGCTGTCCCCGGCGGCCGGCCGGCACCCCAGCCCTGTCCCCTGGGGACAAGCACCCCGCCCCGTGCCCCCCCCGAGGGCAGACTGCCGGCTCGCGCCGCCACCAGTTCAAACCAGTGACTCCCAGTCCGGCCGCTGGCTCCCCGCCGCCGCCAGCCGCCGGCCGCACCCTCGCTCGGCGCGGGAAGGGTTAAAACCACAGAGCTGAGCGGGGAGCGGGGGGGAGCTGGGGGTCCCTCCTGCCCGGGGGGGCACTGGGTGCCCCCATCTTCCTCCTGTCCCCCCCCCGTGGCTCCATCCAGCTGCCAACATCTGGTGGGAGGGTTTGGGGGGACGGGCGGACCCCGACTCTCAGCCCAGCGCCCCCCCCATGCAGATGCTGAATTGGGGTGCTGAGGGGGGCACTGACACCCCCGTTTTGTCCTGTCCCCCCCCTCCAGCTGTGAGCACCCTGTGGGGTGTTCTGGGTGTGTTCCCCCCCACGTTCCCCCCCAGCTGCCAACATCTGGTGCCAGCTAGGATGGGGGGGGGGAAAAGACCCCTCCGCCCCCCCAGCCACAAACCCCCAGCGCCAGCCAGACTCCCAGAAGGGCCCCGTCCCCCCGGACACACCGGCGCGGGGGGGACACCCCAAATCCCCCCAGACACAGCAGGGCAGGGGGGACACCCCAAAATCCCCCCCAGGCCCGTCCCGCTGCCAAGCCCAGGCCCGTGATGGCGGCTCCCCCCCCCCAAACCCCTTGGCCGTACCCCCCACGGGGGGGGGGTCTGCTCCCCACGGCGGGGTTGCGGGGGGAGCAAGCGGGGGGTGCGGGGCCGCAGCCCCGGCCCAGGGCTGCGCCAGGCGGCAGCGGCGGGCGGCGAGGGCGGCCGCGCAGCGAGGCCTCTTCCGCCCGCGGCCTCCCCGCTCCCCGCGCCCGCTGCCGCCCCTCGCTCCCCGCCGACGCCCCCCTGAGCCCCCCGGGACCCCCGGCCAGGCCGGCCGCAGCGGTGAGTCGGGGCCGGGACCCCCCCTTCAAAAATGACGGGGCACCCCCCGCCCCCCCCCCCCCCCCCTTTTCCCCTTCGCGGTGCCCCTCGAGATGGCGGCGATGCTGGGGGCTGAGCCGGGGGGAGCACAGCCCCCCTCCCCATCTTGGGGGGTTCCTCCATGGCGGGGGAACACGGGGGGGGGACGCTGTCGGGATGGGGAGGGGGATGCTTCAAGCCTCAACCCGCGGCCTTGGTGCCCCCCCCCCCAGCATCAGGAGGGGAAACTGAGGCAGGGAGGGGTTCGGGACCCGCCTTGGGGTGCAGCCGGGACCCCCCCGGGGTGCTCCCGTGTCACCCCCTCTCTGCCTGCTCCTTTCCCCCTCCCTGCGCAGGGTCCCCCCATCTGAGCGCGCTGGGACGGCGGCGATGGACACGGAGGGGGAAGCGTCCCCCCGGGACCCCCGGGACGGCGAGCTGCCGGAGGGGACCTCTGCAGGTGAGCCCCCCCAAAACGGCGCCCAGCCATGGTGAGGGGCTCGGCCGGGGTGTCCCCGTGCGGGGTGTCCCCATGTGGGGTGTCCCCCGTGTGGGGAGCGGGGTGGTGGGTCCTTTTCGGGGGTCCCCCACGGACCAGCCCCAACCCAGCAATGTGGGGATACCTCGACCCCGTGGCGTGGGGATCCCCAAATCCTGGGGGCTGTGGGGCCCGTGGTCCCCAAGGGTGTGGGTGTCCCATGCCCGTGGTGTGGGGGTGCCCCGATCCCGCAGCACGGGGGTACACCCCTCCTGGGGTGCAGGGGGTCCTATTGCTATGGCGCTGGGGTGCCCCGATCCCCAGGTACGGGGGTGCGCCCCTCCCTTGATCCCACAGGGAGGGGACGCTCCGGTCCCGGGGTGCAGGTGCCCTGGTCCTATGGCGTGGGGATACCGCGATCCCGGGGTGCGGGGGTGCTCCAGTCCCTCGCAGTGGGGACACCCCGGCACAGGGATACCCCGATCCCCGGGCATGGGGGTGTCCTGACCCCACGGCACGGGGGTGCTCCAGTCCCGGGGTGCGGGCATGTCCTGATTGCACGGTCTGGGGGTGCCCCAATTTGGGGGTTCAGAGGTGTCCCGTTCCTGTGGCACAGGTATGTTCCAGTCTCAGGGTGCAGGGGTACCCCATTCCTGTGGCATTGGAATACTCTGATTTGGGGGTGCAGGGATGTTCTGATCGGATGTCATGGGGATGCCCCAATCCTGGGGTGCAGGAATGTCCCAATTGCACGGTGCACGCGTGCCCCGATTTGGGGGTTCAGGGATGTCCCATTCCTGTGGCACAGGTATGTTCCAGTCCCAGGGTGCAGGGGTACCCCATTTCTGTGGCACTGGGATACCCTGATCTGGGGGTGCAGGGATGTCCTGATCCCACAACATGGGAGTGCCCTGATTTGGGGGTGCAAGGATGGCCCAATGCTGTGGCCTGGGGACACCTTAATCCTGGGGTGCAGGGATGCCCCAATCCTGGGGTGCAGGGGTGCTCTGATCCCAAAGCCTGGGGATGTCCCAGTCCCATGGATGGAGATGCTCTGATCTCGGGGTGCAGGGGTGCCCAGATCCCAAGGTGTGGGGATGCCCTGATCCTGGGGTACAAGAATGCCCCAATCTTGGGGTGCAGGGTGCCCTGATCCCACACCATGGGGATGCCCCAATCTGGGGTGCAGGGGTGCTCTGATCCCATGGCCTGGGGATGTCCCGATCCTGGGGTACAAGAATACCCCGAACTTGGGGTGCAGGGTGCCCTGATCCCACACCACGAGGTTTCCTCGTACCCCAAATCCAGCCCTGGTCTGCAGACAGAATTTGGGCTCTGGGGTCCCCTCGGTGGTGCCACCCACACGCTGTCCCTCCCCGGGGACACGCTGTCCCTGTCCCCTGCTGCGGGCCTGCCCCGTGCGTCGTGAACCCTGAACCCGGAGACTTGTCCCCGGGGTGGGACGGGGCGGATTTGGGGGGGACACAGCGGAGACTGAGCCGGGAGTTAAACCCGGGCTTGGGAGCAGGACAGGGGTGTCACTGCTGTCCCCAAAGTGGAGAGGGGAAGGGGCAGAGGGACAGAGGGATGGAGAAGGGGCAAAGGGGTGGGGAAGGGGAAGAGGGGCTGGAGAAGCTGGAAAAGGGATGGAGCGGGGGAAGAGGGGCTGGGGAAGGGGCAGAGGGGACAGGAAGGGCACAGAGGGGATGCAGCGCGGGGCCCACCCCCGTGCCCTGGGTGCCACCCGTCCCCATGCCGTCCCGCCGGTGCGCAGCTCTCCTCTGTCCCGCAGCCCGCCCCAGCCCGCCCGCCTCCGGCCACGACCCGCCCGGCCGCCCGGCGAGGCCGCCACGGAAAACGCCGGCACGTCGACCGGCCAAAACCTCGGCGAAGCCGGGGGGCCCGGGACCGTTGAAGGAGCTGCTGGGGTTGCGGGGGGGTCGCCTGCGCCCCACCATCTGCAGCGAGTGCGGGAAGGGTTTCAGCCGCAGCTCGGACCTGGCGCGGCACCAGATCACCCACACCGGCGAGAAGCCCTACACCTGCGGCGCCTGCGGCAAGGGCTTCAGCCAAAACTCCAACCTGGTCACCCACCAGCGCATCCACACCGGCGAGAAGCCCTACGCCTGCGGCGCCTGCGGCAAACGCTTCAGCGAGAGCTCGGCCCTCATCCAGCACCAGCGCACCCACACCGGCGAGAAACCCTACGGCTGCGGCGAGTGCGGGAAGCGCTTCAGCGTCAGCTCCAACCTCATCCGCCACCGCCGCACCCACAGCGACGAGAAGCCCTACATCTGCGGGGAGTGCGGGGACGGCTTTCGCCACAAGTCCCAGCTCCGTCGCCATCAGAAGCTTCACGCCGCGTGACGGGGATGGGGACGCTGGGATGGGGACGCCGGCATGGGGACTCCGGGATAGGGACCCCGGGATGGGGACACCGGGATGGGGATGGGGACGCTGGGATGGGGGACGCCGGCATGGGGGACAACAGGATGGGGACAGTTTTCGGGGTGCTTCCCCACCAAGGGGGACCGGCATCGCCCTGGCGAGGGCTGGGGAACCGCAGCGGCCGGGAACGGGAACGGGAACAGGGCCGGATGCTCCCGCGGCGGTGCCGAGGTTTGGCGCCTGCACCCCGAGCACCCCAAAAGCCGGGGAGGGTGGGGGCGCAGGGTGCGGGGTTGGGGCGCACGCGTCCGCCAAGGAGATCAATAAAAGGTCCCGGAGCAGCGGCGCTTGCTGAGCACCGTCCTGCCGTGCGGTTTTGGGGACACTGGCTGGCGTCACCCCCCAGGGGACAAGGTGGTGGCGATGGCGGCGGTGACACCGCGGTGGTGACGCCAGGGCCGCCATGGCAGGGGATTCATTTTCCCCGTTTTCCCGCTCGGAGCTGGAGCGAAGCCGGGTGCCACAGCGCCAGGTGCCCCGCGGGGACGAGCTCCCGCGCCGGCCGCCGCCACGCGCCCGCACGCGACGCCCGACCTCCCCGGGGCAGGGACAGGGACGGGGACCCCCCCGCGCTCCCCACCCCCGCGCCCCCAGACCCTCGCAGGGGCTACGGGCGCTCAGCGGGGAGGGGGCAGAGAAGCGGGTGCTGCGAGCACCCCAAAACCCAGCGCCCGCGGCCAGGGCCGAGCTGGGCGCCATCCCGCTGACGAAGGCGCCTCGTTGCATAATTTCCAACCATTTTTTTTTTTTTGCCGGGAGGGGGGGAAACGCGCGGGGTTGGAGCCGGAGCCGTTACACAAAGCCGGGGGGGTGGGGGGTAGGGAGGCTCTGGCTGCTTGTTTTCCCCACAATCCCCCCCCCAAAAATCCCCCAGCCTCACTAACCCCCCCCCCAAATCCTCCTCCCTGGGAACGTTGTTTTCCAAGCGGAGCGGGAAAAAAAAAAAAAACAAAACCAACCCCGCATCCACGATTTCCGTCAGCGGAGGGGCCGAGCCCCCCCCCCGTTCTCCCCACCGGGCCCCATCGCTGCGCTGTGCGCTTTGGGGGTGCGGTGGCTGGGGAGGGGGGATTCCCCCCCTTTTTCCCAAGGTTTTGCCCCCGTTTTCGCTCGGCGAGCGGAAAAACGCATCCGGCTCGCGGCGAGGCGGCAGCAGGGCCGGGGGAATGGGATGACGCTGGGACCTTCCTGTTCCCGGCCTCCCCCGAACGCCAGCCTCACGCTCGGGGGGCTCACGCCAACCTTCGAACCCCCCAAATCCTTCACCCCCACCCCGACCCCCCCCAAAAATCCCCCCCTTTCGCCATCCCCTTCCCAGACCCCATCGCGCCATCCCAGCCTTCGGCCTCGGAGGGAGGTGAGTGGAAGGCCGGCGGTGGCGGGGGGTGGGGTGACATCGAGGAGTCCTTGGGGTTGGCTTGGGGACCCCCCCCCAAAAAATGGGGCCCCCCTCCATCTTGGGTTGGGGCTGGGGGGAGCGGCTGGCGGGAGGCGGGGAGCGGTGGCGGGTGGGGGGCGGGGGGCGGTGGGGGAGGGGGGTCCCTGCTTTCCTTTGTGCCTCGCGGGCTCGGCGCTGCGGCTCCCCCACCCCGAAAAGAAATGGGGTGGGGAGGGGAAACTGAGGCACGGAGAGGGGATGGGGGGGTGTAAAGGTGGGGGGCTGGGGGCTGCATCCGCCTGTGCCCCCCCCCAAGGCGATGCTGCGGGACCCCTTTCCCCCGCAGACATGGGTGGGGGGCTCGCCTCGGCCCCCCCAGCCCCGTTTGCCCCCCCACACGGGGAGTGGCTCCGGCCCCTCTTTCTTATGCTCCCCCAATATTTTGGGGGGGGCAGTTTAAGTTCAAAGGACACACGGGGGGGCTGGGGGAGGGTCGCCGTGCCTCAGTTTCCCCCCGCCGCAGGGCACAGGGCTGGAAATTCGGCTTTTGCACCCCATTTCGACCCCAAAGAGGGGGTCCCCCCCGCCCCCTCCTCAAAAAAAAACCCTGAGCATCTGGGGTGGGGGGTGAAGGGGGGTCTCTGGGGGGCACTGGGCAGCTTTGGGGGGGTACTGGGAAACCTGGGGGCTGCACGGGGCATGCTGGGTGTGGTGGGGTGCAGGCATTTCTGGGGTGCCCCAGGCCACAGGTGCCCTCCAGGGCACCCCAAGGGGGGGCTGTGGGCACTTTCGGGGTGCACAGGGCACCCTGGGGGGGTGGGGGCAACTTTGGGGTACACTGAGCACCTTGGGGGGGCACAGGCACTGCTAGGGGACCCCGGGAGGGGGCTACAGGCACCTTAAGGGTGCAGCGGGCATCTTGGGGGGGGATGCAGGTGCTTTTGGGGTGCAACGAGCATCTTGGGGGGGTACAGCACCTCAGGAGGGAAGTACAGACGCTTTTGGGGTGCAGCAGGAACCTTGGGTGGGGGTTAGGCACTTTTGGGGTGCACAAGGGCCACCCTGGGAGGGGGGGTACAGGTGATGCTGGGGTGCACCAGGCAGCCTGTGGGGGAGGGGGACGAAGACACCTTTGGGGTGCAGTGGGCACCCCAGAAAGGGCACACGGGGACAATGGGCACCCTGGGAGGGATGCAGGCATTTTTGGGGGTGCACCAGGCACCTCAGGAGAGGGGCACACTTTTGGGGTGCGGTGGGCATTATGAGAGGGATGCAGGCACTTTTGAGGTGCAGCAGGCACCCTGGGATGCAAGCATTTTTGGGGGTGCAGCAGGCACCCCAGGAGGGGGCACAGGCACTTTCAGGGTGCAGCAGGCACCTTGGGGGGGGCTGTAAGCATTTTTTGGGGTGCAGCAGGCACCCCAGGAGGGGGCACAGGCACTTTTAGGGTGCAGCAGGCACCTTGGGGGGGCTGTAAGCATTTTTGGGGGTGCAGCAGGCACCCCAGGAGGGGGCACAGGCACTTCTGGGGTGCAGCAGGCACCTTGCGGGGGCTGTAAGCATTTTTTGGGGTGCAGCAGGCACCCCGGGACGGGGCACAGGCACTTTTAGGGTGCAGCAGGCACCTTGGGGGGGCTGTAAGCATTTTTTGGGGTGCAGCAGGCACCCCGGGACGGGGCACAGGCACTTCTGGGGTGCAGCGGACACCCTTGGGCGGGGCCGCAGGCATTTTGGGGCGGCTCCGGACACCCCGCGGACCGCCCCCCCCCGCCCCGGGGGTTCCCTGCGGTTCAGCCGCCCCCTCCATCGCCCCCCCCCCCGCGGGGGCCGGGCCCGGCGGAGCCGCCTCCCCCTCGGGCCGGGCGCGCGGCGGAAGCGGCGGAGGCGCCGCGCCGGGACCGGTGAGCGCGGGGCGCGGGGCGCGCGGTGGGGGGGGGCCCTCCCGGGGATGCTCGGGGCCTCGGACCCCCCTCCTCCCCAGCCCCGCGTCCGCCGGGAGGGTTCAGGGACCCCCCCCGTCACGGATCCAGCATCCCCCCGCCCCCACGGTGCCGCAGGACCCTCGAGTGGGGGGAGGGAGCAAAGCGGGGGGGGGCACCCCGGGATGGTGGGCGGGCTGCTCAGGGGCTGGGTGGAGGGGGGGTTTGCAGCCCCCTCACTCCGGGGGGGGGCTAATAAGGGGGAGGGACAAGCGCCCCCCCCCGAGGCTGTAACCACCCGTGTCCGTGTGCGTGTCCCCCCCAGATCTGAGGGGCCGAGTGCGGAGCAGCAGCCGGACCCCCCGACACCCCCCAGAGCCCAGGTAACACCGGGGGACGGGGACCCAGAGGGGCCTGGGGGGGCACAGAGGGGTTTGGGGGCACACAGAGGGTTTTGGGGTGGCACAGTACGACTTTGGGGCACCCTGAAGGGACCTGGGCTGGGACGAGGGGATTTGGGGGGGCACAGCGGGATTTTGGGGTGGCATGAAGGGACCTGGGGCAGCACAGAGGGATTCTGGGGCTTCCCAAGGGAATTCTGGGGCAGCACAGAGGGATTTGAGGTGGAACAAGGGGATTTTGGGGCACCCTGAAGGGACCTGGGCTGGGACGAGGGGATTTGGGGGGGCACAAAGAGCCCCAGGGTGGCACAAAGGGATGTGGAGCGGCGTAAGGGGATTTGGGGTGGCACGCAGGGATATTCGGGGTGGCACGCAGGGACCTGCCCCCCCAGCAGCTCCCCTAGACCCCCACGGCTCCGAACTGGGCTCCCGGCCGCGCCGGCGCAGCCCCGAGCGCACAGGAACCGGCCGTGGCGCAACAGGAAACGAGATGCAAATCGTCAGGAGGAATTCGGGATGGGTCTGGGGAGTCGTGGGGGGAACCCACGGGGGTGAGCGAGCTCAGGGCTCCCCCCCGTCCCGCAGGACGCCGGGGTCCCCCCGCCGGCCCCATGGAGCAGGAGGAGCCCTGCGTGGTGGAGCTGCACGACTCGGACGAGGGGGACATGGTGCGGAGGGTCTACATCGGTGAGGAGGGGGTGCGAGGCGGCTGGGGAGGGGGGAACGCGTCCCGGGGGGTGGCAGCCCCCTCCCTACCTCTCCCCCCTCCACAGCCGACGACGGCATTGTGAGCGACTGCGAGGACGAGGTCCTGCCCCACGAGATCATCCAAACCGTCATCCCCCACAGCCCCCTGGCCCCCAAAGCCAAGAAACGAGGGGGGCAGGCGGGCTCCGGCGCCGCCACGTCGGCGGGGGGCTACGGCGAGGAAGAGGAAGGGGAGGGTGTGGGGGGCCGGCACCGGGGGGGCCGCCAGCGCCCTTTTATCTGCAACGAGTGCGGGAAGAGCTTCAGCCACTGGTCGAAGCTGCTGCGGCACCAGCGGACTCACACCGGGGAGCGGCCCAGCACCTGCGGGGAGTGCGGCAAAAGCTTCAGCCAGAACTCCCACCTGGTCCAGCACCGGCGCACGCACACCGGGGAGAAGCCCTACCGCTGCGGGGACTGCGGCAAGAGCTTCAGCTGGAGCTCCAACCTCATCCAGCACCAGCGCATCCACACCGGGGAGAAGCCCTACACCTGCGGGCAGTGCGGGAAGAGCTTCACCCAGAGCAAGAACCTCATCAAGCACCAGCGCACGCACTCGGGCGCCCGGCCCCACCGCTGCGGGCAGTGCGGGCGCGGCTTCGCGCAGAGCACCAACCTGCTGAAGCACCAGCGCGTGCACGCGGCCCGCGGCCAGGCCTGCGCCTGCCCCGAGTGCGGGCAGAGCTGCGGCGACGGGGCCGAGCTGGAGCGGCACCGGGCGCAGGCTCACGGCCACGAGCCCTTCATCTGCGTGGAGTGCGGGGAGAGCTTCGCCAAGAGCGCCACGCTCAACCGCCACAAGCGCGTCCACAAGCCCCTCTTCGTCCGCTGAGCGCGGGGGGACGCACGGACTGCGCTGCGGGCTGGGGGACAGGGTGACGCCGAGATGGGGGACGCACGGACTGCGCTGCGGGCAGGGGGACAGGGTGACGCCGAGCCACGCCGGCCGCCACTGCGCTTCCTGTGGCCCCCAAGGGACCCCGGCCAGACCCCTGCGACCCGCGGGGGGCTGGGCGCTGTAATGGGTGCAGCACAGCGCGGGGGGGCACGCGGAGGGTAGGAGGCGGGGGGTGCCACCGGGCAGCCCCCGCGCCGGGGGGCGCAGCGTGGCTGGACGGGGACTCGGCTGGGGAATAAAACTCTTCTGGTTGCGGGATGTGGATAATTTTCTCTCCTGGGGTGGGGGGTAAAGCGCCCCACGGGGGGGTCAGGGAGCCCCAGAGTCCTCGCAGAGCTGGATTCCCGGGATAAGGCTGCCCCCAAATCATGCGCAGAGCCCCCACAAACCCCCACTTCGCCCGGTCTGCCATTTATTCCGCGCTGCAGCAGCGAGGGGCTGACTACAAAAAGGTGGGGGTGGGCTGGAGAAATGGGACAGGGAGAGCCAGGATGGGGGGGGGGCTGCACCGCGCCCCACAGCCCCCTCCGGTCTCCACTCCCGTCCCAGCGACGCTGTGGCGAGGATGAGGGGGGGCGGCCTGCGAGGCCGAAGGCTAGGCCTTGGTGGCGGCGCCCTGCGCGGCTCCCAGCGCCGTGAGCTGCTGGATCTTCTGGTTCATCATTTCCACCACGGCTGCGGGGAGAGAAGGGGGCCACGGAGTCAGGGGGGAAGCCGGGGGGGGTGCGGGGGGCCCCCCCGGCGCTTACCCTGCTTCATGGCGTGCTTCTCTTGCAGCGCCGGCTGGATTTTCTCCATCTGCTTGGTCAGGAAATCGATTTTCCGCTTGAAAAAGTCACGGGCGTCGTCCGCCGACTGAGGGGGGGGGGGTGAGCGGGGGTCCCCACAACACAAACACGGGGCGCAGGGGAGGCACCGAGCCCCCCCACCCCACCCCACACCTGACAGCATCCCCCACGTGCCCCCCTCACCTTCTCCACGTAGTAGCCGGTCCCAACGTCGATCAGGACGCGCTCGACGTCCGAGAGCTTCCCGGGAACGTACATCTGGGAGGGGGCTGTCAGGGAAAGCGGGGAGTGGGGCGGGGGGGCAGGGGAACTGGGAACCGAGGCCGGGGGTGACGCCGGCAGCGCCCATTCGGCACAAGCGGCCCTGAGGGGCGCGAATCCGGGGGGCACAGGGAGCAGGAAAGGATACGGAGCTTGTCAGCGGCACCAGCAGGTCCTTCCCTGGGGAAAAGCCAGCGGAGACGGGTGAGGGGGGGACACAGCTCAACCTCTGGGCAGGGCGGGGGAACACCTGGGCCCCCCACCCCAGGCTCCCTGCCCAGCACGGGGTGCCGCAGCTGGACTGGAAGAGCTGAACTGGTTTGCTCAGAGCAGGGGGGTGGGCACATCCCACCCTGGGATGCGATTCAGGGGGGAGAAAGGGCGCGATTCGGCGGGGGAGCGCAGCTTTGGAGGGGGAAGCACAATTTGGGGTGGGGGGAGGAAAGCCCAATCCCAGGAGCAGCCTGGCCCCGTGAGGCCGAGGAGCAGGGGTAGCGGCCGCGGGGGCTCGCCGAGGCCCCCCAGTCCGGGCTGGGGGTCCCACTCGCCTTGGTTGCCCTTGCTGAGCACGCCCAGGCAGTCCTTGGCCTCCACGTACTTGGTCTGCACCACCTTGAGCTGGGCGATGGAGGACGAGAGGAACTCCACCTCCTGGCAGGGGCTCCCGTCAGCAGGGAGGGCGCCCCCCGGCCGGGGGAGCCCCACCGAGGGGCGGGGGTGACCCCCAGCCGGCCTCGCACACGGCAACGCTGGGCACCGCGCCCCCCGGCTCCAGGCTTGTCACCCACCTCGGCCACCCAGCTCCTACCCTGCTGCTCCCCAGGGCCCAGTCTGGTCCAGCACGTCGCTCCCAGTCTCTCCAGCACGTGCCCCCCCAGTCCTCCCAGCCCAGCGTGCTCCCCTGCCCAGTCTGGTCCAGTGCATCTCTTCCCAGTCCAGGGTGGTCCAGTAAATTCCCCTCAATCCTCCCAGGCCAGTCTGGCCCAGTGCACCCCTCTCCAGCCCAGTGTGCCCCCTCATCCCAGTCCAGTCCATCACCCCTCAACCCAGTCTGGTCCAGTAAATTCCCCCGAGTTCTCCCAGCCCAGTCCGGCCCCACACACCCCCTTCCAGCCCAGTGTGGCCCAGTAAATCCTCCCCAGCCCTCCCAGCCCAGTCTGGTACAGTAAATCCCCCCCAGCCTGGTCTCACACATCCTTCCCAGCCCAGTACATCCCTCCCCAGTCCCCCCTCAAGCCAGAACATCCCCCTCAGTCCTCCCAGTCCAGTGTGGTCCAGTTCAGCCCCTCACAGCCCAGTCAGGCGCCATAAACCATCCCCCAGCCCCACGGCCCGGCCCCGCACAGCCCCGGGCGGGCCGGCCCGGCCCCGCACGCTCCCCCCGGCCCGGCCCCACCTGGTCCAGCTGCCCCTTGAGCAGCTCCAGCTGCGGCAGCGTCAGCTCCCCCACGTTCACCGCCTGCGCCATCTTGGGCCGCGGGGCCGCTCTGCCCTCCGCCCGCCCTCTCGCTGCTCCGCCGGACAGCGCCCCCTGGCGGCTGGCGGCGCGCCCAGGCGGGGAGGCAACAGCCCCCCCCCCCCCCAAATCGGGGGGCAGCCCCCCCCCTTGCAGGGCCCCAACAACCCCGCCTTTTCCCAGGGAAAAGGGCCCTCCTTCCCAAGGAAGGGGCATGCAAGGCGCCCCCACTGTCCCAGGCGCCCAGCCCATGGGGACAGAGCCCCTCCGCCACCTTCCCAGGACTCCTGGGGTCCCCCCAACCCCAAAAACCAAGGGGTGGGGGGGCACAGCAGCAAGGGCTGGGGGGCAGGAGCCTCAGAGACCTTCCCTGACGGGGACGTCCAGCCTTCAGGCCGGGGGACGGGTGGGGGGACACATGAGGGACATGGGGACACACACACACACGAGACGTGGGGTGGGGACAAGTCCAAAAGCAGCTTTATTGTCGCAGAACACGTAAATAAAACCAGATTTCGTTAAAATAAATTAAAACGGTTGCATAGACCCCCCCCCACCCCTCAGTTAAAATAACATCAAGTAGTTGCAAACAGACCCCCGCGCCCTCCCCACAGGACGGCCCACGCCCTCACTGCAGGCAGACAGGCAGCCCGTAGACGACGGGGGCCGCGCCGATGAGGTACTTGAATTTGGGGGCCTGGCGCGCCTGGGTGACGTAGGACAGGAGCGGGGCGCCCGAGCCCCCCCGCAGCCAGCCCTGCAGCAGCGCCTGGGCGTAGCGGTCGATGTCCCGGTCCGTCACATCCCACAGGTTCCCCAGGACGAGGGGGCTGGAAGGGAGGAGGGCGTTAGACCCACTCCCACCCCAAAAATAAACCCCAGCATGCAAAGCCACCCCCCAAAAACTCCAAGAGCCCCCCAGCGCTCACCAGCCGGCCATGATGTACTTGAGGACGATGCCGGAGCCCTCCAGGCTGCCGCGGACGGTGAGCGCGGCGCTGCTGCAGCCGAAGAGCAGGGCGACGGCGCGGCAATCCAGCCGCGCGATGGTCTGGCCGTCCAGCAAGCGGGCGCCCGCTCCGTGGCCCGCGTAGCTACGGGGAGAAGCCCCCCACGGGTGAGTGCCGGCTGCCCTCGTACACCCCCCTGCCAGGTGTCCCCCCCCAAGCAGCCCCAGCGATGCTCACATGTAGAGGTCATGCTCCAGGAGGGCAGCCTGCATCTGCTTCTGGCTCGGGACGGCTCCTGTCACCCCGCTCCAGCCCGGCTCGCTGCGGGAGAGACGGTGAGAAGGGGTGGGGGGCGCAGAGCACCCCCTCCCTAACCCCACAGCCACCCCAGACCCCGCTCACCTCTCAAACCAGCCCCGAAATCGCTCCTCAGTGCCCAGGAGGTTGCTGTGAGGGTTGAGGACGTAAAAGGTGCTGCTGGGGTTGACGCCTTGGCTCAGCACCGACCCTGCCTGCTGCTGGAAGCCAGGAGACAAGGGATGAGCGGGACCCAGCCCAGGGCAAGGTTTTGGGGAGGCGGGGGGGGTTCCCCAAACCGCAGGACTGGGGTACGCAGGGTGCCCCCCCACCCCGTTACCTTCTGGGCCAGGGAGTATCCGAGCAGGAAACGCAGGGAAGGGAGCCTGGTTACAGGCACAGGCGCCAGGCACGCCATGCTCTCCCAGGGCAGCTTCTGCAGGTGCTGAGAGGAAGAGGAAGAGGAAAGCGTGAGCGGGAGGGAGGCAGCAGAGCCCAGAGAAGGTGAAGGAGGAGCAGGGCTCTCACCTTGTCCAGCACCAGGACGAGGGAGCCACGGTCCTGCTTGGCGCAGGCTCTCCGCTTCTCCACCGCCTCCTGCAAGAGGAGCTGAGCCTCGCGGGGCTGTGCTGGGCAGAGGCCGAAGGCCAAGGCTTGCACATCCTCACGGGTGAGGAGGGCAGCGGCGTTCAGCACCACCTGCGGGGAGGAGGAGGAAGGGGTCAGCGGTGGCAGAGCAGGGGGGCTCAGCTCCTCAGAATTCCATTCCCAGCCCGGGTACCTTGAGCAGGGTGGGATCCAAGTCCCTGCAGCCGCACCGGCGGAGCTGGGGGTGCAAGCGTGCGGCTTCCTCGGCCAGCCCGGGCTCGGGGCCGCTGGGGATCAGGACACCCCTCCAGCAGCCCAGCACCTGCATCTCCAAGGTCTCGATGAGGCTCTGCAAGAGGTCAGAGAGTCACTGGGGGGCTCCAGACCTCCCAAATCTCCAAGATGTGCCCCACATTGGGGCGCAGGGGGGCTTTCCCCCCACCTTCATCCTGCTGTCCAGCTCGGAGCGGCGCAGCCACCAGTCTCGCTTGTCCGTGCAGGTGTTGGCTTCCTTCTGCTCCTTCTGGATGGCGTCGAAGTTGCTCAGCACTGAGCGCAGCGGGGCCTGGAGGAGAAAAGGAGCCGTGATCAGAGCTCCGATCGCGGCCAGGCTGCCCCACTCCCGCCCTGCCCTCACCTTGCCAAGCGCGGCGGGGATGCGTATGCTCACGGGAGCGGTGCCCTTCTCCAGCCGGGTCAGCAGCAGCGTGTCCCCTACGGAGCCAGGCTGGATGCTGGCGAGGGTCAACACGCACATGGTCACCCCTGAAAGTCACACCCGGACCTTAAGGCCAACCCCAAGGGCACCATCCACCGCCCAGCACACTCCTGTGTGATGAGCTGCCTGGTCTCTGTCCTCGCGGCAGCCCTTACCGCTGGGGATCTGCTGCAGCTGTGCCTGGAAGCCATCCTGCACCTCAGCGCACAGCCCCGTGGAGCTGAACACGAAGAGCCTCTCGAGCTCAGCGAGGTGGTGGCTGCGCTGGGCAGCGCTCTCCTCCTGCAAGGACAGTCCGCGGAGCTGCTCAGCCACGTCCCCCGCCGACTTCTTCTCTTTGCTGCAGAGGGAAAAGGCAGTTGGGGGGAATAAGCACCCCAAAATCCCCTTTGCTGGGGGCTCGGGTGGTGTCGGACGAGCCCCTTCTCCGCAATGCTCTGGGGATGAAGGCAGGGACTCACTAAATCTTCCTGTGGATGATGCTGAGCAGCTGATGGCGAGTGGTGACAGAGACCGACTCGCAGAGCAGGTACGCCGTGGAGAGGGGGTCCCGGTTCCCTGTGGCCAGGGCCAGGAGCTGGCAGAGCCGGCTGTAGAGCGCGCCGGGAGGGCAGTGGCTGATGCAGTTGAAAGCATCTCGGAGGAGCTCGACGACTGCGTCCAGCGAGGAGACATCTGGAAAGGACAAAAGCGACAAAACCCCGGAGTGGGATCAGCCACTGAGCACCCGGGCAATGCTCCAAACAGCAGCGAGGACAGAGGTGGTGTCCCCAGCATGGCCACCAACTCCCAGTCTAAGACCAGCATCCCACGGGCTGGAAGCTCGGAGAGCAGCCCCATGTTACCCTTGGCCAGCAGCCTGACGCCCATCCTGCCCCTCGCCCGCTTCCCCTCCACAGGAAACGGTGAGGAAATAGGACACACAAAAACCCCTTCGTGGATCAAGATAAAGACAGGGAGATCGCTCACCAGTTACCAGCCAGCCAAAACAAGTTCAATCTGGGGAAAATCAACTCGTTACTAATTAAAGTAGCTCTGAGTCGTATCCACCCAGCAGAAAGCCACGTCCTCCACGCTTGCCGGAATGGATGCGGCAACCCAGACAAAGCTCTGGCCGTAGCTCAAAGGAAGGGAGTGACTGGCGGCTCACGCTAGCGGGGCTCACTGACAGAGCTTTAAACTAGACTTGTACGGGGACAAGGACAATGTCACACCTTCCCGTGACACGCCGGGGTCAGAGGGGCGGGGTGACAGCGAGGGCCCGCAGCCCGCTGTGCTGAGATGTGCTGGCCACGCTGCAGCGCACTTGAAGTCTTACGGAGAGGTAATAGGAGCCGAGAGGGAAACAACAGTGAAACACCCCAAAAAATTAAGGGCTGCTCCTCTAAAGAAGGTGACACTGCCACCAGCTGAAGTGAATCCCACGACTGGTGCATGGCTATCAATGGCTGCAGGCTGTTCAGAAGGGACAGGTGAGGCAGGAGGGGAGGAGGCGTCGCTCTCTACATCAAGAAACAGACAAAGCGTGAAGAGCTGCCTCTGAACAGCCCACGAGCTGGTTGAAAGCTCACGGGTAAGAGTTAGAGACTGAGGCAGCAAAGTGGAACAGGAGAGACGTGGAGCTGGTGGAGAGGGTCCAGAGGAGGCCGCGCAGATGCTGAGAGGGCTGGAGCAGCTCTGCTGTGAGGCCGGGCTGGGAGAGCTGGGGCTGTTCAGCCTGGAGAAGAGGAGGCTCCGGGGAGAGCTGAGAGCGGCTCCCAGTGCCCAAAGGGGGCTGCAGGGAAGGTGGGGAGAGACTCTTCAGCAGGGCCTGCTGGGACAGGACGAGGGGTGATGGTTTTAAACCAAAAGAGGGGAGATTCAGACCGGGTATAAGAAATTTTTTACACTGAGGGTAGTGGAGCACTGGCCCAGGTCACCCAGCGAGGCGGTGGATGCCCCATCCCTGGAAACATTCCAGGCCAGGCTGGCCGGGGCTGTGAGCAACCGGATCCGGTTGGAGATGTCCCTGCTCCTCGCTCCTGGATGGCCTTTAGCGGTCCCTTCACACCCAAACTATTCTACAATTGTACAACTCTCTGTTTTTGCAGGGGTGCTACTGGCTTCACAGAGAGGCTCAGCTTTGGCTCTGGTCCTGCCCACAGTCCCCAGCACCAGAACCTCCCCACACACACCGCACTGGGGGCTCACCGGCCGCGGGCAGGGTGGAGAAGAGGGTCTCCTCTGGGTGCAGGGGGTCCTCGCTGCCCAGACGCTGTGCTGCCAGGACGTCCTCGCTAGCCTTCTGCTGCGGGACCTCGCACTCCCCATCTGCGCCCTTCTGCCCGCGCTGAGGCAGCTGCCTCCTGCCTGCGGGGAGGGACAGAGGTGCCTGGTCCCTGGACTGGTCGGGGACTGGTGGCAGCAGTGGGGACAGCCCCATGCAACTGCTAGGGGTGCACCAAGGCAAAACACCACCCCTCCCCAATCCCTGGGGTAGCCCAGCTCACCTGGGGCACCCTCCTCTTCCTCAGAGGCCCGCAAGACCTCAATGCTGATCTCAAGCTCTTCCACTGGTTTCTCCTCTTCCTCAACGGCCCTCAGAAGCTCCCGCTCCTCCTCTGTTCTCTTGCCGGGAGCCCTGCGAGTCGCCCGCTCCCTCTTCTCCTCCACAGCCCCGGCTCGGCGGGCGCTCGGCCGCCCTCTCCGGGGCTGGGCATTGCTGCTTCGGCCGCCCGTCCCCAGCGAGCTCACCTGCGACCCTGCAGATTTGGAGGGCAGAGGTTTCTGGGTGCAGGACGTCTTGCGGGTGGCAGCGGGGCTCAGCCTTGCTTTGGGATCCTCCATGTCACTGTCATCGCTGAATATCACCTAAAGGGACAGGGGTGTCAGGGCTGGGATCAGGCACGCCAGGCTGCCCCTCGGCCCCCTCCCCGCTCACCTTCAGGCGAGTTTTGACTCTCCCCAAGACTTTGGGTGCTCGCAGGAGCTGGGACTTGCCGGCCAGCGGGGAGGATTCGTTGAAAATGGTGAAGGGAGTCCTGGGGCCGGGGGCTGCGTGCGCCTTGGCGGCGAGACAGGCTTTCTGGTGCGGGGTGCAGAGCGTTGTCACTGGCCGGATGACAATGGGGGGCACCTCGCTGTCCGAGTCACCCAGAGCAAAGACGTCGGTGCTCGGCACAACTGGGGGCTTCTCTCTCTGGCTCTTCTTTACTCTGAGCTTGGGCGCAGCGGGGGCCAACGTCATCTTGTTTTTGCGCCTTTGGGGTTGAGCCTTGTTCATTTTGAGGGTCTGGGGCACGGCTGCCACTTTGGGCTCTGCCGGAGTCACCGCAGGCAGCTGAGAGGTCTGAGGCACGGCTGCCGCTCTGGGCTCTGCTGGAGTCACCATGGGCAGCTGAGAGGTCCAAAGGCCAGCAAAGATGGCGTGCGCAGAGTCACTGTCCTTGGAGGCCAGGCGGCAAACGATGGCCATGGCTTTGGCGAGCAGCAGGGTGGCCCTGGAGACCTCCAGGCTGGGCAGGTGGGGTCTGCGGGACGCTAGGAAGGTCAGTCCTGTCTCCAGCTCCTCCTGCAGCTCCTCCGCCAGCTGGGGGTTGGCCAGGCACTGAAGGGCCAACATGGCGTAGCCAGCGGCCACCAGATCGTCCAGCAGCTCCAGCGCAGGCAGGTCGCGGCCGACAGAGCCGTCCCACAGCTTGTCTCGCAGCACGGCGGCAAAGCGGGCGGCCACGGCGGCACAGCGCCGCAGCGTGGTGCGGATCAGCCCCAGCCCCTCGGCCGCGTTGCCCACTGCCAGCTCGGCCTGGGCACAGGAGAGGAGCCAGCACAGGCAGAGTGCCGAGAGGGTCAGGTCAGAGCAGAGGCAGCACGAGCAGGATGCCGGGTGGGTGAGGAAGGCCAATCTCTTCTTCCTCTCGGACTTCAGCTCTGGTGAGGCGGTCAGAGCATCCTTCTTCTCCAGCTTGCCCACCGTGGCCACAAACTCCAGCGCAGGGCCCTTCAGGAAACCCTCCTCTTCCCTGAAGGGCTCAGAGATGGGGTCCCGGGGCTTCTTGCCCTCGAGTTTGCCCTTCCTGGGCAGGATCTTTATCTGGTCCTTCTGATTCTTGATGCCTTTAAACTCTGCGGGTAGAGGGGAGGGTTATTTCTGCATCCTCCCTGCACAGCCCTACCGCAGCTTCCGCCGCAGCCAGCCTGAGGAGGGGTAAGGGAAGCCGGACCCCATGCTTCTGCTTTCCCCCGCTACGCCTTTCTTGGCTGGAGGAGTCACTCAACGAGCCAAAGCATGGCTTGGAGTTATCCTCCACCTCTGCACCCTCCTGGGTGACAGGGATCGGCTGCTCCAGCAGCATCTGCGCAAGGCAGATCCTTCACCGCAGCCCAAAAGCGGGCGCAAGAGGGGTCATCCCTGGCACTGCCTGGGCTTGGGGCTCACCGGTGTCAGACTCCAAAAGGGAGAACGCATGCTGGAGGTCGAAGCGGCTCAGCTCCAGCTCACTCTGCTGCAGCTCCAGCTGGGCCTTCAGCACCAGGAAGGAAATACACCTAAGGGAGGGAAAAAAAAAAAAAATAAAAAAACCCACAAAAAACCAAACCAAAACAAACAGCCCTCAGACCCCTGCCCCAACAGCCATCGCTCCATGCCCAGTGCAGTGCAGGAGGGAGGCAGGCAGGCAGCGAGGAACAAGCTCACGTCTGATCTGGCAAGCTGAATTCACGGGATAACGCAGCCCAAACCAAGCTGAGAAGGTGCCAAACCCTCCCAGCAAGGCCAGCTCCCCACCAAGGGACGCAGACACCAGTGTTCCCCGCGGCTGCAGGGCAGTTCATCCCTAACCAAGCATCCCCCAAGCTGAGGACCAGGCTGCGCCCCCCTCCATGGTCAACTCACCACCGAGGGGCTTGCAGTTTCACGGCCAGCTTGACGGCCTCCAAGCAGAAGGCTTTGGCTTTACACACCACCTCCAGCCTGCTGAGGAGAGCCACGAGCTCCTGCGAGCAGGCCAGCACGTCAGCCAGCACTTGCCACTTCAGCAGCAGGTTGTCCCCTGCGAGGGAGGACAGGAAGGTGACCGGAGCGGCTCTTCCTGCCGAGGCGGGCAAGGAGCCCGGCTCTGTTTGGAGGAGCGGTTGGGTTTTGGTCCACACGAGCGAATGGCTCACCGTAATCCACAAACTGGACGTCAGATGTCGTCGTCTGACAGCCCAGCACCTCGCTGCCCATCAGAAGGAGGATGATGCTGCGGAAGAGCTTGTGGGCATCGGTGAGAGCCGCCTCGGGCGTCTTCCACCCTGTGCGAGGGCAGTCGTGGGTGTCAGCACTGACCAAGACCCTCCCCGGGCTCAGGCCAGAGCAACTCCCCCAAACTCCCTCTCCTCCCTCCAAACGGGCTGGTTTGGAGAAGCCAGAGGGCAAATGTTTGCACGGAGCTTCGTCCATGAGCCCCGTCAGCCTGGTGCTCACCGGGAGGGTTTGAAACACCCCCCGAGAACTCACCTTGCACGAAGATCTGCTGCCGGAGCGCCAGCGAGAGGCGGGCAGCGGGGAGGCTCAGGTAGACGGCCACCAGCTGACGGACGTGGGCTCGCAGCAGGTACCAGACCTTCATGATTTTTTGCAGAGCTGGGTTCTGGAGCACCTCCAGCAACAGGGCGAGACCCTCTTCAATCTGCAGAGGGAGAAAAAGTCATCAGCCACGGTCCAGGGTGCCTCCATGCCGAAAGTGACGGGTACCGAGATAGCCAGAGCGAGCCGCTGCAGTCTCCTCTCGCCCTCTGACTCTACTTTTCGGGCAGAAAAGGGCTTTTAGGAGCGTTACCCGGTGGCTGACACAGCACAGCTGGCTGCGGAGCAGGAGGCAGGTTTGCTGCAGCAGCAGGAAGGAATCATCACTGCTGTCGGCTTTCTGCAGGCAGTACTCTATTTCCTCCAGGAAAAGCTGGAAAAGCCAAGGTGCCGGCATGAGGGCTGCGGCCTCGGGGATCGGCCGAGCTCGCCCCACGGCCCTTTCCCTCCCTGCCAGGCTTACCTGGGCATAGCTGGGGCACTCCAGCTGGAAGAGCAGCTTGGTGACCTGGCACAGGGCACTGGCCATGCCCAGGTTGTCCCCGAGCGCGCTGCACAGGGCTCTGACCAGGAGGTAGCTCTCCATGGCCTGCAAGGGCTGGGGGCAGCAAAAAACCCCACGGTCACACTCAGAGGGACTCTGGGCGCCTGGGGAGGCTGCTGGCCCACTGGCCAGCTCCCCTCCAGCGTTACCTTGGCCATCAGCTTGTAGAGAGCTGCCAGGAGACGCAGGGAGGCTACAGTCTGCTCGGGGCTGCGCACGGCCGGGACGCCCGGCATCACCAGGAGCTGCTTCCACAAGGCGAAGGCGTCGTCCAGGCTTTTGGAGAGAGCTGAAGGCACAGCGTGGGTCTGAGACACTCCGACCCCAAACCGGGCACTCCCGGTGAGCCTCTTCACAAGAGCCCACACCCGCCAGTGTCCTCACCGGTCTCTGTCACCAGGTTGAAGGAGATGCCGTCGTACAGGAACCTGTCCTCCAGCAGCCTGCCTTCATAGTTGAGATCGTTGGGCTCAAAGTCATCCAGGTTCTTTAGCCCCTGAGCTTTGGTCCTCCGGTCCCTCTCTATGCTCTGCAGTGAGGGAGAAGGCAGTGGTGCCGCACATTAAAAAACACCACGAGGTTTCCAGCGGGGTAAGGGCGGCTTTTGGAGGCCTCAGTGCAGAGCTGAGTGTTGCCAGCAAGGCTGAGGGTACCCAACAGGCGGCACGGAGCCTGTTTCGGGACCTGTTTCGGCATCCCGCAGCGCCCCACCGCCGCCCTCACCCACCTTTTCCAGCTTGGACTCCAGGGTGCAGATGTAGAGCCAGAGCAGAGCCTGCGCCCGGTCATCGAGGAGCCGGTCCTGGTTCTGGGCGTTCCTGGGCACCAACTCCAGCAGCCGCAAGGCTTCACAGACCGCGTCCAGGGAGGAGCTGCTGGAGAGAGGGGTTAGAAACAGCTTTCTGCCTCTGAACCCCCTGGAGTATTTTAGGGGAGGCACAGATACACCCCAGGACCCCAAACGGAGCAAACAGCCAGAGCAATAACACTCTGGATCCTTAAAACTCTCCCTGAGGGCCCTCAAATGCTCCTCCGGGATCTTCAGGGACACAGGGAGGCCATCTCAGCACACCAATGTCCACCCACCAGTCCGTCTGCCGGGCGTTGCTGTGGTAGCACAAGACCTGAGCCAGCTCCGTCAAGCCGACGGCTCGCTCGTGCAGGCGGCTGCTCTGCTCCGAGCAGATCTCCAGCAGGTCGCAGAGGACGTTATAGCGTTCCTGCCCCGTGTCGGCTCGGAGAGTCTTGTAGGCCTTCAACTCCGCAAAGAGGATGGTCACCAACGTCTCTGCATCCAGGCTGTGCCCCTCCAAAGCTTCCTTCAGGGTCCTGTGGGGAACGGGAGCTGCAGGGGGGGCTCTGCGCAGAGCGCAGTGGAGCCAGGAACATCTCGCAGGGAGAAACGTCCTCATTTGCCCAGCTGGGGAACCGCAGCTCTCAAGACACCCACCTCCCACGCGCCAGGCAGCCTTCCAGGTCTTACCGTAATCGCAATTCCTCAGCTCCCTGCTTTACAGCATCTGTTTTCACTCTGACCCAGAGGGACACGGGCTCTGCCAGCAGCTCCCTGATCTGGCCCCGCAGGGCGGTCAGCCACTGCACCACGCAGGCCAGGGCCCTCTCCAGCTGCCCCAGCTTGCGGTAGCTTTCCACCTGCAGCCTGAAGCATTTGTGCAGCTGCGGGGAGAGCACAGAGAACCGGCTTCAGCGTCCTGTCGAGCAAACTCCCTGCCTCCCACACTCCACACTGCAGGCCCCTTTCCGGCCTGGGCAAAGGGAAAACCTCGGAGGAGGGAACCGGGGTTGTTGCAGGAGCAAAAATTGGTTCCACCCCCTCCTTTGCTCCCCTGGCACTGGGATCAGCTTCGGTTCAGCCCCATTTCTGCTGGAAGCGAGAGGCAAGCGCTCACCTTCTCCGGGGGTATCTCTGGACACGCGTAGGCATCCGCTGTCTGCAGCCTCTTGCAGAGGGGCTCGCAGATGGAGCTGGCCTCCTTGTGAAGGTTCTGGTTGTAGAAGATGTAGGCCAGCTTGAACGTGCACGATGCTGCCGCGAGTGAAACCCAAACATTAAAGACGTGATGGAGAGAGAACGACCCCTCTCTCCTCGTCCAGCCAGGGACCCTCACCCTCTGCCCCGGCCCCACCAGCCAGCATGGCAGAGACCCCCCTCGCTGCCCCCCGGGAACACAGACACTGAGCTCTGCGATCGTGTTCAACCCAAGGAGCCGGGTTTGGTGCCACCCGCCAGGCCAACACTGACCAGTGACATCGAGGTACTTGGCTCTCTCGCTTTCAGGGAGCCCCTCCAGTGCCTCCAGCATCCACGTCACTGTCCTCCCACAGCCCGCCGTCAGCCGCTCCAGACCCGGCCAGCCCTGCAACGGCTGCGGGGAGAGAGACGGTGGCTGGCAAGAGGCCGCTGAGGACCCACAGCCCCTTCCAACCCCACCAAAGCACCACCGCCAAAGGGAGAAGCCATCCAGCATCGCGAGGGTCTCACCCACCACCAGTGCCGGGGACGGTCCCCTCCGCCACCGGTACCTGGGAGCACTGGAAGGCGTCGTAGGCCACGCTGACAGAGAGCTGGAGGCTGCAGTACAGCAGCTGCTTCACCATGAGCTTCTGCTTGGCACTGTCGGGAGGAACCTGCGGAGAGGAGGAAAGGAGAAAAGCAACGTTCGTGGGGCCCGGGCAGCGCCGTGCTGCTGCTCAGGATGGGGACACCAGAGAGCGACGCTCCGCTGATGGATGAAGGGGAGCACCGTGCCCGGAGCGGGGTTATGGACCCTCCAGCTGCTCACAGAGGCTCTGGTTGACCACGCTACACCATCGCCCCGCTCCCAGCCACAGCCTCACCCTCTCCAGCAGCCGGCGGAGGACACGGCAGTGCCCGTCGGTGAAGGCGCAGAGTTCGAGCACGTCCTCCCGGCCAAAGGCCTGCTGCTTGCTCCTCTTCGTGTACTCTCCGAGGGACGAGACGAGGAACTGGCAGCTCTCAGCCAGCACCCTGAGGAACCTCTCCGAGGCCTCCGCCGCCGTGCCGAGAGCCAGCGCGGCCTGGGAGAAGGGCGGCCCCGCACGGCAAGCGCTCTCGGCCAGCACCTGGCTCAGCTTGACCCCAGCCTCCAGGATGGACAGGGGGTCACCGAAAGATTTTGCACAGCTGCTGGCGGCCCCCAGGAAGTCCCTCGCATCCTTTATCGCCTCCTTGGCCTCCCTGTACCGGCCGCTCTTGCAGAGATGCCGGCACTGCTCCAGGGTGAGCTCGAAAAAGCAGAGGGATTGCTGGAGGGTGGGTGGCTCCGCCGCCTCCTTCCGCAGAGCCGCCAGCAAGCAGTCCCTGAGCTGCTGGCCAAGGAAAGCCGAGCACGGCGCTCGCTGGGCTTCGTACAAGGCAGCGGCGGCAGCTGCCTGCTGCGCCGTCTGCGAGGTGAAGAAGGGGGGCTGCAGTGGCGGCAAGTCCGCCTCATCCTCCTCCAGCAGCAGCAGGAAGCGCAGGGCTTGCAGACGGAGCGAGAGGACGGCTCTACCCTCCTCCTGCGGCTGCTGAGGCTCGCCCAGGGCGTCTGCTGCTCTCCAGAGCACGCTGAAGCTGCTGTAGGTGACGGCTGTGAAGTCCTTGGAGGAGGCCTGACCGGGGCTGCAGGTCAGCAGCTGGGCACGGAGCAGCTCGGCCACCCTCCGGCAGGCATCGGCGCTCCCCCGGCCAGCCGCGTTCTTCAGCAGGTGGTAGAGGATCTTCTCCAGGTAGAGGGGAGCGGGCTGCGGCGCAGTGCTCAGGTAGCCGCGGCACGCCTCCTCAGCCACGGCCACCAGGCCAGCGGCATCTGCCGGGCAGCCCCCGGGCTCGCCCATCCGCTCGACGCAAATCCGGAGGATTCTGTCGCACGCTCGGCTTTTTCGTAGCCGGGAGGCCTGGCTGCTGTTGGAGGCATCTCGCGGGGAGGATGAGAGGCATTCCTGGGGAGGGGAGGGTGTCAGACCCCCGGCACCCAGCCCAGGGCCCTCTGGGGAGGGTTCTCCCTGCTGCGGTGCTGGCAGCGGAGCCCCCCCAGTCCCCGGCTCACCCTCAGCTCGGTGAGCAGCGCGCGTGTCCGCTCGCAGCGGTCCATCTGGGCGCAAAGGCAGCACCTCTGCGGTGCTTCACACGGGACACCGGCACTGCGACTGGGTGGGGTGAGCAGGGAAAGGTGTGGGACCCCCCCAGCTCCCAGCCCCTCCAGTGCTTGTGGGCAACTCCCAGCCCCGCTCCTCAGGCCCCCTAGTACTCACAGCCCCCCACCACACCATTCACCAGCACCCTGGGAGCCCCCAGCCCCAGTCCCCACAGGCCCACAGCCCCACCCGCCAGCCTCTTGGAGGATCGCAGCCCAGCCCCACTCCCTGGCCCCCCAGGGCCCACAGCCCCCCCCAGCCCCACTCCCTGGCCCCCCAGGGCCCACAGCCCCCCCCAGCCCCACTCCCTGGCCCCCCAGGGCCCACAGCCCCCCCCAGCCCCACTCCCTGGCTCCCCAGGGCCCACAGCCCCCCCCAGCCCCACTCCCTGGCTCCCCAGGGCCCACAGCCCCCCCGCCCCAGCCCCACTCCCTGGTCCCCTTAGGGGATCAAAGCCCCCTCCAGCCCCACTCCCCAACCCTTTAGGGGACCACAACCCCCCTACCCCCACTCCCCAGCAACCGCCAGCGCCATGGGCCCCACAGCTCCACTCCCCGGGCCCCTTAGGGGATCCCGGCCCCACTCCCCGGCACCCCCGGGCCCCCCCGTCCCCCTCCCCAGGCCCTGCAGGTCCCCCCCGCCCCCCAGCCTCACCCCCGCGCCGTCGCCGCAGCCGCCGTTGAGTGCCCGTCCCGCCTCGCGCCCCGTTCAAATACCCTCCGCAGCCAATCAGCGCGGGGCTCCGCCGGGCCGCCCGCGCGCGGCACGCCGGGAGTTGTAGTCCCCGCCGGTGAGGGCGCGCATGCGCACGGCGCTCTCCGGGGCAAGGGAAGGGTGGCGGGGCAAGGACCCCCGTGCGATGGCGGCGATGGTGCAGGGACCCTTGTGCAATGGGGAGGGGTCGGTGCACAGGGATCTCTGTGCAACTGGGTTGGTGTACAGGGACCCCTGTGCAACGCTGGTGGCTGTGCAGGACCCCCGTACGACGGTGGTGATCGTGCAGGACTCTTGTGCAACGGTGGTGGCTGTGCAGGACTCTTGTGCAACGGTGGTGGCTGTGCAGGACCCCCGTACGACGGTGGTGGCTGTGCAGGACTCTTGTGCAACGGTGGTGGCTGTGCAGGACCTCTGTACGACGGTGGTGATCGTGCAGGATCCCTGTGCGACGGTGGTGATCGTGCAGGACTCTTGTGCAACGGTGGTGGCTGTGCAGGACTCTTGTGCAACGGTGGTGGCTGTGCAGGACCCCCGTACGACGGTGGTGGCTGTGCAGGACTCTTGTGCAACGGTGGTGGCTGTGCAGGACCCTCGTGCGAGGGTGGTGACTGCGCAGGACTCTTGTGCAACGGTGGTGGCTGTGCAGGACCTCTGTACGACGGTGGTGATCGTGCAGGATCCCCGTGCGACGGTGGTGATCGTGCAGGACTCTTGCACAATGGTGGTGGCTGTGCAGGCCCCTCGTGCGACGGCAGTGGCTGCGCAGGCCCCGCTGTGGCCAGGCCACAGCTGGTTTTCTCGGCAGCAGCCTTGGGCTGGGGAGCAAAACAGGCGGGGGCCGACACCGCGGGGGTGTTTTGGCTGCTGCCGAGCGGCCTCAAGGCCGCTCCCGCTTCCCACGTGGCTTCCACGGTGCACGAGGATCCCCGCTGCAACGGGCACGGGCGTGCAAAGCCCCCGTGCACCAGGGCTATAAAAAAGCTGGGTTCACTGCCATGTTCTCCCTGATGAGCCTTGTTTCACACGAGCAGCTCCGCGCCGGCAGCGGAAGGAGCGGGAGCCTCTGGCCGCAGGAGCTGAGCCAGCCACAAATTTCCGATAAAACCACGGCTGCATGCGCGGAGCTCGCCGGATCCGGCAGCCGGGAGCGGGACGGGGGAGATAGCCACGGAAACAATTCACAGAGTCCCGGACTGGTTTGGGTGGGGAGGGCCCTTCAAAGCCCACCCAGCCCAACCCCCCTGCACGGAGCAGGGACATCTCCAACCAGATCAGGTCGCCGAGAGCCCTGTGCAACCTGTGCAACACACAACGGGTGTGCAAGGGCCCCCATGCGACTGGCACGATGTGCAGGCACTCCCGTGCAACAGTGGGCTGGTGGTGTGGCTGCAGGTAGCGTGCAACGGGCTGCTGGTGCATGGGGGACCAGCGTACAACAGGTTTATGGTGTACAAGGACGCCTGTGCAACAGAGAGCGGGTGTGCAAGGACGCCTGTGCAACGGGGAGCGGGTGTGCAAGGACGCCTGTGCAACGGGGAGTGGGTGTGCAAGGACGCTTGTGCCACAGGTGTGCAGAGACCAGCGTGCAAGGAGGCTGCTGGCGTGCAGCGAGGTGCCGGGATCCCTGCCCAACGCAGCGCTGGCGTGCAGGGAAGCGTGCAAGGGGGTGGGCGTGGCAGGCGGCGTGCAAGGGGGAGGGACGGCCACGTGCTGGTGTGACGGAGACGCCGGTGCCCGCAGAAACTCCCCCGCGCACCACGGAAAATGGTGCAACACAAACCCCAGCGCGCACAGAACCCCGCCCCGCGCACCGGGGACGATCGTGCAAGCGCAGTTCCGCACAGCGCTGCTCGGGACAAGGATCCGGCGTGCAACGCACACGTGCCCACCGCCGGGCAGGGGGGCAAATCCGGAGCAGGTTCCCCCCAAAAACGTGCGGAGCGAGGCGGGGATCTGCAGAAACACCTTTTATTTTTTATTTAAAAAAAAAAAAAGAGTGCCCTGTGTGCTTCCGACCCCCACGCCACCATGGCGGCCTTGGGGACGAGGACGTTTTGGGGGTCACTCACCCCGCAGCAGCGGCTTGGGGTGTCCCCAGGTCCCCTCGGGGCGGTGGGGGTGACACCGCGGCGGGACCCCCCCGTCACAGCTCGGGCCCGGCGTCGCCGTCGGCCTGTCCCGGCGGCGCGGGCAGGCGCAGCTCGGCGTCGTGGCGGCTGAGGGCGAAGAGGCGGCCGACGGCCAGCAGCGCCAGCAGGGCGACGGCCGCGCAGACGCCGAACATGCTCCTGGTGCCCGTCTGCCGGTCGCTGTCGTGGAGAACCAGCAGACCCAGACAGGCCAGTAAGTTCAAGGGCAGGCGAAACCAGTTCAGCACCCCCAGGCGATCCTTCTCCGGCACCACTTTCCGTCGGAGGAAGCCCATGGCCGGGAAGTAGAGCCCGCAGGAGAGTTCGATGAGGAGGAAGGCGAGGAAGGACTCGGCGGGGTTCTCCTGGCCGGGGCTGGTGGAGAAGGTGAGCATGAAGAGGGAGAAGAAGAGGAGGAGGACGGCGAGGGAGAGGAGGTGGACGGGCTGAAGGCGGTACCGCGCCGAGACGGCCAGGCGGTAGAGCGAGGAGCCCAGCGCGCTGGCGGCCATGAAGCCGGAGAAAACCACGCCCAAGGGAGCGCCGTGGGGATCCAGGACGGGGGTCCAGAGGAAGATGAAGATGTAGATGACGCTTTCAAACAAAGCCTGGATGGCGCCCAGGAGAAGGACGCGCCGGTCGGAGAGGAGGCACTTCAAACCGTCGCCGCAGGTTTTGGAGAAAGCTCGTTTCTTCCCGTAGTTTTCATCCCAATTTTTTACGGCGAAGACCCCCGACAGCACCAGGAGGGGGATGGAGACCATAAACGGGGCCACCGGGCCCAACCCCAACCACTCGGCGAAAAAATCGGCCACCCCCCCGGCTCCCACGGCGATGACGTTGTTCCAAAAAGCCGCTTGGGAAAACGTGACGGCGATCCACTCGGCTGGAAAATCGTAGCGCTCCACGTGCTCGTGGACGTACCACGCCTCGAAGGCGGAGAAGAGCAACGCCGTGGACAACCCCCCTAAAATCCTCCCCACCACCAGCACCAAGTAATCCCGGGAGAGTTTAACCAAGCAACAAATCGAATAGGTCAAGGAAAAAAGGACGCAGGATTTTTTCCGCCCCAAGCGATCCACTAAAGACGAGGAAACCAACCCGAAAAGGACACTGGAGGCGAAACCGCAGACGTAGAGGATGGCGATCTGTCCCTCCAAGAAGCGGTAGTGCTGGTAGAGTTTGTAGAGGTAGGGCCCCTGCAGCCAGTCGGCGGCCAGTGCCGGCAGGTAGCCGCGGAGGTAGCCGCGCTGGAAGCGTCGGAAAGCCGGGTTGACGTGGTGGGGGGCGGCGGGGGGGCGGGAGCGGCGGGAGGCTAGCTCCAGCGCCAGGCAGGCGGCCAGGAGCAGGGCGCAGGCGGAGTAGGAGGCGAGGAGCATGGCGGCGGGGAGATCATCGGCATCGCCGGGGTCCGGGGGGCTGGGGGGGCTGCGCGGTCCTGGGCAGGGAGCGGGGGTCAGCAGGTGGGTGGGGGTGGCCCCCAATCGGCTCACACCCCCCATAGCCCCCCCCAACTCCATACGGTCCCCATAGGCCCCCAACACCCCCCAAAGCCCCCTCCACAACCCCACACCCCCCCAGCCCTATACAGCCCCTATAGCCCCCCACACCCCCCCAGCCCCACACAGTCTACATAGGCCCCCCACACCCCTGACAGCCCCCTCCCCAACCCCATGTGGTCCCTATAAGCCCCGCTCTCCCCTCAGCACTGTCCGGTCCCCATCAGCCCCTCCACAGCCCCACCACCCCCATACGGTCCCCATAGCCCCCCCCAACTCCATACGGTCCCCATAGGCCCCCAACAGCCCCCATAGCCCCCCCCAACTCCATACGGTCCCCATAGGCCCCCAACACTCCCCACAGCTCCCTCCACGACCCCCCCCACCCCCCTACAGTCCCTATAGGCCCCACACAACCCTCACAGCCCCCACCAACCCCATACAGCCCCTATAACCCCCCCACAGCCCCCCAGCCCCATACGGTCCCCATAGCCCCACACACCCTTCCCAAACCCATACGGTCCCCACAAACCCCCTCCACCCCCTCCTCAGCCCCATACAGTCCCCACAGGCCCCACACCGCCCCCCCCAGCCCCATACCGCCCCCATAGCCCACCCCCCCGCCCTCATATGGTCCCCACACACCCCCCCAACCCCATACGGCCCCCACAGCCCCACACATCCCCCCAGCCCTATACAGTCGCCATAGCCCCACGCACCCCCCCTCAGCCCCATAGGACCCTCACAGCCCCCCTTCTCGGCCCCATACGGTCCCCACGGCCCCATACGGTCCCTACAGCCCCCCATCGGCCCCATATGGTTCCCATACGGCCCCCACAGACCCCCAAACCCCCCGCACCCCCCACCCCCCGGCCTCACCTGCCCCTCAGCGAGCGGAGCGGCCCCGGCCCGCGGCACCTCCCCGCTTCCGCCCGCCGCCGGCCGCCATCTTGGCGCGCGCGTCCGGCCGGGGCCGCGCTCGGCCCTTCCGTGCCCGGGGGGCGGGGGGGGGGGCGGGGGCACCGGTCTGACCCCAAAATGGGGGGGGGGGCGAGGGAGGGGCACACTCTGGCCCCGCAGCCTGCGCCTTCAGGGCCCCGTGAGCGTGCTGGGGGGCCGTGGCGGAGGACATGGTTGGGCCACCTGTCCCGCTGAGGTTGGGCCTGTCCCGGGTCCGGCTGCGGCGGCGGGGCTGGAAATCGTGGAATTTCAGAATCGGACTGGTTTGGGTGGGGAGGGACCTTCAAAGCCCACCCAGCCCAACCGCCCTGCCAGGAGCAGGGACATCTCCAACCGGATCCGGTTGCTCACAGCCCCGTCCAACCTGGCCTGGAATGTTTCCAGGGATGGGGCATCCACCGCCTCTCTGGGCAGCCTGGGCCAGTGCTCCACCACCCTCACTGTAAAAAATTTCTTCCTTATATCCAGTCTGAATCTCCCCTCTTTTGGTTTAAAACCATCACCCCTCGTCCTGTCAATGACGCTATCAAAATCCCGTGATGCTCCCTATCAGGACCTGACCCCCACCCTGACAGGGATGAACCTCCCAGTAGTAAAAAAAATCATTAAAGCTTTAAGAGATATCCTACAGAAAAATTCAGAGTAACGGCCATCAAACCCTGATCCCCGCACGCCGAGGAAGCACCTCGGGTTTTAGAGTGGAAAAAGGGATGGAGAACGTGGTGGGAAACGTTCCTTGGCTGGTCGCTAACCACGAGAGGGACCCCGAACCACGCGTCACCCCAGGAGTAGTGGGGGTGACTGTATTGTGCTTGCTTTTCGTTTTGAAATTATATATTAGAATTTGGAGAATGACGACAGAAAACCTCCAGACAATCATCTGGCTGCGTTAGCAGGTGTGCTAAAGGGAAAAAAAAAGAGGGAGGACTGTCGGGGAAGGTGGGAGAGCTGAGCTCCGTGACGGTGACGAGATCGCGAGGCTTTAACAGCACAGGAATGAATATATATAAAATTTTGGAGGCTGTTAAAATGTTTTACAAGGGTTTTGGGGCTTTGCTTAACCGCTGAAAGGTGAGCTTGGTGATAAAGCCGAACTTCGAGCTCGCTGTTGGGCCCTGCTGGTGCGCGAGGGGCAGGAACCGGAGGTGTGAGGGTGGAACCGCCCGGGGGCTTTGGTGTCGGGGGTCCCTCTCCGGGGGCAGCCGGCTGGAGCTGGCGGGATTTGCGCACCAAACAGAACAAATCCCACTTTTGTTTGGGAAGCCTTGAGAAGGGGAGCCTGGGGGTGGAATTTCTTTGGGACGCAGCCCAGGGGTCCATCCCCAGTGTCCACTCACCCGGCTGGGGGGGTCTCGCTGCCCCTGTTACCTCAGGCTGGGGGGGCTGCTGGAGCCACTCGGGGTGACTTTAGCGTGAGTTCTCCCTCCCCAAAACCGAGGTGTCCCCCAACTCGAGGTTGGCCCCATCCCCATCCCCACATGCTACCCCCTGCCCCACGGGTGGCACCGAGGAGACCTCCCCTCCGCGGGCCGCAGCTTTCCGAGAGAACGATGGCATTCAGCGCCATGAGGAGGCCGCAGGGGGGCGGGGGGGTGGTTCATATACCATTAAAAGATGCATTGAAAACTCTGCTCGTGCCTGAAGGAGAAGCCGACACGGACGCGCTGTGAGCTGAGCTGTTTATTGGGGTAAATCGGGGAGGGGGCGACACAGAGATCCCCCGCCCCAAGGTGGGCACGGAGGGGTGGGGAGGACCCCCACAGCCCCCGTGCTGCGCAGGGGGGCAGAGCCGGGGTATATACAAGCAGGGGCTGGTACCTGCGGGGGGCAGGGAGCCATTCCCAGGGGGTCGCAGGGCCCGGGGCGGGGGGACAGGGACGCCTGGCACGGGGACGTCCCCAGGGTGCTCTCACTTCTGCAGCCGCTTGATGCGGGCGTCTATGTCCGCAAAGTTGTCCTCTACAATGGCCAGGTTCTCCTTCATCGTCTTCTGGACCTGCGAGGAGAGGGAAGTGGGGACAGGCGTCAGCACCGGGGGTCGGGATGGGGGGACCCCACTCCACGCCAGCTGGGGGTGATGGCACCCACCTCCGCCAGCAGCACAGTGTTGTCCTTGAGCGCACCCGCTATCTCCTGCTGCGTCGTGTCCAAGTGCACGAGGACCTGCCCGAACTGCGTGGCTGGGAGCGGGGAGAAGGCTCAGTGCTGGGGAACCCCCCCCACCGCCCGGTCACATCACGCCGCTGCCCCAGCGTCCCCCCCCGCCCCTCACCTTGCTCGTGGAGGTCCCTGAGGGTCACCAGCCTCTGCACAACGTCAGGCAGGGTGCTGGCCACGGGGTCCCAGCGCTGCATCATCTCGTAGATCTGGTGGATCTGGGGGACGGGGCAGGGCAAGGAGCGGTGGGGGGGTCAGCCCAGCCTGGAGGGGGGGCTCCGTACGTCCCCTGCCACGCCAGGGGGGCCTTTGGGGGCCCTCCCCACCAGGTCCTACCTTGCTCTGGGTGTCGGCGTCTTGCACGGTTGCCTTGTGCTTGGCGATTTCATTCACCTTCCCCAGGACGCTCTGCGGAGGGGTGAGGCGGGGCGGGGAGCAGCTGTGAGACCCCAAATCCAGCAGCACCCACCCCCAGTTTCGCGGCCTTGGCCGGTGCCGTCCCGTGGCTCTGCCCCGGCACCGTGACAGCCACCATCCGTCCCCTCTCCTCACCTGCAGCCGGGCCTCCACTTGGTCCAGCATGGCCACATCCAGGACGCTCACCTTGGCCTGCAGAACCTGCACGGTCTCCTGGGGACGGCCAGCAGGGTGAGGGGGGGCGCGGCAGCAGCCTGCGGCCGCCCCCCGCCAGCACTATGGGCACCGGGATGGGGGGAAGGGACCCCCACCCCCTGCCCGACTCACCACCAGGCTGGCGCCCTTCAGCCCCACCAGCAGCGGGTTCTGTGGGGGAGGAAAGTGCGTCAGTGGGGCAGGACGGGGGGGCTGCAGAGCTGGGGGGCAGGAGCCCCCCACTCCTCACCTGGCTGTCGGGCTCACACCGCACCGTCGCCTCCAGCTGCGCCAGCCGCTTCTCCAGCTCTGCGATCTGCAGGGAGATGAGGGGGTGAGGCGGCAGGACACCCCATTTTGGGGTCAGGCATTGTCCCCTCCATTCCCGCGCTCACCTTGGCCGTCTGGGCAAACTGGTCCTGCTCCGGCCTCCAGTACAGCTCGAAGGTGACGGCGTCGCTGGTGGGCGCGGGGGCTTTGGCTGGGCTCTTTGCCGGCGCCGTCTTGCTGCACTTCGCCACCTCCAGCTGCTGCAGCAGGCGCCTGGGCAGGGGGAAACGGTGGGCAGGGGGTCCCGCCTCACCCCGTGGGGATGCTGGCGTCCTCTCCCCGCTCCCCGAGCTGCAGTTCCGGGGTTCTGGAACCCCACTCACTTGGCCAGGGCGCCATCAGGGTCTGCGAAGTCGATGGCTGCGGCGGGGCCCAGCAGCTTCTCCAGGTGACTGGAAACCAGCTGCTGCTTCAGGCCCTCGACCTGCCGGGCCAGGGCCATGGGCGTCAGCTCCTCCTCCGCCGCCGCCTCCTTCACCGTGCTCTGTGGGAAGAAGGGAAGGTGGCCGTGTCACTCCCGCCGGGACAGCCACCCACCCGTCCCCAGCGTGGTGGTGACGCTCACCTGGATCTGCTCCACCTCCCTAACCAGCTCCTGCACCTCGTGCTGCAGCCGCTGGTACCGCTGCTGGGGCGTCTCCTTGGCGCCAAGACCCTCGCCGAGCTGCGGAGAGAAGAACAGGGCGGGTGGGGGGTGAGATGGGGGCTCGGGGCCTGCCCGCGGCACAGGCACCCACGGCGGGGAGCAGTGGCTGGGATGCTAGCACCCAACTCCCCTCGGTGCCCGCCTACGCCCACGCAGGGAGAACAAGCGAGGCCCCGGGAGCAGCCTCGCGTTTAGAGGAACCCAGTCTTCCAGCGGGACCTGAGAGAGACCCGCCGGAGGGACAGGACAGCGCGGCAGAAGCAGCCCAGGAGGCTCCGCCGGCGATGTCCCCCTCCAAGTGACGCTGAGGGGGAGAGGGGCTCCGCTGGCGCTCACCTTCACCGCCATGGAGGGGCTCGGTGGGGACGCGGAGGTAGAAGGCAGCCTCGGGCCGCAGAGACCATGGGGTGGGGGAGTTCGGGGTGTCGAGGGCAGGGAGGAGGGGGCTCGGTCCCGGGCTGCGGGAGAGCGGACTCCGGCCTCTTCAAGAATCCCTCGGGATCAGGCAACGGAGGGAAGAGGGGGCCAAGAAAGCTGGGGGATCACCTCCTCCCAGCTCCAGAGCGCTCCGTCCCAGCGAGTGAGCGGTTTGGCAAAAAGCAGCCAGGAGGCTGGGTGGGACAGCGACGGGGGGCGCAAATTAGTGTCTCTGAGGCTCGTCCTAACAGAAGAACTCGCAGGGTAAAACGCGGCAGGCACGCTGGCTACAGCGGTTCCCGAAGCAACGCACCCTGCCTCCCTCAGCACCCGCCACGGCGAGCGGAGCGAACAGAACGGAGGGTGGAGCGAGTGGAGCCGCCGCGGCCAAACCGCGCGACACTCCCTGCAGGGACGGGACCGCCGCGGTCCCCGGGGCTGGTGGGCCCTGGAGTAGCTAATGAAGGAGAAACAAGAAGGATGCCAGTTGCTGAGCCAAGGATTGTGGGGAAATCGTGTCCTTTGGAAGAATTTGGCTCAGGATAATGCCGTTATCACATTATCACTCCATCCCAAAAGCCACCCCCTCCGAGGCGCGACCGCCGCTCACTGGGCACGCGTTCCGAACTCCTTCTGGTTTATTCCCTTAAAAGCAAAGCGAGGAAAATTTACACCAATCCCAACAAAGGTGTGGATGATGAGAGTCACTCAAGCTCCACCTAGAAGTACAAACCAGTATAAAAACGGCTCAAGAGAAGGGGGATATTGGGAAAGACCTCCATCGGAACGCCGGGGAGCAGTCGCATTGGGCGAGAGCTCTGTGTCACGCGCCCTTAGATACCAACATCTTTCTCGCTGCTAAAACTTGTTTTATATATTGTTTGAAGTTTGTTTTTGCAGTCAGTGTCTTATCACCAGCTATATCTTGGCACCTTTATCCTGTCACAAACAATATGTTACAAAATTTGTCTACCTGCAAGTTTCCGGAAACGCCAGTAATTGACACAGGGGACAGAGGGATTTGTCTCGGTGTTGCTTCCCGTGAGTCCCTGAGCCGACCGCGCTCCGACCCTGTGGGCTGTCCAGAGGGATTTGTCCCAGGATGCTGTCAGCGTAAGCCTGACAGGCCGGCCAAATGGCAAAGGGTTCGAGCAAACCCCCTTCTCCCTAAACGGAGCGTGGCAGGCAGGTCGGGCACAAGGGTCTCATCCTTCCCGGGAAACCAGTGGGCCGGCCAAATTGCAAAGGGTTGGCGGTGCCCCCTCCTGTCCTCTAGTGACACACGATTGCCTCCCATCGCGACGCGCCGCCGGGGCGAAGCCAGGCACAAAGGAAGGAGGCAGAGGCTGGAGCAGGCAGGGAACCTGCGAGGAGAGCGACGCTGCCCGAGCAGCCGGGATGGGGTCAGGGCAGCCAAAGCCCAGCTGGAACTCAGCCTGGCCAAGGCTGAGGCACTGAAGGCCGCTTTTGCCTCCGTCTCTACCGGCCTTCGGGAATCCCAGGGGATGGAGGCTGGGGAAAGGCCGGAGCGAGGCAGATGTACCCTTGGCGGAAGAGGACCGGGTCCGGGAATACATAAGGCAAGCGGACATACGGAAGCACACGGGCACAGATGGGATGCGCCCGCGAGGGCTGAGGGATCTGGCCTTGCAGGGCCGCTCTCGGCAATCTTTGATGGGTCATGGTGACTGGGAGAGGTGCCAGGGCACTGGGGAAAAGCAAATGCCACCCCTCCTCTTCAAGCAGGTCCAGGAGGACGCAGGGAGCCATGGGGCAGTCAGCTCCACCGTCTTCCCTGGGAAGGTGATGGAGCAGCTATTCCTGGAAACCACTTCCAGGCACGCGGAAGACAGAACAATCGTCAAGAGAAATCGGCACGGCTTCACCAAGGGGACGTCACGCTTCACCAACTCAATACTGGCCCAGCAGACGAGGAGTGGGTGTCATCTACCTGGATTCAGGAAAGCCTCTGACAGTCTCTCCTACAAGAAGCTCCAAGAGGAGCTGCTGAATTCTGGGCCGGAGGAGCTGGCAGCGAGGGGGACTGAAACCGCCCGACCAGCAAAGCCAGGAGGGCGGAGGTCATCGGCCCAACGTCTAGCCGGAGACCAGCAACAACCAGTGTACCCCAGCGGTCAGCGCTGGCTGCGATCCTCTTGAACATCCTCGTTAGTGATCTGGACGATGGGGCAGGGCGACCAGGAACCTCCTGGAGCTCAACAAGGGGAAGCGCAAAGTCCTGCTCCTGGGGAGGAACAACCCCTGGCACCAGTCTATACTGGGGGCGACCAGCTGGACAGCAGCTCTGCGGAAAAGGCTCCGGGGGTCCTGGTGGACACCAAAGCTGAATGTGATCCAGCAAAGGCGGCTAACGGCGCCCCGGGCAGCGTTAGGAGCGTTGTGGTGGCGGGAGGAGATCCGGCTCCTCTCAGGGGTGCCCGCTGCCAGGACCCGAGGCCACGGGCACAAACTGAAGTGCGGGAGGTTCCCCCTGAACATCAGGAAACACTTTTCTTTGCCGCAAGGGTGACCAAGCACTGGCACAGGCTGCCCGGAGAGATGGTGGAGTCCCCATGCTTGCAGCTGCCTGGACACGGGCCTTCTCGAGCAGGGGGGGTTGGACCAAACGACCCCCACAGGTCCCTTCCCACCTCCACCCTTCCGTGATTCTGCGGGATTGGTGGCCCTGGGGACGTCACCGCGGGGGCAGCGGGGACAAGGGACCGCGCGCCGGGGTGGCTCACATCCCCACGCGCTCTGCACTCACCATTTCATACTCGCCGGACTCGTAGCCCGTTGTCCTGGTCTTGCTGATGCTGTCGGAGAAATCTGGAAGGGGAAGAGCAGGGTGTCACCCCAAAACCCCCTGGGGTCAGTTCAGCACCCCAGGGTCCCCCCAGACCCCCTTCCCCGAACCCCCCAGCTCACCCACTCCCTTGGTGCCCAGGCGCTTGTCCCTGAACTTCTCGTAAGCGGCGTTGGGGTTGATGATGAGGTGCTCCACGCTGGTGCTGGTGAGCTCCTCCTGTACGCAAACGCTCGCCGTTAGGGACGAGGCTTTGTCGGCAGAGCTGCCGCCTCCCGGCAGCGCCGGCACGGGGGACGGACAGTGACAGGGGCGAAGGCTGCCCCGTCCTCCCCAGGACAGGGGCACAGGAATTGACACGCAGGGATGGAACCCACCAAAGGGTCTGGCCAGGGCAGCGAGAGCCAGCCAGGCCACCGCCCGTCCCCACGGCCTGCTGCGGGGACGTCACACCCCCGGCCTGGCCAGGGGGGCAGGACAAGCCCCTCGAGGGCCTGGCAGCGAGCGTACACCAAGGCTGGAAACCTCACGCCAGCCCCTCGACCAACATCAGGAAATCTGCTGCCGAGCCCACGTGTGTCGCGGGCAGCCCCCCAGGCTGGAAATGCCCCACGGCTGCGTTTCGGGACACCCGGGAGGCACTGGGGGGGTGCTGCGGGACTTCAACCCCTCCAAGGCTTTGCCCGGAGCCTGGCAGGGCGAGAGCAGAGGGTGAGTCTGGGCTCTCCTTGCCCCCCGTCGCGGTCTGGGGGGCCCTGACCCAGCAGGACCCAAAGGACCCCGCCTCCCCAACCTGCTGCCCTGGCCACAGCAGCCCCTCTCCAGCCCCTGCGCCCGGGGGAGCCCTGCAGTGCTTCTGGGAGCCCTGCAGCATTTTTGGGGAGCCCTGCAGTGTTTTCGGGGAGCTCTGGTGCGTTTTCAGAGAGCCCTGGCGCGCTGCGGATGGACAAGAAGGGGTGAGAGCAGCAGGAGCAGCGCTAGCAGCGTTAAGGGGAGGGGGGGCCGTCCGGCTGCGGGGCGGCGGCGGTGGGCGCCCGCGAGCAGAGCGCAGGGTTACGGCGCCGGGGGACGGGCTCTTACCAGCTCCTTGCGTTTCCCAGAGGTGAGAAAGTCAGAGCAAGGTTAGGAGAGGGGGGAGAGAGAGACAAAAACGGCGTTAGAAGGTTTGTCCCATGCAAGGCCCGCCGTCACCCACGTCCCTGCGCCCAGGCTGCTGCCGGGGTGGCCCCGCTGGCCCCCCCACCGCGAGGGCTCGGGAGCCGTGCGGGACGCGGGGGTCGCCAGCGCGGAGGCGAGGGCAGCAGCGGGGGCAGCGGCGGGCTGGACCCCTCAGCTGGGGATGTGCTGGTCGCGGCCACCGCCCAGAGCAGCCGAGCTGCCCAGGGAAGACGGGGGAGTCCGGGGGCAACGCAGCCGAGCCCCTGCTCTCATAACCCCACTCCAGCCCCAAATCTCGTCCCTGGATGTGAGCAGGGCCCGGAGCAGGATGGGCCCCCGCAGACGCCAACGCCTGGCAGGTCCCTGGGGCTCCGGGAGGCAGGAGGGAGGCACCGGCTGCGGTCCGAGGGGCAAAACCCCGATGCCGGTCCCTGGAGGGGCACAGGCTGTCCCAAACCTAGCAGCCAGCCCCGAGCTGTGCGGGCGGCAGGGAGGGGGACTCGGCGCGGCCCCTCTCGCCTGCCCGAGTCCTGCGCAGGCCGCGTCGCTGCAGGACACGAGGCTGCCGGGGCAGGAGCGCAGTGGGGCTGAGACTGGTCATGGGGGGCTACAGGGACCTCGGGGGTCCCGAAGGACAAGGAGGGGAGGGCGTGCAGGCAGGCAGGGAGGATGCAGAGGGAGAGCAGGGAGGCGGCAGCAGCACCACGTCGCGCCCTGGGACCCGCAGCCGCTGCCCGCTGCCTCCCCTCCGCCACACTGCGGGGCGACCCGCGGCCGGGACCGGGCGACGCAGCGACAGGCAGCGGCTACGGGACCCCCATGCGCATCTACTGCATGCAAAAACAAAAAACCCACCCCCCAAACGGCATGCGACACCAAGAGCGGCGATCGGGCTTACTTGTGCAAACTAGTGTCCAGGCAAGGTGGGGAGCAGGGGGGGGAGAGCGGTGGGAAAACTCAGGTCAGTCCAGCGCGCCAGAGCCAAGGAACACAGCGAAGCTGTGCGAGGGGCTCCCGGGAGAGGGGGTGCCAGCATCAAAACCCCAGCAACCCCTCCCCTCCGGCCTGCGGCACGCGAGGGGACGCACTGGGGAAGTCACCGGCGCGGCACTGCTGTACTCTCAGGTGCCGTTCTGGTGTGACCGTGGCCCGACAGCGGCAGTTTTGGGGAGAAACAACCCGATTCAGCCTGTCCTGCCGCCCCGGCTCTCACAAGGGATCTCTTTGCCCCTCAGCATTGGAGGCCGGGTGCCTGGCGAGCCCCTGCCATGCGTGCAGTGCACGGTGCCACGCCAGCCCCCGCGTGAGGGGTGCCGCGCTGACCCCGCGTCCCCCACAAACGCTGGCTGCACCGCGGGGAGAAGCGGGGTCTCAGCTCCGCGCTGCCGAAGCCTGTCTCTCCCCTCACCGGCTCGGGGCAACCGGGAGCGCGTGCTGGCGCCCCAGGCGGGGAACCCTCGCTCCCCAGCCCCCCCAAAGCCCTGGGAGGCTGAGGGACGGGGCACGTGGGCACTGAGACATGTCATCGTGGGGGGGGACGTGGCACCACGGGGGCGCGTGAGGGACAGGAGCCGTTTCCCCGCCACGGAGCCGGACCCGCTGTGCCGGACGCTGAGGGATGGGGGGCACGGGCACCCTCCCTCGCCCCCGCCCCGCGGCACGGCCCCGGCCAGGCCCTACCGCCTCGAACTCGGCCTGGTCGTCCTCGGGCAGGTCGCTGGTCTCGTAGACGTCGGGCTCGTTCCAGGCCTGGGGCACAGACGGGCTGCGGTGGGACCCCAGCTCCCCTCGGCCGTTTGCCATCGGTGACGACCAAACACCCCACGGCTCCCCCAAAAAGCTCCAGGCACCGCCTCCGCCCCCAGACCCCCGTGACAGCTACCTGCCCCCACCCCCCACAAAGAGCCCACGATCTCCTCGGAGCCCCCCCAACCCCTCAGACCCCCCCCAAATCCCCCTGATCCCCTCCTTCTCCCCCAGGCCCCCCGATCCCCTCAGATCCCTTCAGTCCCCTCAGCCCCCCCTCCCAGATCCCCCAATCCCCTCAGACCCCCTCAGCCCCCCGCTCCGGCCCCCCTCGCCCCTTGGCCCGGTCCCGCACTCACGATGCCGGGCAGGTCGGCGTACTTGGGGTTGGCCATGGCCGGTAACGGGGGGAGGGGGCCGGTAACGGGGGGAGGGGGCCGGTAACGGGGGGGGAGTACCGGGAACCGGGAGGCTCCGAGCGGGGCCGGGGCGGGCGGGGCGGGGCCGATCTCGCGAGAGCAGCGGGCGGGGCGGGCGGGAAGATGGCGGGCGGGGGCGTGGCCTGGGAGGAGAGGGCGTGGTCTAGACTGTGTGGGCGGAGCAGAGGGCGAGGCGGGCGTGGCCTGCGCGGGATGGGCGGGGGCGCGCGGAGGAGACACAGGGGCACGAGTGGGTGGGGACACGGGGGCGTACATAGGGGGGTACGCGGGGGGAGGCGCGGGGGGTGCACACGAGGGGGTGCGTGTTTTGAGGAGATCTCGGGGGGGGCGGTGCCCCCTGATTGCGCATCCCTGTCCCCGCCCGCCCCCCCCGAGCCTGCGCAGGGCCACCAAGGACACGAGCGTGGCCGGTGTCAGTGCCGGGGTGGGGGGGGCAGCCATGAGTCAGGACTGCTGGCTTCCCGCGTGGGGGAGGGGAGCTGAGCGGGGGGGGAAGGGGCGGCCGGCCCAGCGCCGACACCCCCCAGCCAGGGCAGGATCCTGCCCCCCCGCAATGAATCAGCAGTCTGAGGGGGGGGACAGTTCCCAGGGCCGGGCGTGTCCCCCCTCCCCCCCCATCTCCGTCCACCTTAAGAGCCGCGGGCAGCTCCACCTTAACGCGGAGGGAGGGGGGCGTGTGCTTGCGGGGGGGCGGCCTCTCCCCCCACCCCCCCCATCACCCGGTACCGGGGCTGCAGTGGCGACAGCAGCGCGGTCACTGGAGCGGGGGGCAGCACGAGCTGCGGAGCATCCCCCGCCCGGCACCGCCCTCCCTCCGCATCCTGCATCCCTGGGCAGCATCCCTGGGTACCACTTAGCATCCTTGAGCAGCATCCTGCATCCCTGGGTACCACCCGGCATCCCTGGGTATCACTCAGCATCCTTGGGCAGCATCCTGCATCCCTGAGCAGCATCCTTGGGTACCGCTCAGCATCCTTGGGCAGCATCCTGCATCCTTGGGTACTATCCCTGAGTACCACTCGGCACCACTCGACATCCCTGGGCAGCATCTTGCATCCCTGAGCAGCATCCTCCATCCTTGGGTACCACCCAGCATCCCTGAGTACCACTCAGTACTCCTGGGCAGCATCCTGCATCCCTGAGCAGCGCCCTTGGGTACCAGCCAGCATCCTTGGGCAGCATCCTGCATCCTTGGGTACCACCCGGCACCTTGGGCAGCATCCTGCATCCCTGAGCAGCATCCCTGGGTACCACCCAGCATCCCTGGCCTGCACCCCTGGGCACCACTTGTCCCTTAGGTTGTAACCCGCCTCCCCGGGTCCCACCCGCGTCCCCAGGTGCTGTCCCGCACCCTCGGCTCCCAGCCCCCCCCAGACTCCTTGCGGACGCCCCCCCAGCCCGCGCCGCCATGGCCGAGCCCAGCAGCGAGTGCAGCATCAAGGTCCTGTGCCGGTTCCGGCCCCTCAACCAGGCCGAGATCCTGCGGGGGGACAAGTTCCTGCCCGTCTTCCAGGGGGACGACAGCGTGGTGGTGGGGGTGAGTGTGGGGGGGCCGCGGGGAGCACCCGCCGGCCTCGGGGAGGGGGTTGGCGGCGGTGAGGGGGCAGCCAGAGGGAGGGGGGAGAGGTAAATTGAGGGGGAACTGGCCTGGGGGGGTGACAGCTGGGGGAGGGGTGACAGCTGGGGGAGGGGTGACAGTCAGCTTGGGGGGGTGCAGGGACTGTTTGGGGCGGGGGGAGGGGATCGCCCTGGGTGTGGCCGGTGCCCAAACAGGCCCAGCGCCCCCCACCGGGGCGTTTCCTCTGCCCCCCCAACGCCTGCATACCCGTCCCCCTCCCCACCATTCCTTTTTTAAGATTCCCAGCACTTCCAGTTCCCCCCAGTCTGCCCCAGTGCGAGGGGAGAGGGGGTGTTGTTTACAATAAGCAAAGACGCCCTGCCCCCCCCGGGGGGGGAGGGGGCCACGGTCGCTCCCCGTGGGCAGCACTGGAGGTGGGGGGGGAGTATTGCTGCAGATCCTGCTCCCCCCCCCACTGCGGCCCGGCCCTTTGTTAAGGGGTGAAATTGGGGGGGGGGGGGGAAGCTCAGGGATGGCGACCAAGCCCCCCAGTATAACCCCCCCCGCCCCAACGCCTCTCCATAATGCCCCCCCCATAGCTGCCCCCCCTTTGTGCGAGGCCGGGTACGGGGTGGGGGGGGCCTCACCTGCACCCCGGCCTTGACGTGGGGGGGCCCAGGGAAGGTGGGGGAGGGTCCTTGGGGTGGGGGGCAGAGGGGTCCCCGGCGGGTGCAGTGGGGCGGGGACGGGGGGTGCTGTGCCGGCTCCGTGGGTGCTGTTGTGTCGCTGTGCGGTTGTGCCGGCGCAATGCGGGGTGTTGCGGGGGGGAGGGCGCAATAGGGGCTGTGTGGGGTGGTTGTGCGTGGGGGGGGTGCGTGGCGGGGGGGTGGGTGACCGTCGGCGGGCGGGGCAGCTGTGCCTGCGCCGTGCTGCGGCGGTTGCGGGGGACTGGGGGGGACTAGGGGGGCAGGCTGGTGTCGCCGGCTGTCCCCGCGTCCGTGTGTCCCCGCGTCCGTGTGTCCGTGTGTCCCCGTGTCCCCGCGTCCGTGTGTCCCCGTGTCCGTGTGTCCCCATGTCCGTGTGTCCGTGTGTCCCCGTGTCCCCGCGTCCGTGTGTCCCCGTGTCCGTGTGTCCGTGTGTCCCCGCGTCCCCGCGGTGGCTGCGGCCGTTCAGCACCGGGGCCTGGACAGCTCCCGGCCGGCGCGGGCGGGGGACAATGGGGGGGAGGGCTGGGGAGGGTCTGGGGGGGTCTGGGGGGTGGTCTGTGGGGGTCTAGGGGGGCCTTGGGGCCTCGGGGAGGTCTATGGGGGGACTGGGGATGTCGGGGGATTCTGGGGGGGTCTATGGGGGGCTAGGATGGTCTGTGGGGGGTTTGTGGGGGTCAATGGGAAGGCTGGAGGGGTCTGGGGGGTCTATGGGGGGTCTGAGGGGGTCTGGGGGGGTATAGAGCTCTATGGAAGTCTGTGGGGGTGGGTTGGGTCTGGGGGCGTCTATGGGGGGGCTGAGGGTCTATGGGGGTCCGGGGGAGTTTGTAGGGGTGTATGGGGGGCTGGGGGGTCTGTAGGGGTCTACGGGGGGGCGGGGGATGTCTCGGGGGGTCTGGGGGAGGCTATGGGGGCGCTGGGGGTGTCTGGGGGTGTGTAGAGGGGCTGATGGTCCATGGGGGTCTAAGGGGGCCTAAGGGGGTGTAAGGGAGGGGCTGGGGGTGTATGGGGGTCTGCGAGGGTCTGTGGGGCGCTGGGGGTGTATGGGGGGGTTGGGTGTGTACGGGGGTCTCTGGGAGTCTATAGGGGGGCTGAGACCTCTATGGGGGTGGGGGGGGGCTATGAGCGTCTATAGGGGATTGTGGGCCTATGGGAGCCTATGTGGGTCTATGAGGGTCTGCGGGGCTGTATGGGAGATGGGGGGGTCTATGGGGGTGTACAGACCCCCCATGCCCCCCCCAGGGCAAACCCTACGTCTTCGACCGCGTCTTCCCCCCCAACACCACCCAGGAGCAGGTCTACCACGCCTGCGCCATGCAGATCGTCAAGGGTGAGGGGGGACCTGGGGGGGCACGGGTGAGGGTCCCGGGTGAGGGGGGGTCTAGGGGGGCATGGGTGGGGGTCCTGGGTGAGAGGTGGGGGTTTAGGGGGCCTGGGTGAGGGGGTTCCTGGGTAGGAGCCCTGGGTGAAGGTCCCTAGATGGGGGTCCCTGGGTGGGGGGTCCCTGGGTGCAGGTCCTGGGTTGGGGGTTCCCTGGATGGGGGTCCCTGGGTGGAGGTCCTGGGTGGGGGGTCCCTGGGTGGGGGTCTCTGGGGGGGGTCCCTGGGTGGGGGTCTTTGAGTGGAGGTCTCTGGGGGGGTCCCTGGGGGGGGTCCCTGGGTGTGGGAGGTCCTGGATGGAGGGGCCTAGGTAGGGTCCCTGGGTGGGTGTCCCTGGGTGGGGGGGTGCCTGTCAGGTCCTTCTCGTTGTCGGGGGGTCCTTGGGGTGATCTCAGGTGGAGGGGGTCAGGGAGCCCTCGGGGCGTGGGCTGTCAGGGGTCCCTCAGGGTGGGGGGTCTGTGAGGTCCCTGGGCGGGGGTCCGGGGGGGTTCACCACCGCCCCCCCCGCAGACGTGCTGGCCGGGTACAACGGCACCATCTTCGCCTACGGGCAGACGTCGTCGGGCAAGACCCACACCATGGAGGTGAGGGGGGGCTGGGGGGACACGGCACCCTGTGGGGGCCTAGCACCCCTGGGTGCTCACCCACCCCCTCCCCCCACCCCCAGGGCAAGCTGCACGACCCCCAGCAGATGGGCATCATCCCCCGCATCGCCCGCGACATCTTCAACCACATCTACGCCATGGACGAGAACCTCGAGTTCCACATCAAGGTGGGGACTGGGAGCACTGGGAGCACTGGGAGCACTGGGAGGCCGGGTCCTGACCCCCCCCACCCCACCCTGACGCCCCTGATCCCCTCCTGCCAGGTTTCTTATTTTGAAATTTATCTGGACAAGATCCGGGACCTGCTGGACAGTGAGTGTGGGGAGCACTGGGAGATACTGGGTGGGTACTGGGATGTGCTGGGAGTCAGTGGATGGGTACTGGGGAGTCAGTGGAATGGTATGGGGGAGCACTGGGAGTCAGCGGAATGGTATGGGGGAGCACTGGGAGTCAGCGGAAGGGTGTGGGTGAGCACTGGGAGTCAATGGACAGGTACTGGGGAGCACTGGGAGTCAGCGAAGGATGTGGGGAAGAATTGGGAGGCACTGGATGGGTACTGGGAAGCACTGGGAGGCACTGGGTGGGCACTGGGGGGGCACTGGGAGTCAGTGGAAGGATGCAGGAGAGCACTGGGAGGCACTGGACAGCACTGGGAAGCACTGGGAGGCACTGGGAGACACTGGGTGGCACTGGGAGGCAGTGGGTGGATACTGGGGAGCACTGGGTGGATACTGGGGAGCACTGGGCAGCACTGGATGGCACTAGGAGGCACTGAATGGGTACTGGGGAGCATGGGGAGGCACTGGGAGGCACTGGGTGGCACTGGGTGGCACTGGGAGGCAGTGGGTGGATACTGGGGAGCACTGGACAGCACTGGGAGGCACTGGACAGTACTGGGGAGCACTGGGAGGCACTGAATGGCACTGGATGGGTACTGGGTGGCACTAGGCAGCTCTGGGAGGCACCGGGCGGCACTGGGCGGCACTGGGAGCTCCCAGGCGAGGTTGGGGAGCCGCCACCCCCCCGCCCTGTCCCCCCCCAGTGACCAAGACCAACCTGTCGGTGCATGAGGACAAGAACCGCGTGCCCTACGTCAAGGTGAGGGGCGGGGGGGCCCGGGGTGGGGGACCCCGGCGTGGGGACCCCCCCATCCCCCCACCCACGCGCCCACCCCCGCTCCCCCCAGGGCTGCACCGAGCGCTTCGTCTCCAGCCCCGAGGAGATCCTGGACGTGATCGACGAGGGGAAATCCAACCGGCACGTGGCCGTCACCAGTGAGCGCCCCCGCGGGACAGGGGCGCGGGGCGCTGGGGGGTCCCCCGGGCACTGGGGGGGAACTGGGGCGCTGGGGGGAGAACTGGAGTGCTATAGGGTCCCTGGGGTGCTTGGGGGGGGAACTGGGGTGCTGGGGGGGGAACTGGGGTGCTATGGGGGTCCCTGGGGTGCTGGGGTGGGGAACTGGGGCGCTGGGGGGGGAACTGGAGTGCTATAGGGTCCCTGGAGTGCTGGGGGGGGGAACTGGGGTGCTGAGGGGGGAACTGGAGTGCTATGGGGGTCTCTGGGGTGCTGGGGGGGAACTGGGGTGCTGGGGGGGGGGAACTGGGGTGCTATGGGGGTCCCTGGTGTGCTGGGGTGGGGAACTGTGGTGCTGGGGGGGGTCCTTGGGGTGCTGGGGGGGGGAACTGGGGTGCTATGGGGGTCCCTGGGGTGCTCGGGGGGGTCCCTGGGGGTACCACAGGGGTCCCTGAAGCATCATTGGGTCCTCCGGACATCGTGGGGCTCCCTGGGGTGCCATAGGGTCTCTGGGGCACCATGGGGGTGCCTGCAGCATCATGGGGCCCTTGGAGCACTGTGGGGGTCCCTGGGGTGCTGGAGGGGTCATAGGGGCACCACGAGGGTCCCTAGGGTACAGTGGTGGTCCTTGGGGTGCAGTGGGGGGTCCCTGGGGCACAGTGGGGGTTCCTGGAGTGCTGTGGGGGTCCCTGGGGCACCATGAGGCTCTCTGGGGCACCATGGGGGTCCCTGCAGCATCGTGGTGCCCTTGGAGCACTGTGGCAGTCCCTGGGGTGCTGAAGGGGTCGTTGGGGTGCCGGGGGGTGCCGGGGCGCTGCGGGGGTGCCGGGGGTCCGGGAGGCGCAGGCGTGCAGCCTCTCACCGTGCCCGCAGACATGAACGAGCACAGCTCGCGCAGCCACAGCATCTTCCTCATCAACATCAAGCAGGAGAACGTGGAGACGGAGCAGAAGCTCAGCGGGAAGCTCTACCTGGTCGACCTGGCCGGGAGCGAGAAGGTCGGGGGGCCCGGGGGGCTTGGGCTGGGGGGCGCCGGGGTGGGGGGCTTGGGGGGGGCCTCTGGGCTGCGGTAATGCGGATTGAGAGGAGATCACTGGAGGAACTTGGGTGGACAATGTCCTCATGAGGGACCTTGGGGGGTCTGTGGGGCATGCGGGGTAGGGGTCTTCAGGGTGGGGTGGGGGTCTTGGAGGGTGTGGGGTGGGGTAATGGGGGATTGGGGGGGGTCTCTGGGGGAACTCAAGTGGGTGATGTCCTCATGAGGGACCCTGGGGGGGGGTCCAGGGCTGTTGGGTGTGGGGGTTAGGGGTCTTCAGGGAAGGGTGGGGGTCTTGGGGAGGTCCCTGGGCAAGGGTAATGGGGGACTGGGGGGGGGGTCTCTGGGGGAAGTTGGGTGTGTGATGTCCTCAAAGGGACTTTGTTGGGGGTCTGTGGAGCATGGGGGTAGGGGTCTTCAGGGTGGTGTCTTGCAGGGGTCCCTGGGGTGGGATATTGGGGGATTGGGGGAAGATCACTGGGGGAACTTGGGTGGACGATGTCCTCATGAGGGAGCTTGGGGGGGTCCGTGGGCTGAGGGGTGTGGGGTTAGGGGTCTTCAGGGGGGGGTGGGGTCTTTGGGTGAAGGGTCTCTGCATGGGGGGTCTCTGGGGCTCTGCTGGCTGGCGGCACCCTCGCCTTTGGGGGTTTTGGGAGGGGGGGCTCCTGGGGTGGGGGGTGGCCCCATGGCGGGTGGGGGTCTCTGAGCCTCCCGGCCCCCCAGGTCAGCAAGACGGGGGCCGAGGGGGCTGTGCTGGACGAGGCCAAGAACATCAACAAGTCGCTGTCGGCGCTGGGCAACGTCATCTCGGCGCTGGCCGAGGGCACGGTGAGAGCGCGCCCGGCCCCCCGCGGCCCCCGCCCCGCTCTGGGGACCGCCCTGCGCTGAGCCCCTGCCCCCCGCCCCGCAGAAGGCCTACGTGCCCTACCGCGACAGCAAGATGACGCGGATCCTGCAGGACTCGCTGGGGGGCAACTGCCGCACCACCATGTTCATCTGCTGCTCCCCCTCCAGCTACAACGACGCCGAGACCAAGTCCACCCTCATGTTCGGGCAGAGGTAGGGTGGGGGGCCGGGGGGTCCATGGGTGCCTCCGCAGCCCTCTGTGCCCCGGCTGTACCCATCGCAGCCAGGGTGTCCCAGCTGCACCCCAACTGCGCCCCGAGCACCCCAACTGCACCTCAGCTGCATCCATCGCACCCATTGCACCCCAACTGCACTCCAACAGCACCCGTTGCACCCTTTGCACCCCAACTGCCCCTCAATACCCATTGCACCCCAACAGCACCCCAGCTGCACCCCAACTGCACCCAATGCACCTTTTGTGCCCCAGCTGCACCCTTTGCACCCAGCGTGTCCCAGCTGCACCCCAACAGCACCCATTGCACCCTAATTGCACCCCAACCACACCCGATGCACTCTTTGCACCCCAACTGCACCTCAACACCCATTACACCCCAACAGCACGCCAACTGCATTTCAACTGCACCCATTGCATCCATTGCACCCCAACCGCACCCCCGCTGCACCCATTGCTCCCGTTGTGTCCCAGCTGGATCCCAGCTGTGCCTCAGCTGCACCCCAACTGCATCCATCGCACCCATTGTGTCTCAGCTGCACCCCAACAGCACCTGCTGCACCTGTTGCACCCTAACTGCACTCATTGCACCCCAACTGCATCTCAATTGCGCCCCATGCACCCGTTGCATCCCAACTGCACCCATTGCACCTCAACAGCACTCATTGCACCCCAACAGAACCCCAACTGCATCTCAGCTGCACCCCAACAGCACCCCAACAGCATCTTAACAGCATTCCAACAGCAGCTCATGCACCTGCTGCACCCCAGCAGCACCAATTGCGCTGCAACTCCACCCCATGCACCCGTTGCACCCCAGCTGCACCCATTGCACCCCAACTGCATCCCATGTACCCATAGGGACCCAACTTCACCCCAAGAGCACCCCAAGGCACCCACTGCACCCCAACAGCACCCCTGCCCCATGACAGCACCCCTACACCCAAGTCAGGCCCCTGTGTCCCCCCACCAGTGTGGGGGTTGCATTGGGGGGTTCCCAAAACCGGGAGGAGCAGCTGGGGGAAGGTGGCCCCTGAGATGGGGCCATGGGCATCTCACCGGGGGGTGCTGGGGCGGGGGGACGCTGCCTGGAAAAGGGGGCGCAGGGGCGGGGGGTCCCAGTTGAGGGTCCCGCCCCACCCCGCCCAGGGCCAAGACCATCAAGAACACGGCGTCGGTGAACCTGGAGCTGACGGCCGAGCAGTGGAAGAAGAAATTCGAGAAGGAGAAGGAGAAGAACAGGGCGCTGAAGGAAACCATCGCCAAACTGGAGGCCGAGCTGGGCCGCTGGCGCAGCGGTGAGGGGGGACCCCGGGGACCCCAAAGCCCACCCCGCCCCGCCCCACCGCCGCCGGACACTGAGGCCTTGTCCCCAGGGGAGGCCGTGCCCGAAACGGAGCAGCTGAGCGGGGCGGAGGCGGAGGGCGGGACGGGCGAGGGGCCGGGGTCGGGAGTGGCGGGCGAGACCCCCAGCGAGACCCCCAACACCAACGGCTCCTCCATCGTCATCCGCATCTCGGAGGAGGAGCGGCGCAAGTACGAGGAGGAGATCCGCAAGCTCTACAAGCAGCTGGATGACAAGGTGGGACCCCCGAGCCCTCGCGGACCCCCAGAGACCCCCAGAGACCCCTCTAGACCTGCTGGGATCCCCAAAGACCCCGAGAGAGACCCAAAGACCCCTCTAGACCTGCCAGGATCCCCAGAGATCCCCAGAACTCCCCAAAAACCACTCTAGACCTGCCGAGACCCCAGATCCCCTGCTGAGGACCCCCGAAGACCCCTCTAGACCTGCCAGGACCACCCAGATCCCCTCCTGGGACCCCCAAAGACCTCTCTAGACCTACCAGGACCCCCCCAGGCTCCCACCCGGGATCCCCAAAGACCCCTGTAGACCTGCCGGAACCCCCAAAGACCCCCAAGGACCTCTCTAGGCCTGCCGGGACCCCCCAGACCCCTCCCTGGGACCCCCCAAAGATCACTCTAGACCTGCTGGGACTCCCCAGGACCCCCAAAGACTCCCCAGGACTCTTGAGAACCTCCCAGTTCCCCCAGCATCCCCCAGGATGCTCAGCAGCCCAGGACCCCCAGGCAGCCTCCAGGACCCCCCCCCCCCACCCCCCAGACCCCCCTGGGGCCGGCTGGTGCAGACCCCCCCATTGACCCCCCAGGATGAGGAGATCAACCAGCAGAGCCAGATCATGGAGAAGCTCAAGCAGCAGATGCTGGACCAGGAGGAGGTGAGGAGACCCCCCCACCCCTCGTGTCCCCCTGTCTCTGTCCCCATAACCCCACCCTGCTGGGACCCCAGACTGCTCACCCCATCCAGACCCCCTGGGACCCACCTGGCACCCCTCTGGGACCCCCACCCTGACCCCTGGGACCCCTCTGGGACCCCCACTCTCACCCTGGGACCCCTCTGGGACCCCCACCCTGACCCCTGGGACCCCTTGGGGCCCCACTCTCACCCTGGGACCCCTGTGAGACTCCCACCCTCACCCCCGGGACCCCCGTGGGACCCCCCTGAGCACGGCCCCCTGGGCCCCCCAGGTGCTGGCGGCGGCGCGGGGTGGCGGGGAGGCGGCGCGGCGGGAGCTGGCGGCGCTGCGCACGGAGCACGGGGCGGCCCGCGCCGAGGTGGCGGAGGTGCTGGCGGCGCTGGAGGAGCTGGCGCGCAGCTACGACCGCAAGGCGCAGGAGGCCGAGGACACCGGCCGCCACAACCGCCGCCTGGCCGACGAGCTGGCCCGCACCGAGGTGAGCCCCCGCCGGGACCCCCGCCCCCCGCCCGACCCTACCAGGAACCGCAGCGGGCCTCCAGCTGGGAACCCCACTGGGACACTACTGGGAACCCTCATGGGCACCCAACTGGGATCCCTACTGGGACCCTACTGGGAACCCCATGGCCATCCAACTGGGATCCCCACCAGGACCCTACTGGGAACTGCAACAAGCGTCCAACTGGGAACCCCACTGGGAACCGCAATGGGTGCCCAACTGGGATCCCTACTGGGAACCCTATTAGACCCCACTGGGAACCCCAAAGTGGCTCTTCAACTGGGAACTCCACTGAGACCCAACTGGGAACCCCCACTGGCAGCTCAGCTGGGATGTCTACTGGGCCCAGCTGGGATCTCTACTGGGATCCCCACTAGACCTCACTGGGATTGACAAACTGGCTCCTCAACTGGGAACCTCACTGGGAAACCTGCTGGTGACCCTCAGTGTCCCACTGGGATCCCACTGGGAGCCCCTTGACTGGCAAATGGGACCCAAACTGGGAATCAGCTGGGATGCCCGTCAGCACCCTAGCTGGGGTCCCCAGAGCCAGGGCCCCTCCAACCGGAACCCCCACACCAGGGCCCTGGGACCACACTGGGATCCGGCAATTAGGACCCCCAGGTCCAAACCAGCCCCAAACTGGGACCTCCAGCCCCTGAACCAGCAACCCCCAGAGCCCGGTCCCCCCAGGTCCAAACTGGGACTCCCAGACCCAAACTGGGATGCTCTGGGACAAGGATCCCTCAAAACAGGAGCCTCAGACCTGGGAGCCCCCTAAAGCCCAAACCAGACCCCAAAGCAGGGAGAACCCCCCAAACCAGACCCCGAAGGGGGATACACCCCCCTCCAACCCAGACCCCGAACTGGGAGACTCCCCTCGCACTGGGATGCCAGCCTGGGCGCTCCCAGGGGCCCAGGAGCGGGTGGAGAGGGCGGGCTGGCGGGGTGCCGGGGCGGGGGGCGCTGGGGGTCCCAGCCCGCGCCGCCCCCGCAGGCGACGACGCTGTCGCTGGAGACGGAGCTGCAGCGCGTGCGGGAGCTGGGCGGGCAGCAGCGGCGGCGGGCGGCCGAGGTGCTCAACGGGCTGATGCGCGACCTCAGCGAGTTCAGCCTCATCGTGGGCAGCGGCGAGATCAAACTGGTGAGGGGGGCACCACGGGGGCGCCGTGCTGTGCCGCGCCCATGGCGTGTCCATGGCGTGCTGTACCCGTGTGCGTGTCCACGCCGTGCTCGTGTTGTACCCCTGCCCATGACGTGCCCACGCTATGCTGTGCCCACGGGCCTGACGTGCCTGTGCCGTGCCCGTGCTGTGCCCATTCCGTGTCATACCCATGTGCATGTCGTGCCCATGCCGTGCCCATGCCGTGCCATACCTGTGTGCATGTCATGCCTGTTCCACACTGTGCCCATACCGTGCCATACACATGTCCATGCCATGCCCACGCCCCGCTGTGCCCATGGTACCCACGTGCATGACGTGCTCGTGCCACAGCCATGCGTGTGCCGTTCCTGCGCTGCGCTGCACCACACTGCTGTGCCCACGCTGTACTCACAGGCGTGGTGTGCTGTGCCCATGCCACGCCATGCCCATGCCCATGCCATGCATCTGCAGTGCCCGTGCCATGCCATACCCATGTGCATGCCATGCCCGTGCCATGCCCATTCCATGCCATACCTGTGCGCATGCCATGCCCATACTCGTGTGTGTGCCATGCCTGTGCCATGCCCATTCCGTGCCATACCCGTGTGCGTGTCCATGCTGTGCCCGTGCCATACCCATGTCCATGACATGCCTGTGCCGTGCTGTGCCCGTGGTAGCCATGGGCATGATGTGCCCGTGCCACACTGTGCCTGTGCCGTACCCGTGCGTGTGCCATTCCTGTGGCGTGCCGTGTTGTACTCACACCGCCATGCCCACGCTGTGCTGACACGTGTGGTGTGCTGTGCCGATGCCATCCCCTACCCGTGCCATACCCATGTCCATGTCATGCCCATGTCATGCCCGTGCCGTGCTGTACCCGTGTGTGTGCCATGCCCGTGTGTGCTGTGCCCGTGCCACACTATGCCCATGCCGTGCCCGTTCCGTGCCCGTGCCATGCCATACCCCTGTGCACGCGGTACCAGTGCTGTGCCATGATGACCACGCTGTGTCCATGCCGTGCCATACCCATGTGCGGTACCCCCTGCCCATCCCGCGCCACGCCACGCCGTCCCCGCGCTGACCCACCTGCCGTGCCCGCGCGCAGCCGGTGGAGGTGAGCGGGGCCATCGAGGAGGAGTTCACCGTCGCCCGGCTCTACATCAGCAAGATCAAGTCGGAGGTGAAGTCGGTGGTGAAGCGGTGCCGGCAGCTGGAGAACCTGCAGGTCGAGTGCCACCGCAAGATGGAGGTGACCGGGCGCGAGCTCTCCTCCTGCCAGCTCCTCATCTCCCAGGTGGGCTGGGGACAGGGACAGACGGGGACAGACCCTGGGCTGCCACCCCCGGGCACCTCCCAGCAGCGATGCCACTGCCGCGGTGACTGGTGGGTTTGGTGAGCCCAGGGGTTGGTGACTCTGAGGTTTGGTGGCCCCAGGGTTTGGTGACCTTGAGGTTTGGTTACTCTGCCTTTTGGTGGCCCTGGGGTTTGATGACCCTGAGATTTGGTAGCTCTAGAGTTCGGTGGTCCCAAAGTAGGTGACTCCAGGGTTTGGTGGCCCCAAAGTTTGGTGACCTTGAGGTTTAGTTACTCTGCCTTTTGGTGGCAATAGAGTTTGGTGGCCACAAGGTTTGGTGACCCCAGGTTTTGGTGATGCTCTGGTTTGATGGCCCTGAGGTTTGGTGGCACCAAAGTAGGTGAATCCGGTGTTTGGTGACCCTGAAGTTTTTTGGCCCCAAGGTTTAGTGACTCCAGGGTTTGGTGGCCCCAAAGTTTGGTGACCTTGAGGTTTTGTGGCCCCAGGGTCTGGCGGCCCCAGGGTTTGGTGTCGGGGTGGCCCTGGGGGTGGCGGCCGTGTGCCCCCCGGCCGGGGGCAGTGGCTGAGGCTGGTCCCGCAGCACGAGGCGAAGATCCGCTCGCTGACGGAGTACATGCAGGCGGTGGAGCTGAAGAAGCGGCACCTGGAGGAGTCACACGATGCCCTGAGCGAGGAGCTGGCCCGGCTGCAGGCCCAGGGTGCGGGGGGCTCAGGGGGCTCGGGGGGAAGCTGGGGGTCTGGGGGGGGTCCCAGTGGGACCCTGGGGACCCTGGCTCGTCCCCCCAATGTGAGCTGCGGCCCGCAGAGACGGCGCAGGGGGTGGCCCGGAAAGAGCGGGAGCAGGATGAGACCCAGGAGAGCGAGGAGGTCAAGGTGAGAGGTTGCTGGGGGGGGGGGCCCACGGGGGCCAGTTGGGGGGGTCCTTATGGCATGTGGGGTGTCCTAGAAGGAGGGTGGGGGTGCTGGGGAGGACAGGGGCGTGGCGGGGGCCCCTAGGATGTGCTGGGGTCCCAGGGTGTGGGAGGCCCTGGGGTGTCCCGGGCTGCTGGGGGATGTGGAGGGTCCCTGGAGGGTGTTGGGGTCCCCGAGGGGTGTTGGGGTCCCGGGCTGCTGGAGGATGTGGAGGGTCCCTGGAGGGTGTTGGGGTCCCCGAGGGGTGTTGGGGTCCCGGGCTGCTGGAGGATGTGGAGGGTCCCTGGAGGGTGTTGGGGTCCCCGAGGGGTGTTGGGGTCCCGGGCTGCTGGGGGATGTGGAGGGTCCCTGGAGGGTGTTGGGGTCCCCGAGGGGTGTTGGGGTCCCGGGCTGCTGGAGGATGTGGAGGGTCCCTGGAGGGTGTTGGGGTCCCCGAGGGGTGTTGGGGTCCCGGGCTGCTGGAGGATGTGGAGGGTCCCTGGAGGGTGTTGGGGTCCCCGAGGGGTGTTGGGGTCCCGGGCTGCTGGAGGATGTGGAGGGTCCCTGGAGGGTGTTGGGGTCCCCGAGGGGTGTTGGGGTCCCGGGCTGCTGGAGGATGTGGAGGGTCCCTGGAGGGTGTTGGGGTCCCCGAGGGGTGTTGGGGTCCCGGGCTGCTGGAGGATGTGGAGGGTCCCTGGAGGGTGTTGGGGTCCCCGAGGGGTGTTGGGGTCCCGGGCTGCTGGGGGATGTGGAGGGTCCCTGGAGGGTGTTGGGGTCCCCGAGGGGTGTTGGGGTCCTGGGCTGCTGGGGGATGTGGAGGGTCCCCGCAGGGAGTCGGGGTGTGGAGGTGTGGGGGTGTGGGGTGGTCTCCGGGGGAGTTGGGGTCCCCGGGGGCGTGTTGGGGTGCAGGGGGGTCCCGGCGCCCGGCTGACGGCAGGGGCGCAGCAGGCGCTGGAGCTGCAGCTGGAGAGCCAGCGCGAGGCCCAGCACAAGCAGCTGGCCCGGCTGCGGGACGAGGTCAACGAGCGGCAGAAAACCATCGACGAGCTGCGGGAGTGAGCGACCCCGACCCGGCCCCGGCCCAGCCCCGACCCCAACCCCGGCCCCGACCCAGCTCCGGCCCCGACCCAGCCCCGACCCCAACCCCGGCCCCGACCCAGCTCCGGCCCCGACCCCGACCCTGACCCAGCCCTGATCCTGGCCCTAACCCCGACCCCGACCCCGGCCCTGACCCCCTCCCCAACCGCGTTCCCATCTCCAGCTTTGACCCTGACCCTGCTCCCATCCCTGACTCCAACCCCGATCCATCCCCAACTCTGAAGCCGTTCTTGTCCCTGTCCGCGACCCTGACCTTGACCCCAGCCCTGACCTTGACCCTGTCCCTATCTCCGGCCCCATCCTTGTCCCCATCCCCAGCCCTGACCCCCCACCCTTGACCCCATCCTCATCCCTGACCCCAACCCTGACCTTGACCCTGACCCTGGCCGCGTTCTTGACCCCGACCCCGTCTCTCACCCCACCCCTGACCCCATCCCTGACCCTGACCCTGGGTGCCCCCAGCACCCAGCCCAGCCCCGTCCCTCTCCCCACCCTCTCCCTGGGCTCCTCCCCGGTCGGATGCAGGGGAGGATGGGCAGAGGTTGCCCCCCCCGGGTCTGTCCGTCCCTCCGACCCCTGACCCCCACCCGTCCGACCGCTGACCCCCACCCCCCGCAGCCTGAACCAGAAGCTGGAGCTGGAGCTGGAGAAGCTGCGCGCGGAGCACGAGGCGCTGCGGGGCGAGGAGCGGGCCAAGGCCGCCCGGCTGCAGGAGCTCACGTGAGACCCCCGCACACCCCCGGGGGTCCCCCAAATCCCACACCGCCCCCGCCAACATCCCCGGGACCCCCAAAGCCACAGCAGCACCCTCCACACCCAGGAGTCCTGGGACCCCCCCAGAGACGTCCCCTTGACACCTCCAGGACCTCCCATCACCCCTGGGACCCCCATCATCACCCCTGAGACCCTTGACACTCCCAGGAGCTCTGGGGGCCCCCCATCACCCCTGGGATCCCCAACCTCCCCAGGACCCTTGGGGAACCCCTCCAGGACCCCCAACATTACCAGGACCCCTACCCCCCAGGGACAACCCCCAGGACCCTGCACCACCTTGGGGTCCCCTTTCAACCTCCCCTCCCCCAAAAAAGACCCCTGAGGCCCCTCCAAGCACCCAGGAGCCCTCAGCATCCCCCCCCCCCGAGCATCCTTGTGCCCCCCTTGAGCCCCCCACAACCCCCCAAACTCCCCCCTCATCCTTGGGGTGACCCCCCCCAAACCTTGAGGTGACCCCCCCAACTTTGGGGTGCCCCCCCAGATTCCTCCACGAGCGTCACGAGCAGTCCAAGCAGGATCTCAAGGGGCTGGAGGAGACCGTGGTAGGTGGGGGGGAGCGGGGAGGGTCTGGAGGGGTCTGGGGGGGCTTGGGGGTCACCGTGCACCCCCTCACCCCCGGCCTGCCCCCCCCGCCGCCCCCCCAGGCCCGTGAACTCCAGACCCTCCACAACCTGCGCAAGCTGTTTGTTCAAGACGTCACAACTCGAGTCAAGAAAGTGAGGGGGGGGGGGCAGAATTGGGGAGGGCGCAGCAAAACTGGGGAGGGGGCGCAAAGGGGGGGGAATGGGGAGGGGGCAAAAGTGGGGTAGGGGGTCAGAGATGGGGGGAATGGGGGCTGTGAGGGGAGGAAGGGGGTGCTGGGGGGAAAAGGGAGGAGGGGCTGGCCTGGGGAGGGGGCCCTGGTCCAGGTGAGGGGGTCCCAGTTGAGGCGGGGGAGGGGTCTCAGCCCAGGTGGGGGGGGTGCCAACCCATTTGGGGGTGTCATTGGGTGCAGGAGGGGGTCTCCACAGCTTGGAGGGGTCCCAGTCCAGTTGGTGAGGGAGGTCCCAGCCTGGGCATTGGGGTGGGGGGGCTGGCCTGGGTCTGCGGGGGGTCTGAGTGCAGTTGGGGGGGGTCTCAGTGCAGGTGGGGGGGTCTCCGGCCAGCATCACGGGTGGGTGTGACCTTGGGTGGGGGGGTGAGCGTGGATGGGGGGTGCCGGGGCAGAGTGGGGGTGCAAGGGCAGGGCAGGGGGTGCCAGCCCGGTGGGGGGGGTTCCTCCACGCCCCCCCGCCCCCCCAGAGCGCAGAGCTGGAGCCCGAGGACAGCGGGGGGCTGCACTCCCAGAAGCAGAAGATTTCCTTTCTTGAGAACAACCTGGAGCAGCTTACAAAGGTTCACAAACAGGTGGGTGGGGGGCCGGGGGGGGCGGGGGGGCTCCCACCCCCCCACTGCACCCCCACCCCCTCCCGGGCCCCTCCCGCCCCCCTATACCGCAAGCCCCCCTTGCTTTCCTGGTGCCCCCCCCAAGCGCCATGCTGCATCCTGCCGCCCCCCCGCTCAGTTTTGAGTCCCCCCCTCAAAGCCCCCCCGCGGGGGGGCCACACGCTGATGGCCGCTCTGTTGCCCCCCCCGCTGCCTCCTCCCTAGCTGGATCTCTGGGTATCCAAGGTACCGCGACCCCCCACACACCTCGCCCCCACGCCACCCCCACGGGCAGGACACGCGTGGGGGGGCCCCCACACCCCCCCCGGGGAGGATAGGAGACAGACCCCCCCGGAGTCCGCTCTGCCCCGGCCACCCGGAGCCCCCCCAGTTTTGGGGGGGCGGGCACTGCCCTGCCCTCGGCACTTTCCTGCCCCTCCCCGCCCGCCGCCCCCCCGCCTGGCTGAGGTGCGCCCCCCTCCACCCCTCAGCTCCGCCCGCAGTCACGGCCCCACTGCTGCACGTGGGGGCACTGGTGGGGGCCGGGACCCCCCCGAGGCACTGACTCCCCCCGGCACCGGGAACCCCCGGCACTGGGACCGCCTCGAGGCACTGGTGGGGGACTGGGACTACCCCGGCACCGGGACCCCCCCGAGGCACTGAGACCCCCCCGGCACTGCTGGATCCCCCCCCCCCGAGGCACTGGGGCCCCCCCGCACTGGTGGGGGGGTGAGGGCGGCCGGGCTGGGTGCTGCGGGGCACCCTGGGGCTGCCGGTGCCCGGTGCTGGGTGCGGGTGGGGGGGTGCGGGTGGGTGCTGGGCGCCAACGGGTGCCCCAAGTGGGTGGGTGCTGGGTGCGGGTGCCAGGTGCTGGGTTTCGGGTGCGGGTGGGGGCCCGGCGCGGGTCCCCAGTGCCGATGGGTGCGGGTGGGGGTGCGGGTGTGGATGCCCCATGCCAAGGGGTCCCCAGTGCCGATGGGTGCCCCATGCCAACGGGTGGTGCGAGGTCCGGGGGTGGGGGATCCCCGGGGGGTTCCCGGGTGCGGGGGCTGACGCGGGCGCGCAGCTGGTGCGTGACAATGCAGACCTGCGCTGCCAGCTGCGGGGCGGGGGTGCGGGGTGCGAGGTCCGGGGGTGGGGTGGGGGATCCCCGGGGGGTTCCCGGGTGCGGGGGCTGACGCGGACGCGCAGCTGGTGCGTGACAATGCAGACCTGCGCTACCAGCTGCGGGGCGGGGGTGCGGGGGGGGGGGTCCGGGGGTGGGGTGGGGGATCCCCGGGGGGTTCCCGGGTGCGGGGGCTGACGCGGGCGCGCAGCTGGTGCGTGACAATGCAGACCTGCGCTGCCAGCTGCGGGGCGGGGGTGCGGGGGGGGGGTGGGGGATCCCCGGGGGGTTCCCGGGTGCGGGGGCTGACGCGGGCGCGCAGCTGGTGCGTGACAATGCAGACCTGCGCTACCAGCTGCGGGGCGGGGGTGCGGGGGGGGGTGGGGGATCCCCGGGGGGTTCCCGGGTGCGGGGGCTGACGCGGGCGCGCAGCTGGTGCGTGACAATGCAGACCTGCGCTGTGAGCTTCCGAAGCTGGAGAAGCGGCTGCGCGCTACGGCTGGGCGCGTGCAGGCCCTGGAGGCCGCGCTGAGGGAGGCGAAGGAGGGCGCGCGCCTGGACAAGCGCCGCTACCAGCAGGAGGTGGAGCGCATCCGCGAGGCCGTGCGCGCGCGGGGGGGGCCGCGCCGCCCGCACAGCGCCCACATCGGTACGGGGGAGGGGGGGCGGCATGGGGGGGGGGCGATGGGGGCACTGGGGGAGGGGGTTCAGGGAGGAACATGAGGGGCACGGTGGGGGACTTGGGGGAGGCTTTGGGGGGACGTGACGGGGGTATGGGGGGGCTGGGGGGTCGTGGGGGGGGACATGAGGGGGCTCAGGGGGTTATGGGGGGCATGGGAGGGAGAGGGGGGGTATGAGGGCGCATGAAGGGCACATGGGGGGGACACATGAGGGGCTATGGGGACCCAGAGGGGGCTGAGGGGAGCATGGGAGAGGGCAGAGGGAGGGCTTGGGGGGGCTGGGGGGCACGGGAGGCATGGAAGGGGGCAGAGGAGGGGCTGGAGGGGCATGGGAGGGGACATGGAGGCAGTATGGGGGGACATGGGAGGTCTGGGGGGGCATGGAGGGGGCAGCATGAGGGGCTGGGGGCTGCAATAGGGGCCATGACGGGCATGGAGGGGGCCTGGGGGGGCCATGGGTGAGGCTCGAGGGGGCATGGGGAGGCCAGAGAGGCTGAGGGGGGACATGGGGGGGCAGGGGGCTGGGAGGGACATGAGGGGGGCATTGGGGGGCAGGAGGCCTGGGGGGGCATTGGAGGGGTTCAGGGGGGTTGGGGTGAGGGGCATGGGGGCTGTGATGGGGGGCTCAAAGGCCATGGGGGGGACGGGGGGGTCATAAGGTCTCCCAGAGAGACCAGTGCCCCTCAGCCGCCCCCCCCCGGACCCCCCCTACAGCCAAACCCGTGCGGCCCGGGCAGCCGCCGGCAGCATCGCCCACCGGACTCAGCTACACCAACAGCCTCTTCCAGGGGTACCCCGGGGGGGGCCCCCTGCCCGCCCCCCCAGGCCTGTGAGTGGGGGGGCGGGGGGATCCTAAGGGGCGCTGGGGGGGGCACGGGGGGGATCCTGGCGGGGGCAGGGGTGTCCTGGGGTGGGATGGGGGGGTGCAAAGGGGTCTTGGGGGCGGCATGGGGGGGGATCCTGAGGGGAGTCAGGGGGTCGGGGAGGGCAAAGGGGGTGTTGGGGGGTCCTAGGGGGTGCAGGAGGCACGGGGGAATCCGGGGGGGGGCAAGGGGTTGCTGAGGGTCCTGAGGGGGCAGAGGGGTCACGGGGGGATCCTGGGAAGGGGGAGGGGGTGCAGGGGGCATAGGAGGATTGTGGGGGTGTTGCAGGGGGGTCTTGGGGGGTCAGGGGGCATGGGAGGTCCTGGGGGCAGAGAATAGGGGGGCACAGAAGGAGGGGCAGGGGCGGAGGGGGCACAGGGGACAGAGCATCTTCATGTGCCCCCCCCCAGCTTTGCCAGCGGCCCCCCCACGCTCTCCAGCAGCCCCCCAGATGCCTACCAGCAGCTCAACGTGGATAATGGTGAGGGGGGGGGCGCTGGGGGGGGGTAGGGGGGTCCCCCGTTGTGGGATGGGGACATGGGCTGGGGGGGTTCCCATAAACCCCCCCTGGAGCTGCTGCTCTTTCTCGTAGGAAATGTGACAGACATCAACGATAACAGGTGAGAGGGGGCGGGGGAGGGGCGGGGGTCTCGGGGGGGCCAGGCCCGCACTGACCCCCGTGCCCCCCCAGGAGTGACCTGTCCTGCGCCTGCGAGGCCGAGGAGCAATCCAAGCTCTTCCCCCTGCGCCAGGAGACGGCGGCCAGCTAATGCCCCCCCCAGGTACTGGGACCCCCCCAATTCCTCAGCTGCCCCCCGTGTCCGTTGAGGGACCCCCACATCGCCCTCCATTCACTTTGGGACCCCAAATCCCATGTGCCCTCTCCATATCCCATATTCTGCGTGTCCCCCTCCCCTCCTCAGAACCCCCCCATTCCTTGGGTGCCCCGAGACCCCACACCCCCCTCAGACCCCCCCATCGTTGGCTACCCCTACACCCCCCTCAGGCCCCAGCCCCCATCCCTTGGGTGCCCATGAGACGCCGTATCCCCCTCCCCAATTCCTTAGGTGACCCCACAGCCCCCCAGACCCCCTCCATCCCTTTGGTGCCCCCAAGACCCTGCATTCCCCGCCACCTCCCAATCCCTTGGGTGCCCCTGCACCTCCACCAGACCCCCCCCCATGTCCCTTGGGTGCCCCCAGGACCCTGCATCCCCCCAATTTCTTAGGTGCCCCCCAACCCTCCCCGGTCCCTTGGGTCCCCACACCCCCTGGGCACCCCCACCCAGAGCCCTGCAGGCCCCATTCCCCCCACCCCCGTCCCTCAGGGACCCCCGGTGGGCGTGGTGGGGTTGGGGATGGGGGGTGTCCGTGCCCCCCCAACCCTGTGTCCCCCCCCAGGTCCCACCGGACCCCATCTCGCTCGCATGTCCCGGTGTCACCTCCGTGTCCTGTGTGCTCGCCGCCACGCTCGCCCCGTCCTGCCCCACGGTGTGGGGGGGGGATGTGGGGGGGCTGCCTGCTCCCCCTCAGGACCCCCCCCATCTTGGACCGCTCCCCCCCATCCTCCTGGAGGGGCCCGGCCGGGGCTGGGGGTGCTGCCCGGGGTCTGCTTTGAGATGCCTTAAGCTGATACCTGGAGGAATGTCTGGGACCCCCCCCAGCCCCTTAAGTGTGGGGCAGCCCCACAAGTGAGGATCACCCCCCTCAAGTGGGGGTCAGCCCCCTGGATGGGCTTCAGCCCCCCCCGAATCCCCTCACTTGGCACCTTGGCTGTGCCCCCCCCCCAGTTTCTCCCAGGACCTGCTGTGCCCCCCCCTCATGGCCCCCCCATACTTGGGGGGGGTCCCTCGGGGCTCAGCCCCTCCCATGCTCCCCAGTCCCCCACCCCCCCGCTCAGGCCTCCCGCCCCCCCCAGCGCTGCATGTCCTGCCCCCGCGCCCTGGAGTGGCTCAATAAAGGCCAGAGATGCTGAGAGGAGTTGGGGGGCTGGGGGCATCGGGGGGTTGGGCAGCATTGGAGGGGATCGGGGAGGTTGGGGGATGGGGGGTGGGGTGCTGCAGCCCCAGTTTCCCCAGCTGGAGCGGGACCCGTCCCGCGCACGCCTATAGAGACACAGCACCCTGTGGGGAGCGCACGTCCCCTATAGCGATCCCGCGTCCCGTATGGGGGGCACACCCCCCTTATAGCGGGCAGAGGTCCCCTCTAGGGAGCACACACGTTCCCTATAGCAACCCCACGTCCCCTGCAGCGGTCACGTCTCCTATAGCAGGAGCACATGCCCTACAGGGAGTACATGTCCCCTGCAGTGATGACATATGCCCTATAGCGATCATATGTCCTCTATAGAGGTCCCATGCCCCCTATAGCGAGCACACCCCCCCTATAAGGAGCACACACCTTCCTTATAGCGATCCCACGTCTCCTATAGGCATCCCGTGTCCCCTGTAGCGGTCATACGTCCCCTATAGCGGTCCCCCATCCCCTCTAGGGAGCACACACATTCCTCACAGCAATTCCACATCCCCTCTGGGGAGCACACACAAGTCCCCTGTAGCAATCATACCTGCTCTGTAGGGGTCACACGTCCCCTGTAGCGATCACATCCCCTAGAGCAGTCCCGCGCCCGCTGTAGTGGGCACACATGTCCCCTGTGGGCATCCCGCATCCCCTACAGGGAGTACACAGGTCAGCTATAGGCATCACACATTGCCTATAGAGATCGTATGTCCCCTGTAGTGATCCCACGTCCCCTATAGCCGTCTGGCACCCCCTATGGGGACCACACCTCCCCCATAGCGATCATACGTGCCCTCTAGGCATCCCCCGTCCCTTGTAGGGAGCACCCATGTCTCTATAGTGATGCCGTGTCCCTCAGAGTGATTTCACATCCCCTATAGGCAACCCACGTCCCGTATAGGGCACACACACGTCCCGTACAGTGATCTGACATCCCATGTAGGGCGGAGGGAGAGCAGCGGAGAACGGAGGGAGAGCAGCCCTGAGAAGGACGTGGGGGTGTGAAACCTGACCGTGAGGCGGCCACGTGCGCCCGCAGCCAAGAAACCACCCGCACCCTGGGCTGCACCCCCAGCAGGCGAGGGAGGGGATCCTGGTGAGACCCCCCTGCAGCGCTGCGTCCAGCTCTGGAGCCCCCAACATCAGAAGGACATGGACCAGTGGAGAGGGTCCAGAGGAGGCCCCGCAGATGCTCAGGGGCTGGAGCAGCTCTGCTGTGAGGCCAGGCTGGGAGAGCTGGGGCTGTTCAGCCTGGAGCAGAGGAGGCTCCGGGGAGACCTGAGAGCGGCTCCCAGTGCCCAAAGGGGGCTGCAGGAAAGGTGGGGAGAGACTCTTCAGCAGGGCCTGCTGGGACAGGACGAGGGGGGGATGGTTTTAAAATAGAAGGAGGCAGATTCAGACTGGATATAAGGAAGAAATGTTTTACACTGAGGGTGGTGGAGCACTGTCCCAGGCTGCCCAGAGAGGCGGTGGATGCCCCATCCCTGGAAACATTCCAGGCCAGGTTGGCCGGGGCTGTGAGCAACCGGATCCGGTTGGAGATGTCCCTGCTCCTGGCAGGGGGTTGGGCTGGGTGGGCTTTGAAGGTCCCTTCCCACCCAAACCAGTCCGTGATTCTGTGATCTGGAGCCTTTTTTCTTGTACTATCTCTCCCTGTCCCCTCGGAGGGTGGGGGACTGACAGAGAGACTGCCCGCTGCCGCCCCTCGGGAAGGGAGCGCCGCTGCCGCCCACGTGCGCGGAACCGCAGCCAGTGCCGCCCCGCTGCCGCCGCCGCCGCCCGCCGGGTGCTCGCTGCCGCCCCTGCTGCCGCTGCTGCCGGCCCTGCTCCTGCCCCGCTTCCGCTGCCGCCCCTGCTGCCGCCGCTGCTGCCCCGCTTCCGCTGCCGCCGCCGCCCGCGGCCCGGTACTGCAGCCCGGCGTCCGCGCGCCACTTCTGCCCCTCCGGCGCGCCGTCGGCGCATGCGCGGGGCCCGGCAGCAGCATGGCGGTGCGCGGGGCGCGGGTCCCGGGTCCCGGCGGCGGCGGCGGCGGCGGGTGAGGGCCGGGGGCACCGGCGAGGCCAGCGGGCCCCTTGGGCGGGTGCGGGGCTGTTTCCTGCCCGCTGGACGCCCGGGGCTGGCGGGACGGGGAGCTTCAAACCGCCCTCCGCGGCAGCGTCCCGCTGTGCTGGAGCCGGGTGAGGGCGGCCTCGGGGAGTGACCCGAGAGCTGAGAGAGGGGAAGGAGGGGGACAGCCCCCCGTCACACACGCCGCGCTCCTCCTCTTACCGAAACCCGGAATAAAACTCCTTCGCAGCAAGGAGAAGTGAAGAAGCAGGCACTCCTTTATTGCAGCGCTGGGCGCACGGGGGTCGCTCCAGCCAGCGTGTGCGCCTGCTCGATCACCAGCGCGGTTAAACACGCACCTGTTACACATACTGTTATAAAGGAGTTGCGTCCCAAAACAGGATTCCAATTACAGTTTCCAATTTATTGATCAGAAACAAGCAAACAGCGCTGGGTGCGCCGGGAGCCTCCGCTCCCCCAAGACGCGCACCCCTTAGTTCACAGTTACGGTATTGACACCTCTCCCGGGCCCCACACCGTGCCTGGCTCATTTTTGGGAGCTCACAATCTACACTCCGTTGGTTACTCACACCGTTCGTGACAGGTGCTGACTGGCTAAGAGCGTGTCTCCGGCCTCTATACACGTGTTAATTGGCTAAAAGTACCGAAGCGGCTGGTCCCATATTCGGGGTTGTTCACGTGCCCGTGGCCATCAGCCCCAGCCCAGTTTTTCCGCCTTTTGCTCGCTCCACTGTTCAGTGTCCTTCTTATGACCTTGCAGCAGGTAAAACCTCTCATTATGTTAAACTGCCAAGGCAGGAGTGAATCCCACCAAACACATCTCAATAACTCAAATACACTTACATCAAAACTTACATACAGTTTACAAAAAAATGGGCTTAAAACTATGTACATATCTTCCTGTTTCCCCTGAGCCTGTGGCTGTATTAGAACAAACAGGATGATTAAAGATTCCACGTACAGAGAGGGTCACATTTCACCATGCAACCCTAGTATTGCCTCACGTGAACACGAATCAGGTGAACATATCTCACGCATATTCACTAGATTTCTGAGAAATGTTATACATAAACATTAATCTTCCTAGAAATCATTATCATATTCCCCACCCACTTGCGCATGCTCAGTCTTTTGAGTCGGGGGTCTTTTGGTGGTCTTGGGGTCATCGGAGTGCCCCCTCCTCGAATTCGCTGGTTTAACCCCTCCTTAAAATCTCCATCTGTGGTCTGCAGAACAAGGTTGCGCTGTCCTTGATTTTTCTGGCTCCAAAGTGAGGGCTCAGGGCCCATCTTCACAGCTGGGGCTTGAGGCCCAGCTTTGTTCTGCCACCTTTCTTAATTATCCCAGACGTGCTGGGCTGACTGCTAACGAACGATGTTGTAACAGCTCTGAGACTCCCCATTCCCTCTAAGGAAAATAGATTTCATATAAAATTTAACCTGTGTGACTATAGTTCTATAGTTAGCAAGAATCGCCTCATATCGATATTTAATTATCAAAAATAATATTATTCTAAAATTATATTGATTAAGCATTTTACGTCATGTGACACTCCCCATATTGCCAGAGCTCCCCCCGAGCCTCCCCCGGCCCCGCTGGCGCTGCAGCTGCCCCCAGCTCCAGCGCCTCTGACGCGCGGATCAAACTCTACCACTCGGAGAGAGTTCTAAAGCAGGCATGTTTGTTTGGCGCTGGGTGTGTGGGGATCGCTCCTCCACTACGTACATTTACCAAAAATGTATCCGGTGCAGGTACACATCCATAGGATTGCACAATACGGCCACATGTATGCATGAGCGAGGCGGGGTTATTAAAAAACACTTGTGCGAGCATTTCAGATCTGTCTCTGGTGGTTGTTCACTTCTCCAGGGGTCTGATCTTCCTCGAGATGAGCCTCAGTCGCTCACCCACGCTCTCCTTTCACGTGGGGATTTCAGCAGTTTCCGACTTTTGACCGAATCTGTGGTGGAACTGACATTCCATCCTTTCCAGACATATCAGTCCTTGACAAATACCAGTTTCTTGACACATACCAGTCCCTGATGAGCTTAAGTGAGTTTCAAGGCAAACGGGATTGTTGGACATTGTCTAGCAGACAGTCAGTCTCCTAAATCAAGCAATATTTAGCAGACAGTTAATTCCCTGTATCACCTCCCCTGACACCTGTCCCGTAGCCACAGGCATTCCTCAAGCCCTGTCCTGAAGACCGCAAGCCAGCCCTCGAATGCGTTGGATTCTCCCGTAACGGGAGCCGTTGGCAGCAGCACGGAAAACAGCGAGACTGCCGAGGGGCTTTGCTCTTGGTTCTCCCTGAGAACGGCCGCAGCATGAGCAGCACCTGAGCTCCAGCACGGCAGTGGGAGCGCTGGGCTGGGGAGCTCCCACCTCTCCGTTCCCCACCCTTTGCCTTCCAGGCCTTGCGTGCCTTTCCTGTTCTGGGAAGCAAGCTGGCAGCAGCAGTCCCCGCCTCGGGAAGCCCACCCACCAGCACAGCCCAGTTCTCCCCCTGTCCCTCCCTGCTCCCAGGCCCCGGCACCAACCTCTACGTGCCCCCCTCAGCCGGGCAGGACAGACCCTCAAAGTCCTGAGGGGGCCAGTCTCGGGTCCCAGGGCCTTGGCGTCCCCGTGCAGTGCTACTTCCTTGTATGGCATGGCTGGGCTCCGAGCCTTGCAGCACGAGCCTACCACCTCCCCGCAAGCCCCTGCTGCACGTGCGCTGCTTTTGGCTGGAGAGGGAGCCAGACTTTGAGCTGAGACCCATCCCCCCAAAACGGGGCCTTTGGGAGCCACGAGGCCCTTCCTCAGAAGCCTCTGGCGGCTGCCCCACCCTGCTCCATGCTTCACTGGCTGTGTGAGGCCGTGGGCCAGTTACCCCCCCATCCTGATGCCACAGGCAGGAGCAGCCCACTTCGTACCTGCTCGTCTGGCAGTGGCTTGGCCCCGCTGCGTCCTCTGCCAGCTGTTGGTTGGCCTTGTTCTCCCAGGAGCCATCTGAGGCTTCTTGGTGTTGTCTCTTGGGAGCCTTTCTCCTCGCCACCTCTGGGCTAAGGAGGTCTCCCCACTCAGCTCTCCCCCCTCAGCCCCAGTGCTGCGGCCTGCCCAGGCAAAACCAGCTGCAGCAGCAACCGCGCGCCACCTCGCCAGCTCCCTGACCCCCACACGCTGTTAGACAGCTTCCAGAGACAGAGCTCTAATGCTCCCCATCCCTAGAACACTCTGGATGGGAGCAGAGGACAGCGAGTAGCTGTGGCCACAATCATGGCCACGGCCCTGGGGTGGGTTGACGAGCGTCCTCGCACCCTGCTCCCCCCGCTCCCCGCTCTCTAGGTCAGTCAGGAGACGAGCTCAGGCCCTGCCAGCAGCGGTCGGCCCCAGCTGCGTGCCTGGTGCTCACCGCTGCATCAGGCGCCCGGCTTCCCGCTGCTTTGCTTCCCGTCCTCACCAGGATGAGCAAATGGCAAAGGCGGGAGGGAAGCACGGGAGCCCTCGCTGTCAGGAAAATGAGTGCCGGTGGCACAAGGTTGGCAGACACTGCTGTGCAGACCCAGTTCCAGCTCAGGAACCGTCTCTTACTTCGGGGTCTTCCCTTCTGCTGCAGACACAGGCCTCCGCTCCTGGAAGGCAGAAGTGCTCTCTTATTAGAGAGCAGAGCTGCCGCGGCTTCCCAGGAGAGGCTGTCCTGGGATGATGTGGCAAAAGCTGCTGCTTCTATGGGTCACCCTGCGTGGAAGCAGAAGAGCCCAGGATTTCTCCAGGCACTGTCAGCAAGGCTCCCTTGCAGGAGGTGGGCGGCCCACAAGAGTCACCCAGCTCTGTCCAGCCCTTTGCCCACGCGGTCCACGCTGGCAGGGAGGTCCTGCGGTGACCAGCAGCTGCCGTTCACATCACCCAGAGAGAGTTATTCCATGGGGAGGCATCACCCCAGGCTTGAGGGGACAGCGCAGCTGTTATCTTGAGGTGTGCTCGGTGCCCCAGAACTATTCCCCGCTTCCCCTCACAGCTTCCGTGAGCACTGAGAGCAGGCTGCGTGGGCTGGGTGAGGTCCATCGGTCCCCCTGCATAGGCCCTCTGGCAATCCTCAGTTCGGGCTCGGAAATGCACACGCCCTTCTCTTGCAGACTTGCACACTGAGCAAGCCAGAGCAGCAGCATGGCTGGCAGGCTACTGGTCTTACTGGTCCTCCAAAAGCCAGTCCCAGTCAAGCACATGCTCAGGAAGCACTTGGGCACTGGCCAAAAAGGAAAGCTGGCATCCAGCACAGCCAGGCTGCCGCTTTTGGGTGTTTGTTCCTGCAAACTCACCACGAGCCACTGGGAGCCACAAGAAGAGGCCTTTCAAGAATGTCGTCTTCTGCAGGGCCATCATTTGCCTGGAGAAGAAGGAGTCCTGTGGCTGTCAATAAGCCAAGTCTTGAGCAAACCCCTTCACACATGGATTTTGTTTTCAGGCCCAAAGGCCACTGTTTGGAAGCCTGCTGCTGAGAGAGAGCTGACAGAGCAGCGCCCAGGAGGAAGAGGGTTTCTGTCCATGCCCGTGGTTCAACACTGCCGGCAGCTCTTCCCCAGAGGAAGGGCTCCAGGAGCAGCTTCTGAAAGGGAATGAAAATAAACCTGGGAAGTCAAGAGGTGGAGCAGTCTTTCTGGTGTGGGCCTTGCTGTCTCTTTGCCTGGAGAAGCAGGCGTCTTCCCACCTGTGACCACTCAGGTCTCTCCAGCGGTGTTTTTCCATGCGGCTGGGAAGCGCAGGATTTTTGTCTGGCTTCCCTCCCAGAGGCGTCTGTCCTGGTTTAATTTAGTGAGGGAGGATAGGACATATCATGCTATACAGCTATGAACTATGATACTGTAAATACATTGGCCTGTGACCAGCCAAGAACACTGATCTGACTTTCCAAGCACTTGTTGCCTTAGGAGAAGAAATGACTCAAATTAGGGAAGCGAGTCTGGCTCGCTCTCCAGTGTTAAGCCTGGGCCCCTCTTCCCTCCAGGGCCGCCTGCCATGGCACTTTACTCACCAGATCCCTGAAAAGGCCAAAGTCTGCCCTCCTGAAACCCAGGGCAGAGACCTTGCTGCGCACCCTCCTCACTGCCCCGAGGATCCTGAACTCCACCATCTCATGGTCGCTGCAGCCAAGGCTGTCCTTTAGTTTCACATCCCCCACCAGCCCCTCCCTGTTGGTGAGCACAAGGTCGAGCATGGCACCCCTCCTTGTCGGCCCCTCTCGCCTGCAGGAGGAAGTTGTCGTCCACGCATTCCAGGAACCTCCTGGACTGCCTGTGCCCTGCCGTGTTGTCTCTCCAGCAGACGTCAGGGTGGTTGAAGTCCCCCATGAGGACCAGGGCTTGTGACTGCGAGGCTGCTCCTATCTGCCCTTGGAGGGCTTTGTCCGTTCTGTCCTCCTGGCCAGGCGGCCCATAGCACACCCCCACTGTAATGTCCCCTGTCCCTGCCCTCCCCCATCAGCTCTGTCAGCTCCTCCTCCCTCCCCAGGCGGAGCTCCATGCACTCCAGCCGGTTGCTGACATAGAGAGTGACACCCTCTCCTTGTCTCCCCTGCGTGTCCTTCCTAAAAGGCTTGTATCCCTCCATGCCGACGCTCCAGTCGTACGAGTCGTCCCACCACGTCTCCGTGATGCCAATGAGGTCGTAGCCCTGCTCGTGTGCACGCATCTCCAGCTCTTCCTGTTTGTTCCCCATGCTGCGTGTGGTGGCGCAGAGGCACTGAAGCTGGGCCCCGATGAAGCTGACTGTCTGTCTGCAGCAATGGGAGCTCCTTTGGCCTGCAGTTCAGGTTCTCTTGTACTTACCTGCGATCCTTCCCCGGGTTCTGGGCACTCGGGGCTGGCACTGGCGCCATGCTGACAGCGGTGGGCTGGACTGTGCTCCCCCTCCCCCAGCAACACCAGTTTAAAGCCCTCCTGAGGAGCCAGGCAAGCCTTTGGCCAAGGATGCTCTTTCCCTTCTCAGTTGGGTGCACCCCGTCCGTCCCCAGTAGACCAGGCTTCTCAAAGCCAGTCCCGTGGTGTACGTAGCCGAAGCCCTGGCTGTGGCACCACTCCTGTAGCCATGTGTTGACCTGCCAGATTTGACTGGCCCTTTCAGGCCCCTGCCCTTTGACCGGGAGGACTGATGAGAAGGCCACCTGCACCCCAGAGCCCTTAAGTGTTGCTCCCAGGGCCCTGAAGTCCTTCCTGATGCTCCTCAGGCTGCTGCTGGCTGTTCACTGGCACCCACGTGAAACACCAGCAGCGGATAACAGTCCGTGGGCTGTACGAGGTCTGGTAGTCTCTTAGGGACACCCCTGACATGAGCCCCTGGCAGACAGCACACCTCTCTGGAGAGCGCGCCGCGTTGGCAGATGGGTGCCTCCGTACCTGTCAGAAGAGAGTCGCCCACTGCTACCACCTGTGGCCTTCTCTGGGTTGGACTGGTCATTACGTGAGCAGGTGGGGCTGACCAGCAAGGACGCAAAGGCTTCGGTGGCAGCGCGGCTGGGCTGTGGGGCGGCGTGGGGGGCCGGGGTGGTGTGGGGGCAGCAGGGCAGGCGGGGGGCAGCATCCTGTCCACCAGCTCTGTCTGCTGATGCGGTGGATGTTCCCGCTCAGGATCCCGCACCATCAGCGTGGGATGGGTGCTGGGTGTTTTCCTCATCTTTGGAGCCCTAAACCAGCTTCCTAGATCGCCTGTGGGCCACTCCAAAAGAAGTTTCCTAAAATGAAATGCATGGGAATGCCTAAGGGTGGGGAAAAATATGTGAAAAGGTGATAAATAAGGTGCTGGCACATTATTTTATTATTATTTGATTTTTTTCCTAGTATATTTTTCCCCAGTGCACTGTACATAGAAATACCAACATTATTTTTGTTTTGCAGATACTGAAATATATTTATGTTACTGTAAGAGATGATCCAGTTTGGAAATTCTCTGTGTTGTAAATAAAACTGAGGCAGGGGAGGAAGGAGGGGAATGCACTAAGCAAATCCGTGATATTTATCGCTTTGAATCTCCGGTGTCTTTTGCAGGGTGGACGGGTGTCGGAGGGGTCCTTGGGGCTTTTTCAGGGGAGCTTTGGAGGTGATGGGGGAGTGGGCAGCACTGATTTGGAGGAAATCTATCTCCCTGAGGTTTGGGTCAGGAGCCAGGAAAGATTTGGAATGAGTAGGATTGAGTATTTATGTTTTTAATTAAAAAAAAAAATATTGCTTAAACTCTTCTTTTTTTTTTTTTTTTTAAATTCTTTATTTCTCTGTGCAAATAATTGCAATGAGCTGTGTGTTGCCGGAGGGAGGGGACAGCAGTGTCACACGCGTCACCCGTGCCAGACCCCGGGATGTGCAAGGAGGTCAGAAATGGGACTGGGGGGATGAAGGTGCTGGCACAAGACAGAAATCGCCCCTTTCAGACTGAGCCGTTCCTCCTCTCTGTGTTTTTGTTTGGGTTTTTTTCAGACCACTTGCAATACAATTAGTTAGAATTAATTTAAATCCAAAGAGGTTCTAGTTTCATATAGTTTTTTTTTTTATTTATTTCAAGATCCCCTCTGGCACAGGCTCAGGCAGGCCCTCTTACCTAAAACTCACGGAATTCAGAGAAAAATCTTGAGCCAAGCTGGGGTTAGAGGCCCAGTGCCTGGAAATCCCCTGGGACCAGCAACATGCGGGATCCCGATGGGAGGCTTGGAAGGGTTGGAGATGTCAGGAACCAGCTGCCGAATTTAACAAAGGTTTTATTACAATTTAGGGAAAGCTGCCGGATCTGCAGCGCTGCGGGAGTGGTTACAGAGAAAATAAAGCCAGAGGAATCCAGGTTTGAAGGGTAGGCTGATGCACGGGTGCAAATTATGGGAGGAGGTGACTGGGAAACACCGAATGGGTTAACGCGCGTGGTGGATAAATCCTCCCCTGGAGCATACAATTGCTGCTGGCGGTGGAGGGGGTCCAGCATCCCCAGGCTGATGCTGCTGGAAAGCTGATACCATGATTTGCCATTTAATTGTACCTTAAAAATAAAAACCAGACACCAAATAGCTTCTCAGAATAGGAACTCCCCACAAAACCAGTTTAGGAGCTTGGAAACAGTGGCATTGATTTTCTCCTTTGCAAAGGAGCAACTGCTTTGCTCCAACGGGACCAAACCATGCTAATATTCCCTATAAATGCCAATGATGATCCCAGCATGTTAACGCTGAGATGAAATGTCAACCGTCAGAATAAAGTGCAGTGAGAACAAAACAGCCTCTTCCCCTCCTAAATTATTAACTCCCTCCCAAAATGGCTTCATATTCCTTGTTTTATTTTGTTACAAGTAAGCACCACGGAATCCACATGGGCCAGTGTTGTAGTTCAGCCCTGACTGGGATGAGACCATGCAAAAATGACAAGTGGCATCAGGGAGCTACACTCTGCCTTTGCACTAACACCACTGATTGGTGGCTACGTTTTGAAATTACTCCTTGATTCGGTTTTAATTGGCCACGTTTGTTGTTTGGGATGACTTACGCCAGTGGTTGGAACGTGTCTAGGAAGGGGATGCTGCGGGGCTCCTCCTTCAGGTACCTCTTTGTGGAGCTGCTGAAAATAAGAAAATGTGGAGAGAAAACTTCTAAAAACAAATAATCAATTGGGACTGGAGGCTCGTGGTGTGGTGTGAGGTTATTTCCAGCACGGTCCCATTCCCCTCTCCCCTTTTCACCTGTACCGCTTGGTGTTGATGAGCCAGTGCACAAAGTCCTTGGCCTTCATCTTGTCCAGGTAGCGAGTGAAGTCGCTGGTGAAGGTGCCTTCTGAGTGCCGCTTGATATTGGACGCGAAGCTTTGGGCGCTTTGCGCTCTGTACAATTGCCATCTGCTCAGGAGAGATGGATGGGGGAAGAAGAGGTGGTTTAACGCACATCGTGGCATCCTGCATCTGCCCTGCACGAGGTCCCCAGGTCCCCTGTGTCCTCTAAAGTGCTTCACCGTGTGGAGCATCCTCCAGAAAAGTGCAATAATACATAAAAATAACGGGGTCTGCCAAGCCCGGCCAGGGTTGTTCCTGACATCAGATACCTGCAGTATCCTATCCTGGATTATTTGCCCAGCTGCGGTGGGTTTGTGCCTCCACCCTGGTCCCTGCCTGCTGCTCCTGGGAGGGGGCGCGGTGCTGCCCCGAGGTTTAGATCCAGGATGGAAAGCTGATGTTGAGGTGCATGGCAGAAGGTTCCCAAAGGGTTTTCTTCCCACACGGCCGCCGGCATGTAGCGGGGCTCAGTACCATGCCCAAAGCACTGCCCCATCCTGGCTCTTGCCCTGTTGCATCCCCTTGCAGCCCATCTCTGGTGTGACACAGACAAGAAATCCTGGCAATGTCCCTGTGTGGGCTGGTAGGGAGCCAGGAGGGAGCTTGTCAGGATAAATACAACAGAAACAGGCACCGTAATAGCGAGGCTGCCCCGGTGCTGGGAGAGCCGGCAGCCGAGGGAACGGAGAGGTGAGCCGCTCCGACAGACCCTGCCCATACCTGGACGTGTCATCCAAGTCCTTGGGGCCCATCTGCCACCCTGCTGTGATCAGCACAGCAAACACCAGCCCGGAGAGGTACAGCCACCGGCCGATCTGCATTTGTCTTTCTGGAGAAGGCAGAAGTTGAGATAGAGATGTCCAGGGCTGCAGTCACCATTGATCCTCCCTGCCCCTGCGGGAGCCCTGGCAGCGCACACGGCACAGATCCGGCACAAGACAACCTCCTTCCCTGGTATCTTGGCAGTGTTTGATGGGTGCGTGTGAAAATCCCATCCTCACAATCACCTATTGGCGTGTCTACTGCTGCTTAGGTGCAGGCACGCAGCCACGAGAATGAGTTTGTACCATCTAAATATACGATTCATTGCAATAAACTTTATCCTGAACCTCCCTTTTTCTATCTAGGAGCAATCTTTCTATCTTAAGCTTATCACCAGAGCGCTGGAGAACTTTCCCAGCCGTTAGTGGCTCAGAAAAGCGGCTTTCAGAAGCACTGATTAATTAGACTTTTACATTTCTTATCTTTGCTGGATGCCTTAGCAGTTCAGGTGGAGTAAAATGCCAACCTCCACCCTTTCTCTCCCAAAAGTCAGACTTCAGTTGCCTACCGCCAAGCACTTCCATCACTCTGGTTTAATTTCTTCATGGGTTGGTGGTAAAGAAGGGAGAAAAAGTCACTTACCTTCTGCAAAGACAATCGTTCCTCTGAAAGCAAGACTCTATTTTCCTCCTTCAAACTGGTTGTGACTAAATTCTTCTCCTTACCAGTGCTTTTAAGCTTGTTAGCAGGATGCTGAAAGCTGATGGGTAGGTCATCGGTGCTCCTGGTTTTATTTGGATAGGTCATTATGAATCATTACAGGATTTTTTAAGTGGGGCTGTTGCAAAAAAAATATAGTTGCCATATTTTTCAGCCTACGCCCTCAGCAATAGGTTTTTTTTTGTTGCTATTGTTGTTGCTGTTTCTCTTTCCTTTTCTATTTTTTCCACTTCTTGGACCAAAGGAGTGACCTATCAGTTTCTTTCTTTCAGGTGAGGTGGCCCCTTATTGCCACAGTGCATCTTGCACGGAGAAATTATTTCTCTGCCCACGGGGCTGCCCTTTCAAATACCTTTGGTTTGAGTTAAAAAACATTAAGAAAAAGCAAGAGCAAAAAACTAAAAGAAGCATTTGGGTACCCAAGCACTTGCTGCTGCTTCCTGCAGTGCAAAATCCGGGTCACAGTTCATCAGCTGGACGGACACTACTTTTGGTGCAAGCCTGGTTTCGTCCCCCAAGGCCAGATCTGAAATTGTGGCCATTCACCATGATTTCTTCTGGTTTTGGGGATGATGGGAGGCACCGTGGGTGGCTGCAGATCTGGGTCAGCGTTTTTCCCCATGGGACATCCAGGCTCAGCCTGGGAGCTGGGGGAACATCTGGCACTCATCAGGCCAAGGAGGAGACTTTCAGAGGTGTCTCCTGGGAACTGGGCTCATTTTTTAAATCCTTGAGTCCAGCAAAGGAAAAAAGGCTTGAGAAGAGCAAAACTGAGCCCTGAAGAACCGGATCTGGCCCTGGAGGAGAGGATGATAACAGGTCCAGGTGGACACAGAGCAAAGCCCTCAGCTTCCCGTAGATGCTGGGAGGTCGGATCACCTTTGGAGGGCTGCTTGTCCAGAGGGCTGATGGCAGGCTGCTTGTGTGGGACAGTTTTGAGATATTTGGGGACTTCTTGGCGAATTAATGTCTACAGTTCGGTGCTTGGGGGACTAAACGTGCCTTTTAGCAGAGGTATGGGCAATGGGCTGATAAAAGCAAGTCTTAGGAAGCTGGGCCATGTTTCTCCCCCACCAAACACCAGTCATCAGAAAAGACGAGGGTTCCAAGTCCTGATTTCTCTGCCACTTACGATCCTTTCCCCCTGGGACCTTTCCTCTGGAGGCTGGGCAATTATTATTATTCTACCAAAGAGATTTCTGTAATTATTGTCACTGTCAAAATATGACTGGTGTTCAGAGGACACTCATCTTGAAGAGCCTTTTAATTAGGGACAACAATGGCCTTATGCGAAAGCCTGACATCAGAAGAGGAAGGTAGGAGATTAATTAGCTCAACCTATGGAGGAGAGGTCCAGATCTCCTACCCATCACCTGGATGAGATATTTATTAATGCCACCAAATTAGCTCATGATGACACTGTTTGCAATGTCCCCCTCACCCAGGAAGACACACGAGCTGTCCGCAGTGGTGGGGGCTCAGAAGAGCAATTCAGCTCAGCCAGCACAGTGCTCGTTGCGTTGCTTCTTAGTTTTCTTAATCATGGCTCAGAGTGTCAGAGGGGGTTGGACAAATGTCCTACAGGACACTTTCTCCACTGTCCATGAGTGATTTTCACCAGCGTGATTTCACCAGCGTGTCAGGACGTGGTTGGTGTCCCCTTTCCAAGTTTCCTCTGTGGTCTTCTCCTTTCCACCTGGGTTGAGTTGCGGGTGGCTCTCCCACCCTAGAGGACTGCACCATGAGGGCATGAACCTGTGTTTCAAAATGCACATGCAGATCGGGATTTTGTCCCGGTTTGTGACTTGGAGAGGTTCTAATGGACAGCAGGTGGCAGCCTTCCTCTGCCTGCCCTTCAGCTTCCTTGCAGCCTCCTCCTCGGTGCTTGCGGCTCCCAAAACACACGGTGTGTCCCTGCACGGAACGAAGTGATGTGATGTTGTCCTGGTTCTGGCCAGGATAGAGTTAATATTTACCTGAGCTGGGTGGAGAACTGAAGCTGGTAGCCCCTATGGCTGGGATAGTTAACTAATTAGCTAACAGCTGGGGTTAATTTACCCAAATTAGCCAAAGGGCTATTCCATCCCATCTGACATCATGCTCAGTATATAAGTGAGGAGGGTGCTGAAGGGAGGCGCTCCTAGTTGGAAGAGACTGGATGTGGAGATCTGTTGTGAGCTATTATACTGTATTTGTGTTCCATCACTCTATTGTTTTCTTGTCATTACTGTTAAATTTACTTTTTGTTTAATCTCAACCCGCGTGTTTGGTTTTTTTTTTTTGTTTGTCAAATCTCCTCCTATTCTCTCGGAGAGTGGGGGGAGTGAGAGAGAGACTGCGTAGTCTGGTCCCCGTTGGGGCTGAACTACGACAGATGTCCCTCTCTTCGGGGATGGAAGACCCCAGGCTGAGGGATGTTGCCAGGCTGGGTTGGTTTTGGTTCAAATCCTTGCTCTGTGTGCATCTTTGGAGGAGAACCTTTGAGGACACATGAATATCCTGCACTGATGGAGCATGGACCAAAGAAGTTGGTAGAGGAAAACTCCTGGACTGTACTCCATGTCCACCAACTCTTAGACAAACGCATCCATACCCCATCCAACCTTTGCTGCATTTTCCCATTAGGTCCCCCAAGGACTGATTTGCCTGGCTCTGCCAGTCTTGGTTTCTGCAAGCACGGGGTGAGACAGGAGAGGCCAGGCTGCTCTGATGGGGATGGTGGGACATGGCCTTGCTGGGCTGTCCAAGATCAGCCTGGAAACAAGAGGAGTTTATGCTTAAGCCTGCTCTTAAAGAGCACAAACCTGCAGGGCCTCGTTGTGCCCCCAGCCAGCTCCTGCGCTGGGGCTCGATTTCCCTGCCTGGTGCGATGGGGTCAGGCTGGCATGCCTCGATGCCTCTGTGCAACAGCAACCACAGAGTCACCACAGATACATCAAACTGCTCCAGTACTACTGTCCTGCAGCTGCAGGTGCAGTCAAACCAAGTGATGGTTGGTTTTGGAGTGATTTACTGCAGGCAAGGAGGAATAAAGGCTTTGACTTCACCTTCTTGGATGCTCTGCAAAGAGACCTTCGTCTCCCACAGACGTGCATTTCAGGTCCAACCCAGCACAAGAGAGCAGGGGATGGAAAAGCCTTCCCCTGTGTGTCCCCCGCAACCGCAGCTGGGGGGGGATCTGCACTCTCCACTCTTGTTTTCTCCGTGGCTGAAGGTGTTTGTGGCCCTCCTCCTCCTCACTGCAACTGGAGGCAATTTTATACCTGCGTGTCAGAGAGTGCTGCCTTTCTGTCAGCGGCCACTGCCAAGGCATAGCTGGGCAGAGAAAGCCCTTCTCAGGTGAGCGCTTTAACCCGAACACCTCCTTCGGGGTGATGCCGAGTGCATGGTTTCGGTTTCAGCATCTTCGGGGCTTTTTTTCCTGCCTTTTGCTTCACAGGTGTTTAAGAGCAAAAGGAGGGCCATTGAAGAATGACATTCTGCATTCCCAGCAAGGTATTTTGGCAGCTCTGAAAGAACACAGATTGTTTTCCTGCCTCTTTTCCCCTTGGTGCGTGCTTTTTCAGGCAGGAAACAGTATCTGCCTTTGATGCTGCAGAGCTGGAGGCCCACATCCTCCTGGCCTGTGCTCACAGCTTGGTGGCAGGGAGGAAGAGTGTGCAGGTGGGAGGAGAAACCATCTTACACCGCAGCTGGGCTGGGAGATGGGTGAGCTGACAGGGAATTGTAGGCAAAATGCGTTGGGGTTGAGCATGGGGCTCTCAGGTTTGGGATCTGGTTACTGGGGACCGCGCGAAGGTCAGGTTAGAGGCTCCGTCCTTTCGCCTGGGTTAACTTTGGCTAAAACCCCAGCAATCAGCTCAGCAGGTGGAGCAGGACATGGGGCACCTGGCTGAGCCCTCACTGCCCATAAAGCCTGGTGCTCAGCCCCTCTGTGGTCTCCAGCTCCACAAGCTTGCTGGTTTTCCTGCTGCCTGTGTGCTCTCAGCACGATGCTCTGCAGTGGAAGGGGGGTGCTTCCCTTTTGCTTTTGGAGGAGAGCAGTTGCTGTGAGCTGTGCAAGGTCCTGTTAGGTGATTTTGGGCAAGCTGTGGGTGCAGGGAGCAGGCTTCGTCGCTTGGGATGCCCAGCACCAAGCGAATGCCAGTTTATGCTGGGGCCCTGCGGGAGCTGAACTGGGGCAGCTCTGGGCAAGTGAAGCTGTGAGCGTGTGGGGAGCTCCTGGGGAAATTTGGCTCAACACCTCAGTGGTTATGGGCCTGCAGCCTGCCAAAATCCTGGTTTAGGGTTAGGGTGCTTTTTTTTTTTTAATTACTCCTCCTTGCTTGAGACAAAGGGAGGGGGTGATTAATGCTTTCCTTCCACTAAATGTCCTCTTGGCTTTGAAATGTGGAAGACTTTGTCAGGTTTACTCTTTTACCTGTCTCTCCGTCCTGGCCATGCTGCTATAAAAATCTTACAGCTACTGATGAGACAACTTACCACTGGGCATGGGCTAGAAAGTCCTCAGTAGAGCCTGGAGCAAACGTGGCAGAAGTTTTGATATCACCCTCTTGATTTCTGTGGGTCCTCAGCAGTCTTGTGTGTGCTTAAATAACCCTTGACTCATTAGCTTTGCAAAAAATCCTGTATCAGAGACCTTCTTTGGCTGTTTGTAGTGGCTTTTGGTTTGGCAGTGATCGTTGGTAGCAGGCTGATGAAACCCGATTGTGCTATAAATCAAAACTGCTTTGCATCCAAATGCAACAATTAATCTTGGGTGTGTTAGTGCAATTAGATGACAAATTGTGCCTCAAGATTCACTTGCTTGTTTATATAGAGAAGCCGTGTTTGCTCAGCCAGGAATGTTTGGCTGTGGTTTTCAGTCTACCCCAGGGGACATCGAGTGATAAACCCAGGGAGTCGCAGCCTGCTGCAGCTGCAGAATTTGGACACTTTGGCTTCAGCTCCTTCACCTGGAGACCAAAAGTTTGTCTGCCCACTTACACCAACTTTTTTTTTTTGCTAATTTGGCTTGTCTAAGCCCTCCTTTTTTCCAAGATGCTAGTGCAGAATTTATTCTTGCAGTGCTCCAGTCTAGTGCAGGAGGACTGGAGCCCCACCAGATGGGAGCAAACATGGCTTTCAGGCCCGCACCTCCCGTGCTGGGAAGAGACGCTCCTGGCACTCCTGGGTATCAGATTTGAGTGCTCTGCTCCAGTTTTGAGGCCATCAGGCTGGTGCTAAACAGCAGTGGCAGAAGCTGAAAACCCTGCAGCCAATCTGCTGCTGGATGTTTGCTCCTGAAGATCTTGCCGTGGGACGTCTCACTTACAGATAATCTCGGTGCGTGCCTTGACGTGAGCGGATGCGCTGTGCAGTGGGGAAGAGTCCTATTAACGCAACACGGCGTTGTTTGGCTTGAACCACAGAAAAGTTGTGGTGGCTGCTGGAGCCAAGGTGTGTTCTTCAGATGCATTGCTGTTTCTGTGACAAAAAAAAAGAGTATTTGAGGCTTGAATGATACAGAAGGGATGAGTAGACTTTAGCACAGGCTCTCATTCTTGCAGGGATGCAGCCTGCAGAGAGGGAGAGCTGAATTCTGCTGGTTCGTGATGTTCAGCTGCAGTTTTTAGCTCAAAACCCAAAGCAAAATTCTAACACAGACAACGTGGCAAAAATCCAGGCCAAAGACGTTGAGATGAAAAGCCTCTTGATGTCACCAGTGCCAGTAGGTGCATATTTACACATGACTTAAACGAAGGGTTTATCCACTGATTAACTGTTCTGGCGGGATTTCTTTGTGAAACACCCACAGATGTTGTCTTATCTACTGGGAAAAAAACCAAGCTCGTAGCATTTTATATCCTTTTTCCTGATGATGATGATCAGTGATGATAACAGCTATCATAATTCCTATGGACTCTGGTCTCGAAGTGGAGGGCACCGGCTCTCAGCGAGAGAGCAATTAGCTGTCTGGATATGTAGCCTAAAAAAATAAGGAATTTTTTCTTAAAGAGTGGAGAAACGACTCATTTTCTCTAGCCTCATGCTGCTTTGCCAGGACAACAGCTGCTGTCACCAAATAAATACAGCTCCTGGGAATGAGGGAAAAATCCCCTCCGCTAAAAGTTGAAAGAATTGTTGAGGAAGGAGAATTGATTTTTCTTTATTTGTGACTTTTTTTTTTTAAAGGCGAATTACGAAGGACATTTTAAGTTTATTTTCATCCCTTTTTTCTAGGGTGCTGTCGTAGTTCAGCCCCAATCGGGACCAGACTACGCAGTCTCTCTCTCGCTCCCCCCACCCTCCAAGAGAATAGGGGGAGATGATATAAGAAAAACGGCTCGAGGTTTGAGATAAGGACGGGGAGAAATCCTTAAAGTTACCGTTACAGGCAAAACAGACTCGACTTGGGGAAAACTATTCATTTATTTCTAAAATTAGCAGGAGAATGAGACAGGGAACAAGATAACCTCCCCCCACCCCTCCCTCTTCCCGGGCTTAACATTATCTCTACTACCTTCCCCTCCCGAGCGGCACGGGGGCGGAAGAGGGAATGGGGGTCGCAGTCAGTTCATCACGCGTTGTTTTACGCCGCTGTATCATCGTCAGGGGAAGAACTCCTCGCATTCCTCCTCTGCTCCAGCGTGGGGTCCCTCCCACGGGCCACAGTCCTTCGTGAAACTGCTCCGGCGTGGGTCATCTCTTCCACGGGGGTGCAGTCCCTCTAGAACAGCTGTCCCAGCGGGCCCTCCACGGGCCACAGCCTCCTTCAGGCCTCCACCTGCTCTGGCGTGGGGTCCTCCACGGGCTGCAGGTGGATCTCTGCCCCTCCGTGGACCTCCATGGGCTGCAGGGGGACAACCTGCTCCACCATGGTCGTCACCACGAGTTGCAGAGGAATCTTGGCCAGGAGCCATATTACTCCTCCCCCTCCTCCTTCACTGACCTTGGCGTCTGCAGCCGTTCCTCACAACAGGCTGGCAGACGCCTCTCAGGATCCTTTTTACATCTTATTCACTTCTCATCTCCTCTCCACTTCTTGCAGCCAGGCCGGGCCGAGTTGGGCCCAGTCGGCTGCCCGGCAGGAGGCCAGAGGGTGAGGCCTGCAAGGCCCACGAGGCTCGCGCTTCCCCCTCTCTGCCCCCCGCTCAGCTGCTTCACATCTCTTCTCCTTCCTTTTTTTTTTTCTGTTTTCCCCTACTTAAATTCGTTATCGCAGAGGCGTTATCACGGGACATTCTGCTACCAATTGGCTTGGCCTTGGCCAGCAGCAGGTCCGCTCTAGGCCCGGCCGAGTCCACTGAACAAAGGGGAGCGACTTCTAGCAGTTTCCTACAGAAGCTGCCACCTTAGGCCCCCCCTCACCAGAACAGGTGCACAAGAGGGCATTGTATCAACCTACAGCTGCACCTTGCTTTTGGGCAAAGAACTCTTGCTGCCTTGCCAAACAGGAGTAATGTCAAGCCAGTGGAGAAGGGCCTGTGTTCTGGAGGACACACAACAGAGGATTTGTTTTGTTTTGTTGGCTAGTGGTTATTTTTTTTTTAGGGATTCTTTCTGAGCTGAACTGGTTTCCATTTCTTGGACCCAGCTCTGCGGTTTTGCTGCATGGGAAGGGTCCTCCCTTGCTCCTCCCTTGTGCCTCCTGATGCTGGTTGGAGGCAATGAACTTGGGGACCTCTTGTTTTGGAGTAAACCAGCCCAAATCCTGAGTGTGTGTCTCCCCTGGGTAGGAGCTTGGGCAGTTCAGAGGTCTCCACTGGGCTGTGATTTAATGAAGCTGTTTAATCTCCTCCTTGCTTGCCAAATCCTTGCATCCTTCTTGCTCTCAGGGGCTGTGCCTAGGAACTCCTGGCTCTGAACTGACCTTTCCCAACAAAGCACCTTTGTCAGGCAGACCTCAGGGCTGCGGGGTTGCTTTTTTATTTTCCCTTCTTTACTTTTTTTATTGATGGCACCACCCAGCAGCACAAGGTTGCATTATACGAGCCGCCGTTGGACTTTGCTTGTTTGCAGAAGGGTGATTAAGAACCAACGGGCAGTGGCGGGCTGTATCCTGGAAAGCGGAGGCTGAAAGTTTGAGCAAGAGGAACCTTGGCAGCAGAAATGCAGCCCCGATCCAGCTGGCAGTGAGCCTGCGGTCCCCATGAGCCAGGGAAGGAGGGAACCTTGTTTTCACATGGGGTGCCATGGCTGATTTTTGGGGGAGGGTGGGTTGGAGCAGGAGTGGGTTTTTTCCCCTGAGGTGGACCTTTTCTGGTGAGGTTTTTCCTGGTCCCATGTCCATTGTCCATGGAGCATCCCAGCAGAAGGCAGCAAGAGATGTCTGGGCACCCATCGCTTCCCATGGGTGCTGTTCCAGAGCACCCATGCTTGGCGATGGGGCAGGCTGGTCCCAGTCCCCTTTTGGTCCCCCACCTTGGGGCACCTGCTAATAACTTCCAACTCTGGGCTTTCAAGAGGTATTTTGAGGCTGTAGGAGGATGTTGAGGTGTGAACCAAGACACCGTGCAGAAGTATTCCAGCCCTCCCCAGTCTCTGGACTCCACCTACCCTTCTTCTCTTTAATTGCACCGGGTTTGGGGGCAGCACTCATGTTTTTCTGTATTTCCATGTTTTACAGTGCTGCATCTTCCCTGGACTGCCCATGCACACAGCGGGGTCTTGGTGCGCTGCAGCGATGCTGAAGCAAGGACAGAGCAGGGTGCTGGTGGCTTCACACCCACGTTGGCATGGCAGCTCATCCCAGTGCTGCCTGTTGCTGCCGAAGGCCGACCCAATGTGCGTTCCACCTGAAATCACGCACGATACGAGCCAACGAGCAAAATACAAATTATGGCGGCTGATCTTTGGGCAGAGGCTGCGTTACCCGACTGGGCTGATGCTTTTCCACAACAGGAAGGGTGTCTGATGACCCTCAGTGGCTGCGTGAGCTGTTTCCTGGCTCGGAAAGAGCTGGTACCGCTGCTGCTATGGGCTGGGCTGAGGCTGAGTAGGAGGGGAAGGACTCAGTGCCTGCGCTCCAGAGGAGGTGAGTGCTGGCACAGTCTGTGCTGTGACTAATGCCACCACCCATGCCAGCCTCTGTCTTGTCTCTGTGTAGAGATTTCTCCTCTGCTGGCAGCATCAGCCCTGCACGATGCACTGGAAACTCCTTTTGTTTGCAAGCCTTGCACATCTCCAGGTGCGGTGTGCAGCTATGTGCAGAGTGAGGATGTGTCTAGGGTGGCTTCTTTGGCTCAAAGAGCCCCCGAGTTGGTCCCTGGATGCCTGGGACTTTCCAGCAACCAGTGCAGATCCTCCTTGCTGCCCTGAGCTCCTCAGGCTTCCCGGAGCACTAGGTGGGCTGCAGTACCCTCTGCAGAGCTCTTCCACCTTCCTTGTTGTTCGCACGAGTTTCTTTCATTTCTCATCCTGTTTCCAACACGCAGGAGCAGGCATTGCTCTGCTTTGCTCTCCGGGTGAAAACAGCCTCATGCTTGGCATATGAAGTCAGAAGCTGCAGAAGCTTTAAGGAAAGCACTCAGGGTTGCAAAACAGCCTGAGCTGGTAGGAGGGATGTGCTCCCAAACCCTGAAGCGTTACCCCTTCCTGCTGAGGGGCAGAGCTGATGGAGAGAGACAGGGCTGACCCTGTGCAAGGGACTGAACCAGAGAGGCACTTGGAAAAAACTTTGTTTAATTGGCATGTTGCCCCTGGACCTTGTCTTCTCCTTGAGCGCCTGGCTCCTTCCCCTGTCTCCCCAATGGTCCAGCAAGCTTGTGTTTCAGGGACTTCATACGCAAAGCTGCTAGAGAGCTTCCTTTAAAGCCCTTCGATATGTAAAAAGTTTCTGGATTGTTACAAGTTGTGAAAAAAAGTTGAGTTTTTCCTCCCTACCAGACAAAAAAAAAGAAGCGATGTGGTAATTACCTGCTAATAGAGAAGATACTTGAGAATGAGAAATAGTCTGAAATACTCAGTGCACAGAAACTGCTGGTAGGCATGTTTAAGAAATAATTGCATCCATCCCCCCTTCTCAATTATGGCAAATGTGTACAAGAATAGAATGCTGAGGTGCTTTGGTGTGATAGTTCCACCTGGTGATACACCTCTAAAATAAGAGGAAAAAATAGCTGGCAATAAAAGCAGCGATGGGGTTCACTTTTATAACCGAAGCGGCGCTGGATCCATAAGGAAGCATGGGTGGCAGTGTGGGTGTGCGGGACGGAGGTGTGCTGAGATACGGCTTCCAACGTGGAAACTCCTCTTTCGGGGGAGAAGCTGGGAACACGAGCGTGGCGTAACTGTGCCTTCGTCGTTGTGCGCTACAGGTAAATCTGGTTTGGATGCGCAAGGACTGCATCAGCCCTTGCTGGGTCTGCTGAAATTGAGGTGTTTTTCACAATAAATGGCCATCTCTGCTGAAAAGCTGGTGGTCAGCAGTAACCAGCTCACTAAAAATGGGGCTGAAGAAGCTTGTGTGTTTAAAATAAATTCTCTGTTTGTTTTTAAGTGCTGCTGTTCCCATTTCTGGGCAGGTGAGAACAGGCAGGAGGACCTCGGGGCTTCCCAGCCATGACCCAGGTTCTGCCCCGTGACTGTCCCAGTGAAGGTGAGGACGTGGCCCTTGCTGGATGCCAGGGTTTGGTCTGGATTGAAGGTGGCCTCTCTCCCCAGATTAAACACGACACAGCCCAGCAAGAAGCTGGTAGGGAAGACATGGCAGAGCTCATGCTGAGCACGAGCCCCCTGCATGGTGTGAGGATGCTGCTGGCTCCATCGATGTGCTCACCGGGTTCCAGCCCGCATCTGCCCCACAGTTTAGGGTCTGCCCCTGCCTGAGCATTGGGGAAGGGGGTTAATTGCTTGTGCCCCCCCTTCCTGCCCAGCGCAGCCCTGCACGGGGCCATCCTGCCCGTGTTTTTGAGCCAGGCCCTGGATGCTTTTTGTGCTGACACAAAGCTGCTGCCACAGGATCCTCTGATTCATCCCTTTGGAGGGCTTACACCCAGGCTGGGCTTCTCCTTCCAGTTGTTGATGGTGCTGGTGTAGGCTAGGCCCCTCCATGGGGGGCTGCGGTGGCCCCCAGTTCCCCCTTAAGATGGGATGTGGGTTACGCAGGGACTCCTGAATGCCTCCTCCAGTGCCAGGGTGGATGGGCTTTAGAGCAGCAGAGTGAGGGGCGATGCCCGGGTGCATCCTCAGGGTCTGAGGTGCAATGGAAGGAGATGTGGGATGCAGCTTTTGGGGGTGCTCACCTGCCCAGCCCTGTGTTTCGCTGTGGGTTGTTCTGAGCGGGGATCCCGAGCTGCTTTAACGTTTCCCTGGAGCTGCTGTCTGTAGAGTCTCTCATGCCACGTGTGAGCACGCTGCCCTTTCCCAGTGAGGAAGGGGCTTAATTTCCCTCTGCCTTATGAAAGGGGAAACTGAGGCAGTGAAGGACTGTAGATCTCAGCCCGTGCCTGAGGAGTGAGGTGGGAGGGTTAAGACAGCGTGCGGGGTTGCATTTTTAGCTTCCCAGCTCTGCTGCTGACCTGCTACCCAAACCAAGGGCTGTTCTACCTCCTCCTCTCCTCTTGCTTGTCACCAGCCTCTTCTGCTGAGAACTTGAGGGGTGGAGGACAATGAGGATGAAGGATCTGCTGCTACCCAGGGTCTCGCAGTGCCGCAGATTGCAGATCTGCTTTGGCACGCTAAAATAGAGGCGATGCTGCCTCTCCTGCCATGCGAAGGTGGCACAACCTGTCCAAGATCAGGCTCCGTCTGGGATCAGGGAGCTCCCAGGTGAGTGTCTCCCACCTCCCTGGGGCTCTGTGCCCAGCAAGAACCTCTTCCATGTGGCAAGAAGAGGGGCTGGATTTAGGGAGTGGGTGGGAGGGACAGCTGGGACAATGCCAGCGTGCAGTGTCCCCGTGCCCATGTCAGGAGCGAGATGCTTTGGCAGAGGGTTGTAGCAGAACTGGAAGAGCAGGGCTGCAGCAGAAGGTCAGGGTGAAGGTGTGGGTTTGGCACCTGGCAAGGGGGCTGGGGAGTGTTGCAGGTCAGTTTTTGAGGGCACCTGCGGAGCTGTCTGGGAGAACTGGTATGGCAGAAAGCTGTGCCTGAGTCAAACTGGCCAAGTGTGTGAAGGAGGATTGCGGCCGGCTCCTCTCCTCATGCCAGGCTCAGAGATGGGCTCCTGTCGTGGTTTTGTTAGTGAGGGGGGGCCACCTTAGGCTCCCCCTCACTAACAAAACCACGACATCTCCAAACAGTCCTGGACCTGGCACCCTGCTGTGGGCACCTCCTGCTCTCACCCCACTTCAACACTCGTTCCTATTCCTCCTTCTCAAGATTAATGACTTTACCACCTCCCGAGCCACCTGTGGTGCCAGCCGCCACAGGATCTGGGGTCCAAGCACTTGCTCCTACCACGGCTCTGTAGGATGGTTTGCACCCAGCTTAACCCATTTTCGCTCCTAAAATTTGATACCTGAGCAGATTTGCACCCATGACACTTTAAAAATTTTCTTTATTCACAATAAATAATAGACTATATTACAAAGATCTCAACACAAAATCAAAAAATCATGTTCTTTCTGCAGCCATGAATAAATGGGACCCACCAGCACCAGCTAATGCGTGAAAGAGCGCCTGCGAGCAGCACGGGCCCCGTGGCGGGGAGGAAGCGGGGGATTGTGCTGCGCCCACCTGCCCAAAGCGGTCATTCTTTGCTGGTCCCGACACAGTGTTTCCATCCCCTGGGCCATTGGACGCAGGGATGAAATCTTGCGTGTGCCAGGACGTGCAGTCCCAGGCCTCTGAAACGGTGCAAAGCTTGCACCTAGGAGGGCAGGGGTGCAGCTCAGCGGGTCCAAAACCACAGCGGAGGGGCGGCCCTGGGCGGGGCTCCAGTGCTGGGCTTAGCTGGCCGCAGTTAAGCAAGGTTCTAGCGCTCGCGCTCATTTAGAGGGATTATATACACAGAACTGCAATGCTCCTTCCTTCCTTAGTCACCAGTGATCTTTGCGTTACGGGAGTTTTGTCTGAGAGTCTGCGGTAGCTGGATGTGTTCATTGCCCGGCTTTGGTGCACACATGAGCCCATGTGTGGGGCTTCCTCCTCTCATTTTGCTTTTGTTTGTCCAGGTGTTCTTACGGGGGGGTTAGCTCCATGGACTTCTTTCTCTCCTCTCTCCGGTCTTCCCATTCCTCCTCCGATTCATAGGTGCCCTTGATGATGGCAACCCTGTCCGACATGTTCATGCAGTACGGAACAAGGATGTAGAAGTAGAGCAGAGCAGCCAAGCAAGCCCCAAGGATGGGTCCAACCCAGAACACCTGGAAAGCAACAAGGGAGAGGGTGAGAGCAGGTCTTGGAGGCTGGTGCGCTAGATCCAGCCATCACACCAGCATGCCTCGATGCCCCACGCCTCCTAGCCCCTGGAGAGATGCAAATACCCTTCCAGCAGACTTCTTGGGCTGAAATCCCCTCAGCCTTTGCTTGCTGAAGACATCAAGCTGTTTATGAGTGCGGAGATGTGGTATGCTGGAAAGGAGGCACCACGCCTGTGCTGCAAGGCCGAGTTGGAGCTTGCAGGCTGTGCTGGGTGAGCGGAAAGCCCAAGCTAGGCTTCTCTGTGGGCTTTTTTTGATCTCAGATGATGTCCTAGCTCAGAGTGCTCCATTGCATGGGGGCTTAACGCTCATCCCCTTGCTGCTCCATGCCATGTGATAACACGTTCCCCATGCATTGAGGGAGACAACCTCCCCCGTTCTCCAGCCCCTCTCATCCTTTCAGGCCTAGGATGGGCTCTGAAATGCCCAGCCCTGCAATTCCCGTGTCAGTCGCTGCCCTTTCCCCCCTCATTGCCAGCACCTGGCCCTGGCAGCCCCTCGGCCAGCCTGTCCCGGCACGCTGACGATGCTCACCCAATGTGCTGGGCTGAACCTCCTCACAATAACTGCAGGCCCAAAGGACCGGGCTGGGTTCATGGAGCAGCCAGTGAAGTAGATCTGTCAGTGCAGAAAGGAGACAAGGTTAAGATGCATCATCTTGCTTAGCAGATACGATCAACTTTTCAGAAGCAGTAACTGAAATCAGCCTCCAGCGCTGTTTCTCTTGCAGGGAGGTGGGGCCTCATCATCATGGAGAAGAAGCCGCTGTATGTCCCATGTTGGCTCTCCCAGTGCAGCTCTGTCTGGGACCAACTGCATAAGAGTATTTTGGGGAGCCTCGTCCTCCTGCCCAGACACTCACCCCCACCAAGTGGCCTACGGCGACAGAGAGGCCAATGGATAGTGCTGGGGAGCCCACATTGCCGTTCCTCCGGTTGTCTGTGGATGCGAAGATGCATGCAGCCAGCTGGAAGGTGAGGATGATCTCCACCACGAGGGCCTGGCCTGGAGTTGTGTTGTTGTTGAGCTGCAGACCATCAAGAGTGACAATAATTAACTATCCCCAACGCCTGACATACCCGGGGGGTCTCTGAGGTGCTTTGCTGGTAGTTTTGGGTTGGCAAAGCCATACATGAGAAGCCCATCCAAATCCCCCACCCCGCCTGGGCCACAAGGTGCTGTGCTGGCCACTGCTCAGGTTCATTGCGCCTTTCCTTGAAAGGGAAGAAATTATCATTCTTGCTGTACAATGCTTCAAAATCTGTCTCTCCCCCGAGCCCCTCCCTTCCTGAGACTCTCCACGTCTCTCCACTTGCTTGTCTCTGCAACAGTCAGTTCTTTCCCACCAAATTCAACACCCACTTGTCCATTTTTCCTGCATTTCTTTCCCTCTTGCTCATTGCGAGCTGTCATATCCTGACTCTTCTCTTCTCCGCTTTGTGGAGCACCTCCCCGAGAGGCTGGGAGCAGCCACCACAGAGGGGCACAGGATGAAGGGTGAGGGTGGGGATCAAGCCTGGGGAGCAATCGCAGGGTAAGATGGGCTATTGTTGTCCCAGTACAGCTGCGCCAGCCACTGGGACCGTCAGATGGACCTGACCCCACTGAGCCTGGGAAGGGCAAAGCGACCCAAGCCATTGCAGCCTGTGTTTGAGCAAAAGTTGGCTGTTTTGGGACAGGTGGGAATAAGATGCACTGCTGCACCTCATCCTAGTGATCGAACCCTCTGTAACGTGCTTGTGCTGCTCCGAGGAGTCCAGACCTGGCCGTGGTTGGAGTGGTAGCTCCACCACTCCCATCTCAGGTAGTTTCCCGGCACTGCCCTAGGGGTTTGAGACATGCTTCTCATCCCTGCTTTTCTCAGAGGTTCCCACCATCTCCCCTCTTCCTCCAAGAGCAGCCCCTGCCCCTCGCAGCCTCTCCGCACCCTCCCACATGTTGCTCCTTCTTCAGCTCTTCTCCACCACCTCTCTCCATCCACCTCTGTTTCCTAGCACCCCCAACGCACTGGTTACAATAGGCTTCTGCTCCCCCTGCCTGTACTGGTTTGATTGGGCCCTGCTCCCTGCCCTCCCCCTCTCTGTCCTGGCATAGCTCCTATCCCAGCACTAATCTCCAGGTGGAGAGGCTGCAGTCAAGAACATCTCAATGGTGTGAGTGACTCACCCAGGCCCTTAGGATAAAGGAAGCGCTTATTAAAGGAGGAAGAAAACATGCCACTCGTTGCCCCACACAATAAAGCTGTCATGTCAATACTTTGCTGGCTACGCCGGTGTTTGCTCCGATCCCATCCCCATCCCTCTACGCATGCAGGACGATGTGCTGAGACCAACCATCCTCACGGATTTAGCTCTCCGGGTTGCTGCTGGCACCAGCTCCTGGCTCACAAGGAAAGGAAAGCCCTCATGGCAGGGTGAACCATCTGCAGGTAGGGACACTTACCGCGTTGATGGCCAGGTTGCCACGGGTATTGTCCGGCGTCACGCCATAGAGGATGCCAGCCCCAGCAATGGCCCCGACCAGCTGGGCAATCACGTAGAAGAGCGTCCGGAGGAAGGAGATCTGGTTCCCCACAAAGAAGGCGATGGTCACTGCCGGGTTGATGTGGGCACCACTGATGTGGCCGAACGCCTGCACCAGCGTGCCGATGGCCAGTCCGAACGCCAGCGAGATCTGAAGGATGCTGGGGAGGGCAGATGGCCACTTCAGGGCTGAGCCGAGGCCGATGAAGACGAAGATGAGCGTTGAGATGAATTCAACAAAGACAGATCGAGCAAAGGCCAGGGTTAATATTTCCTTCTTCATGGTGGGAGCGGGTGGAGGGCAGTTGGGAAGGAAGAAAGTTTAGGTTCCCTCTGTCTCTGCGCTCTTTCTGTCTGCAGCCAGCGGTAGGGCCATACCTATCTATATATGCAAGAGCAGCAGGAGCTGTATTACAGGGCAGTGGGTGGAGCCAGGGAATTAGCCAGTCCTCCCAAATTATCATGTGAAACTGGAAAAGTTTCCATCTGAAAATAACTTCGGAGCCTCTTGATGAACCAGTGACTCAGATATTGGTGGCATTTCTTTCTCCTTCCCTCTGCAAACAAAGAGCCCCTATAGGGTGTCTCTGTGGTCATTAGATAACGATGTTGCATAACGATGCCGTGCTCCCTCCTCTGCTTTTCCCTTTTACTACCTATCATCAGGCGCTGGGTATTTCGTTAGCAGGGGTGTAGTTAATATCCCCTTTCTCCATGTGCTTGCAGGAGGGAGAGGACCGAACCTTTGTTTGAAAAGCCCTGTAGCCGGCGTGGAGCTGGAGGAGCTCTCCCGGGGCAGGGCTCCGGGCGCATTCGATTTACACGGGGTGTTGAAACGTAAAGCAAAGTTAAGCACCTGGAGCTGCTCCCAGGCTGTCAAGACAGATCAGCCCCAGGAAATAAGTGCCTCGCAATCGTCTTGGGAGCAGGGCAGGGTTTGGGGGATGCTTTGCCTAGCCAGGGAGCCGTGGAAAAGCCTTGAGACACCTGGACGGAGGCGGAATTGGACAGTTTGGCTCAGACAAAGAGGGTCTGGAAAGCCTGGCTGTGGACCTCTTCGCTGCTTTTCTGCTTTGCTGCTCCTTACAGAGCATCAGGTGTGGGTTTCACTGGCGTGTGGGTTGCGGTCGAGGGGTGCTCGCCGCCCGTACCCAGGGAGGGCATGTCCTACCCCTGTCATCCTGGGCCCTTTTCTTTTCTTTCTGCTTTTTAGGCTCTTGTTCAATAAGGTCAATGACTTTGCTAGTGGGAATGCCAGCGTAAAGCCACAGGCCACGTTTGCATGTCTCCTTCCATGTTCCCGTGGTGCTGCCCTCCATCCTAAATCTGTCTGGCTGCAAATCCTTGCCTGGCAGGGAGTGGAGCGGGGAGGGTCTCAGCACTCTGCAAGAGGGAGGTGTTGGGGACTGAGGTTTTGGGGTGGAAAAGGCTCCAGTGACACTTAACAATGAATTCTTGGTTCTCTCATAGTCCTTGTGCCAGGGCTCACTTTTTTTTTTAAATGGGTTTGGGTGCCAGTTCTGTTCTCTTTGCTTGGCTGATTGCATCTCACCTTTCTTAAGTGATGCCACCCCTCCGTGCCTAACGCAGCGAGCCCGGGCTGGGGTTACGCACAGCTGCCACGCGCCTCTGCAGAAGTGGCCGCACTCTAGCACGTGGTGAGCAAAGCTCTACGTGCAGATTGGTAAAGTAATTTAAATCCTTCTTTAAATTTAAAAAGGGCTAAAAAGTTGCATTCACTGCTGCCTTCTGCTGGGTGCAGTCAGACCTGCACATGCTCTGTGGGGTCCAAAGCCAGGAGGGCCCTTCCGAGGAAGAAAAGGAGACTTCTTCCTCCAGAGCCCCCAAATGAGCTTTTCTCCTCTAGCTGTACCCAAAGTCCTGACCTCAGCAAACAGCCCCAGGGAGTCTCGAGGGACTGAGGATCCAGTACAGCATCAACTCCTGATGACGGTTTTTTTCCTGGTTCTGCTGATCCTGGGGAAGACTGCAGAGTTGAAGACCAGATCTGTTATCCTAGAAACACCTGGTCCGCTGGCATGTTTTGGTGAAAGTTTTGCAAGCTGGTATTTCAAGACACCCTGGCCAGATTCCAGCTGGAGTAATTGCTTGCCACTTCCCTTCAGCCCTGCCTGTTGCTCCAGCTGGATAAAATTGTTCCCATCCTCCAAACCCTTTCGTAATGCGCCCGCCGCAGATCTCCCTCGGAGGTGGCCGTGTTTTGCTGGCAGTTCCTCTGCCACACACCTTGCTTTAGCTCACAAGCAGCGTGGAGCCAACGGATTCTCTCCCAGCTTCCCAACTGCGGATAATAACCTCCTAGGAAAATCCTCTGTGTGACTAGGAGATAGAATCAAATATGGCTGAAAATGATGGGGAAAGCTTCTGTAGAGAAGCAAGATGTTTCTTTAACACCATGCCATGCTAACCCTGTTTCCCCGAGGCTGTTCTCTAGCCTTTCCTCGCTGTGGCGTTCCTCTTGGCCTCTCTGATGTCTAACCCTGCTGAGCAGGCGTTGGGCAGGTTCCTTTTTCTCTTCCCGGCTGCATGCCCTCCAAGGAGCTGGTATGAATGGAAAGTGCCTTTGATGTGTCAAATTTAATTGAATTGGGCAAGATGTTGAGGAGGCATTACACAGGGCCCTGCTGACAGACAGACACCTACGTACTGGGGTCACGCACGCTTTGTTTCACCCCTAGGCTTTTGGAGGAAAGGAGATGAGGAGGCTTTTTGCAAGGACAACAGGTTTAGCTGTCTCCTGCTCCTCCTCTTCCTCCTCCTCACTGGCATCAGCAGACAAAAACACAAACAAAAATCCCCCACATCTACCACTCAACAGCAGGGCCACGTGCCTTCGGGACAATGTGCTGGAGGGGGACAAGGACCCAAGCCCACTGCTGGATTGGGGTGCAAGGTGTCCGGGTGGGAGGAAGGCAGCTAGTGCCTCATCCTCGCCAGGAGGCCCTCCTGAGGCTCTGCCTCACCCATGGAGGCGTGTGTGTCATTAACTGAATACGTGTGTCGTCCTCAGTTTGCTGATTTCATTTTCTGAGCCCGCACAGGGCTGCTATTAATTTGTCATTTCCATGGCAGCCCAGATTTCTGAGGAGTTCAGCTCCATGCTAGACCTCAAAGCCTGGCGGGTGGTATTGCAGTCGCCAAATTCAAACTATAAGTGCCGCTGAGACCCAGATCAGCCTGGTTTTTGTTTTTTTCCCCGCTTTACCTGCCTCTGGGTCTTGACCAAGGGCCTTAAAACTGGCACAATAATACAAGCAGGAATGATAATAGTAACAGGAGAAAACTTCTGCTGGAATCTGTGATTAGCTGGGATTACTTGGCTGGAGGAGAAAGTTTGGTTTGGTTTGGTTTTAAGAGAAAAGGTGGGGTTTTTTGCTGGCTCAGCTTTGGGAGTTTGCAGTAAGGCAAAAAGGAAAAAAATAATATGCACTCGGAATTAAAAGTAGAGCAAGAAGTAGCAAACGTTCCCCTCCTCATCCTCAGTTTCTAGGGCTGCTTCTTGCTGTGGTGGCAGGGAAAGTGGTGGGATTAGCGCAAAGCCTCACCACTTTCCAGTTCAAGGTGATGTCTCTGTTCAGGTGTTTCAGATGGGGCTCCCCAGGATTTATCTAATCTATCCCATCATCTGTTTGTGCTCTCTTTAAAGAGAAGGGATTACTCTGCTGGCCTGAGGCTGATGGTGTTTCCACCTTCTCCTGCCCCGGAACAATGAGAATTTGCCTCCCCTAGTAACCTGGCACAGCTTTGGAGCAAAAAAACTGTGAGCCCAAGTCTGCTTTGGGGATGTCCTCATGTCCCTTGCTGCTGTCCCACAACTTTGTCTTGAGAAGCTGGTCCTGAAGCTGCCCTCAGCGGCTGCTGCATTCAGCTGGGTGGTCATGGTGACCTTGTCACCTGCAGACAGGGATAATGCTGTCTGTTTAAATGCTGAAGACTGTTAATGCTTAATAACAGCATTGTTCTGCTCTTTACGTAGAAATTACTTGACGGTCTCCAAGGCGTACAAGTGGACGCGAATGCTTTGAGGCTAGTCTGCAATGGAAATGCCAGCATCCTTAATAATAAATTTGCATCAAAATCATGTGCATCAGGGAAAGCAGAGGGCTGGTTAGAAGAAAGACCTGTACGAGATCACACAGTGAGAAAACTGGGCTTGAAACCCTGGTGTCCTGATTTTCAGGTCTAGCCCTTTTCACCAAAGCCACCTGCACCAGTGACACGAAGAGACTGTGTTTCTGCTCATCTAGACAAATACTTTGAATTCTTACGGGCCAGCAGCCATTTATCGGTGTCCTTGGGATTCAAGTTTGGGGTGGTGGTGTTTTTCCCCTTGAAATGTGTTTTCTGTGTCTTCTTCACCCATACAGTCTCCTTTCAAGGCTGCAAGGAGCATGCTTGGGAACAAATGCTGAAATGATGTGGGGAGAGAGCTGCCGCTGGGAAAGCGATTGCCCCTCTTCGCCTTGGCAATGCTGTCCTGCTGGGATGGGAAGTCACGGAGCAGGCTGGAGAGCAGGGGCCAGTGCTGGGGTGGAGGCATTAAGGTAGAGGGGAACTGAAAGCACAACTGGACTCCGAAGCATCTATAAATGCCTTAAATAATGTAAAAGAGAGGAGTCTGGAAATTCTTAAAAGCTGAAATTCTCACATGATTACCTGGCTTCAGGAGCCAGGACTTTGGAAAGCCAAATATTGGTGATAATAAGTGGATAGCTCATTAACTCGGTGAACTGGAAATCAATTTTTCACACCATTCTGCCTGTGAGACCCAGAGCAAATGGATCAAGAAATTTCTCAACCTAAAAAGTCAGGATATCCTGATTTAAAGAGACTAATGGTGGCAGCATCCCCTGCTGCCTCAGAGCTGGAGCAGAAGACTTTTGCACTGGGTCATCTCTGGAGAAATGTGTGATTTTTCTATAGGTTGTTGGTGTTCCTGGAAAATCAGGCTGAAGATCGAAGCAGAGCCTCTGATCTCACACACGGACCCTTTGGGAGAGCCTTGTGAGATGGGACTCGCTGCACGCCTTGAAGGTATAGGAACTAGCTGGGGATTTGGCTTCCCCCACGGAGCAGCAGCCACCTTCTGAGAAGGTTTGTGGTCCTTTTCCAGACTACATCTGGCCCTACTTCCTCCTCTTGCTCTCCTGGATGGATTTAGCCTCCTGGCCTCTACTCAAGGAAAACATGCTTGGGAAATATTTCTACATATATAAATAGATCCATAATGACGTGCCTGCACCCTAGGTAGGTCATGCCATTGCAAGGTAGGTGCCAGATGGGAGCTGAGTGTTCACATGGCCCTAAAGATCTGGATCTGGAGGATTTGTACCAGGTCAAGCCAAGAAACTGAGAGCAGAAGACTCAGCTCTGATCTCTGGGGTTTGAAGCCACGCTGTGCTCTTTTGCTTTCTGTCCTAAAAGTGTGAGCCTTTCTCTATGGAAGTGAAGCATTTCGCTCTGCATCATGTTTTCCAAGATACCAGTGGGTCTGGTGTTCTCCAAGCCAGGTTGATTTTCCTTCCATTTTCTCCCAGGTGAGGCACCACACTTTCCACATTTCCAGCCATGTGATGGAGAAATAATTCAGATGCTAGGTTCAAAGTCTGCAATCTCAGGACAGACTGTCTCAGCTTTCTTTGGAAAACAGGTTCAAAATGCTCTTGAATTTTCACAGCACCTCAAGGATCCTATAGTGCTTTGCAGAACAACCACCTCAAACATGATCGTGCTGAGGTCCTGTAGAATCATAGAATGGTTTGGGTGGGAAGGGACCTTCAAAGCCCACCCAGCCCAACCGCCCTGCCAGGAGCAGGGACATCTCCAACCGGATCAGGTGGCTCACAGTCCTGTCCAACCTGGCCCTGGAATGTTTCCAGGGATGGGGCATCCATCCCATGGGCAGCCTGGGCCAGTGCTCCACCACCCTCACTGTAAAAGTTTTTTCCTAATATCTGATCTGAATCTGCCTCCCTCTATTTTAAAACCATCACCCCTCGTCCTGTCACAGCAGGCCCTGCTGAAGAGTCTCTCCCCACCTTTCCTGCAGCCCCATTTGGGCACTGGGAGCCGCTCTCAGGTCTCCCCGGAGCCTCCTCTTCTCCAGGCTGAACAGCCCCAGCTCTCCCAGCCTGGCCTCACAGGAGAGCTGCTTCAGCCCTCTGACCATCTTCGTGGCCTCCTCTGGACCCTCTCCACTGGTCCATGTCTTTCTGATGTTGGGGGCTCCAGAGCTGGACGCAGCACTGCAGGGGGGTCTCACCAGGGCAGAGTAGAGGGGCAGAATCACCTCCCTCGACCTGCTGGCCACGCTCCTCTTGATGCAGCCCAGGATGCAGTTGGCCTTCTGGGCTACAAGTGCACATTGCCTGCTCATGGTGAGCTTGTCCACCAGCACTCCCAAGTCCTTCTCCTCAGGGCTGCTCTCAATCCATTCCCCGCCCAGCCTGGATTTCCGCCTGGGATTGCCCCGACCCAGGTGCAGGACCTTGCACTTGGCCTGGTGGAACTTCATGAGGTTTGCACGGGCCCACCTCTCCAGCCTGTCCAGGTCCCTCTGGATGGCATCCCTCCCCTCCAGCGTGTCGATGGCACCGCACAGCTTGGTGTCGTTGGCGAACTTGCTGAGGCTGCACTCCATCCCACTGCATGTCGCCAACAAAAATGTTAAACAGGGCCAGGCCCAGCTCCCTCCATAACTCAGAGGTGGGACCATGGGAGGTAAAGGAAAGCCTCATGGTCTCAAGCAATGGCAGGATGTGATCTGAGACAAATTGTACAGTGATTTTCATTTTGATTTCATGACCGTACTATTTATAACACGTCCATGATGAAGCTAATAAAAGTTACTGTATGGTGTAATAAATATTGCAGATCCTTATTGTGGAGAGCCATGAGCTCATGGACAGGCATGACTGGGTGGTTTCAAATCCTGGCTCAACGCGTACTTGTTGAGGTCGAACACGCAAAGCGTTATCAATTCAGCAAGGTTTCAGGTTGATCTGTGGCAGCTCTGATCCCCAGGTTGCTGATCCTGCCCTCTCATTCAAGTTGCACCTACGCAAGTCCAGAATGACCGGCTTGGTTTCCTGACAGTGCAAGTTTTGGAAGTGTCACTGAAGTCACTGACACAGGTCTGCACAGAAGGTAGACTCACGTTCCTGACTGACTCGGGAGGTCAGGGGCTGCTTTAGCCACCAGAAAACCCAGTTCAGTGAGATGGCTTTGTGTCAGCGCCGGTGTGCCAAGGCCAGAACCCAGCCGGCTCAGAAACTGGCGTGTCCCAGGGACACTGGAGTGGGGATGGTCTTCATTTCACGCGTCCCTATTTCGAAGAGGAGGATTGTTCTTTTAACATCACTTCTGCGCATCAGCAGGGGTTGGCATGCGGCAGCTGCGCTCGGAGCCAGGCTGGGCCGCGCTGGCAGCTGCGGGATTCGGGGTCTGTGAGGTTACTTTATATTGCTGCATATATATCATAGAACCATAAACATGTCACTGTTTGATTCATGTGTGCTAATTCAGTGGACAGAAGTTAATTTAAAGCACTTTATTTGAAAGCGTAGAGAAATTATTAGAAATTAAAACTCATTCTCGGGCCTTGTGCAGTTTACGTGAGTCTTAAACATTGTCAGGGTAAAAAATAAATTAAACGCTTAGACCTGAAGGGGAAGAGGCATGCATTTTGGCATTGAATATTGCAAAAAAAAACCCCCAAACAAACACCTGTATGGCAGGTGTTTGACAGCAGATCATTGACAGGATAACTTCTGGGTAAGTTTCTTTGTATTTTCCTGACATACGTGGAATTTTTTTCCTTTGAAAAGTAATAAAAATACAAACTATTTCTAAAAATGAATATTCGACAATTTAAATACAATTGTACACTCTAAATATATTGATTTGAAACATGATTTTCATTTCCAGTGCTGAGAACAGACAGATTTTTTTTTTTAAGCCTTTTCTGAAATACTATTCAAATGCTCCTTTGCCACCGAAGGAAAAAAGCGGAGGACCAGAATCGGTATTTCTGCTGTAGTAGAGAATGGGTCAAACCAGTGCTAAAACTGCTGCGCTTGGATCGCAGCCTTTCAGGGATATTTGCATTCATTGAGTAGTAGAGTAAAACACATCCTTTGCTACAACAAATGAAATTTGGTCTCTCTGATAGCGTTTCTCCCCGTGTTTTGCAGCATGGCACCAGGGACAGCAAACACCAGCTAGAGGTGATGCCAAAACTCTCATGCTCTCAGCCTCACTTGGTTTGGTGAAATGAAGACCACAATAACAGCTGGTCTGATTCAGATCAAAACCGTTTTTACTCCTTTTCTCTCCAGAAATAGCCATTAGCACAACGTTTGAGGAAGAACGCAGTGAGGAACAGAGGGAATTATGAATTCAGCAGAAAGTGGAGAAGCAGAGCAGAGAGAAGAGAAGAGAAGAGCATCATTTGGTGGTGATTCATGTCAAAACAGTCAGAGGGAGGAAAATGATCAATGATATTCCTTATGATCTGGGATTGGGTTCAATCTTATTGAATATTTCCATTCACAGCCTTAGCAGAAAAAGCCCGAATGTGGTGATAACATTTTGTGACCGTGCGATGCTGAGGAGACATCACCAACAGAAAGAAGCAGTGGGATGTCGTGCTGGAAGTGTATGACTTTCAGGCTAAGTAATAGAAACGGGATTAAATTAACAGTTGAAAGAGCTAAGTTGCATCCCAAGGACTAACCCAAATTCTTTGATCGTGCTGGGGACCATAACCAGGTACTGACAAAGCAGAAGAAAGGGGTGGGATGGTTGTGAGGCTTTGGTGTGATGCAGCCATGAAAAAGGTCTGGCCTGTAGGAAGCAAGTGGTGGAGAAGATCACACCTGAAACACTTTGTGCTACTCATCTGAGAATATCACAGTGGAACAAGAACAGAGGAAGGAAAGCAAAAACCAGAGCAGGGGGAGATAAAGCATCAAAGCTAAAGGACAACACTGGTCCAAGCACAAACAAACCATGGATTAATTTGGGCTGAAAATCAGGAAGTTTCTCATTGTCACAGGAGAGAGCCGTTGTGAGAGCTCCCCAATGGGGTCAGCAGGGACTCAAGGACACGCTTCCAGTCCCATCTTCTCAGGAAAGCCTCTGTGCGAGCGAAGGGTATCTGTGTCCCATGGTGGGTGGTAAATGGCACTTTGGTTCCTTGCAGCAGCAAAACTTGCAGTTTGTGAGATACTTGTGGCACAGAGCGAGAACTCCTCTGTGCATATGTCTCCGTGCAGTCGGGCAGCGAGAAGAAATGGGAGATGGGTGAGCGGAGTTCAACAGCAATGAGGCATCGGGTGGCAACCTCCACACCCAGCAAATGGCTGTAATAACAACTCTCTGCAGCGCCTCAGAGCTCTTTGTGAAGGGCAACAAACTCCACCAAGTGCCAGCTTCTGTGAAGGGGACGTGGAAGGAGCCAGCCCAGGGCAGGATCCCAGTATCCTCGTTCCTGTTGTTGCACTGGTAGTTTTGATTTAATAGCGTTTTCCCCTAGCATCAGAAAACCGTTGGCCGTGGGGAGAATTGGGTGATGGAAGGTGGACTGGGTCATCACAGTGCATCTCCCCAGGAGACGAGTCAACTTTAGTCCCCCAGCAAAAATTGAGAGAGGGGAGAGGAGAAATGCTCATCTGAACAAGCACAGTCTCTAAAATGGATGCCAAAGTTTTCCCCAGCTCCTTTCTTGGCCCTGGCAGGGAGGTTTGGCTACACCTTTTCAGACATCCCCCTTGGCAGGGTTTGTGGGGAGTGAAGCTCCACTGACTGCCGCCGACGGACCTCGCGCTCTGCCCAGTCCTCCTCTGGCTCGAAGCCTTTGAAGATGGCGAGTCTCTCTGAGAAGGTTTTGGTTTGCGGGAAGAGGATGTAATTGTAGATGATGGAGGCTGCTACTGCCCCAACCAAGGGTCCCACCCAAAAGACCTGGGGGAAAGGGAAAGAGAAGAATTGGGTGAGGAAAAAACCAGCCTGCGTTTGGAGGATGGAGGTCTCTGAAGAGCATTGCAGGAGGCTCATTTTCCCTCCTACCCTCTTTGTGTTGGGAGCAAAATGCAGCAGCCAGCTCTGCTTTGGCCATCACTCTTGACCTGAACTCCTATCCATTGCTGTTATGCCTGCGTATACCTAACCATCCTCTCTGGTCTTTCCTCCTCTGTGGAGAGCTTAATGATCTTAAATAGCGATAGACCCATCATGAGCATGCTTAGTGACTTGGATTCCTCTGGAGAAGTGTCTTCGTACCCATTTACACATTGCTATGGAGAGAAGGAGGCTACCAGCCTGGGCTGGACACCTCTGAGCACATCAACCTGAACCGCCACAGCTCTGGCTCCGAACGTGCGTTTTGCAGATGGAAATGCCTGGGAGTGTTCCCAAAGGAGCTGGTGGAAAATGTGTGCCCAGATCCAGCTGGGACCAGGAAAGGTCCCCAGAACTGGCAAGAAGAGCTCCTCTCTCCATTAGTTTTGCTTCTTTTACTAAGTATGATCAACAAACCACACACCCTCTTCCTGTTGCAATGCACCCTGCTCAGATAAGCCAATTAAGCACCCAGCAGCTCCACCTCTTTTTGCTAATCTCTACATTTCTCCTCCTGCGGAGAGCTGGCATGGCAATGCCAGGAATCTGGCTGGCTCTGTGGGTTTCTAGGAATACTGGTAATTTGGGGGGCCCATTCCGCCAAAATGACGCATAAACCCGACTTCTTACCCAGTGGTCGCTGAAGTCTCCGACTATCACAGCTGGGGCAAAGGATCTGGCTGGATTCATGGAGCAGCCGGTGTAACGGATCTGCAGGGAACCACCACGCGTTGTTAATATTAAGCCCTTTTAGCACATTTTAAAAAATCCTGGTGTGTTATTAGCATGATTCATTTACTGAGCTGCTGTTTCGCCCTCCAGCGTGCCTGTTCCAGGAAAAGCCATGCTAGCAGCTCCCAGAACCTGAGTCAACACGAGTGAGTTGTCTGTATTCGTGCATCTTCCGTGAGAGCGTGTGTCCCGTGCATGGCGCAACTCGGCTGCAGGCTGGCCGATGTGCCCTGCAGCGTGACCGGGACCGCAGGGACAAGCTCCTGCTGTGCCTATTCCTGCAGCAAATCCCTTCTCCTTTCCACTGAGGGCAGGAGAAGAATAGTCCCGTAGACACATGGGCTTGCAGATCACTAAGGATGGAAGATGTGGTGCAAACATCGCTGTTTAATGCGTGCACTGAGAAGCTGGGCGTGTTGGGGGCTGCTTTGGTCTGTCTACCCGGAGGGATTTCCCTGGGTGTCCATCCCAAATACCTCCCAGTCTTATCATGGTCCTGGTGCCTCAGTTGCTGACACATTCAGCCCAGGCTAAACGACCCCACTGATCCCCGGGAGCTCCCTACCGAACTCAAGGAGCAGCAGGGCCCAGCAGGTTAAGCTTTCTCATGCTCAACAAAAACCAAGCTCAGGCTTCGGCTCTGTTATGGCTTTGGCGGGATTTTTCTCTTCTACCCGTGGGAAAGCCATGGACACCGCATGAGTTACAAATCCCTGTCCACCCTGGAACACGCAGCCAAGAAGGCTTCGGGCACAAAGGCAAAGACAACTTGAAAAACCGCTGTGTTTTAGCCCATTTTACCCACCCCGAGGAGATGCCCCACAGCAACAGAAAGGCCGATGGACAGGGCAGGAGAGCCCAGGTTGTCCTCCCGGCGTTCGTCAGTGGAAGCGAAGATGCACAGGACTAGCTGGAAGGTGAGGAAGAGCTCGACCGTTACCGCCTGCCCCGTTGTCGTCTCGTTGTGCAGCTGGAAGGGAATTAAAAAACATGTTTCAGGGACAGGGAAGTTTGGGGACTGGGTTGGAATTGTGGAGGGCGAAACCCAAATCAAGGAGAAACAAAAAGAACATAGGAAATGAGTGAGATTTTTGGCACCAACGTGAAGAGGAGGAAAAATTTCCCAGGTGAAAGGAAAAGTAGGTGAATGGGTAATACTGGATTGACATGGCAGGAAATGTTTTAGTCACATTTCTTGGATTTTTTTTTCCCACTCTTCTTTCTCCCTCTAAGTTTTTGTTTATTTATCTATTTTTCTTTTCCTCATACTTAAAATGCAAAATGCCTTTTGGAAAAGTTTACAAATTGCATTTTGAAAATGTCAAAAGTAAATAATTTGCCTTTAAAAAAAACCGCACTGTCTTTCAGTCTTTTTTGACTGAAAGATTTTGCCAGATTTGGTCTGAGGCTGTGCCTGCCTGCACTCCCTCTCCTCCAGCTCTGCTTTCTGACACTTTACTACTTCTTGGTGATTTTTCATCCAGATCTGGATGGATCTGGTGGCACGACCAGCCAGATCTGCAGCTGGCGGTCCCGCTTGCGTGTGGCATCCCATCACTGTTGCTTCCCTCAGCCCATCCTGGCACTTCTCTGCCCTTTCTTCCCCTGTCAATCCTGCTTTGGACACTGTGCATCCTCTCAAATCCTGATCCTGAGGTCACTTGGTGATTCCACAAAGGCGGCAGTTGCCTTCCCAGCTGAGAGCCAGAGTGGGATCTTGCTTGCTCTCCTCTCTCCTCCCCCCACCTTTTTTTTTTTTTTAAGGGTGATTTGTGCAGGCAGCTACAAGATGAACAGCCCATAGGGGAAAAAAAAAATAAATCCCTATTCCCTTTTTTAGGTAGTTTAAGCTGTAAAGCAACAGAGCTTTAAGTGTCTCTTAAAATTCCTGCTTACTTTGTTGGGTTTATTAAACCTCAGCTATTATCAGCCTAAATAGTCTTGTTCAGATTAATCCGCAATCCCTTTTTCAACCCTCTTAATCTCTTTGGCAGTGAAGCTGGGTCTTGGCAGTGCTTCCCTGCTGCAAGAAAGGGGATTTCCATGTGCTGCTTCCTAAAACATGCCTCCACACCTGCTGCTCCGCTCGGTTTTGGGTGATGCTGCTGCTGGCACAGGCATCTCTACAGGAGATAGAGCTACCTGTATCCATCTGAAGAGTGGGGGGCATGGAAAAAAGAGAGGACATAGTGAACTCTGTGAGTTTTAATTTTTTTTCCCCTCTTTTTATTATGTGCATGGGTGGGGAAGGGGATTTTGGAGGTTGGGATACCACTGAGGAGTCCCCTCACAGCTTCCTACCGATCCACAGTTTTTTTTTTCCCTGCATGTCTGAAGCCAGACTGGGATCCTTGCGTTGCTGCTGGCACTGCACGGCGGCACTGCCCAGGCACCCCTATGTGTTGGGCATTGGGATGACCCAGCTGGATCTCACGTGGCCATCCCTTTACAATGGGAAGTAGCTTAACGAGCCGTACTATCTAATGAAAAGCTGGGATTTAGACGCAAACCTGCTCCCCTGCCCTAGCACAACGTCCCCTTTGCTGGGAATCTGGCACAGTAGCCTGTGAATAGTGGCACGGCGTAGCACAGAGGGGAGAACAGGCTGCCCATTCTCACACCAGGAATGGAAAGTGGGACAAGCCTGGGGCAAGAAGAATGGAGAAGGGATGCTTTTGGTCAGATCTTTCCCTAAACACCTGGGTGTTAACTGGGTGTAAACTCTGGATCCAGCTCCTCCACAACACAGCCCTGGATAAAACCAAGATGCTGGTGGCTTTGTCTTCTAAGGGAGGAGGCCAGCTGGATCGTACCTCTGGTTTTAGTCCTAAAAAGCAGAGGAAGCAGCCTGGACTCCTGCCTTCATCCCTGCTCTTTGGTGCAGCAAGCTCATGTTGCTAGGCTGCTGCTGACAGTGGCTTCCTACCCAATGCTAAATAAAAGGAGGTCCTTGCTGGCCATAAGACCCTTCTTCACATTCCTCAGCCTTCCCAAAAGTCCTGCCAAACTGTTCCTGCTCCCTTTCAAGCCCATCCAAGGGTTGGAGTCTTACCTTGTTGATGGCCAAGCCTTCTCGGGAGTCTGCAGGGGTGATCTCATGTAAGATGGCAGCCCCCACAACAGCCCCCAGCAGCTGGGCCACTACGTAGAAGACCGCGCGGAGGAAGGAGACTTGGGAGCCGATGAGGCAAGCCACCGTCACTGCTGGGTTGATGTGGGCTCCACTGATGTGCCCCAGGGCTTGGACCAGTGTGCCGATGGCCAAGCCAAAAGCCAGCGCGATTTGAAGGATGCTTGGGGAGGCAGCTGAGGGCCAGTTCAGAGCGGAGCCCAGGCCAAAGAGGATGAAGACCAAAGTCGCCAGAAATTCTGCAAGGACAGCCCGGGTGAAGGCTACGGATCGCAGTTCCCACATCATGGAGTGGCAGCTGCTGGAGGCTGCAAGGACTGATCCTGCCTGTCTTCAGGCAGATGCTGCTGTGGCCGCTGTGTCCACAGAGGATGACAAGGGGACAACATATATATATCTGGATGTGGAGGGCCAAAGGATCACCTGCTGAAGGAGGTGGGATTGTGGTCCTAGGAAACTTGATGCTTTTTTTCACTTGTGTTCCAGCTGAGGGAACACCAGACTCTGCCCCTTCTATCAAAGCTGGGGAATGCAGCCTTTGCCACCTGTGGGAGGTCATAAATCAGCCTTGAGCAATGTCGTGAAACACTGTTCCCTTTCTCCTCTGCTTTCTTACTGGGGTCCTGTCTCCGGAGGTGCTCGTTCCTCCTCTCTTCTCCAAGGTCCACCACCTGCACTCTGGAGAGGAGAGCAAGCAAGGGGGTGTTCTGTAGAGCTAGAGATGGAGCCAACTCAGCTTTTCAGAAATGTCTTTTTACTTCCTGGTGTTGATCCCCAAAAGAGGAATTATATTTTCCTCTCTGGAGCATAGTTCTTCACATCAAACCACCTTCTAATGGCCCAGCAAGTCCATTTTCCTTTTTTTTCCATTGCTTAGGGCACACTTGCCCATTGCTGGGCGATGTCTGTAAAGACTTTCACTCCCTGTGTCATTTGGGTTGGTGGGTTTGCTGGAAAGATAGCACTTGTTTCTTTTTCCCCTCCTTGTTAGCAGACTCTTTAGCTATTCTAAAGCACAGCGAGCTGGGAAGAGCTCTCCTCCAGGGCAGAGCTGGAGTTGATTTTATTTTACAGGGATGCAGAGCACCAGAACTGAGGGTCCGTTTTTTGGCTCTGACCAAGGCTGCCACATCAAATATTTTTCCCTTCCAGAGGAACAGTGCAAGTGCCACCAAACTGATGTGAAAGGTTGATGCAAAATATTCCATATTGCTCAAATTACATCATAGAATCATAGAATATCTCAAGTTGGAAAGGACAGATGAAGGTCTGTTCTGTTCTCCACAAAGGGTGGGTAACAACACTTGTCAGCTGGACTAGATGATCGTTGTAGGTCCCTTCCAACTGAACTATTCGATTTCTGTTCTATTTTATTCTATTCTTGTCCTCTCTTTAAAAAAGATGCTTATGGGGATATTGCTCTTAGCAAGGGAGAACAAGTCTAGTCCACGAGTGAGTCTGGAGCCTGGAAGACTTCTATTCAACTTTTCCCTTTGAAAATCCTTCTCTTGGAATTCCCTGGGGACTTTGGGCCATCACGGCATCACTCTAGCCTCCAATTTTCTGAGGATGAAGCCAATCTGACAAAACAGGTGAGGCTAACTGTATCTGGAGTGCTGATAAGCCACGAAACACGGTCAGGTGCAGTCTGCAGGCTTGTGCTGCTGCCTACCCAGCGCAGATCTGCGGGCTTAGCAATACTAAAGAAGGAGTTATGTCAGGGGCTGACCGCATGCAGGCTGTTATTAGCGCAGGGAATGACAGAGAACTAATACGGGCAATTAATTGGAGATGATACCCTATTTGATTAATAGCTATTCACGGCGAGCAAGTTGTGATGTATCACTGGTTAATGGAGACTAATTAAAAGGGAAGAGAAGTAAGCAGGATTAGCTCTGAGCAACTTAAAAAATCTAGCATAGCCTCCTGGTTTTCACTTCTGGCTGGCAACGTGCAAGTTCATTGCATTGTTTATGCTGCACTTGAGATGCTTGTGCTATGGGTGGTGGGTTTCTGCTACGTGCCATGACGAAAGGATTGGTGCTGCACGGTGAGCTGCCTTGTTGAAAGGTCGTTGGTCGTTGTTGAGGGGCATGTCCTGCCGTACGCCTGGGAAATGGAGAAATGAGCCTCAGCAGGCTGACAAGCTCGAAAATGGGCTGCTGAAGCTCTGCTTGTGTCTAGGAGGGCTTCCTGGAGCTGCTAGTATTGAAAGTAACATGGCTTTACACCTTACACCATGTGCCACAGCTCCGGGAGCAGCAGAGAGCATGGCAGCCCTGCGGCACAGCTGTCTGAGATGGGAAGGTGCGTTATTTTACCTTCTAATCCACAGCCCTCGAGTCTAACAGCATTATCAGCTCTCCGCTGGGATCAAATGCAAATGCTTGTTAAGAGCGTGTGGGCGTCTGCGGAGGGCTGGTACACCGTGCTTCCTCCTGATGGCAGAAAATGGCCTGGTAACGCGTTTTTGAAGAGCATTTTGCAAGCTAGAAAACTGTGCTTGCACAACACCTTGCTTCTCAAGTGACTTAGATGGCTCAGATATCTTTGCTTCCCTGGCTTTCAGGAAAGTATAAACATCTTTAAGGTATCTCCATTCCATCTAAAATACCTCCGAGCCACAGAGAAGAAAAGATTTATTGCATAAACAAGAGTGAGTTTTCCTGCTTGGATCCAATCCGTTGCCGGAGGTGTGCGTGCTGCCCAGACGTTGCTGGAAGCTCCGTTTTTTTTTCTTTTTTTTCTGTGAATAGATAGCACCTGAAGACAACTCCCCCGCCTCTCAAGCAGCTAGACAGACAACCCACATTCATGCTTCCCATGGCAGCAAATGCCCTTTCTTATTAGACACCAGAGAATCCACAGGAGGACTAAGTCTTGGGAGAAAACTCCCTACAAATCCAGCTATTATTGGTTCTGCTGTTTGCTGAAATAGATGTTTTCTTTCCAAGAAAGGAGGTGTAAAACTAAAAACACTATCTCTGAGAGTTCTCTAGGGGAAGCCTTTAAAGGAAGCCAAAGGGTAAGAAGAAAAAAAATGTTACTTCTAGTATTGTGACAAATGTTCTTTTTTCTCAGTTGAGGCTTTCTGTTTGCAGCCCGGATGAATGAACACGCCGGTGCACTTGGCCCCATCCGCAACCCTCGGTGGAGCACAGAGAATGGCAGCCATGGGCTGTCAGGACACTTGGGGAAGCGGAGCAGATGGGGATGAGGGTACGGACACGTTTGCGTTGGAATCAGCAGGGGCAGAAAGGCCTCAGCTGGCTTTTCACCTGGGAACCGGAGCACCTGCAGCATTAGTTTGGCTCCAGGGACCCTGAATGTCCTGAGCGTCACCCAGACAGGTGGGTCTGTGGGTGTGCACGGAAAGGACCGAACACAGGTCCCTCACCTCCCTCTAGGCTGAGCTTGTTACCCATTAGGTGCCTGCTGCCCATCGCAGGACGGGGCGTACACAGACGACTGCTCACAGCGAGTGCAAATCATCGAGGGAGCGGATTGAGACCCCGTTTAGCTCTGGGCTGGTTTATGATGGGACGCGGCAGTACAGCTCTTGCAGCAATGCCAGCCAAGTGTGTTTTTAATTGGATTTCATTGTACAGGAAAGCCTTACCTCTCTCCAGCTCCTGGATGCTGAAGATAGTGTCTGTATTCCCCAAAGTGAGGTGACCATCAGGAAAAATCATATTCTCCCATTGTCATATTACATCAAAAGGACTTTCACACAGAGGAGCAAAATGAAAAAAAAAAAAAATCAACACCTTTTCCGGCATTTCAGGCCAAATCTTAAATCTCTATTAATGCAAAAACTTCTGCTGGCTCTTGTGGTGTTTATTGTTCTTGTTTTAACTGAAGCAAAAGGATTAATGCAGCCCTGATTTCCTTCACTGACTTCAATGAATTGAGCTTGAGTGCAGGCCAGGAGCTGGGCCTGGTCTTAGGAGAAGGCTTAGTTTTGTTTTTTTATCCCATCTCAAGTTCAGCTCTGAACATTTGCCTGGGGTCTTCATCAAGGTAGACAGTGAGACTGGCGCTGGTGGAGGTGGGCTATGGACCACGTCAGGATCAGCACACATTTCTGGGGGCTGTGTAAACCTCTGACATCCATGAAGACCACAAAGCCTTCCACCCTAGCACGATCTGATCTTTGTACAGCACCTAGGCAAGGACTTTCCACCAAGTCCTTCCTCCTGTGATTTGCAGGAAAATTCAATTTTTCTTTTGCTAACAACATGTTAATGAGACCCAGAACGTCCAGATTCAGGGAATGGGAGAAACCGTGGTTTCTGCCTCTGCAGAGAGCCTTAACAGACAAGATATGGCCAATCCCAACATACTACAGTGTCAGAGACAGGGCTGAGTTAGCTGATGACCTGCCTTTAATCATGCCTTATGGGGTGAAGAAAGGAGAGCGTTCTTCCCTTGTTTGAGTGCTGAAGTGCAAAGCTACAGCATGGCACATTTTCCATAAGGAAAATAATGCTCTTTCCCTTGAATCCATGGATCAAAGCCAAACACCGGGATATCCATACAGCCAGTGCATTTTGAAGTGAGATGGACCCTGTGGCCTTACTAGATCTTGTAAGCTCTCTGCTTTCTACCCAGGCATGAACATGTCGTTAGTTAAAGTCATTCAGGCTGCCACATCATCCTCAGGTGACAGAACCGAGCAGGAGACCTCAGCTTCACCCTTTGCCAGATACCCATTGTCATGTTTGCAAAACAAATCACATCTAACGAGCCAAACTCCCAGTGGGTGTACACTGGGGATGTTGCTTTGACATCAGTTCGGTGACATTGACTGAGAGCACCCAGTGACTGACCTTTTCACTGTTTTCCTCATTTTTATGTAAATCGGAAGTAATCAAGCTGAAGTTCATGAAGTCAATGAACTTGTTTCAGATGCCTTTCTCTAGGTAATTCTCTTGGATTAAAAAAAAGAAAAAAGCTAGGTTAGCAACTGCCAGGAATTGGTCCTGCTGGTGGCTCCGCAAGCAATGTCCCCTGTCCCCCTTCTGCAGCCCTGGGATCTGGGATGCTGTAAGGGATTGCAGAGGCAGGGCTGTCGCAATGCCTGTGTTATCGCACAATCAGAGCTGTGGGTACCAATTCGTGTATTGACTGCTCACCTATGCTGCAGGGCATTTTGGCTGCTGTCTCCCGATCTTTGCTGGGAGGGAAGCAGGAGTGTGTCTGGCAACATTACCTTTGAGAAGAGGCTGTTATCTCAGCATCTTTCCGGGGAGCTGCTGGTGCAGGTGGTGAGAAGGTGAGTGAACAGCGCATGGATGAAAGTAGGTTGTTGCAAAAATCCCTCTAACAACCATCTGAGACTGATGGAGGAAAAAAAAGGTGCTTGGCTTCTGAGAACAGCATCTTTCATCTGAGACCAAGGTCAGTGCCATGCTCCTCACTGTACAGCCAGATAAGCAGAGTAGTACAAGAAACTTTGTGGTCCACAGGGGGAAAAAAAAAGGATCACTTTCAGGCCACAGTGCAGCAATCAGAGAGAGAACACAAGATGAGATGTCAGATTACATTAAGTCCCTCCCAGCCATTAAACGAAACAGTCATTTAAAATCAACTATTGAGTACAAAGCTGCTTCTGCCTCTACTTTGGGGGAGCACAGAACTGAGGTCTGGGTAAGGGGCCAGGCTCTAGCAGCTCCAGGAAGCCAGTGGCTACAACTGCTCAGCGGTGTCTTAAACTCAGTCTCAGCAGAACCCTAAAAACGTGAAGCTCAGCATGTGCAGCCTCACCAACAGCCCAGAGCTGTTGTGCGGTGGTGTCGTGGTGCCGCCTGTTGTGTAACTCTCAGAGCTGCTGAACAGAGCTGCTCTTCCTCCACCCTGGGGGATTCCAGTGGTTGGTGCCCAAAGCCCTGTGGGATTGGTGCAAAACCAGTTGAACAATTAACAAAAGCTTGGGTTCCCACCCTGGAGAGACTCCAGGGAAGAAGCAGTGCAGTAGGTGAGCAGAATGGCTGGGCCAGAGCCATGAGGGCAAAAACGGTTTTGTGAGAGAATGACTTTGCCCAAAAGCCATGGGCATCCCCCAGCTTCCCTCTGCCTGAAATTATCCATATGGGGGCTTGGACACTGGCTTGGAAACCATTACTCTGTTCCGGGACAGCATCAGGAGCAAGGTTAGGACCTTGGTGTGAGTACCCAGAAGGTCCTCTCCATCGAGCTGCAGGTGATGATCATTTTCATATGCTTTATGCTTTCATATGCTTTTCATGTTTTCCACATTGCTTCAGGAAGTTCCTCTCATCCCAGATGGAGACTTATGTTGAATCTAGGAAGGTGGGAAAAGCAGGGAAAGGAGTAGAACAGTTCAGTAGATTGGATGACACCCATGAAAAGACCCAACAACCATCACAGTTGTCCATTGGCCCTTTCCACCATGCTGGATTCCACAGGGGTCTCCTGTGGTCCATGTGATCAACATATGATGGGAAAGGGCTAGTACAGACTCCAAAACTGCTCCTAAAACTCATACTTTTACATAAGGCACGTAGATAGGAGAAGGTACAACCTATTGCTTTTAAATTTTAAATTGAATGTGCCATTTTCCTCCTCTCCTTCTCTCCTTTTTTATCTGTCTGTCACCTTTCATCCTCTTTTCCCCTGTCTGCCTCTTTCTCTCTCTGCTTCATGGTGCTACGCAGACGCCGACTTCCATGCCAAGGCTGCAACAGTAAGGGAACCACAAAGTTGGTTTCGTAAAGCCTCTGGCTCTTTTCCACTTCTGAGAATAAAGGTTTAGCGTGGGATATTTTTGTTTGTGGTTAGTTACTTGATTTCTGTGTGGGTTTTTGGGTGCGGCACAGGATTGGGTTGTCAGCAGAGTGAATTGCCATCCTACTTTGGTAGAAAGACTTTTTGAGGACTGGCTTTTGTTGGGGTTTTTTGTTGTTTTGTTTTGTTTTGTTTTAAATCTGGGCTATTGCACTGATTTCGTTCTACATTTATGCCGGTGTTGATGGGATCTGGCCCTGGGGTGTCAGTGCAATTTGCTTTGCTTCCTTGAATTATATAAAGTGGAGAGGAGCATTGGCAGCACCTCCAAGACCTTGCCAGTGAAGTCCAGCATGTGGAAGTCAGTGCTCCCTCCCGAGTGGGGACTGAGCGGCCCAGGGAGCTCTGCCTTTCATTTTGGTGGTGTGATGGAGCTTGTGAATTTGCTGTAGTGTGAATCCAAGAGGACCCAGGTCTCACTGGCGTGGGGGAGCATTGTCACGCAGCAGAAATTTTAAAATTCTCACTCCAAGAGCACAGCCTGACACAAGACTGTACAAATGCAGAAGGAAAAAAATAGTGTGTATCAGGTAACTTGTGAGAAACAGTGGGGAAGAAATCTGCAGGCAAATGGGTGAGTTTGAGGAAATGAAGTTACTTTCAGAAATGCAGACGCCAGTTTCACCACCTAGCAAAGTCACGCGTGCAGGAATGTTATGGGAAAGATGTATTTTAAGGAAGAAAGAGAGGAGGGAAGTGGCTCCCTGGGAACTCTGGAGCTGTGTGAAGGAGGAAATGCAAAGGTGTTTGCTCACCTGGTAGATGTCATGGGCTTGGAGAAGGCTATTCCTGAGATGTCATTAGGCCAGATGGGAAACCCTCTCACTTCTAACTTTGAGCTTCCAGAGCCCCCAACATCAGAAGGATGTGGAGCTGGTGGAGAGGGTCCAGACGAGGCCAGAGGAGGTCATCCTCCCCCTCTATTCTGCTCTGGTGAGACCCCCCTGCAGCACTGCGTCCAGCTCTGGAGCCCCCAACATCAGAAGGACATGGACCAGTTGGAGAGGGGCCAGAGGAGGCCACGCAGATGCTCAGGGGCTGGAGCAGCTCTGCTGTGAGGCCAGGCTGGGAGAGCTGGGGCTGCTCAGCCTGGAGAAGAGGAGGCTCCGGGGAGACCTTAGAGCAGCTCCCAGTGCCTAAAGGGGGCTGCAGGAAAGGTGGGGAGAGACTCTTCAGCAGGGCCTGGTAAGATAGGATGAGGGGTGATGGCTTCAAAATAGAGGGAGGCAGATTCAGATCAGATAGTAGGAAAAAGTTTTTTACGCTGAAGGTGGTGGGACACTGTCCCAGGTTGCCCAGAGAGGCGGTGGATGCCCAATCCCTGGAAACATTCCAGGCCAGGTTGGACGGGGCTCTGAGCCACCTGATCCGGTTGGAGATGCCCCTGCTCCTGGCAGGGGGGTTGGACTGGATGGGCTTTGAAGGGCCCTTCCCACCCAAACCAGTCTGTGATTCTATGAAAGATGGGGACTTGTTTCAGGATAGCACCAAGTAACCTGGATTTTAGGCCAGTTTCAGTGCTGGAAGTTTGGGGCCTGAAACACAGCAAAGTTCTTTCCTCCATCTCTTCTCCCTGTTGATTGACTGGGCCCTGGGCGTCTGGCTGGTGCTTTACCACAAGGCCACAGGTCACTCATTGTATAGGCTCATAAGAATTTTTAAAATTCTTGTGCTCATCCCTGGATTGTATTATATAAAGTTCCTTCACAATAGTTTAAAGAAGAAACTCCACAGTGGCATGAAGGTGTCACTCCAAGTGTCACCCAAACCTGTTCTGCCCCCCACTCCCAGTGAGGCAAGTTTGCATACTTGTGCAATTCCTTTCATTTAACAGCATCAAATGCACACGATGGTGGTGAGAACACGTTCTTCTGGCAGCGATGAGTGAAATGCACTCCTGAGCAGCCGAACAACTTAATCCTGGGGAGTGCCTCATCTTTACATTTATCTTTTTGTTTGGTTGGTGTATACACGTGTGTTGCTGTTTCTCTCTGACGTGGTTTGCCAGTATCACGGATTTTGCTTCCGTTTATTTTTTAACCTCACCACTGGGAGCTGTTCCCCGCAGTTCATTGAAATCGTACACTGCAGCTCTAGGGGCATACAAACAAAACAGGGCAGAGTTTCTCAGAGCACCCGAATCCTGTGCTGTCTCAGCCCCTCAGCATGGGCAAACACTTGCAGGCAACCAAGGTGCTTAATCAGCCAGTTGTCCCCAGCTGACTGGCAGCTACTGCCCACCTCCGGGTTTTGAGGCCTCCCTAATTAAAATGCCCTTTTGAGGTCTTAAATTAACTTCACTCAAGAGACGTGACAGCTCGGCTGGGCACAGTTTGCAGGGTTTTCTTGTACGTTAAGGGGACGTGTACCTCTGCTCCTCAGGAACAGCTCGGGAAGGAGGAGGGCTATTTCGGCTGAAGGGCTCCGCACAAGAGTGAGAAGCTGTGAGCCGGCCGAGGAGCGGGACGGTGGCTCTTGGGAGCGGGTCTCCCCCTCTCGGGGAGGTGAGGCTCTGGGGCGGTTCACCTGGGGCTGACGGGCGCGGGGGAGCTCCCTGCTCGTGCTGTGCTGGGGATGCTGGCAGCGTGATGAGGGTAGGCCTTTGCCCCTCAGCAAGAACGGCGTTTTTATTTCTTTTATCCTTCCCAACCCCTCTTCCTGCATGCCCTGATATTCACAGCTTGCCTGTTAATCTCGCATCCAGAGACCAAGCCTGGTGGCAGGATTTAGCATTAATAATCCACAGATAATTCAGCAGCTTCAAAGCCTAGGGTAAATTCCTGGGGGTTTTAATGTTAGGGGTTTTTTTTGTTGTTTTATTTTATTTTATTTTTTTTAATCCATGGTATAGCATTCAGTGCCAGTGTGGGGTTTTCCCTCTTGGGGATGGGGGAAAGCGTGTTTACAGAGGGCCCCTGGGTGTGCCATCATGTAGGTTGATGCAGCAGATCCCTTAATTATCCCATCAGGTTTTCTTTACCTTGTTTTTGATGTGATTGAGTGTTCAGCAAAGTTGCTTTAATCCCTGTGAAATCCCTTGTGGATTTGGCAGGGTGTGGCCTTGACAGAGTGGGTTTTGGTTTTTTTTTCCCCCCTGATTATTAAAGGTCTATGTGTGCAGGCAAATGGCTGCCTCACGTGGCCTGATGCTAAGCCGGACCAGTGGTTGGTCAAGGAGCTGGAAGGGGATGTTGAACGGTTGCTGTGATGCTATGTGTGAGCATCCCAGTCTGTAGTTTGTCTCTTGTGTGTGCTTACCCTCCTAAGGCATCTGTGAGTGTGCGAAAAGTGAAGATGGAGAGAAAATCACCTTCTTGGTAGGTCTGTGGCACACTTAAGAGCTCCCAGATCCAACAGAATAGCAAGGAACCAGGTTTGGTGCAGCTTTTTTTTTGGTGAAGAAGGATGGTCCCTGGGTCTGGAGGGCTCTGCTTTTCATTGTTATCAGCTGGGCAGAGTCATCTGTGTCTTCTCCATGGCAGGCACAGCCTTAGTTCGAACCTTGCAGCCCATGGGCTCTCTCAGCTCATTCTCCTGGCTGCAGAAGGACATGATGGATTCTCAGAGCCTCATGAAGACATTGTCTGTTGCCGTTGGATTTGTTTTGGGGTTGGGCAGTGAGGGAAGACTGAGGTGGGAGCTCAGGGGGTGGGAATGGGCCTTGTAGACAACAGGGTGGTGAAGTGGTTTGGTTTCTCTTCCGTGCTGCTTTTTATTCAGAGGAAGGCTGTTGTGGTAGGCAATGCCATCTGCTTTTCTTTGCTGAGGGTTTTTCCTCTTCCAGACCCAGGATTTTAGCTCTTTGAAGCATCTTCAGCTTGGGATGGAGCATGTGAGGTCCTGCATTATCCCACCAAGGAATCTGGCTTGGCCAGGGCCTGCAGCTGAGATGAGTTCCTCAGATTTGTTAAGAAAATGGGTGTCTTCTGCCTGACCACAATGCCTGCATCACCTGGAGTTTCATTTCCCAAGCCCTTGACCCCTTGGCTCAAAGGGGACCAACAAGCCAAGCGTGGTTTCCTTGTGCTGGGCTGGAATAGGGAGAACCCCACCTGCTGGGTTGAGTTTCTCTCCTTCACTGGGGACCTGCCCAGTTTTGTGCCTCTGCTCAGCCTCGAACAGAATGAAAGCCCTTGAGGAGCTTGTGGTTAACAGGCACTTAATTGATTCTGAATAATCCTGACAAGTTTTTGCAGTCCCTGTGGTAATCTCCTCTCTTTCCAATTGAACAGATCAGGCTGGGTCTGTGTGGGTGCCAGCTGCACATTGCTTGGCCGCATTCTTTCATTTCCAGCTCACACTTTCCTTTTAACCCTTCCATCACCGGCTTCTTTGCAGAAGCTGCAAACGGGGATGTTTTTGGCAACCTCCCTTCCTTGCAGAATGCCTGCTCTTCACCTTTTCTAGATCCATGTTTAGGGAGCTGAAAATATGGCAGGATCTCTTTTTAGGGCAGAGTAACCAGATAAGCCAATTTCTTTTTTTTTGTACCTGTATTATAGACTTGGCAAACTAATTAGAGGTGTGATGCATGCATGTGGCAGGGCAAGAAATAAATAACTTGAAGGAGCTGGGCTGGGAGCAGAGGGAAGCTGTGGAGAGCTGGGATGTAGGGGCACAGCTCCTAGCCTGAGTCCCAGAACTGCCCGAAATCGTGCTCTGCTGACATCTCTCGTCACAAGGCTGTCCCTCCATGTGTTCAGGCAGAGGGTGTACTGTGTTTGTACTGCTTCTTCTTCTCTCCTGGACAAATTTTCTGCCCATGTGAAGCATTTCACTATATAAAGCGATGATTTATTTATTTCCCACCTCCCTCTTCTTTCTCTCTCTCCTGCTCCATCTGGGTGCTAAGAAGAGATGTCTCCATCTTGCTGTGCTCTCCAGACTGTAATTCCCTCAGGCCCTGTCACGGGGGGCAAAACCCCACTCACGTGTGTCCCTTCCCTGGGATCTGCTGTAGGCTGAGAGCGGGGTTCCCCACTCAGCCCTCTCTTCATGGGGATGAATTAATAATATTGCTTCGGTCATAGTGCTTGTGGTCTGGCTGCCCTGGGACACCTCCAGACCCTCCCTGTGCCCCCAGCTGGGGCTGCATTAGTCTAGAGAGGGAGGACGAACATGGGGCAAACGAGCCTTATCCTCTCCATCCCCCTCTGTGCAAAGCCTGGAAAGGGTCAGGACGGGAGTCGGGGCCTTGCAATTCCTCCCTCCTGCTCTCCTGTTACAGAGCTTGGCTCAGAGCTTCCCCTCTGCCCCCGGGGAGCTCTGGTGCCCACAGCCCTCACTGCTGTTCCCGGCTGCGGTGGGGCCTGTGGAAGCTGCTGCTCCCCAGACTTTGGTCAGGTCTGACGTGCAGTGGCAGAGATGCTGCAGTGAAACGTCCTTCCCCTCTCCCTCCCCCTTGCCATCCCGGTCCCACGTTCAGCATCTCTGGGGCGGCTGCTTCCCACCCCGCGGTGCGGGACCCTGCCGCCGCCTCCCCATCGTCGTGTCCCTGTGTCCTCCCCATTGCTGCCGGTGGCCGCTCGCCTCCGTTTTCGCTGTTTCTTTCCCGCTTCCCCCTGTGCTGCAGGCTGGGAATGGTACGGTCCTTCCCCGGCGCGTTGCTCTGTGGATGTTGCTAGAAGGTGAAGGCATCAGTGCAGGCTGCGGAGGCTGCAGCGGCTGCAGCCGGCCCCAGATCGCCCTGGAAGAGGGAGGGGAAGGGACCTGGTGAGGAGGCTGTTGCTTGGCGTCGGCCCTGACCCTCCGGCTGCTGCCCGCTGGGTCCGGCAGCATCGTTAGCGAGGAGCCATGACCCAGGGGAAGGTAGGTGGGAGGCCAGTGCTGGGATGATGAGTTGTCCCCTGTGTGTAATCGTTGCATGTTTAGGGGGATGGAAAATGGGTGGAAGGGAGGGGATTTAAGGAATAAAACAAGAGCTGTGGCGGGGAGCTGGGTACCCATGCACAGCCCGGGCACTGGTCTCTGTGATGGGGGTGTTTTCAGCAGAGGCGGGGAGCAGAGGGCTGTGTCATTATGGGGTTGGGGGCTGTTTCTGCTGGAGCTGCATGTGGAGCTCAGCCCTGCTGTTGGACCTGTGCTCATCTCCTGCGCTCATCCTGGGCTTCAGGGAGCTCAATGGGGTGCTTGTGCTTTCCCATCCGTGCCCCCAGCAGTCAGCACCTGGCACCTGCCCTGAGCATCTCATTCCTGGTGCAGGGAGCTCTGGATTTGGGGGGTTCTCCAATGCGCGATGGGGGTGCAGGGGTGGAGGGATGGAGGAGTGTGTTTTATGCATCCTCTGCCAGCACAGTGCACCATTGCCATGACAACAATGCTGGAGGCTGTCTGGATGCAGGCAGCACTGTCCCTCTTGTATCTCCTTGGGCATCTCTGGGGGTCTTGCGTGACATTGGCCAGCCTATTCCCAAGGGCTTTGTGAGGGAGGACAGGGTGAGGAGAGTCCCCGTGAGCTGGCAGAGGAGGTGGCACAGTTAGCCCGCTGCAGCTGGGTCTGCTTGTGGTGTGCATCCCAGTCTGGTACCCTGGCTTTATTTCCAAGGGCCTGTTACACCTCTAATTTAAGCCGTTCTTACAGGGACTGAGGTGTCTGCAGTGCTGGTAGGTCTGTCTGCTTCATTTTGGACTTTCTGTGGTTCCAGACCTGCATCACTGTGACCCATGGGATGCTAAGCATGATGTTGAGCTGGCACATGCTTTGGCAGTGAGGGCAAAATACCAGGCTCATAACTTATCCCAGGATGACAAAGACCTAGACGGTTAAATGGATAATGTTCCCAAGGAGAAACAAGTTCTCAGATGGTCTGAGGCTGGCTCTCTGCTGGGATTTCATAGCCCAGAGACACGGGATCCCAAGTCTCTTAGCTGCGTCTTCAAATTAAGGAAAGCAGTGAGGCTGAGCCTCTAGATGGGCAGAGAGGAATGGGCTAGAAGAAAATGTTGGAGGGCCAAACCAGAGCACTTCCTACTTTGTCAGACAGGAAGTAGCTGGAGAAAAGTGTCATATGTTTCCTGGTTTTCCTAGAAACTCTCCAAAGTATGGGTGTAAGCAGAAATGAAGGAGTTAGCATTTTCTGCCCAGTAACTGAAAACTCTTTTTCAAGGGGAAATTTAGAAAGAAGTAGGCTGAAAAGCAGAGAATTAGTTGGATGCTTTGCAGAGTTACATGTGAGCCTGAGGCACTACGGAGGATCCTGGGCAAGGCTGCGTCTCCCTTCAGACCGGGTGGCCTACAATTTTGCATCCCCTTTGATGTGTCAGGAATTTTCCCATCTCTTCCCTCAATCACATCAGAGGATGCTCCTTCCTGGGGGTGCCGGGATGGGTCCATTGCCAGCCCACAGGAGCTGCTGGGTGTTCTTCCTTTCATTCCTGGGACTGAAGGGACCCCCAGACCTCTGTCCGTGCCCTGTTGACTTCCCATTGCAGGGCAGTTCCTGTGCTGTTTTTACAGTCTAAGCTCTCCCCCCTCCCCCCAACTCTTTTCTGTGCAGCTCTCTGTGAACAACAAACCCCCCAACTCCGAGGGGCAAGGGGAGAAGAAGGACAATGCCACAGCTCCACCAGCTCCTCCGACCTATGAGGAGGCAACAGCGGGAGAAGGGATGAAGTCTGGCGCTTACTCTCCTCCCCCATCAGTCCCGCTCCACCCCAGCTGGGCTTACGTCGACCCCAGTAAGTCCTTCTGAGCTCTTTGCAGAGAGGGGTGCAGAGATTCCCCCAAGACTTGTAGAGAAGAGAGGAGCCGGAGACGTGGTGCCTAGTTTGGGCCATGGTAGAGCTCAGCCTAGAGCTGTAGCTACAAGCCATGTAAGTCTGTATCCATGTGTAAAAGCCATTTCACCTGACTCCTGGACCACACTGCCTTCCAGAGGTGCGACTAAACTCCAGTGCTCTGGCTCTGCTCTGCTCTGCTTCCTAGTACTGGGATGGGAAAAATCCCCTCTCCTAGCTTGCTGCACTGGGCAATGCCAGCTCCCGGGGCTGGGGAGAGTCCTGGTGCAATGCTCCCAGCTCTGCAGGCAGCAGCCCCAGCTCTCACTCCTGCTCAACCCAGGCTTTCAAAGAAGCCGCTGAACCGGCAAAATCAGTGTCGCGGCGTCAGTGATGTCTGGCTGCGCTGAGCCGGCGCTCAGAGCCAGCGGAGGTTAAAACACTGCTGGATTTGAAGGCCAAATTGTTCCAGCATTGGTCTGTGTGGCTGACTCCTCAGCAAACAAACACCTTTTCTTCTCCGGGTGCTGCGTGTGGCTTCTGCTTGGTTGTGAGAAGCGGACAAAGGCTTGACTGTGCCCGATGCAAGGGAACGGCTGGGTAGCAGCAAGCTGAGATGGACACAGGGCACAGTGGCTGGCAAGCGAGTCTGCTGGGGTGGCCAACTGCTTGGTCAGCACAGCTTGAACAGGAGAGAGCTGGATTTTATGACTCCTGAGTCCTTGCTCCGCTCAGTCCTCTTCCTGTGCTGTGCCTTGCTGGCTGCCTGTTGCATCCGTCCGGGATGGTTGCAGCTGCAGGGATGGAGATGTTTAGGGAGGGGGAATGAGCAAGCTAAGCCCCTCTGGGATATGTGTGCCTGCACACTCCAATAGATTCAGACTTTTCCCATTCTTGTTTGCCTTCAGGGGTGAGAAACAGAGCAGATAAACAACCTCCCAGCTTGCTGTAACAACCATCTGGGTCTTTCTACTGTCACGATGAATTAGAATGGGTAAAGCCCAAATGGGTTAGGATGCTGGTATTTTGGGTATCCCAGAGGACTCCTTTAGGTGATGTGCCATCTCTTGATCCCTCCCTGACAAGCCTGGAAGGACTTCTGCTCTGCAGCTGTGTCCTGTGCCCTGATCCCTGCTGGTGTTCTCCTCTGATTTCATGTCCTTCTCCCCTTTCCCTGCCCTCAGATGAGCTGCAGGCTGTGGCTCCTGTACGAGGGTCTGGGTTGGGGGAGTGGACAATCAAGGGGGCTGTGTCTAACAGCTTATAGGAGACTGGAAGTAGCTGGAGAAAAGTGGCATGGTTTGGGTTGCTTTCTTTAATCATGAGCTTGGGACACACTGTCTTGCTGCCTCAGACGTGGCCACGGGTAGGTGACGAGTGCTGAGGACACTAGCAGGGAGGAGGAAACCCCCTCCATTCCTGCGAGGCATTTAGGTGCCTAATTTGGTGTTTAGATGCCTTGGCTGCTTTGACGCAGGAGGCACTGAGGTGTCCCAGGGGTATGGGCCTCAGGTGCTCCCAGCCCTGTGTGGGTGATGACATATCTTGCAGAAACGCAGGGAGGACACACTGCAGGAGTATCATCTCCACTGGAGCGTAGCAGAAGGCACAAGAAGAGCACAAGGGATTTATTTCCTAACAGTGACATCTTTAGGATGGGGCTTCTGCAACAAGAGCAAGCGGCTTTTGACCAGTAAACCAGAAGAAATCCAGAACGAGGGCCTTGAGTTTGGCTTTGCTGGTGTCTGCAGCCTGTCCTCTGAGTTAGAGAGGGTCTTTCCTCCATCTGCCTGAAGGATTTGAGTATCAGTGAGCTGAAAAGCTTTGAGAAGGAGGGGAGACATCTGTCAGACAGGCAGGGACATGAATGTATAGCTGGTATAATCACCTAAGCCTTCATTCTATAGGAAACCCAGGCAGGGAGACTTAGTAACAGGGGAGGGGACATTTGCAAGAGAAGTGAATAGCACCGGGGAATGATGAGCAAGACATCTGAGGTGTCAGTATTTGTTTTATTTTCTCTTGAGCATGAGGTTCAGGAGATAGAAGAGTCAGCCCTTTCCATCTAATTTGTGCAGCTGATCTTCGGAGGGAGAAGCTGCTGCTTTGGGTTCCTCCTTGCAGCCCCCTGCCCTGCAGTATCCTCACCCCCCCCTTCACCCCTGGCCGTTGGCAGTTTCCTCCCCAGCAGGCAGAGGTTTCCTGATCTTCTCCCGTCATCTCCTTTCAAACTGCAGAGCAGACTGATGCTTTATGATGCAGCTTTCCTCCTTGCTTGTCTGCAGGGAAACTCCAGCAACAAGAGCTTGTATCACAAAGCCTTCAGCGAAGCGGAGCTGGGTTGTGCAGTGATTTTTGGGGGAAGGTACTCCTCGCAGCAGCAGTAGAGTTGTTTCCCCCTTGTTTAGGCTTGCTGATAAACTGTTCTGTGACTCCCTGCATGAAATTAGATTCAGGGATGAACCTTATGGAAAAGCTGGCTGTAATGAGGTTCTCTCAGAGAAAAGGGCACACCGTTGACACAAGACATGACAAAGACACAGTCTAAGCTCAGGCAATTACAGAGCAGCAAGGGAATCCTCCTGCACTAGAGCTCCTGATGGGAACGATGGGTCCTGAGTCACAGCTTCTCTGGGGGATGCTTTAATATTCAATGAAAGGTGAGCAAGGATATGATACAAGCCCTCTAATTGCCATTAAAAAATATGGTGTTACCATAGACAGGAATTAACCCTGGCGTCCTTCTCATGCTGGAGTTTGCAGAAGTGGTTTCCCCCTCTGTCCTAATAAGATGCAGGAATGGGAAGGAGCAGAGTGCATCTTAGCATCCCTGTTTTGCAGTGCAACAAGAAAACCTTGAAATTTTGGCCTCCTGAACTGTCAAATTATTGCAGCTGAGGAGGGGGCTGGGTGATGAGACCTGATCTGTCTGGCTTCCACTTCAGGCACGAGCCCAAGCTATGGCAGTGGCGGGTACCCAGGGGATACGGAGATGCTCACAACCTTCAGCTGGGACGACAGAAATGTCCGCAGAGTATTCATCAGGAAGGTAAGCGGCGAGTCTCTTCAGGCTCAGCCTTCCTCCGTGAAGGCAGGAGATCAGCTCTGAGCCCTCAGAAGGCCCTGGCTGCAATGTCTGTGACAGCTTCCCCAGGCTGGGTGGAAGCAGAGAGACTGCGAGTCACTCATGGACTGCCTCTCGTTGCAGGTTTATGCCATCCTGATGGTCCAGCTCTTGGTCACTCTTGTTATTGTGGCTTTCTTCACCTTCTGGTAGGTGTCTTGATGAGCAGCAATGCTTGCTTTGTCCTGTGCATGACGTACTCCTGAATTGCCTGATACTTGGAGATGTTGTTATGTAGACACCTGATTTTATTTTCTCCCCATGTGCTCCAACAGAAAAATAAAACTGAGGGAACCCTGAGAGGTCCTTCAGTACCACTGCTACCCAGGTATCTTTCCTGCATGTCCTCTGGATGGTGCATCGTCCCTTCTGGGGGCTGTGCCCACTCAAGAGGCCTAGGCTGCTTGCCCTTAAGAATTCACTGCTGTATTTTTCCTTTGGGAGTTGTCAAGGCCATCGAATCCCAGCCTACCTCGGCTTCAGGAGCTGGGTCACCTCCCCCTGCAGAAGCTGATACCCCACACCTGAGCAGCAGCTGTCTCCAGCTCGGGTGACGGAGCGTTTCGGGCATGCGCAGCACGCGTTGCCTTCAGAATAAATAATGAATCACTGTCAGCCTGAAGGTTTCAGCTCCCTAATCACTTCCCAGAGAAGGCAGCGGCAAGTTCCCTGAGCAAGTCCGACTGTGTGACTGGTAACCGTAGGGGCTGTCTTTCTGACATGACAAGTTGAGTTTATTTGCAGTTGGTCAGTCTACTGGGCAGACTCAGTCATGTTTGGTTTTTTTCCACGTGTCCTGTGCTGCATCACCCCGTGTCTGTTCCCAAGTTCAATTTAGCAGCAACCTGTGAAGTGATTGGCCTTTTTCTGCTTTCTGCTCAGCATCCCTTTTTCTATGTCTTGCAGTGAGCCGGTCAAGGGGTACATTCAGATGCACGCTGCCTGGTATTGGGCTTCCTAGTGAGTATCTCTGTCTTCTCCTATGGTCATGTATGCTCCAAACAGCTCTGGACGTGGCTGTGGTGATGTGGAGACACTTTCCAAACACTTTTACATCTTGTATGTGAAGAATTGCTCCAATATTCATGCAGAGGGAGCTGGGAAAATTGATGGATAACTCATGGAATCATAGAATCATAGAATGGTTAGAGTTGGAAGAGACCTTCAAAGGTCATTTAGTCCAACCCCCTGCCAGGAACAGGGACATCTCCAACCAGATCAGGTTGCTCAGAGCCTCATCCAGCCTGGCCTTGAATGTTTCCAGGGATGGGGCTTCCACCACCTCTCTGGGGAACCTGTTCCAATGTTCTAAAACTCGCATTGTAAAAAATTTTTTCCTACTATCCAATCTAAATCTACCTCTCTCTATTTTAAAACCATCACCCCTCGTCCTGTCGCAACAGGCCCTGCTGAAGAGTCTCTCCCCACCTTTCCTGCAGCCCCCTTTAGGCACTGGGAGCCGCTCTCAGCTCTCCCCGGAGCCTCCTCTTCTCCAGGCTGAACAGCCCCAGCTCTCTCAGCCTGTCTTCATAGGAAAGGTGCTCCAGCACTCTCATCATCTTTGTGGCCTCCCCTGGACCTGCTCCAACTGGTCCATGTCCTTCTTATGTTGGGAGCTCCAGAACTGGACACAGTACTCTGGGTGGGAGTACTGAGGTGAAAAGATAGAAAATCTCACCTAAATAAGTCTGAGACGTGAGATATGCTGGTTACCTCCAAATACTTCCAAAAAGAGGGCTTGCCTGCTCTACCAAATGGGCTCAAAGTAAATGTAATGAGTATTACTTGCAGAACAAACCAAGTAAAACTAGGGAGTTTCCAGGAAAACAGTGCAGAAACCCAGGTGTGGGACCTGAAAGGGTGCCTAGGGTAACTTACAGGCTTAATTTTGGGATTGTCCCATTGAAAACAAGGAGGCTGCCTGGGTTTGCATCATATGCCTTGATATGCAGCAGATGTGAAGAAGCATGCAGGCAGTGAAGGGGAGGTGAGTGCATTTGGAGGTATTAGGATATTTCTGGCCATGTCTGAGTCGAGCTGTCATGCCTGGGTCTTCATCATGGAGCTGCTCTTGGTGCCCAGAATTTGGGATGCCATTCATTAGTCAAGCCTGGCTGGAAAGGTCAGCTCGGAAGTAGCATAGGCTGTGCTCCCATGTGTTAATGTATTTGCAGTTGCACTGGTTTCCTGGATGCCGCTTGTGTTAGTGCTGCTAATTAAGCAGGCAGAGTGTGCGATGCAATTGTCTGTGAACAAGGCTGCGTGAACTTGGCTTTAATTAGTTCACACCCAAATCACGAAATGTGTCCAGGTCCGGAGATGAGACACCCGCTTATATAACTTAGTAAGAAATACCCAAAATAGCAGTAATAGTAGGGGCCTGACATCAGCATGCCTTTTCGACCTCAAGGGAAAAGAATGTGCTTCGTCTTGGCCAGCTGGTAGACTGGAGAAGCGGCATTGCCTTGCAGGGAGACAAGACCAAGCTCTGCTCGGGTCTGTGCTCTGGCCTTTGGGTTTGTCTCTTGCAGCTTACTGGTCAGTTAGCATTTATTTCTTCCTGCCTTTCAGTAGGAGCAAGCGCGTCTTGGGCCAGACTGAAATTTCTGCCCCTTCACATCTCAGCGATCCAACCCTTCCCTCCATCCCACTGTCTCCATTTGCCTGTCCTGATTTGGGTCCGGATTCCCTTCATGCACAGAGATTCCAACTCTATATACAACTCTGTGAAATAAAAGTGGGTGCCCTAGGGCATTTTTCTACTGCTAGGGTGATGGCTCAGGGCAAATAACGCAAGAGCAGAAGTGCGACAAAGGATGCAAAGGAGATGGACAACTGCAATGGCTCTCTTTGCTACCTACACACTTTCTTTCCATCTACTGAGCCGTGTCCACTCCAGCTTTCCTGGTTTCCCCGTGGGAGAGCAATGCTCACGTTTATCTCTGGCGCATTTATCATGGCCCTTGGGTTTTGCCGTCATGTTCATTTATTAGACCTAAGGTGAGTGGCTATCGTGCAGCCATCGGCATGCTTGGAAGCTGCTTTCCCCCCAGGCACTGGGTGAAAGCAGGTAAGCAAGTTCCCACTGTGCTGTAAACCATCAGCACTGTGGAAAAACACCCGGGCTGTGTGATGTCCAGGACAGAGGGAGACCATCCCTCAGCTGTTGGATTTTTTTGCTTTGATGAAGGGTCAAGTCACATGAGATAAATAACTCTCCTGTGACCTGGGGATAGCTTATGCAGCAGCATGTTAGACTTGGGTCTGCGAGCTTCGCTGTCCTTAGAGGATTCTTCTCCTGTTGAACTCTTCCCCAGGTGCTGGTGCAGGAACACAGGAGCAGTTCCCTTCCCTGACGCATGCCTTCCCTCTGGCCTTAGGCGAGTCACTTAGCAGCCCTGTGAGTCTTGGTTTAAGTGCAGGAGGCCTTGATCCCACCAAGCCAGGAAGTGCCTGGGAATGAGGGACAAAGTCTGGTCACCTCTGTATGAGCATCTGGGTGCTCCATCTATCCTGGACCTGAATGCTGCCCTTACTCTGCTCTAAAACCATCCGTCAGGTTTTCAGGGGCGGTTGTGCTGTCCCACCTTGGGGACCAGAACAAGCAAAGCAGGAAGCTGTGGGCAGAAAACTGCTTCAGCAAGAGGTGGTCAGTGCCTTGCTTCCTACCCATCCTCGACTGCTGCCAGGGTGCTTGCATTTCAAACGGGGCAGCAGAGCTCTGAAACCTGTCAGCTCTAGACTTCTCTCCTGCATCAATGCACAATGCTTGGGTTTTCCTTCTTAAACTGCCCTTTTTTCTCTTCTTTTGCAGTGCTGTTTTCTTTGTGACCTACCTGATTCTTGCTTGCTGCTCCGGACCCAGGTGAAATATTTTCTTTTTGGATTTGAAACAGCCCTGTGAAATGAAGGATGAATGTTTTTTCCTCTTGTTTCAAGCATGACTGACAATGTTGTGGAGCTAGGCTGGGGTCATGCCAATGCAGTGATTTAGACACTGAAGTGGCAGCTGTTGCAGTTGTGGGTTGCTGCAACACAGCATTAACAGGGGAGGTCAAAATGCAACTGAAAGGGCAGCTATGTTGCAGCTGAAATGGCTTTACTGTGTATCTCCAAATCCTCATTATTAAGTACTGCAGAGGATGGCTGTCTTTGCTCTCAGTGGAGCAGAGCACTGCTGACTGCTTTGCTGGAATATCATGGGTACGTTAGCATCGAGGAGCATCCCAGATGCACCCATTCCCAGCAGGATTACTGTCCCCTTGCACCACCCCTGCCGTTTGCTGCACAGGCCATTAATTATATGATGCACTTTGTGCAAGCTATTGTGCAGCGCTGCTAACGACCTCAGCATCACACGGCTGACCAGCTCCTCTTTCTTCACTTGCAGGAGGTATTTTCCATGGAATCTGATCCTGCTGAGCATCTTTGTAAGTAGCGCATCTGGACAGCGTCTGCCCTGCCTCTGCAGCCAGCGTGGGTTTCGTGATGGCTCCAAGCAGAGAGACATCTGGTCTGGATTCCTGCAGAAAGCAGGAATTTCATCCTCTGATTGCCCTGCACTTGGGCTGGGGAGCTGTAATTGAACTAGAATGCGATAAGCAGGAAAGAAGGGAGCCTCTGTTTAAAAAAAAAAAAAAAAAAAAAGCCTATGGAGGCTGGTCGGTGGTGGGAGCTGGAGTAGGGTGCTGGAGTCCTATGCAAGAGGAAGAGAGGGATGGAGAAGGTGAGACTGCTCTCAGGGTGGTGGCTTGCCCTCACTTTAACCTGCCCTGTAGATATTAATCACTAGAGGATTAGAAACTATGAAAAATTGCTTCTCCTGAGCACCCATTTAAGAGGCTTCACTGCCCTTATCATGACTGTAATTGAACCGTTTTATCTGTTGTGTTTCGCTCTCTGTGACACAAATGCAGGAGTAATGTGGTTCTCTTTCTCTCCCAGACACTCTCCATGGCTTATCTCACTGGGATGCTCTCCAGGTAGGTTGAGCATACTGTCTCTGGAGGCTTTTCTTGTCCTATGTCCTGTCTCTTCCTGCAAAAAGGGCAGTGCCAGCACAACGAGCTGTATGGAACTGCTATATCCTGCGGTCTTACCTGTTCCCCTAAGCAGCGCTCTAGCAGATGGAGCCAGAGTGAGACAAGAAGTTTTTTTCCAGCAGCTTCGTGGCTTTTGTAGCTTGCACTCTTGCTTGTGTTTTTACTGTTACAGTCTGCTCACAAGATCAGCCCTGGTTCACGTGGGTCCCTGGTGACGAGGCAGATGAGCCAGTGGGTGTTGATGGATGCGCGCTGGCGACAAAGAAAGTAGTGGCTTCAGCAGCTCAGGGAAAATGCCAGTGATATCACTTTCAAATAGAATCGAAAGGCAGAGTGGGCACTAGCTTTTCTTAGGGCTGAGCCTGGTGCTGTAACCAAAATCAGTACTCGGACATACGAAAAGCTATAACCTATGCCTGCAGTCCCTCTACCTGTTCAAGTCCCTCCTTCCCTGCACTTTTCCAAGACTCAAAGCCCTGTTACAAACACATCAGTAGCGTAACAGTGGCTGCAGCTTTCTGATTTCTCATTGTGCTGCAATGACATTTGTCATTCTATTTTTACTATCTCCCAGTTTGAATCCTCCCCCTTCTCCATCTGTCCACAGATAGATTTTTATAGTAAGTCCCCATCTTAGCTGCCCATGAGATCCCAGGAAGGCGTGGATGTGGCCTCCTGCCTACCCTCTTCTACTGAAAGCAGGAGGAAAACCCATCTAGTCTTTTTTGAGTGTTTTCTATCTTCCTCTTTTTACATTAAGGGGGGACATTGATAATTTCAGTGCCATTTGTGCCCCTAGGATTCACACTTTCCCTGTACACTCCTGCTAAGCTTCTGCATGTCTTAATCCCACCTTCCACCTGTCCCTGTGGGAGACACTGGAAGAGTGATTTTGCTGTTAATTTTGCAGTTACTACAATACCAAGTCGGTCCTTCTGTGTCTGGGGATCACAGCACTGGTGTGTCTGTCTGTCACGCTTTTCAGCTTCCAGACCAAGGTGAGTTTGTGCGGATTAGTCCCTCTGGGATCTAAGCTAATCATCTCCCAGGGGTCGGACATGGGGTCAGGCATGGAGGTGAGATATGAGGAGCAGGTCTGTAGGGCTCTGAGTACAAGAGCAACCTGAGGGATGCTGGGATGTAAAATGAAGGTTACAGGAAGATTAGGGCAGATGGTGGGATGAGGGATGTGTCAGAGTATAGGTGGGGCTGGGAGATGCTAATGTATGGGGGGAGGAGCAGGCTGTGGGGTACAGAAAGGCACTGGCACAAACATATGTAATGGGCTTTTGGGTTTCGGGTATGTGATGGGTACCAAGCGCTTGCCCATGACAATAGAGGGAATATGGTGAGCGATTGGCTCTGTGTGCCATACACTTGGCTGTTGGGCCATAGGACCCGAGATGCAGGTGAAACAATTGCTGTGTGACAGGAAGATGGATGTGCTGCTGGAGAGTCCCTCCTTGTGGACATGGATCCCCTCGCTGCCTTCTGTTTCAGGACTCTGCACTTGTAACATGATGTTCTTTACCTCCACAGTTTGACTTCACCTCCTACCAGGGTGTCCTCTTTGTGATGCTCATGGTCCTCTTCTTTGGTGGCATCATCCTGGCTGTGATACTGCCCTACCAATATGTGAGTAACGACCTGCGCCCCCCCTTCCTCACCCAGTCCTGGTGCAAGGCTGGGAGCTGATCAATCTAAAGCAAGCAAACTCCAGGGCTTGACTTGAGAGGGGCTTTCAGCCTGCTCTCTGAAAACGTGCAGAAACACCAGCAGAAACAAAAGGCAAGACCAGGTGGCTGTTGCCACCTTGTACAATCAGATATCAGGTTGTAGGACAGCACTGGCCTGGGGCTTGAGGAAGTTTGCTTCTGTTCCTGGAGCTGTGTAGTCACCTCATGGCAGGTCACATCACCTGCTTGTGCCTCAGTTTCCCCTCCAGTAAAACCAGGGTAGTGAGCACATTAAAGCACTGGCCTGACCTATACAAAACAGGGCTCTTGCCCCAAATTCAGGGCTGGACTTGGACTCGGACTCTGGACAAGTGCAGTGGGATGTCGGTCTGGCCAGACCTGGCTGTATTCACAGTAATGTCAGGCACTGTCCTGCAGTGCTTAAATCTTGAGGCTCAGATTTCTCAGAAATAAGCACCTCTGCAGGTGATTCAAATGCCAAGGGCAAGTCTTGATGATGAATGACCACCTTGTCACACCTCCAGCTGCTGCCAGACCCTCTTGCATGGGTCCAGCCCCTTCCTTCAGCCTCCCTGGTCATAGCTGGCATTGGTTGTGCCCAGCTGAAATCTTGGAGCAGCTTCTGACAACACCTGATAGAGGGTTTGGCGTGGCAGCATGGAGTGACTGGTCTCCATCCAGGAGTGTCTCATTAGTTGAGCTGTCATTCAAACAAGAGCCTGACAGACCCTGGAAGACACTAATGGAAGAGGGGAGAGGCTGTGCAGCTACCATTAATCACCCCGAATGCCTGCTTCTGCTGGAGATGGAGGCATCTGGCTTTGGTCACGGCAGCCTTTAAGTGACCTCCAAACCCTTCACATCTTACCGGGCTTCTCTGGGGAGCCGAGTCATACTTTAAGGGCCAGACCTGCAGGAGACACTCCCGCTGATACTAGCCCTGGAGTTGGTCTGACAAATACGCAGGCTGGTGTCTTCAAAACTATGAGCTTGGTTTTTCGGTTGTCTTGGCTTGAGCTCCATCTCTCCCTCGTGCAAACGTGAGGGCAAACCAGCTTGTGGTGCCAAGCCACTGTCATTAAACTGCTGAGATAACTGCTCTTTATCTTGCAGCTTGTCAAGGTAAGCATGGCTTGAGGCAGCTTGTAACGAGCTTGTCTATCTGGGGAGGCAGGCTGCGATGTCTGGGCTGAATCAGCTGTCTCTGTGGGCACCTTCTCCTGGAACACAGGCAACTTCTCCAGTAGTGCTGTGTGCTACTGTGCCATAGCAAGCAGGGGCTGGGGTTTGGCCTTAAGTCCAGAGAACTTCCTGCTGTGACTCCAGCAGATGAACACGCTTAAGTCATGCTTGTTAATTAAAGCTGAGTCTGGCCCTTAGAAGCATTCGGTGTTTCTTCCAGTGGGATCAGCCTTGTCTGGTAAATAAAACATCTAGGGCTGCTGCAAAATGTGCTTCCATCAGGATATTGCTAAGACACCTCCACACAGACAGCAACTGTGTTGAAGTAGGCTATTCAGAAACTCAAGTACCTGATCTAGGAGCTTAGGAGCCAAGTAGACACAAAAGCCAGAGTGAGAGGGGAAAACTGAGGCATGGTGACCTGTTCTTTGCCTTGAAAAGCTCAACAACAGAAACTGCATTGGAGCTGGAAGTGGTGCAAGTCCATCCAGGGCTATTAGAGCACCTTCCCTAACTTGTAGCCTCCACATGAGAGCCGAGTCTTCTTCTCTGTCGAGTCCTAATTAAGCATTTTCTCCTAGGCACTGACTGATGGATTTGTTTCCTTTAGGTCCCCTGGCTTCACGCGATCTATGCTCTGCTTGGTGCCATTATCTTTACTATGGTAAGTGGTGCTGGTCATGGGGCCTGGGAACATGCTGGCAGGAAAAATAAGCAAATAAGCAAGGAGTAAATGCCTTTAGCCTTGAAGGGTGCTTAAAGAAGGAAGAGTGAGTGGCAGGATTGCAGAGAGCTTCACATCCTCAAATGGCTCATGAATAGCAATTAGTGCAGTGACCTCAGCCTTGTCCCGAGAAGGTGCTGGTGTACGTGACAGCGCTGGTGCAAAGCATGATGTGATTGGCAAACCCCTGCTGTATGCGCAATACTAGGTGTGAACAGCAGAAAGCATTTTAGGGACAGGGCAAAAGGTATCTCTGGAGTGGGAAAAGCAGAGACCAAGCTTTGGCACAGCCGTGGGAGCTGGACTGCAGGGCCCAAAGGGAGCCTGGGGATGAAATGAGGCTGCAGGAGTAAGCAAAGTCAGGTTGGGGCCAGTTGAGTGTGAGTGAGCCAAGGATTGGGTATGGCTTTGACTAACAGAAACAGAGATACAGAAAGACAGTGAGAGGCCGTGGGCTGGGATTAAGGGGTATTGGGAAGGTTCACTGCAGGCAGGAAAAGCCCTGAAGCTGGGCAGCTCCTCCAAGAAAAGCTGAAAAGGCCCAATTCTTTCCTTTGAGTGCTCCCTGCGGTCCCTCCTGCAAGGCTCTTCCCAGAGCAAGTCCTGGCAGTGCCATGCTTGCTCTTCAGGTGTGGGAGTTGTCTGGGAAGATGCTTGGCATTACCCCAAGGTGGGGGTCAGGAGGAGGGCTGCCTTGAGGTCCAAGGCGGTGCCCATTGGGCATGTTGTGAATAAGAACAGTTGAGCAATTTCATTTATTAGCTATAAAAGTCATTTCAAGTGAGCTCAGATATTTCTTCTGTGATTCATGATTAAAGACTATTCTGTAAAATACAAGTAGGCTAAACATCTTATAATTATCCCATAAACTTCAATCAGAACCTCAGCTGGTGGAATCTATTGTGCCAGGCTTGTCAGCTCAGTTGTTATTTACGACTGGGGAGGGCAGAGGTGCCAGCTGACCCCAGGCGATGGCAAAGATGCCCTGCTAACCCTCAAGAGTTGTCTGTCAAAGTGTCTGTCGCGGGCGAGGTTAACAGAGGGAGTAAAGGTGAGATGGGAGAAGATACTGGGTTTGAAGTCTTGCAACAAGGTGCAGATTTTCTTGCAGCTGGGCCACCAGCCTGCCTTGTAGTCCATGTTTGTTCCTGTGAGCACTGTGTCCCTGCAGGCAGGCTGGGCAGTGGATACCCATCATGATGGCTTCACTGGTAAAATCTGCCCTGCGTTCAGTCATGTTTGTATCTCAGAAAGGCGTCAGCTCCCCTCTGGGTCTGGATACCTCTGCTGGCAGTTCTGCAGACCTTGGCACTGCCTGGGATCTGGGTTTTCTTGCTCTTTATTTTTCTGGTGCTGCTGCTGCTGCAATGTCATCTTGGGTCCAGGTCACCTTGTTACCCCGCAGGTGTTTCTGAAGCAGGGGAAATTTGGCAATAACAAGTTGTAGGGACTGGCTGAGGTGGAACAGGGCTGACCCTGGGACGCATCTGGGATGGATAAAGTGTGAAGGAAGCAGGCCTGGAATAAAAGTTAGGTTCAGGGTTTGACTGTAAAGAGTGAAATGAAGGAAGAAGAAAGTTGCAGCTTTTTCAGTGCATTGTTCTGAGCTTTTAAATGGCACTTGCAGCCCATAAGAAGTGGCTGCATTTTCGTTCTCGGTACAGTGAAGCAACTGGGAGATCTCCTGTCATTAGTGCACTTCTTGCCTCCCTGTGCCAAATCTCCGTGTGACTGTCACTGGGTTTCCTCCTTTTTCCTCACAGTTCCTGGCGTTTGATACCCAGATGCTGATAGGGAATCGTCGGTACTCGCTGAACCCAGAGGAATACATCTTTGGAGCCCTCAATATCTATCTGGACATCATCTACATCTTCTCTTTCTTCCTCCAGTTCTTTGGCTCCAGCCAGGAGTGAGTGCAGCAAGGCAGTAACTTCTCTTTGCTGGCAAGATGCAAGTGTTTAAAAAAATATTAAAATAAGGGAAAAGAGGGTTAAAAAAACTAAACAAAAGTAAACCCACCCTTTCTGGCCCACTAGCAGGCTCCATTCAATCAGCTGAGCAAAGCCCTTGGGTTTCTTATGCAGCTTGTATATATGCTGTTAGGCCTTTGTGACCCAGAAAGCAAAGCAGGGCTTAAGTGTTGTCTCTTCTGCTCCCTCCACTTCTGCTGAGATCAAACAGACCAGAGACTGGGAGGCATGATTCCAAGACCTTCTTTTCCCCAGAGGCTGCCAGAGTTGCCTGTCTGAGTCCTGCACATCACGGTATGTTGAAGTGCAGAGAACAGCAGGAAAAGTAACATTAAGGGGAGGAGAGGAGGGCGTTTTGCTAGGATCCTGGCAGGAAAGCCAGCTGAACAAAGGGAAAAGGCTAGGGAAATCCTCGCATTCCCCTGCTTCTCCCCTGCATTCATTCAGAGCCTTGTGGCCTCTGCAGAGATATATTCCTGGTACTGCTCACTATTAGATGTACAGACCATGGGACCACATAGTCTGGATGTCCCAGCAAACACTCCTCCAGGCACAAAGGAACCTGTTGTTCAGGATGTGCAGCCCCTTTGAGGACATCCCTAACCCCCTGCAAGAAGAATTCTTCTGTATGCTTTGCATCCGGCCATGGGTCTGAGGATGTACTTTCTTTCCTCCCCAGAGTGGGACAGCAGGACCACTGGCTGTGGGCTCACCTCCCCACCCAAGGGGGACATGTATGTCAGTTCTCTCTGAACTGTGGCTCTCCACCTGGGATGGTTGTGATCCTGTGTAAAGAGTCATGGCAGAGAAGAGGTGAAAGAGGCCGAGTTTCAGAGTCCATGCAAAGCCAGGCATTGCCTGATGTGGAAGATGGGTGGCTGAGATCCTGTGACCCATAGTAAGGATCTGATGCCTTCACAAAATTGTCTTGGTTGCTTAAGATTAATAGTCCTAAGTGGTGACTACCCAGAGATGGAGGCCAGAGGGAATGCCTGTTGCTCAAAATGGCCACTGCTTTGTAGCAAACACCAGTGTTGCCTCTTCCTGTTGCTCTGGACATTTTCCAGTTCTGCTCTCCCAGTCAGGGATGTCAGTGAGGGCACTGGATGCCTCTGAGTGCTCAGGTAACTTTCCATCTTCCCCTTGCTCACATTCCCCTGTTTGGGGACCAGCTGGCTAATTTCTAACTGTAAAGCTCCAGGTGGAGATAAGAGGCCTTTTGCTCGTATTTAAAAAGTGATCATTCCTGCTGATAGAAACCCGTATCTTCAATCTCTCTGGGAATGCCAGGGCAAGTGCGTCACTGTGCTGCCTCTAGCAATCCCTGCGTGTTAGAGAGAGGCTATGCCAAAATGCTCCGTACTGCACGTTCCTCCTCTGCTGCTGCCCTGGCTTTTACCCTTCACATGTTGTGTCCTCGCACCACACGTGTTTGATGCCCTGAACTGGGCAGAGGAAAGTTACTGTGCAGAGAATAAAAATACTTCAGCCCTTCTGTGGCTGCACTGGCCTCCTCCATGATCGCACAAGAGCACAACTGATGCTTTCCACATTACCTTCCTCCCCAACCCCCCCCCCCCCCCCCAAACAAATAAAAAAACCCAACAAAACCAAAATCTTCTTAGGGAGAAAGAAGACTACCAGGTGACGACAACATTAAGTTCGTGACCCACTGATTTTTGCAGTGTATTGCCGAGAAGAAATAAGGGCCTTGAATTGCTGAGCAGGTAGAATTGGGAGAGGAGACAGCATGGGAGGCACCCTGAAAGTTTATGAAATAGGAGTTTAAAGAGGGAATTTTCTGGCTCAGACCCATGCAGGCACTTCTGAAATATCTTGGATATCTTAGCAGACTGGCTGTGTGGCCTTTTTTTTTCGCTCACAGCAAAAAGCCTTGTAGGTATTTCTGCTTTCCAGCTTTTGAGGAGCAAGTATGGAGATATGTGATGAGTTCTGACTCTGAAATAGTCCTAAAACTCCTCCTCTGGAGGACAATCTGGACCCGAGCTCTGCAGCCCTCCTTTCTGCACTGGGACTCCTCCACACTAGCTCTGTATACCCTGGGACCTGGGGAGGAGAACATGGATTTGAAGCCCACTCTGGATCTCTTCCTCTTTTTCCTTCTGGTGTGGAGTAACTTTGCCATTGCCTGTGCTGCTGCTGTGTCCTGGCTTTCTGCTTCTGCCTGGGAAAAGCTTGCATGGCACCTGCTCCATCTCCAGGCCACTTGAGTGGGGATGGCTTGCTGCCCTCCCATACCTGTCCACAGGGCTCCCTTGCATGTGTCCTGGTCCCTCCTCTGCACTGACCCCATGGCTTGCAGCCCATTCAAGCCAGACCTACCAAAAGCACTTGGACTTGAAGCAGTGAGTAATATGTACATGCTCCGAGAGGTAGAAGTCCTCATGAGGCTGAGTGACACAGGATTAGGGGTAGGATATAGCTATAGGTGTGTTCCCCCTGACCTGCGCAGGGGAGGCGCAGGGCTGCTTCTCTTCTTCCTGTGGATGTCCTTTATCTGAGGTCTGCATCATCCAGACCCTGGCTCTGTATTACCCTGCTCCTTTTGTCCGGCCACTCCTATGATTTGATTGTAAATAGGATTTTGTATTTTCTCTGAACATTGCTAATAAATTGTTGCAAAACTGTTAACTGCTGTTGTGAGGTCTCCTTACTGAAGTACAGCTGAAGAAAGGTCTGGTTACACAGCTGGTGCTTCATCCCCTTAAAATAGAAAACACAAACACGATTAGAGCATGATATGGCATGGCCCAAAGTTTTAAGGACGACCAAGCTGTCTCTTCTCTGGTTACGACTGAGGAACACATCCTATGCAAAGTAATAAAATGCACATGGCTGCAGCATAGGCATCGTGCATGAGAAGTATTTGGGAACTAAGGGCTCCTTGAGTGAGGATCCTGTTCTCTCTTAGACTTGGTTTAAGCAGCCACAGGATTAAAAAACAAGTAAATAGGGGTAAGCAAGTGTTGTAAGCAAGGCACCTACTTAGAGGGCAGTTTCTGTAACTCTAGAGAGGAACCTGACATACCAAGCTTTCTCTAGAGTCACAGGGGAAAAAGAAATGGCTCCAGAGAGCAATTCATCTGACCTAAATTAATGCCTACACTGGGAGGTGAAAACTCCATCTCTTTCCATCAGCTCTGAAGGGCTGATTAGTCCAGGCTGTCAGAGCTCTCAGAGGAGAGAAATCCCAGCTGCAGCATCTTGTTGCAACACATCTCTGCCCTTTGGAAGGAGCTGTGCCCAAAAGGCAGGTGTGAGACTTGTTTCTTAAGAAGTGTGGCTAAACAATGTGGTATGGCCAGCATGGGCTTTCCTGCCCACAGTTGCATTTTCTGCAGCAAGAAAATATTTTACCCTGTGTTTTGCTGGGTAATACTCTGCTGTAGGACAGCATTGGCAGAAAAATAACTGAAGTGGAGCATTTCCATGCAAACAATGAGGTGGCCATGAGCATTTATATGAGGCATCATTAGCAGTTCCTGCAATTACCACAAACGGGATAAAAAGCTGATGATTCAGTCAAATTTCAACACTTGGCTCTTGAGGAACTAGGCAAAAATTCATTTGGCTTAATCAAAACAAGACCACTCAGAGGCAGGATGCAGAGATGTGGGACAAAGGAGGAGACAGGGAGATTTATCGGGGTGTGAAGGAGGCTGGAAAGAGGAAGGCATCGTGCTGTTTCCCATGCCTATAACAAACAGGACAGGAATTTGAGGGCCCTAAATACAGCCAGAGAGAGTCAGAGGAGACCTCAAAAAAACCTGAATCCTAGAGGTTCCTGGAGAAGGGGGAAAATTTTATCTACTTTTGCTCTTCTTTCTACCTTCCTTCCTTTTCATGCTTGAGGTATTTCGAGGAGGGATGGACTCTCGATGCCCGCTCTACACAGGCCTTGCCGCTGTGCAGGGATCCCTGCCAGTCCCTGCCTGCTTCTTCCACAAGAACAACAGGCGTGGAGGGCCTGGGTTCAGGCAGGAGTCATCCACTTCCATTTTCGAGCTCCTGGCGCCCTCTGCTCTTCACACTGTGATAAAAACCATCAGCATTAAGTGAAATCCAGGTTCCCTGTGTCAACTTGACCCTAAAACCATCCCCATGCCAACTCTTTCCGCCTTTAACTGTGAGCTTTTATTTTCTACTGCTGTGAAACCTCCTGCTACCTGCTTGCCTATGAGGGCCTGGGCAATTGCAGGGCAATCGCATGTTTAAATGCAATTTAAATAATATTTATATATATATATAGATATACACACACACACATAAATAACAATTTTAATAGACGTTTGTAAAAGCTCCTATAAATAAAGCACTGGCCAAGGCTAGCCTGCCCAGATTCAAGTGGGTTTTGATGCCGGCACCGAGTGAAAGCAGAGATGCACCTGGGTTGGGGCAATCCCAGGCGCAAATCCAGGCTGGATGGAGAGCAGCCCTGAGGAGAAGGACTTGGGAGTGATGGTGGATGAGAAGCTCAACATGAGCTGGCAATGGGTGCTTGCGGCCCAGAAGGCCAACCGCATCCTGGGCTGCATCCCCAGCAGTGTGGGCAGCAGGCGAGGGAGAGGATTCTGCCCCTCTGCTCCGCTCTGGTGAGACCCCCCTGCAGCACCGCGTCCAGCTCTGGAGCCCCCAACATCAGAAGGACATGGACCAGTGGAGAGGGTCCAGAGGAGGCCACGCAGATGCTGAGAGGGCTGGAGCAGCTCTGCTGTGAGGCCAGGCTGAGAGAGCTGGGGCTGTTCAGCCTGGAGAAGAGGAGGCTCCGGGGAGACCTTAGAGCAGCTCCCAGGGCCTAAAGGGGGCTGCAGGGAAGGTGGGGAGAGACTCTTCAGCAGGGCCTGCTGTGACAGGACGAGGGGTGATGGTTTTGAAACAGAGGGAGGCAGATTCAGATCAGATAGTAGGAAAAAATTTTTTACAGTGAGGGTGGTGGGACACTGTCCCAGGTTGCCCAGAGAGGCGGTGGATGCCCCATCCCTGGAAACATTCCAGGCCAGGTTGGACGGGGCTGTGAGCAACCGGATCCAGTTGGAGATGTCCCTGCTCCTGGCAGGGCGGTTGGGCTCGATGGGCTGTAGTGGTCCCTTCCCACCCAAACCAGTCCATGATTCTATGATTCTACGTAAGTCCTGGCTTTATTTGACACCTCTCTTTGGACATGGGCTGTTTTCGGAGGTGGGTGGCTCCTCCCGGGCCCTGCTGCCGAGTTGCCCTGGGCGGTGGGGGACACCCAAGAGCCCCCCAAAAGCCGGTGGCTCCACGTCAGGCAGCTCTGGGGCAAGGGGAATGGTGGCGGGGCCAAGGGTGGTTGGAGCCGTCCCTCTGCGGCCTGCCCTGCTGCGGCGGGGCCTAGATTTTTATACAAAATCTCTACGGATTCTTCTTTTCACTTAAACGGAGCTGCAAGTGCTGGGGTGGAGGAGCTGGGGCGGTGCGGGTCTCTTGCCAGCAGCAGAGCCGCGCGGCCCCCAGCCCCGCCCGCCCCCCACGGTCGCGGCGCCCCCCCGTCAGTGCAGGTGGGCGCATGTGCGATCACCCCCCGGAACCTTTCTCTCCCGGAACATTTCTGCTCCGGCCCGGCCCCCGCCCGGCACGCGCGGGCCAGGCGGGAAAATGGCGGAGCCCGTAAGCGAGGGGTCTTCCGCGTTGGAGCCTGGCGCAGCTCCCTACGGCAACTTCCCCAATTATTCCCGCTTCCACCCGCCCGAGGGGCGAGTCAGCCTCCTGCCTGGCGGGCTCTTGCGGAGCCTGTTCCCCGCGGCGGCACGCCCGCTGCTGGGGCTCGATGTGGGGTGCAACTCGGGGGTAAGAGGGGGCCTCGGCTGGCAGCGGGAGGGGTGGGCCGGGAGCAGCAGGCCTGGGGGTTCCTGAGGTGATGGGAAGCGCTGCGGTGGTGGTCTGGGCTGTGGGGAAGACTGGGAAGGGAGGCACCGGTCTGGAGTATTGGGGGGTGGTGGGGCAAACAGGGAAGGCTGGGAAAGGCAGTGATCTGAGGTAGCGAGGCACACTGAGGGAAGACAGGAGCCTGGGGTGTTGGGGGACAGTGTGTCAGACTGGAAGGCGGGGAGGCACTGGTGTGGACTGGTGGGGGCATTGGGGCAGAGCAGGGAGACTGGGACAGTCAGCGACGTGGGGTGTTGGAGGGGAGGCTGGGAGGGTTGGGGGAGGGATGGGGCGCTGGGGAGGAATGGGGCAGACTGAGAAGATGGGGTGGGGGCAGTGCCCTGGAGCCTTGAGGAGCTGTGGGAAAGGCTGAGGGGAGCACTGACTGGGGGAGCTAGGGAGGAATGAAACAGCCTGCAATAGCCAGGGTGGCGGTGGCAGCCTGGGACAGGGATAAAGGGCACAGTGGGGAAGCAGACACGATGGGTGCAGCATAAGATTGGTGGGACTCAGGAAATCATCTCTGTGTGGGAAGCCCCCTCTGTGGGTCTCCTGGGAGATGAGGGGGAAGGCTGGGGTGAAGGCAGGGCTGATGCAGAGCTGGCTGTGTTACTGAGAGCTGGTTTAAGAGGCTGAGTTGGTAGGTCTGTCCTCTTTCCCCCTGAGGCCTAAGCCTGCAGTGTCCTGGGTGGCTGCATGTCCAGAACACCAGAGAGCTGCTGTCGGGCTGCCCTGAGCGGGGGAACTGGACAAGCCTGAAGCTAGAAACCATCATCTGTTGTATCTGTTGTATTGTGTAGTATCACATCATGAGACAACTTGAAACTAAAATCCTGGTCACATGTTTTTGAAGATCTTGTGACAGAGCTGGTGAATCTCATAGAATTCCCCATTTTGAAAGTTCATTCTCTTTCTTTACCTTCTGCTTTTTCTCTCGTGGCTTTTCCTCAGTGTGCAGCTTTGCTGTGATTCAGAAGTATCTTTGCATCTCTGATGCATACTGGTGCAGTGTTTAATTTAACTGTGTTTAAATGTATTTTAAGTGAAGATGGAAACTTTTATCAATGTGTTAACTTAGAAATAAGCATTCAGAATGGAATTGCATTCTGGCTGGAGACAGGAGCACTACTGTTCCCATGGCTTCTCTTCTCCCAGCCCCTGCCAGAAGGTTTGCAGGTCCACCTGAGACATTATCTGAAGGACAATTCTAGATCCTATTTCAGGTGAACTTGTGGAACAGGTCAGGTAAAAATGTGCTCAGTCCAGTTCGTTTGCGAGACAGGGATGCTCACCAGTAGAGGACACTCTCTGCCTGCCTGTGCGGACTCCGTGCTCCCAGCCGGTGTCATTCGGGAACCTCATCGGATCTCCTCAAATGAAAGATTAATACCTTTTCCACTTAGCGATGCACTCTGTGAGCATAAACTCGAAGGAAGGCTCTCAGGTTAACTATCTTATGCTAAAATCTATTGGTCAGGGAATGTCTTTTACTTTAGCAGCAGCAGAGGAAAGATACTACTCTAAATTAGGCATTATAAATAGCTCTGAGTGTCACTGGGAACTCTGAGGCTCGCCTAGGGAAGCCAGCGAAGCCTTCATCTCCATGTTGGATGGGGATATCCAGTAAGATTCCTGTTACTAAAACTCATTTTTCCCATAGTTTTGGGGGCAAAACCTCAAATGTGGAGTGATACAGGTTTATTTCCAGTTGCTGTTTGGCTTTCCTGTAGCCAAGGCTACTGTGATGCTTTTTGCTAGAGAAAGGAAGATTGTTGGTGAGCTTATTGTTCTGAACTTCATCGAGAGACAGCTCTGAGTTAGTGCTTATGCTTTGCTGCTGAGAGTAGGATCCTACATGCCTGGTGATGTGTTAGCGAAGCAGCGCAGGCCCCGTGAACCCCTGTTGTTTTCCTTTCTACAGGAGCTAAGTGTGGCTCTGTACAGGCATTTCGTTGGCCTTCAGGAGAGCAAAGGCAGCCTGGACCAGCCTGCAGGTGGAAAGGAGCTGAACCTTCTGTGCTGTGACATTGATCCAGTGTTGATTGAGAGGGCTCAGCAGTGCAGCCCCTTTCCTGCCTCCATATCCTTTGCCAACCTGGACATCATGGACTCCAGCGCCAGGGACCAATTCCTGAGCTCCTACCTGGGCCGTTTTGGCCGCTCCACCTTTGACATCGGTTTTTGCATGTCTGTGACCATGTGGATCCACCTGAATCATGGGGATAGCGGCCTGATGGAGTTCCTGTCCTACCTCTCCTCTCTGTGCAAGTACCTGCTGATTGAACCTCAGCCGTGGAAGTGCTACAGGGCAGCTGCACGCCGCCTGCGGAAGCTGGGCAGAAATGACTTTGATCACTTCCGCTCTCTTGCTATCAATGGGGATATGTCAGAGAGGGTAACCCAGATCTTAACGAAGGACTGTGCCATGGAGCTGGTGTGTTGCTTTGGGAGCACCAGCTGGGACAGGAGTCTTTTGCTTTTCAAGTCGAATGGCTCAAATCACGAGGGCAGGGAGTCTTCAGAACAGGAGCAGTGACTGACAAAATGGCCTCTCACATGAATTCATAGGCAAGGAGGTGCTTGCTGTTTACAGAGTCAGATCTAGGGATTCCTAAATCCCTACTGGGACCAGACCTTGACCTCCCTAAGAAGTTTGAGGCAAGTAATGGCTGTGTGATTTTATTTATTTATTTATTTATTTTTTCTTTCCATCCACAAAATGCAGTGGCAGTTTTAACCTGCCTTGTGGGGTCTGAAATTGCTGTTCCTAGAAAGTCCTCTTGAAATAAAAGTTGCTACATATGTGCTTTCTATGCATACCAGAATATTCCCTGGAAGAAGAGACAACATGCCTTTTCTTGCCCCCGGAGCTTTTCAAGGAAAGGGAATATTTCTGTTGACTTGTGCAATACAGTGTTTGTTCTGCTTCTTGTCATGTTTTCTGTACAAAATGCTCTTGGAAAACATATCACCTGGTTTACCAGCTATGACTGGTTGCGCAGAGAGGCGGTGGATGCCCCATCCCTGGAAACATTCCAGGCCAGGTTGGACGGGGCTGTGAGCAACCTGATCGGGTTGGAGATGTCCCTGCTCCTGGCAGGGGGGTTGGGCTGGGTGGGCTTTGAAGGTCCATTCCAACCCAAAATATTCCATGATTTTGTGATACTGGTCAGGCTGTGATCAGTGCATCTTTGCAGATGGAGCTTGGCTGGAGGTGCTTTGGAGGCTGATGGTGGTGTGATCTTTCTGTGGAGTGACGGATCACTATGGTAGGGCGTGTATTCATTTCAGTGTGTAACAGAGTGCGTGCTTTTTGTAATAATATCCTTGAAATAAAAACAACTTAATTTTATCATAAGTACTGTGTTGGATTTTTTAATCTTTCTTTCGTTCACATTGTTTTCAACACCTAAGCTGTCCCAGGCAAGCTGTCCCAAGTTTTTAATTTTGTTGTATTTAAAGGCTGAAATTAGACTTTGGTAAGCTTGAACCTATGTTTGCTAAGGTTAAAGTATCACAGCTTTCACTGGGTTGTTTTTTGTTTGGGTATTTTTTTTTTTCAGTAAAATCTAGGAAGAAGGAAAACTTGAGCAAAAATCTTATTTTAACTTGTGTTTTTATTGTTTTAATATCCCTACTAGCTTTATTTCATAGAATCATAGAATCATAGAATGGTTAGGGTTGGAAGGGACCTTCAAAGGTCATCTAGTCCAACCCCCCTGCAAGGAGCAGGGGCATCCCTGACTAGATCAGGTTGCTCAGAGCCTCATCCAGCCTGGCCTTGAACGTTTCCAGGGATTTCATATATAGTAGTTTTGTTAGCTTTGATAGGAAGTAGGAGTTACACTTCCACAGTGTTGTCTAAACAGGTTAAAAACCTCACTTGAGCAGACTGTAACACACAGAAGTAGATAACTGATGCCTCTTAGGGATTTCTAGGTCCCGCAGCTTCCTTACTGCCAAGTGTGAGGGAAGCCCAGACGTGTGCTGTAGGCATTGTGTCACGAGAGCCTGGTAGCAGAGCAAGAGCGGAGAGGACGTCTCCTCTGGGAGGTGCTCGTGCTCAGTTCTTGTGCCCAAGTCAGCCTGTCTGCTGAGGCAGAGAGAAGCTGATTGCATTTTACTTTCTGTCCTTGCTGGGCCTTCCTTGTTATTTACTTACACAGTGGAGGATGGGGGGGAAAGCAAGCTTTGAGTTCCTCTGCAGTAAGCTTAGATGAAAGAGTGAAGCATGTGGATGTCGTGGCTGGCTGGCCGCAGCGGTCTGGATGAAGGGCTGCTGGGATCCATGAATAGACTTGTGAAAAAAGCAGGGGCGTGTGTGTATCTACATGTGTTTAAAGGGACTGAGTAGGGTCACAGAAAGAGTCTGAGGCTCCACGTAAATGCAACTTCCATGACATTCTGCTACCTATTAAATATTAGGGCTTTCACCAGAAGTCCTGAAAGCTCCTCTGCCTTCTCAGCTGCAGACAAATGTGCCTGGTGGTGGTGGCTGTTAATTTCCTTAAAGACGACTTTTAAGTCTGGACTGATTTCACTGTCCTTGTGGGAGTGAAGGGAGAACCAATTTGTCATGTCTTTTCCTGAGGGTTCACCTAAGTGCCTGATCTCTCTTGCAGCTTGTATCTAGCATTTATCACTTTGGTAATTAAGCCCCGCATCTGACGTTCATTGCAATCTGTGGGTCAGCTCCGCTGACTTGAGGGGTGTTGGCTCACCTGGTGCTGCTAGGAAGCTCAGCCTCCCCTTCCATCCTTGCTTAGCTGCTTTTCCTCCTTTGCGCGGCTGGTGGCACTGGAGTAACGTGCAACCTTCAGCCTCGCCCCTTGGGATGTTTCTGTTGGGTTGTGTCAATATTAGTTGCCATTTTCTTTGAACTTTGAAATATTTATAAAATAGACCTGGACTTACCTGTTCAGTGCTGAAGTTTAAAGGGGTGAATGGGGTTTCCTCTGGGGATTTACATGCTTGCCTGTGAAAAATTTTATAAAGAGTTGCTAGGAAGGTAGACAACTCAGAGTTACTCACAGGAGAGGTCCCCATCTAGAATGTCCTTCCCCTTCAAAGAGACCCTGTTTTATGTTCCTTATGCACTGAGTGATAGAACAGTATCTGCCTGGGGATTCTTCTGGGCTGCTGCTTGTTGAAAGATTGTGGGTCGGTTTTTTTCTTCTTTTTTTATTTTCCAGCCTTTACATGCTGGCTGTGTACAGACCCGCAGGCTGACCCAGTGTGTATGCAACAGTATGATAACTTCTTATCTGTCTCTCAAGTCTGAGTTATTAAATTGCTAATATCATTATGTCCTTCCTCGGAAATGGCTGAGCTCCAAAATGAGCTCTGTTTGGCACAGCAGTGTATTTTGTTTCTCATCCTTTAGATACTGCTACAAATACAACTGAAAATAATGTCAACACAAATCTCTGCAGTTCTTGGGATACTAAGGAGCTCAAAATGGAGTCAATCCTTTAGCAGACAGGAGGGAAAAAATCTCTTTTCTTTTCTTTTCAGCTTGCTGCTTCTGCTCTCCAGGAAGCTGTCGGGACATGAGACGGGTGGGAACCCTCCTCCATGATACAGCGATAGAAGAGAGCCTGTGGATCTCAACTGCAGTGCTTATGTAAGGCTCTGGATAGTTTGTTGGTTTTTTTTAGTATACTACTTTCTCTTTGTTGTGCAACGTGGCTAAATTGTGTTCCCAGATCTCCTGAAGGCAGGACAGAAGGAAAGTAAAGATGAGGTTAAAACCAACACTTCCGCTCTGTGTTGCTGAGAGCACTTTGCAAAGTTGGTTGCTAACTGTTCATCGTACAGCTGGGGAAATGGAGGTGCCCCTTGTTTGTGTGAGTCCTGGGGCTGGTTACCCTTGTGCGTGGTACCTGGCTTAGGGGAAGGCGCAGAGGCCTCTGTTCAGAGTACTGACTGCTAATCTCCATGATCCGAGGATGGGGCCAGCCTGCTGGTGCTTTCTGCTGCTGAAACAAGGGAGATGCAACCTCCCTGTGTACGCAGAGGGAGGGCTGTGCTCCCGCTGCTCAGCCGGGAGCAGGTGGCATCAGGCTGTGCTGATACATAGGTCCCGTAGCTGTCCTGGCTCGCTCATTATGTGCCATGTTATTTGTGTGTGTGTGTGCGCCTGTGCCTTGGAGGGTTGGTTAGATCCTACTTGCTCCTTCCACCCCTTAAAGCTCCAACACTACGGTTATTTACAGGAGCCTGCTAAATTCCACACCTGCACAGAGCACATATAGCTGGGCATTTCCAAACAGACCCAGAACATTGCAGGGCACTGTGACAGGACTGTCGGACTGCTGTCGTGATCCGTACTGGCAGCAAGTGAGGAGTTCCCATAGTCTGTGGTTTGTGATTGTTTCTGGGTTCCATCAGGTCTTGCCTCAGTTTTCCCGTCCACAAAATGAGCTTGATAACCACCCACCACTGTGGAGATGTCTCATGTGGAATATTGGCTGTATGTTTGCACAGCACTTCTGAGAATGAAAAATACCGGTGAGCTGAGCTGTATCATCAGCTGTGAGCTGTGCCATTGTTCATAATGATCACTGCAGCCACTTCAGGTACTAATTAGGTACCTTCCCTTCAAAGCGTTCTGACTAATTAAGTCTCACGCCACTGCTGTGTAGCAAGTCGTAGTTAATTATCCCCGTTCCTTGGATGGAAAAATCTAGGCAGAAGAGGCATCTAGTCCTGCGTAAGCTGGCATCAGAATCAGGGCTGAGAACTTGGAGGTTCTGGTTTCCAGATGATCCTGCAGTTGCTTCCTGCCTTTGTAGGAAGTTAGATTTCGATGGACTCAATGACAGGCCCTTTTAAATTTTTTTTATTTTTCTTAACTTCAACTCTTGCTTACGCTGAGACAGTTCACTGTTTCCTAGATTCTTGTGCTGGATGAATACAAGGGGTGCACTCAGTGGGGAGAAGTTTGGTGTGTAAATATGGTACAACAGTGGCAACTTATCAGTTTAAAGTTGACAGCTGCCTGAGCAAATGACTGTTGTAAGCACCTATGTCCCTCCTGTCTGCTTCCCTTCTTACGCATACATGTATTGACAGCCTTGCAGATGCTGTTCATCAGCATTTCTAAATGGTTACTTGGTTCCAGAATGGTTTAATTCAACTTTCCCCAGAATGTGTGACCAGCCCAAGAGCGGAGGAATCAGGTTTAGGAACTGACAGTTGGCAGCAACATGTCTACTCCCATAAGCAGCTTCCTGTAGCTGGAAACCCAGCAACTTGTCACGACAAGCTTGAACAGCAGAAGCTGCAGATTGTTGGATTTCCTTTGCTCAGCTGAGGGAAGGTTGTTCTTCCCCCTTAGATGCAGTCTCTCTGGCCTAGTGGAGGAGTTGATGGATAAGCAATGTGTGGGAAGTTTGTCTTACCATTGGGCTCCTTCTGTAGTCTTCAGGGTTTCGTTGCAGGTACCTCAGTTTTCTCATTGGATTCACTTGTGTTAACATGGGTGGGAGGTTTGGTTTCCCACAGGCCTCTGCACAAAAATCCCTTGGAGCATTATGGGCAGAATCCTTGCCACCAACTCTCTTATCAGCTTAAGCTTGAGTTTCTTGGCTTTAATCATGTGGGAGTGTCCTGATTACCTTAGAGCTGGGTCACTCACTAGGTTTGGACTCCGAAGGGATCTTGAGTTTGAAGAAGAAAGCTTGGGGTCATGATCTGGAGTTGGGATACGCTTAAAATGCTCTGACAAGAACTGAAGGTGCTGAAGTCTAAAAGACCTTTGTTCTAGGTTGGGAAGTATGGGTTCCTTTCTTAGGCTGCAGAACTTGGGTGAGCTGCTCCTTTCCTTGGCCCAGTGATTTTGCACTCTTTATTTCACTGGGAAGCATAACCTGACATCTGGTGCGATAAGCTCTTGAGTGAATGTGAAATGCTCTGCAGGCCTGGTCTGTTATGACCAGATAGTCAGAGTACAGTCAGCTGTAAGTCAGGCTTATAAAATGCTATTGTCAGCTGCCTGGGTTTTTATTCTGACCTGCAACAAAACTGCTCCATCCTTGGATCCTTCACATAGTGGCTTGATTTTGAGTGATAATGTTTTCAGAGCAGTAGAGTTTCTAAACCCCTTCACTGTAGCGTGGGGACCTTGCTGTGAAGCAGGGAAGGGAAGCAGGGATCTTACTCACTCATGTTTCTATAGCAGAACACATTTTGGGTAAGTGCCTTTGTAATTGATTAAAACCCCCTTCATCTAAGTCGTATAGGGTGGGCCAAAGTTTAGATGTGGCACTGCAGATCCTCTGCTCTGTCACCTGGTGTGGAGTGCTTCAGGATTCTGTAATAATTAATTCCGGTTTATTGTTGCACTAGCAATTTATGCATCTTCCATGTGAGTGACAAGGATTTAGTTAGAGCTGAGTCTGAGGGTGGTGTCCCTCCTTGGCCATCTCAGTTCCCCTCCACCCCTGGGGTCAGCCTAGATACTCTGAAGTCTGTGAAACGCATAGAAGCTGCTGAAATGCAGCTTTGTTACCCTGGCAGCTGAAATCCCGGAGCAGTCATGCTGCAACAGGCCTGCCCTCCTGCGAAAGAACAAGCTGCATGGTGACACATCAAAAGAGAAAGGCAGCTCCGTGGTGTTCTTCAGAGATCAAAAGGAAGTAAGCAGGGCGGCTCCTTTCCTGGCTGGCCCTTGAGACTGCTCATCTCTTTCTCCAGGTCCCTTTAATCTCAGTTACCTCCTAGAAGATTGCTGTTTCAAGCATATGAGATGGCTTCATCTGTGAAGTGGCTAATGCGAGGGAAGGCAGCCTTGGTTGCATGTTGGGGAGCAACTCCTTTACCCTTTGTGGAGAAAAGGCTACAGGAGAGCAAAGGTTTTAATGTGCCCTTCTAATACAGCCAGCATCTTCGTGTCCCGTCAGAGCAGGTGACGCAGCGTGAGCGTAAAAGGGTGCAGGGGAGCTGGCTGCGAGCTGCCCTGTGTGGGTCTGCTGGCAATCCCTACGCAGAGAACATCAGTCCCCTTCTGCAGCTGCCGTGCTTGGCAGTACCAGGGCAGGAGGGCCCCTCGGTAGTGCTGCTCTTGCGTTACGTCAGGGATTAGATCTTGTTGCTGCCAGCGCAGGGAGGCAAGTGAATTAGCAGGGCAGTATTTGAGAGTTGTGAGGGCTTCTCAGGAATGCGTATGGTAACTATTATCCAGGGCTCTTGGATCTCCTGGGATTGATTTACTGCAGTAACCGCTGCATTCTCTCTCTGGACATTCCCAGCCTCACCAGCACTGATTCCTGTTGTCTGGGGTGGCTAAGTAGGGCAGATACTGAGTTATTTATTGTCCTCCAGCCCCTAGAGCAGGACCTATAGGGATATGATTTAGCTGAGAAGTATTGGTGATGGTTGGACTGAATGATCTTTTAGGTCTTTTCCAATCTTGATCTTGATAATATCCGTGCTGAAAGTAGGAATCTCACCTGACCTTGAGTAACATCAGTGTAAAACTGATTTGGGGGACTCCCAAGGCCAAAGGATGCGTTTGCCTGAGCTGTAGGTTGAAGAATAGAGTAAGGCAAAGATAAAAACAGGCCTGTGCTAGGCCTTTCTCTTCCCTGGTGCAAGTTTCACAGGTGACTGGTTAGTGTCCCAAACACTGATCTTTGCCTTCGGAGGAGGTGGGGAGCAGAGAGCTGCTCTGCTTCTCCGTATTCTCTCTTGATCTGCGTTTCTGGCTGGTGCTGTCACCAGCACATTTGCTCTGCTCTTTGCCAAGGCTGCAGGTCCTGACTGGTAGCTGCTCCCTGCTCTGTGTGTATGTGTCTGCGTTTTTTTTCTGGAGGCCAGCTTCAGCTGGTTTGTGTGAAGTGCTGACTTCAGGCATTGTGCAGAGCATGACTCAGAAGAGGAGAGATTTAGGGGAAAGGGAGTAAGCTGTAAACTACAGCAAACAGTATTGGTAGAGGCGGCCTGGTTCTCCTCCAGGTTCAAAGGGAAGAGTATTAAGGATTTACAAAGAGCTGGCTCAACTGCAAGGCAAAAGAATGCTTTGAGTGTGTAAATGCTTGTAAAGCCACTCTTAAACCTGATAACGTTGTCCGTGTGGAGACGGGGAGGAGAGGAGGCATGTACCAAGATGGTACCTGGAGGTTTCCAGAGTGCCTCATGTTCCCTCATGAAGTGCAATAACGATGGTCGTGGCTGTCACCAGCAGAGCAACTGTTTGCTGCAGAACCTGGTTACTTTCAGCTCCCTGCTCTGATTTCAGGGTCCAAGGGAGGTGGGCCTACTGGGTCCATCAGTTGCTCTTGCAGCACCTTGTGTAATACTGTCTAAAAGTAAAGACTTTGACTCTTAAAGAGCAGAGGAGCACAAAGGGGCCATCGGATCCCTTAGAGGGAGGTCATGGAGAGCAGCTCACCTTGGTTCCTCTCTCTGTGATATCGATGGGATACCTCTATGGATATCATGTGACATGGATATGTGATATCTGTACAGCTATCGTGTAACAGAAATACAAATTTGGTTGTGTGATAAGATGGAGAACGGCCTGTTTTCCCCCATCACAGGAACTGCTTTGCATGTGCACCTGCTGTGGGGTAGAGGCACCTGCACTGTGGCTGCACAATGGCGAAAAGGAGCTGGGGGGCGGTGAAGATGGCAAAAAGCAGGTTGGTCTGGGCCCATGGGGCTGGGGGAAAGGAGAGGGGTGGCAGGTGAGCTATTGCCGAGTATGATACAGAAGTTGGGCTTCTCCACATATGAAAGAACACCCCCTACCCTCCCACTTCCCTTACGGTGCTCAGGGCAAGCATTGCCTTCATGGAAAAGCTGTAAGAGAGCAGAGGTTTTGAACCCGAGAGCGTGGGAATGTGTAATGAAGTATTCAGCCTTGAGTGGAAAAGATACTGTCTGAAAGTGAAACAGAACAGGGATGTCACAGGGGTGGTGGGCCTTGTAGCCGTTCTGGAGAGGCAAGAGGAGGAAAAGGAGAGTAAATGTGATGAGACTTGGGGATCAAATTAGATATTCCTGGGGCACCTCCTCGCCTTTGTATTTACGAGCTCTGTTCTCCTGTGGGTTGTCAGTTCTTTGACAAGATGCCAGGGAAGGTGCTTGTCAGACAATCTGCTGATGTGGAAGCTTTGAAGCCCGCAAGATTTGCCTTCTGCGCAAAACCCAGCGAAAGTAGATTGGAGCCGTCTGCCCTGATTGCAAGCAGTTCCCTCCCCACGGCAATGGACGCCATGAGATCAGAGCTCAGCAAATGCACAAAGGGAAGCGCCAGGCGGGGCCGGCAGCCTGCTCCCTGCTGCAAACAATGCTGACAAAGCCCTCTGGGCTCGGACGGCCCAGCCTCTGGATTCTCCTTTCTCAGCCAGGTGGAAAAAGAAGCTTGAGCTGGCTGTGTCTCCTTGAGGTTCCCCAGCCCAAGGGCCATCTGCTTGTCCCGATTGCTCTCCTAACTTCAGAGCAGTATTTGCATGGACTGGGGGACATGACTGTGTGTGCCAGGAGGCTACCCCAGCATTCCTAGGTAAATCGGTCGCTGCTCTTTTAGGAGTACCAAAGCCTTTTTGTCCTTCCCCTGTATGGTTCATGGAACTGGGCACTGTTACCAACTCTAATACATTGCTGTGAATTCAGGAAAGCTCTTACTGGTGTCAGAAGTGAAAGGAGCACTGCTCTGTAGGGCTGCTTCAGACATCTTCACTAGAGGTTGTGTCAATGCAAGGTTCATTGCTCCACAGGTGATCTCCGGATCTGAAGACCCGCTGAATTTTGCAGTTCTGGGGATTTGAGTGGAAAAGTTGGGATGCCTTACCTTTAGAGGAATAAAGGCCAGTTGTGAAATGTAGATCCACATCTGAAACTGGATTTGGATTCATCTGCAGACTAAACAAATGTGGTTCTACAAGGCTCCTTAGATAAGTGCTGAGAACAGGGGCAGTCATGTACATATATATTTAGACTGTCTATATGTCTGTTCTGCTTTGCAAGAAGCAGCTGTTTGTTGTGAAAATGTAGAAAGATCTTAATTTTTTTTCTCACAGAGTAGTATTTAACTGAAGAATAAGGGAATGTTGTCAGCCTTGGTTCCTACCTCACCTGCAGGAAATGTCAAAAAAAGAAATATGGGGGATAATGCCAACGGCACCCTGGGCTGCACCCCCAGCAGTGTGGCCAGCAGGTTGAGGGAGGGGATTCTGCCCCTCTGCTCTGCTGTGGTGAGACCCCCCTGCAGTGCTGCGTCCAGCTCTGGAGCGAGTCCAGAGGAGGGCCATCATGGTCAGAGGAGGGCCAGAGATGGTCAGAGGGCTGGAGCACCTCTCCTGTGAGGCCAGGCTGGGAGAGCTGGGGCTGTTCAGCCTGGAGAAGAGGAGGCTCCGGGGAGACCTTAGAGTGGCTCCCAGTGCCCAAAGGGGGCTGCAGGAAAGGTGGGGAGAGACTCTTCAGCAGGGCCTGCTGGGACAGGACGAGGGGTGATGGTTTTAAAATAGAAGGAGGCAGATTCAGACTGGATATAAGGAAGAAATTTTTTACAGTGAGGGTGGTGGAGCACTGGCCCAGGCTGCCCAGAGAGGCGGTGGATGCCCCATCCCTGGAAACATTCCAGGCCAGGTTGGCCAGGGCTGTGAGCAACCGGATCCGGTTGGAGATGTCCCTGCTCCTGGCAGGGGGGTTGGGCTGGGTGGGCTTTGAAGGTCCATTCCCACCCAAACCAGTCTGTGATTCACACGCACAGATTGTGTCTGGCCTGATAGCTGTGCGTATTCACGCTGGTCTGTGCAGTGTTTGCTCCCTGCAGTCTGTTTTCTGTTAAATTACGCTGTCTGAATTACTCCCTGCTTGGTGTTATTGAGAAACAAGAGCACACAGAGAGTGAAAAGGTGAGCACAGAGGGGCCTGGGTGGGATCTGTAAGAGATCCAAAACTCCAAGTCAAAACATCCCCACCTCATTCCTTGCATGGCTGGGATGGTTTGCAAAAAGCTCAGACTTCTCAGTAAATTTCAGAGAGTGAATTGGTGCAAAAGTAACTCTCAAAGGGGCCCGGTCCAGCTCCCGTAAAATCCACAGGGAGCGTAGTCCCACCAGACCAGTAGCCAATGCTCACTGAAGTTTTGCTTATTGCACTGAGGTTTAAGCTGGTGGAGAAGGGGCAGATGCCGATGTTTGTGATTAGCAGTGTAAATCGGGAGCAAGGTGGTGGTGTGGCACTGAGAACAGTCAGGCTGAAGCTAGTCTTAATTTGCCAGCTCTGCTGCTTGGGGACAGCAGCATCCTCAGTTGCAAGCTGGTCCCAACAGCTCTGTTCTCTTAGCACCGTCAGGTACCTGCTTCAGATAAAAACCTGAAGAATTGGAGAAAAAAAACATTGAGAATCTGTTAATCTCAGGATTGGAGCTGCGATGACAGCAGGGTTTTAGGAGGCTCAGGAGCAACACAAGTCCGTCTGTGCTGATGCCGCCTCTTCCTTGTGCAGCTTCCGTGGCAGACCTGGATGGACAAGCACAGCCAGGCTGCTAGGTGTTGTTTTCTTTGCCTGAGTGCAGGAGATCTGTCCTGGTCAGGGTGGCAATAGGACTGGAACAGATCAGCCCGCTTTAGAAAGGAGAGATTGAAGTGCTGACCCTTCCCAGAACCAAGTGGTGAATAGGAGGTGCAGCCAAGAGGCAATTTCCAGTTGGGAGCCAGGTTTTTAACTAGTGCAGAGGGCTGGAGCGTTGCTGCTGTCAAGGCCTGGTTTATGAATTCAAAGATGTGACCCTGAGTTGCTTCTTACTCTCCTTAAGATCTCATCAAGGACTGAGAAGCTTCCAGGAAGGTGGGAGTTCATATTTCTGGGTTGCAGTCAGGCATTTGGTATTGAAATGGGCCAACTGGTATCCCCCAGAGCCTTGCAAAGTCAGGGGCTTTTCTGGATCCACTTGTCATTGTTGCCCTAGATAACGTGTGTTGTATAATCTGCAGAGCATACTTCAGATACGTACGTTGCCGAATCCTCCAGGGAAAAATGACTTCAGCGCTCAGGTCAGAACATGTCCTGTAGGTGTTTGTTGCCATGAGTATGAGCTGGCTGGCTGGGAAATGCCAGCAGAGATGTATGGATGGAGTCCTGTTTCATCCAGAAGCTCCACACCACGTTGGTGCACTTGAAACTAGGTTGGAGAAAGCACTGATACAGAGGCTGAAGCGAAGGGCTTGTGATACTAGTTTGGGTCTGGCTCTGAAGGGGGGTAAACGTGTTGCATGCTGCTAAATGTCAGGTTTCCCCTTGGGTAAACCCAAGGCTAAATGAACGTCAGGATTTTTCAGTACCTTGTGGTCCACTGCTTTAAAAGAAGGTGGCACTTGGAGTTGTTCCCCCTTGTATGGTTTGTAAGTCTGTTAGTCTCCGTTTTTGAGTGTTTTCTATTGTTGGTAGGCTAGAGCTTTGGTTTGAACTAGGAGAGTAACTGTTCTTCTGTGTTGCCCTGACTTCAGGAACGGGGACTTAAAACAGTGTCACCCACTGGGACAGCTGGCACTGGGAGGATAAACTGGTGCAGCATCGCTGACTTCAGTGAAGTTACACAGGCTTCTATCCAGTGAATTGCTAAGGGAATGCTGAACTTGAGGTCAGTGGGACAGACAGGTGAAAATCTGTGAATCTGAACTGGTGTTATCTTGCTCCTTATTGTGTATTTCTAACCCCTGCAGACTATACAAAAGGCTCCAAATGAGCATTCTGATGTTGGTAATGGTGTCTTTCAGCCCTACTACACTTACACTGCACAAAGGAGCTGACAGATTGCTTTGGCTACACGATAAGGCTCTAGAAGAGTTGGAAACCAAGCTCCAGATGTTTCATATTCCCTTTTTTAAGTGTGAACTTTTTCCTGTGTGTGTTGGTGAGGCAGCTCAAAGGGGCCAGTGTTTGTTGGATGGCAGAGATTCCTGGCCAGGGAAGGTCTTGGTGTTGCACTGGGTATCACCAGCCTGAGAAATGTTGAAGACTGAGGAGATCTTGGGACTCTTGGAGTTGATCACGGTGCCACAGCAGGTAAAGCTGTGCACATGGGCATTAGTGAGCTGAGAAACATGCATGCCAGATTTGCTAGTGCTAAAGAATAGCCAGGCACGTTTCCATGAGCAGAAGTTGGGCCTTGGAGGCACCAGCCCCACTTTGCACGAGGAGGCTGGATGCTGGGTGAGTCTAGTGGAGGAGCCCTTTGCACAGAGGGGGCTGTCTTGCCCTTTGCACAGAGGGGGCTGTCTTGCCCCTTACAGGGCTGCAGACAGCTCACCCTGACCCTCTCCCCAGCATCCCCAGCCCTGTGTGCTTCCTGCATCAAAGCCCCTGCTGCCCGCCCTGTGGTGAGTCACAGCTGGGATTCCTCAGCTCTGAAGTGCTTCCTTCTCTTTTTCTTTCTCCTCCTCCCCAGGTGCTGAGCTTTTTTTCCAGAGCCTTGAATTGAAGGGTGTGTCTATGAAATCTCACAAACAGCCACAGGCCCTGGCAGGAATGGGTTCCCATTAAGTTGTGAATGCCTGGCCGATTGCCACGCGGATCCTGCCAGGCCGAGCAGCCAATCTTGAGCACCTAGACCTGCTGAGCTCTGAGGTTTTGCTCCTCTCACTAAGTCATTGCTTTGCAGAGATGGACAGTTTTAATCTCCTCTCGGCAACAGCCATGTTTTTGTACTCGCTTGGCCTGCTGCTGTATCCCGGTTCCCACGGTTAGCAGCTTCCCAGGGTACTGTGCCAGCAGGGGTGGAGAGTTGAGCAGGCAGCTGGACTGCCCATCCCTGTGTGTGACTCATCTTGTCCAACCTGCCGTCTCAAATATTTTCTGTTGCCCTGCCCTACATGCTGGGCACTGCCCCAGCTCACCCAGACCCCCCCATGGACCTTGACTCCCTGTGCTGCATCAGATTTGGAGGCTGCCTGGTGTATTTGTGCATTGGAGAGATCTGTTGGGCTGCGAGGGAGCGTAGCTGGGCAGTCTGGGCCTGAAGCAGCTCCGTTTCCTGAGGGCAGACATGTGCCATGTGTTGGGGGGCTTCTACCTCCTTAAATCCGCTACCAGTGCTTGGTTGTTCCTCGTGAGGACATTGAGGGATATGTGGTGTTTAAGTAGCCATGCTTGAAGCTATCAGAGAGGATGCAGTAGCTGAGATCAGCATGACCTCTCAAGTAGACAACAAACTCTGAACCCCAGTTACAAGCTCTGGTTGCTGATGTCTACTCAGCCTAAGGGAGCAGATCTTCCGTGCTAGCGGTACCTGCTAGCAAGGTTAAGCCACCCATGAAGGTCTGCGGCCCATGCCATGATGCACTGTCAGGCTCCACAGCTGAAAGCTGTCTCAGACTCAGCTAGCATCTGTGCAGAGCGAAGATGATGGGTGTGAGGATGTCAGTGGTCTCTAGGCCATACTGAGCTTGGAGCATATGAAACCAGGTACAGACAGACCCTGGTCTGAGCTGCAGAATCTCTGTCCTGATCACTAGTAGTAGTTTGACCTGAGCTCCTTTCTGTTTTCTTTTGTTTGCTCAGCAAAATGGACACCAGCTCATGTACATGTATCCTTGGCGTCATGACTGCACTCTGGACAGGCTGGCCTTTCCAAGCCCCAATTAACTTTCCGCGTTGGAAAGAGGGCCATGTCCCCATCTCTGCTGAGACCTGGTGGAGGTTAGCATGGGCCACTGTCCACACACCCCTCCTGCCAGGCTGGGACAGGCTTGTCCATGTCCCCGTCTGTGGGCAGAGCTGCTGCTTTTCCCAGTGCCCCTTTGCTTCTTGCCCTGCATTCCCAGAGACTCCCACTGCCACTGGGTGATGTTGCTCTGCAGCATGAACGGTTTGTACGTAGAGGGGAGAGCAGGTCAGGAGGTGCTGGGAAATATTTTTTGGCTCACGCCTTCCAGGGAGCGAAACGTTGCCCTCCCACACACACGTCCCCACCCTTTTTGCCCCCGCGCTGGGGCTCTGTCCTCGTGGAGAGCTGTGCAGGATTAAACACGGGCACACATCAAATGGCCAACCTTATTGCCATTTTGTTTCAAGTGAGGCTTCCTTCAGGCCTGTGACAGCCTTGTGGATACGCAGGAATTTGGGCTGGGCGGGGAGCGCGTTGAAGCAGCATCTGCTGCTGCCTGGTTGCGTGTGCGAGTCCCTGGTGTGCCTGGGGGCAGAGGTGTGGGCCATGCTGGCACTCCCACCCTGTAAGCCCAAGGGCAGCGAGCTGACACAACTCCCCTGGAATCTGTCCCGCTCTAACCAGGATTGTTGGCAGGTGGGTGCCGAATCTTGGCAGCACATCAAGGGAACGCTGGTTTCTCTGAAATTCTTGGGCTCGTTTGGTCAGGGCGCTGGCATGTGGAGTCGTGGTGGAGTGGGCATGTGCATCGATGGGGCCTGGAGACAGAACTGCGGGGGTGGCTGGGCTGGCACCTCAGCGTCTCTCCTGTGTCCCTCCTGGCTGGTAGCAGCTTGGGTCTGTTTTCGTTTTACCCGAACCTGGGTGCACCAAGTGATGGGCCAACCTTGTCCTTTGTTCCTCCTCTCACCTTAGGCCGAGGCAGCAAGATGTGGTACCAGGGCCAGGAGCCATCAGGCTAGAAGGCTGCCAGCCCTGTTGCCCACAGATTTTGGTGCTGCTGGGAGTCCCAGCAGCGACAGGGTGATGTGTGGAATTCCCCCCGTGATCCGGTTCCCCTGAACCAAAGCCAGGCTGAGGACATTTCAAAGGTGAAGCTCCTTAGCAGGTCTTTGCAGGCTCCTGTCTCCCAGGCGCTGTCTGGGAGGGAGAGACCCCGGGGCTGCTCTGAGCCAGCCAGATGCGGGTAGAGATGGAAACTCAGCAACAGGGAGGGCTGCAGGCCAGAAGAAGAGGTTTTTCCCGTGTCTGGAATGGTGCATAACTGGAAATAGTTGAAAGAAAGGGTCAGCTCGGCCTTGCAGCAGACAACCTGTGCTCAGCTTGGGCACCCTGGGGAGTCTGAAGGGCTGCGGGAGAGGAAAGCCCCGACAGGGCCGGTATCCCCAGTGGTGAATTCACCCAGGGCAGAACTTTCCCCCCCGTTTTGTGCCAGGTGTGGCGGGGGCTGTGCGGAGGCAGCGTCCCCTCCCCTGCTGCAGGGAGAGCTCTGCACGCCTGGCCGGGGGGGCAGGGCAGCATGGGCCTGGCAAACCGGGCCGGGCTCGGGTGTTCGCGTTCCTCCCCGGATTGGCCACGGAGAGAAAATCCTGGCCTTATATGGGCAAAAACGGCAGTGCCGGCTGCTCCCTCTCCTCCCTGGGACGGGCCGTGTGGAGAGGTGTGGATGGGCTGATGGGGTCGGGCGTGTTTTCCTCCACCCCTCCCGGCTCTCCCCTCCCCTCTCCAGGTGCCCTGCAGACAGTTAGGGCGTCGGCTCTGCAGCCAGCCTGGCCGGAATCTGGAGCTGACAAAGAGGCTGGTTTCCCCCAGCTGGTGCCGCTGGTTTTGTGTCCCCCTAGAGCCAGAGAGGTGATGGGTGGGCAGCTGAGGATGCCCCTTGGTGGGGCTGGAGATCTCTTTGAGCTCAGGTAGATGGTAGGGACGGTAAAAATCATGCCTGCCTGATGGTTAAGCCTTTTTCCTGCTTGCTGAACTCCCTGCTCTCTGTCCTGGGCTGGAGCATTTGGCTAGGAACACTAAATTATACCCCACTCAACTGGGTCTCATCTTAGGCAAAAACAAACAGAAGAAACTGAGGCACAGTTTTGTCCGAGATCATGCAGGGAAAGGAAATTAAACTCTTGTCTTTGCCCAAGACCAGAGGAGTTCCTTTTCCCAACAGCTGGTTTCTTAGGGTGAGCTGCTTCAGTCCCTGGGAAACAGCTGTGCCAGGTGGCAGGCCTGGGAGATGGGCCTGGAGGATCCATCTTTCTCCTCCTGTCTTGTGCTCTGTCTTTTGGAGTTGCTCCAGACATGAGCTGGAACCAGGGGGAGCAGCTGGGGATGAAGTGGGACCGGCAGATTAAACTGGGTTGGAAACTGGAGTGGGCTTGAGGGTATTTTTGGAAAAGCACAATTGCCCTCGGTGGCAGTAGGTATAGTGGAAAGTCTCTGGAGCTCTAGGCCATCCTTTTTCCACTCCGGGAACGCATTTCCATCTTGCTTCCCGCACATTTAACAACACGCAACATGTGGAGGGACCTTTTCCCCTGCTCTGGTACAGAGCACAAACTCTGCTTGTGCCAGATTTCCCCAGTCTGAGCTGCCTTGTCTGTGTGAGCCTGGCCGCTCAGTGCCCTGGGGAGGGCTGTCTGCTTTGAGACCAGGTGCTGTTTTAATGGGCGGCTGGTGGGCGCTCTGCTTCTGCCGAAAGAGGCATCCTGACATCTGCAGGGAAAGGCGAGGTGGGAGAGGAACCAGAAATGCACCTACACGCAGCTGTTTCGTGGGGAGCAGATGGGCTGAAAGCTGAGTTTCCAAAGTAACACGTGGTTCTTCTCTGTATAAAGTTATTTTTAGTGTTTTCTTGCAGATTTAGCCCTAAGAGGACAAAGAAGTGGTGTGTCTCTGCAGGCCAGAAAGGGGCCATGGCCCTTCTCAGTGCGGGGCTGGCAGCAGACCCCTAGCCAGAGCTTTCAGGGTTACTGACCAAAGCCAGATACCAAGGAGGGGAACGTATCAGGTCCGTTCCCTGGGCTGGTGGGACCTGATCAAGGGAGGCGTTTCTCACTCTTGGTAGCTCTGCTGGGAACTGATTTGCCTTTCCTGGGCAGATCCACAGACTGATTCGAAGCGTGTGAGGGCTACGAAGGAATGAGATCTTGGTGTGTGTGCGGTGAAATGAATCTAGGCCAGCCGAGCTGGTTTACAGGCATGATTGACACCAGGACATGAGCTCTTGGTGGGTGAGGAGCACACTTTAGGATCAAGCAAACCTCCCCTCGTAGCCTCATGAAGCATGCAGGGAGTGATTTTGACCACGCTTTGGTGTGCCCTTTCTTGCTGCGTGGGAGCTGTTTTCCCTTTCTCCTGGGAGGCTGGGCTTGCCAGAAGAAAGGAGGGGGTTGTTTGGGATGTGCAGCTTACGGGCTCCAGGGCTTGGAGGCGCTTGCAATGGTAGCACCTGCCCAGGAGAGGGAGCCTGGAGCTCACACTTGGGTGCTCCCCGCCCCGGGAGGCAGCCGTGCCCTTGGATGTGGTCTGGGGCTCAGACTCTCGCTGCTTGGAGGACAACAGAGAAGCCCCACCGCTTCCCCCCCGTCTGCTTTGGCGTGTCTTCTGGACTCCAACCCAGTTACTGTTGTGCAGATGCGAATGTTTCCCTGGTGAGAGTCTGCCCCACCAAAATCAGCTCTGTCCCCTGCTTTCAGCACACGAACTTACCTGTCCCTGGGTTTTGCCCCGGGCTTTGTCTCGAAACTAAGCCTTATCCTGGGCATCTGTGTCTGCTTTCCCCACGCTGTGGCAGATGTGCCAATCTTTGGTTCCCGATAGGGTTTGAGATCATCTTTGGGAAGCCTCTTGCAGTTGAAAGGGATGCGGCTTTACCTGGAGGTGGCTGTGCGCTGGGCTGCGCAAACGTAGCTCACCAGATAACAGGGATGCACTTGCCTTTATTCCACTGATCCCCCAGCGGCAGCTAAATCTGCTGGCTGTGGTGTTGGTTACTGTGCTGCTTCAGCATTCTTGCCCTTGTAGGACTGTCCCTCAGCACCCCAAAGGGGATTCTGAGGTCCTGACTTGATGGTACTGCCTGGTATTTCTCAAGGGGCCAAGGGGTGTGATGCCCTTCACTGGACAAAGAGAAAAGATACAGAACTTCCCCAGTGAATTTAACAGCTGGCTTTAGGCTGTCTGTGTGTCTGGTGTAAGAATAGCTGCAGAAATCAGCCCTGAGGAGGGGACTGGTCCTTCAGATGGAGCCGGTGCTTAAGGAGTAGCATAGTGGAGGGGGGCGGGCAGATATTAATGTCCCAAAGCAATGGGATTGTCTCGGGCATAACTCAGCTCCTATTAGTGGAGTGGAGGAATTATTCTACTGCATAAACTCATTGCCCTGCTATGATGTGGCTTGATGTACACTTCCCAGTTGTCAGTGAGGAAACTGAAGCACAGAGCATGAAGTGAATGAGACGGTGAAATAGCGAGTCAAGTCCTGATCTCCTGGATCCTAGAACAGTGAGCTGAACCGGGGAGTGCAGCTTCCCAGTCCCCTGCTCTGGCCTCAGGGCGCTTTACCAGCCCCCTGGGTGGTGAAGGCTCAGGAGCAGCAGAAAAAAAACCAAAAAACAACAAAAACAAAAAAACCCAAACAGAAAAAAAAACAAAACCCAAAACCCATGTGTCAGGTTGAGCAAACAGCTAGAAACTCTCTTCTTTCAGGACTGAGCTGCTACTGACCCCCTGCCCTTTCCAGCCTGGCTGCAAGCACACATCTCTGACTGCCTTGTCCTCCAGTTCCCCCAGGTTGAACGTTCGGGGCTCCCAAAGTGTCTCTTTCCGTTCGGGTGTCATTCTGGACAACGCTAGCTCTGTGTTTCCCCTTCCCCCTCCTTGCTCGCAGAGCCTCGGCCCCACCCTGCCCGACGAGGATGCCAGGCTGCTCAGAGCGGTCATTCCTCTCTGGGGCCTCCCGCACCTTTGGAGCGGTGCAGCCTTGCACAAACCCAGCAGTGTTCCTCGGGCTGGAAGGGCTTTTGTCAAGGGGCTCTGCTGGGCCCTGCCTCCAGGGGAGGCTCTGTGCTAAAGCCACGTCTCCTGAGCTGGGAACAGCTTGTACGACGGGGCGCACACTCATAGCTCCCCCCTTTCCCATCCCTGCCAGCTTGAGAAACCAGATTTACCAGCTGGTGGCTCTTTCTGCTGGCCTGGGCTGTCCTCCCCTCCTCTGCCCCTGCACCCCCTGAGCTGACCCTCAAAGTGCGGTATTTCTCTTGGATGGGCAGCAAACAGCAGAGCAGAGATGCTTGCCATCTCAGGTGCTCCAGCACCTCTAGGGGCCATGTCTGTTCTGGATCTCCCAGGTCAGTCCCTAACAGGAGGGTGTTTTTGAGCAAGGAGCACCAAGGAAACCCCTGTGCTCTGGAAGGGCAACTCTGAAACGCGGGGCTGCGTGGGAGTGTGGTTCTCCAGCATGGATCTGGGTCCCAGGTGCACAGATGTTTCCTTTGCAGAGGTGTAGGGGGAATTTAACAAGGAGAAGCTCAGTGTAGGGGAGTACAGTGGTGGGAGCGTGATGGCGTATGCAATAAACCTTCATCTCTCAAGACATTTGCGAGCTGCTCTGTGATTCAAAGCCACATGAGAGGCTGGTGGCAGGACAGTGGTGAGCTCCTCAAAGCCTTGGCTGTTGGCTTAGAACATGGTTTAGTAGACATGGTTGACAGTTGGATTTGATGATCTCGGAAGTCTCTTCCAACCTTAAAGATTCTGTGATTCTGTGATTCTCCGTGTCAGCCCCTCCAGCCCTGTGTACTTCTCCCTGGGGATATGGACCAAACAAATTGCCTGGGAAAAAATTTCAGCTTCATTTGGCTGCTGGAGTTCAGCCAGAGCCCTTAGCTGAGACCTACTGGCAACGGGGCAAAGAATTGCTGTTTCAGATGGGCTGTGGTAAGAAATTTGGAAAAAAACAGTACGGTGCTTTCCGTGTGACACTCAATACTTTATTGTAACAGCCAGGAGCCTGGAGAGCAGATGTTCTGGTTACAGAGATGCTATGGTAGTTGTCTGTCCTACAGAAACATGGAAATACTGCAACATACTCCATGGAAACATGCAAAGAGAATCTTAACAACTCCTCCTGGGAACGCAAGATCTGGAAACTCAAGTGGGGCTGTGTGGCAGTGGCTGAGGAACATACTGCAGGATGCTGCCTGAGCTAGTTTGTGCGAGATGGCCACAGCAACGCCTGTGGTGAGCCCAGAACATCCCCTCCCGCTTTGCTCACAGGGGGCCGTGGCACTTACGGAGCTGGCTCTGGTAGCTTTGGTGTGACATGGCTGCTGTCAGCCAGGCAAGGTAAAAGCTGCTATGGAAGTTCATTAAATACAAAGACAAGTCCTGCTTGTTGAGGTGAAATGGGAACCAGTATCCCCTTTCTAGGGCCTAGCACTGCGTGTGCAGTCTGGAGTACCTTTAGGTGAGGCAGGTGGAGATGCTCTCTGCTAGAGAGGCAGCTTATGAAAATAAAAATTTTAAGGAGTTTTAGCTTTGGTGGCTTGAGAAGGAACGAGGGGCCACCCAAAAGGCAGTGAAATCAGTTAAATACTCTGATGTGGCCACGGATCCCTGGTACAGGCAGCATGTTTGTCACCAGGTATGCCAATCCAGATGTCACAAATCTACCTGGCTCAGGTTGTTTACCCTCATCTTCCCGCCAGTTCAGTTTGGAAAGCTTGACGCTGCCTTCCTTTGAAAGCCCCATCAGTGAACACCTCTCCCAGACACGCACAAAGCAGGGACAGAGCAGAGAACGATTTTGTAATACTGGTAAAATGGCTGGGCTGACGGCTTTTGCTGCTGTGGTAAAAGCTGGTGTGATACTACCTTCCCCTCCTGCCAAGTTTCCTGTGGGTTGATCTTAAAGGTTTTGAATACAAGTCATCTGGGCAGACAGACCTAGAGAGGAAGATGTTGGTGTGTGTATCTGAATGGGAAAGTCTCTAAAATCCTGGGTTGGATTCTGCTTGTTACTGCTAACAGAGATGTTAGCTGGGATGTTGTAAAGACAGACTTAAAAGAGACAGCCTAGAGTGGATTCTCATCCTTTTTCCGTGGATGTTGGCTTCAGTAGAGAGAAAGTGCTTTGGCCTCCTTTGGCTACAGATGCCAACAGGTCTTGTGTTTATGCTGGGGGGCTCTGTTTCTCCTAGGAGCATTCTTGGGTGGGTAGGGAACTGAGCTCTGGCTGGGCACTGCTGGTGAAGGCATCCGCTTCAGGAGTTACTGACTTATCGCTGTGGCTTCCAAGAGGCAGCATCTTCGTGCTGCCTGTGTTTGGCTGCATCTCATCAGTGGTGCTGCCTGTTCCTCTTGCAAACAGCTTGGAGTTTCTCAGGGTGCTGGCAGAAACTGCAGGAGTCGAGGGGAATGAAAGGGGAAGTCAGGAATGTTTCATTCACACTCTGTTTCACCAAACTGTACAAATAAAACCACTTACGGTGCTTAGTCCTGGAGTGGACCGTGCTGATGATTGTGGGTATTGGCTGCTCCATGCTGTGAACGCAAGGACAAAGTGTGAGGGTACATGTTAATCTCTGCCGTGCCAGAGAGGTAAAGGAATGCTGTTTGGCCCATGTGGACCTGGGCTACACAGGTAAAGCCAAGGGCATGATTGGGCCATGAAAGCTCAGTCAAAGCATCTGGGCAAAGCATCATCTGGAGAAGTGCTAGAACTCTCCGATTTGGTGAGTCTAAGGAAAATGTCAGAGCGAGAAGCAGGGCCGAACTGTATGGTGGCTGCTGGGATTTGTTCTTTCTTTTATTGAACCTTCAATACTAAACTCAAAGCTTGGGATGTCTGCTTTCTCCCTAGGTGTTTGGGTGCATCCCTTCCCTTCTTCAGGCACGAGGAAGCCCAGCTTACCTGTTCTCCTCCCCTTCCATCAGCTTCCTGTAAGTGAGGATCTCCACGTCGAGTGCCAGCTTGATGTTCATCAGCTCCTGATACTCTTTCACCAGGTGAGCCATATCCTCCTTGCTCTTCTGTAGGGCTTCTTCTAGCTTGACTAGTTTAGCTTTGGCATCCTTGAGGGCCATCTCACCATGCTCTCCTGCTTCTTTGATGTGCTCCTCTAAGTACAGGCACTGGTGTTGCAAAGGGAAAAGGGTGGTGGAGGTGTTAGGTGGGCTGTAGTTTCAGATTGGTACCTCAGAGTTTTGTCACCCACCCCAGGACACACCTGGCTCTTTTGGGACACGATACAGGACCTCAGCTTCTGGATCTGTATGTTCAGGTCTGCGATCTCCCGTCGGCTGTCAAGGAGGTGACCCCCGTAGGTGCCTGACTGGGTGCTTCCTTCATTCAGCTGCAGGGGAGATGGAAGAGTGGGTTATCTGTGCGCCTCCTCTGCTGCAGCAAGGGAACCGGCAAGGCTGCCCACTGCCCTTGGGGAGAAACACCTAACTGGGGAAAAATATTGGCTGTATGGAAGGATTTAGGGCTCATTCTCATATCCTCTTCTGGCTGAAGCTGTGCCAGATGTAGAGCACACATCTGGGAATTGAATTAATCTTGGGATTAATCACATTCTTTCTTGCTCTGGAGGAGCACCAGTGCGAGGTTATTTGCATCTTAGGTGGCCAAGCTGCTACTAGGAGATGTCTTTGCCTTTCTCCACTGATGGTGTGAAGAGCCTGAAGCAGTGAAACTCCTCATTTACACACCTGAGCGAGGAGGAGTTGATCTGGGTTAGCACCCTGTCCCTCCTTCCATTCCCAGATGTAGTTTGTCCCTCCCCATCTTGCTGATTCCTGTAGTTTCTAGGCTGATCCCTCTCCCTCTTCTTTCCCTACCTCTCCCCAGTATCAATCAGATAAGGAGACAAATACCTTTCTCCTGGTAAGTGCTTCAGCCTCCTCCCAGCTCCGAAGAGCCAGGGCTTCATATTGGGCTCTCACTTCTTCCACAATTCTGCTCAGATCAAGTTTGCATGCATTGTCAATTCCCAGCACAACAGAAATGTCCTTAATTTCTGTCAGCAGCTCCTCAAGTTCCTGAATAGCAAGGAGAGAACAGGATTGAAATACAAACCTGCAAGCCAGGAGAGAGCTGAGCCCTGACAGATCTGCTGTGCTTAGGTAGGGAGAGCATCTTGCATATGCAGTGTAGAGATGGTGAGGTTTCCTAGGTTTTCGGTCTCTGAGGTTTGGAAGCTGGTATTGTTTTCCTCAGGCTAGGGTATTGGTTGGGGACTTTCGGGTACAATCTGTTAAGAGCCTGACAAAACAGTGCGTTTGACCAGGTTAATTGAACTACTGATCAGGCTTCACTATCTATCAATATTCAGATAGTGGGCATATATGTCTTGGGCAAGAAACAGGGCAGTGTAAATTATTCTGCAGGCTGGTGGTGCTAGAAAACTGTCTTTGAGCTCTGCTTCAGTATCTAGAGAGGCTGTGGCTGCTGCTTCTGTTGTTATTGTCTACTTTACGTCTGGTAAAAGAAGGGAGAAACAGGAGCCTTCTCTGAACACATCCATCACCAGCAGACCTGTTCCACTACCCAGAGCTGCTCTCATATGCTGGGGAAACTCCAGCCAGTGTGGCGGGAGCAGGAACACGCACGCCCAAGCTGCAGTATCACTGCCGGGATATTTGCTCCTGATAGCTGACTCGGTCACAGCTTCAGGAAAAGGAGCCAAACAACGGTGAATGCAGGCTCCCCTCAGTGAGCCCAAACAGGACACTTAATCTGTGCCTGTGAACTGCACCCCTGGGTGGTTTGTATCCAGGCGAGACATGACTTGATGTTGAGCTCATGGTGTACGCGCTCACTTGGCATCTGCTGCAGGGCTGTTGCTGTTACCGGTATCTCTGCCGTTGCTTCTGGTTTACACCAGTGTTAAAAGAGAGCAGCATACATCTTTCCCCATCTCTTACCTTTCATCTTGATGTTTTTGTTCTTCCCTTTTGTGCTGAGGGCTCTAATCTCTTTAGAGAAGCATTTGTGGACCTTGTTTGCCTTGCCTTCCCTTGACTGGGGAAACAAAAGGCACCCTGACATGGTGATTCCTGAACAACAGAAAAATACCCCACCACTCTTCCAGAGAGCAGGATTATCAGTGTTTTTTTTTTCCCACTGGTGTTTAATGCTTGAGCCTCTTTGTTAATCTTTGAGCAGGTTAATGGCTGCGTGAGAAAAGGCATGTTTATTGCAAATACTTAAGCATCCTCTGCCAGAGGAGGAAAAAAAAAAGAACCTGGTGGTTTATTAATGAGGATTGAGGCTGGGATTTTCTGATTCATGCCAGCGTGCTGTTAGCAAAGCTGTCAAGCAAAGTTTTCCTTATTTGCCCTTCCACTGGGTATGTGTGCCTGTACATTGATGTCAGTCAAATCAACAGGTAGAGGCGAGAAAATGACTGCCTGAAAACAGGCTATTGGGAGGAGAAGGCAGAGAGAGGTGGAGGGTAATTTCTTTGCATGAAGTGTAAAAAAGTGATGCAGCCTTGTGCCAGGGCCGCAGTGTGGAGCCCAGAGGAAGTCAGCCCAAGAAGATCCTCACAGCAGGATCTGATTTTCTACTACCCCTGTGAATTGCCTTGCACCAGGGATAATCTTATAGTTCCAGAGAAAGTAAGGCTTCATGGTTAGTTGCAGGCAGGGTATGTGTTTGAATGTGGTTCTGATCTTATGCAGGTCCTTCTGCCTCTCCGTGCCTCAGTTTCCCCACAAGGAATGTTAACATTCCTCCGTCAAGCATTTTAATTGTTTATATTGGTAGAATTCAGACAAATCATTAGTATCCCCAAAACACTGCTAAGCCTGCTCGGTAGCATTTTGCAGGCTGTGAGTAAGCGGCTGTAATCACTGCAGCCTGTGTGAGCAGAGAGGCACACTGCAGCCATGGAGTTTGTCTAAGGGGCTGCGGACTCTGCGTCCTTCCCCCCCCTCCCCCCGTGAAGTCACACCTGACCACACACGTACTGGTGTAGTGGAAATGGAGTGGGTTGTGTCAGAGAGCATCCAGCACCTCACCCAGGCTCGCCAGGGTTTCTCCTCATTTGTTGTGAGCCCTTCCTCTGAATTGGAACAGAATAATACTCAGCTGGCTCGGGACCTGGGGCATTTGGTCTCAAGACAGATGCTTTCGGTGGGAGGGGGGGGGTTAGGGGCTGGGCTTAAACCCAGCCGGCCCAGGAGGCAGACGGGGGCTTCTGGCTGTGGGAGGGGAGACCTGCTGGGGCAGCCTCCCTGCGTAGCTGTGGGCAGAGTGAACGTCCCGATCGAATTTAAGATGCAGCTAGGTTAGTTGAGGAAAGGGGGTTCGCCCGTGAGACCTTGCCTTGAGCCATCTAATATTTGTCTGCAAGACTTGGCAGCTCCCTTGGACAAGCTCTCATTTCGGTGTAAATCTGGAACAATGCTCTCTCTATAGTGGCACTGTCCACAAAAATGCTTTTTTCTTTTTTCTTTTTTTTCTTTTTTTTTTTTTTTTTTTTTTTGCATAGTGGCTTGCATTTGTGCTGAGGCCGCTCTCCCAGTTGCGTTTTTACCTGTTCATAGATGGTTTTCTTCAAGTCCATCAGCTCTTTGAGCCCATGGAGTTTTACCTCCAGCTCAGTTCTGTGGAGGGAGCTCACATCTAAATCCTGCGGGAAAAGGAAAGTGGATTCATCAGTAGTTTGTCTTTGAGTTTGTCTTTCCTACTGCCACCTCTCCCACTGCTAGTTTTTGGTAGCTAGTATTGGTATTCGTTTTGAAACTACTCTCCTGCTCTACAAGTCGGAGGTTCCTTTGTGGACCTTTTTCCTCTGCAAGTTGGTTTTGTTTTTTTTTTTTTTTTTTTTTTTTTTGGTGAGTGCTTTGGTGGAAGTCTGAAATGAGGTAGGGTGGAGAAGGAAGCAGGCAGGGCTGGTCTGTACCCACTCATCTTTTGTTCACCACAAAAAGCACGGGTTATTGAAAACTCTGATGCCATCCACAAAAGTCACTAGAACTGCCCTTGCTGGCTGCTGAGTGTGTCAGGGAAAACATGCAATTAGCCGTAATGATCATTTGTGGAGAAGGTTTCCTCTGTCTAATAATGCCATGCATTCCTGCACCTTGGATTATTTTTTTCATGTAAAGGCTGTGCACAAAGCCTCCCATTTCAGCTGATGTTCAAATGCTGCTGCTTCTGGGGCGGGATGTTTAAGCAGGGTGTGGCTGTGTGACAGGAAACAAACGCAAACACATTTATCAATTGCCAGCCTTTCCCAACCTGTGATCTCATTCAGAGAGAAAACATGCCAGGGAGGAGAGGTGTCACCTTGGAGGGTCCTGGGGTGCAGAGCCCTCCAGGACGGGTCTGGCCAGTGTGAATGCAGTGTGGTTGGGTGCAGGCACCTCTGTCAAGAGCCACGGGGCTTTTCTGTAACCGCAAGTGGCCCAGACTCACTGGTACTTTTCCTGTTGAAATGGTGACTGTGTTCACCACTTTGCTGTCCTCCTCAAGACCTTATTACCCTACAAAACATCTGTGGTACAAGGACTCAGTCCAGACCTAGCCAACTGTCTTAGCTGAGCCTGGACCGTCTTGTCTCTCCAGGCTCTTCTATGGCTGCACAGAGCTGGTACAGAGATGGTCCAGATGAAAAGCACAAATCCAGGCTGGGTGGAAAATGAATCGAGAGCAGCCCTGAGGAGAAGGACTTGGGAGTGCTGGTGGACGAGAAGCTCAACATGAGCTGACAATGGGTGCTTTTGGCCCAGAAGGCCAACCGCATCCTAGGCTGCATCAAGAGGAGCGTGGCCAGCAGGTCGAGGGAGGGGATTCTGCCCCTCTGCTCCGCTCTGGTGAGACCCCCCTGCAGTGCTGCGTCCAGCTCTGGAGCCCCCAACATCAGAAGGACATGGACCAGTGGAGAGGGTCCAGAGGAGGCCGTGAAGATGATCAGGGGGCTGGAGCAGCTCTGCTGTGAGGCCAGCCTGGGAGAGCTGGGGCTGCTCAGCCTGGAGAAGAGGAGGCTCCGGGGAGAGCTGAGAGCGGCTCCCAGTGCCCAAAGGGGGCTGCAGGAAAGGTGGGGAGAGACTTCAGCAGGGCCTGCTGTGACAGGACAAGGGGTGATGGTTTCAAAATAGAGGGAGGGAGATTCAGATCAGATATTAGGAAGAAATTTTTGCACTGAAGGTGGTGGAGCACTGTCCCAGGTTGCCCAGAGAGGCGGTGGATGCCCCATCCCTGGAAACATTCCAGGCCAGGTTGGACGGGGCTGTGAGCAACCGGATCTGGTTGGAGATGCCCCTGCTCCTGGCAGGCGGGCTGGACTGGGTGGGCTTTGAAGGTCCCTCCAAATCCAAACCATTCTATGATTCTCTTGCCACTGACCTTTTTGAGCTCCATGAAGGTGTATTCCATGCCACTACAGAGGTGAATTTCATCCTCGTATCTAAAGAGAGTGAAAAAAAAGCAGTGAGAAATTGCACATGGCAAAAGCCATGGGATGCTTGAGGTTGTCTTGCTGGCCCAAAGAAGCACTGGTATCGAAACTTTCTGCTTTTCCTGTGCTGCCCCACCTCCTTGATGTATGCTAGAAAGCAAGGGGAAATATCTCCTGGTTGTGGGCATCTTGGAGAAGAGAGGGAACAACAAGCTGCCACATGCCAGCTACTCTGTAATAACACCATAAGCACCTCAAGTCTGAAGAGCCGCAGAGTAAAGAGGAGGTAGCTTTAATTCTAATTTAATTTGAGGGCTAAGCAACCTCAGGTTACCTCACATTTGCCACAGAAAGAGAGAGCAGGCATAGAGGGGTGGGGTGTGGTGAGTTATGCCCTGTGAAACCCAGTTGCATGCTCAAAGACTCCTAAGATTTCACCCTAAGCCTTCCCCTTCTGTTTCTTTCAGCTATCCTCAGCATTTAATTTGCAGAGTCTGAGAGTCTTCAAAGCGATTTGAGCAATTTGTAGAAAACGGTGCCCACAGAGAAGAAGGTAACAAAGACTGGACGGGGATAGGGTGGAGTCCTAGTGGCTAAATATCCAGCAGAGGAACCGACCTCTGAGCTGTTCAAAACCGGGTTTGATAAGGCAGGACCAAGATTGCAAAGACTTAATCCAGGGACAAATGCATTTCTTGATGGCCAGTGGCAGACTCAGGAGGGTAGTTTAGGGAGTACACCAACCCTTGTTGGCTCGTGGGACGAGCATGTGGCTACCCCTGGTGTCATCTGACCAGGATCATAGGGTCTCTTTTTGGCCTGCTGTGTGACCAGCGACGGCTGGTCCATTTGCCATGCAGGAGCATTTTGTGATGGGTGTTTGGTGTTTGCCACTGTGCTGCCAGACACACCTTGGGAGTGTTGGCTCTTCTGCTGAGACCAGAGCAGGCTGCACTCTCAAGACTTCCCTGCTCTTCCATAATTTGTCTTATCCTGATGTGCACATAGTGTTTCCAGGCTGTGAATTAAACCTTTCAGTGCTACTCACAGATGTCACCAAGTTGGTGTAGGGAATGCTGAGACCTTTGGGAACGAGGTGAAATGTTGTCTCCTAACGGCGTGGTAATGATAAAGTCGGGCATGACAGTCATGTTATGCCATTTGGTGGCCTGGTGCATTGCCACTCCAGTTTCTCTCGAGAGCCTTCCCTGCTGTTGTACAAGGCTTTACAAGAAAGAGGAGCTGTGCGTAGGAGCAGGACCGGAGAAGGCATTGGAAACGCAGTGCAGGGGGTTGCATTGTGGGGCAAGGGGGTGAGTCCTGCCCAGGAGGTGACCTGACACATCCACAGAGGGGATAGTGGGGGCACGGACGGGATCTGGCTGGCACAGGCTCTGTTCTCAGTTACGTGCTTCGAAGGGTTCTCTGTTTCTTTCGGTTACCCCCGTGGTGTTAAAATCACCCTCTCCTTGCCTACTTTTTTAGGGCCAGGTAGCATGGCTAACAAGATTTACCTGTCTGGTTTCTCTGCTCTTTAGCTGGAATGTTAGCCATGCTGCCAGCAACTGTGTACTGAGCTTAATTACAGCCTGCCACTCTTCCTTCATCCTCACTGCGTGTCAGCCCAATCCCAGTCTGTCCCAGCCTGCCAAAGCAGCTTCACACATTGCCGGGCACTGACATAATCTTGCATATTGAACAAACAATGCTCCTGACTGAAAGAGAGCAGGCCCAGCCAGCCAAACATGCTCGCTGCACGGCTCTGGAGGGACCTGGTGGCTGGGAGATGACTCAGATGGGGAGGGAGCATTCCACAAACACATTACAGCATTTATCTCCTCAGAGATAATTCTCAAGTAGTCATGCATTAGGGCATAAATCCATCTGATCTCAATTCATGCACTTAAGACACACTTAAGACAGGCGTCTGGTCACCTTGGGCTCCTTCCATATGCAGTGGAGCAAAATCAGAGGTGAACCAAATCTCAGGCAGGCTGCGTTCCTCTCTGGATATGCCTTCAAGACTACAAGAGTAGTAGTGGGATGGACCTGAAATTAAGTCCATCTTCCTCTTGTGGAGCAAGGAAATGGGGCAGGAAGAAGCTGAAAACCAACTGCAGAGGTTGAAGGTGGAGGGGCGTTGACTATCTAGTCTTCAGGTGGCAAGATTTGACTAACGCAATCCCTGGATCCCAGAAATGGATCCTCTACAAGCTGGATGCCTCTTGTTCTTCTGCAGTATCTCCCTGGTGCTGCACCAGGCGCTTGCTGGCCTTTGGAATTGCTGGTCAACGGCAACCTGATTGAGAAGGAGGTGCAAGTATCCTAGCCAGTTAAATCTCCTGTGTGGTTTTTGGAAAGCGTTCCCTGGATAGAGGAGACAGAGGAATCAGTGCCTTACGGAGGGGCACCGACAGGCAGATTTCACATCTTCAGTGATCTCTTGGGCAGCAGCCCGTGTGGGTGGTCGCTGTCTGCGTGGTGTGGTATGTCTGGAGTGTCGCAGCTTGGATCAGAGCATAACCAGTTAAATTTGCCAGTGAAGTTGTTAGCTTTTCGTCCCCAAAAAATTTCCCTTGGGAAAAGAAACTTCCAGAGGAGTTGGAAGCCTCCAAAATTTGCATGGTTTAGGCAGACTGTTTGCTCCAGAAAAACAACTGGGCTGAGGAAGCCTCCTCAAAGGCAGTGTGCAGGACTCAACAGAGCCAGTGTGGGTTAGGACGGGGTTGGACTGCTGCCTGGAGAAGGCTCAGCAGAAGCAGCAGTTCTCTCCCTGTGAATCACTAACCACGCGGTGGATTGTCACTGCCGCAGAAATCCACCTGCCCTGGCTTTGGGTGCTAACAACACTCAGTGACAAGGTGGGTTTTGCTGTTTGCTGCTCAGGTCACCTTAGCAGGGTTTGTGCCTTGCAGCTCACGAGTGGGAGAGAGCGGCAGGGGGGGCTCCGCAAATGAAGGAGAAGCGCTGTGAGGAGCAGTGTCACTTCTGACGGCTGTTTTCCCACGGCTGTGTAGTCCTACATAGCGGGAGCTCTTCCCGAGACCGATAGTTGGGCTAGTCATAAGCTGCTGCCCGCTATGGATTTTCTGCTGTCTAATAGTGCGCACGTGCATGTGCTGCGTCCTTATCTCTGTGTGTGTTGGGTGTAGGGTGGGTCCTGTTCCTCTAGTCAGTCTTTTTTTTTTTTTTTAAATTTTGAGGGATTAAGCATCCCTGTCATATCTATCGTGTTGTCCAACTAGGTAGTAACTGTCCAAGAAAATAAAAAGATAGAGGGAAACATACAACCTTTATCCTTCCGAAATCAGGGTGGAAAAAAAAAATTCCACGCATAGGCAATTAATGAGGCAATTACTGAGTGAAAGTGAGTACAAACTGTGAGAGCAGATATGGGTGAGTGCTCTGACATTCCTCCACCAGATCAGCCGTCTTCCTGTCTGGGTTATCCTGACTGTCAGGGAATAAGCCAAGAAGTATCTTGCAGGGCACAGAGTACGTAGTTCCTCAGCAAACTGCAAGGAAGACCAAGTGCTCCAGAGAGGAATGACAGGTCTTAATCTTTTTAGGACAGGGAGTAAATGGCACAGTCCATGTTGGGGCTTTGATTGAAGCTCGGGGTTGCTACCTGGCAGCGAAGCAAGCACCCGTGAGCCCAAGTCTTGTAGTGAAACCAACATCTAAATAAAGAGCAGACCACCCCGAGGGATTTAGGAATTTCTCGGCACCTGGGTATAAGTGTGTCACTTCTGGAAGGATGCTGAGCGTAATGATTTCAGCATAAGGTCAAGAACCAAACTCGTGGTTCCTATTCCTGCTCCACCAGCAGCTCGTTCCGTGAGCTTGAGTGAGAGGCTGAGCTGCTGTGTCTCTGTAGATGTGGCTGTGTCAGGAGTAGGTTTGGGCTGTTACTGCAGTGACGGCTGTCAGTGCCAGCAGAAGGGCAGTCCCTTAGTGTCACTGTTCTCTTTTGACAGTGCCCATAGCTGACTCTTTGCTACAAATCAGCATGGGAGACTACAGAGATCGTGTGTAGGCAGATGGGCGGAACTGGAGGGGAAAGCATCTAATTGTGGTATGCAAATTACACTGATAATAAGAAAAGCATTGTCTTCCTGAATGAGCCATGGTATCTCAGATGCTTTTATCTGAAGATCTCAAAGCTTCTGGCAAAAGCAGTGATAAGCAGATAAGCATGGGGCAGCTGGTGCTCCCTTAAACTCAGCATTTTCTGTCAGGACGTTTTCTGGCTCCTTGGTCAAAGCAGAGCTTTGCATTAGATGTTGTGAGGTGAAAGGGGAAAGGAAGGGATGTTTGTTAATATTGAGTAGGCTGGATCCATAAAATGGTTTGGGGAGAAAGTTCTGGCTTGCAGTAGTAGTGTGGAGAATAAATATTTCTGTGTTTGAGTGGATGTCGTTCCTGATAGCACTGTTCCCCGGAGCTGTTCTCTGGCCTGAGGCATTTCTCAGATGCCCTGCACTCTTCGGTATTTTGCTTTTTATGGATTTCCTTTCATCTCTGGTTAATCAGGAAGAGGCTAGGATGCTAACTTCTCAAACGCTCAGTTCTGTGCACGCCACACTAGGAATTTGTTCCTAGGAATAACAGGCTGTCTGTGTTAAATCAATCCCGAGCTACTCTGTTCACACAGCTGAACTGGTACCTTTGAAACACGTTCCCACTTGTAACACCCGGCTAGGCTAGATACCTACTTGCTTCGAAAGTTATCCATGGTGCTCAGGACCTTTGTCAGCTCCGACTCAAGATTCTCCTGCTCGTAGTTGAGTGCCTTCATCTCTTGATTCATTTTGTTCATATACTGATCGTAGATGGCCTTCATGTCCGACTCGGAGTAGGAATTGCCTTGATCCTTCAGGAAGTTCCACCTTGTCATCAGGATTTTGTTCTGTTGCTCCAAGCACTGGACCTGCAGAAGATGTTTCAGAGACATGAGTAACACTGACAGCCAAAAGCAAAGCTAGCTCCTCCTGGCAGGGCAGGAGACATTGACCTGGAGACCTTCAGAGTAATGAGAAGCTGCTGCAATCAGCAGAGATCTCCAGGTAGGAACGAGAAATCCCCTGAAGATCAGGCCTGAGGATGGAGGGTATAGGGACTTAAGAGGTTTTACGCATTGCCTACTTATTAATCTTGTGGTAGAACATGTTCACATCGAAATGAATTAACATCTCTTATTCAGTCACTGAAAAATAAGAAATGCTCAGTGCTGGTCCCCTTCGCCTCCAAACATATCGAAGTAAAGGCTGGAAGTCCACCACAGGTCACGCACATGTGTCCAGGGTAAATGGAAGCCTGATTTACAGCCTCAGAGTGGCATGAACAAAGGTCACTCCACTCAAATCTGTAGGATTGTACTATGCTGAAGTTTGAGTAATGAATCAGAGGCCTGGTGTCTAGACAAGGCTTATGGGAACTCTTGGAGAATAAGCAAAATGATTACAGACTCCACGTGAGCTCTGTGTGTGTGTGCCTGTTTGCCTGAGAGAGGATACACTGCATTTTCACCCACTCGCCGTTTGATGGTTCTGGCTCTCTTCTTTCACAATCTGAACAGTAATGCTCAGTATTCAACAATTTTAATCTTCAAAGTTCTTGCCTAACTTCAATTCATTATCTAATTGCTACCTCTCTCTTACTGCTCTGTGAACAAAGCCGAACTACTTCAGTCACATCTCGGCTGATGATTTGTGAGTTGCCCCCAGCAGTGGCCTCCCCTCTGTCATGGAGACGTTTCAGTGCTGATGCTGTGCCCTATGTGGTGTGAGCAGTGGGGTGCAGATGCTGGCAGGGCTTGACCTTCTGCTTGGCCTTCAGTTTTGACCTTTTCTTTAGCTTTCTGTGGCCCCAGACAGCACCAGTGCATTGAATTCCTGGAGTTTCCAGCTGCTGAGCACTGCATAGATGGGCAGACAGCCCATCAGCAGTCCAGTCTGCTGACTGGTTGCTTTGTCCTGGCACAAAACCAGAGTGGCACACTGTGTGCATGTGCATGTGCGAGGCTGAGAACCAGAGGATGATGCTGCAGTGGAGTCAGAAAGGGACATTGCGCGTGGCACAAGTGAGTGGCCTTTGGGGCTACTAGCACCCAACTGGGCCATTTGCTCTCTGCATCTGCGCCGTCTCAGGGGTTGTGGTAGAGCATCCCTGAGCAGGGCTGTGGTCAGTGGGGCTGGGACCAGCCTGTGGGATTGGCTGGAGGGAACAGCCTCTCACTTTAAGGCAGCTTCCCTGTTTGCTAGTGGTACAGTAAATGATGGAATGTGTTAGCTGTTGTTTTAGGTCCATCTTTGACCCGCAAATCAAGTCTCAGTTCCTGACCTTGTTCCTGATCCTTAGTTGCTGCTCTTTTTCCCCTCACTAACTCCTCAGTTTCTCTCCTGTTCCCAAACCATACCCATCCACTGGGCTGAACTTCTTATACAGCATCCCTCTTAGCAGAAATGTCTTCCTTGCAAAGTCTTTTCACATGAGTTTTGCAGCAGAAGGATCCCCCTGATCTGGCCATGTTTCCTGGAGAATCATGCCTGACTGAACACAGAACTGTCCAAAGCTTGGTCTTTGGAGGCCTCTACCTGTGCTGTTCAGGCTAAAGCTCAGGCTTCAAACAGGGGCTCCAGCGCTTGGCTATTCCCTGTCTTCCACCTGGCCATATCTGGATGGAAAATAAATACTAGCCGATCTGGAACAGCCTACCAGAAAACCATCCGCAGCAAACTCCTAAAGTTAGTGTGGTCAGTTATCTGAGGAGTTAACTGCTCAGGCTTGAGACCATCTGAATTCCTGATTAAAAAGACAGAATTCTCTTTGACGAGGAAGTGTCATGACTTTCCTCTGGAATGAGGGCCTGAGGCAGAGGGCTGAAGTTTGCCACTTGATAGACCACTTGAAGCTACAGCCTTCAAAGCTAAACGCGGGAGGCACCCAGCTAAGGTGGAGCGTTTGTATCTTCTGTCCATCGGGTCCTGTAACGCACACTTATCAGCAGGCTACCAGATTGGGTTTATCAGGAGACCTAGAGGCTCGCTCTCTTCTTCCATCCCTGTTTGCATGGAGCAGGCTACTGCATGTGGTCTGGCTCACGTACATCTTGTCACTGCGTGGTCTTGTCCCACCTGCCCTACCCTGTCCTTTCTGCTGAGGTCTGATTTCTAAGCAGGGCTAGCATTCGCGCAAACCCCGACCTCCTGATCTGGATAGTCAAAGGACCACATGCAACACAACCCACCTGGGTGATTTCCAAACCAGGGCTTCTCCAAAGTCACATTGCCAAGATCTGGGCTTGGAAGAGCACAGCCATGGAGCCTGCCATGCCCCTCCAACCACGGTCAGACCCCTGGTACCGCCACATGCCGGTTTGCACATGTAGGTGTGGTTGGTTCACAACTATTCAGTTTGAATAGATGCTGTGGGAGATGGTTTCCCTGCCCTTCTCCTTCCCAGTGTGAATTCAGGTCCTCTTAGAGGTGGAGTTAAAACAAAACAAAACAAAGAATCCCAAGCCATAGTAGCTTGGCATTGAGTGCCTGCATTGTAGGCTGCAGTGAAGCAATCCTCCTTGGAGATTACCATCTGTTTACAGAGCACCAGGGCTCTGCAGAAACCTGCCTCAGCTAGATGAATTGTTTTCCTTTGAGAAAACCTTCTGCCTTCTCATGGATCTTAAGAGATGAAAGCGACACTTTCTTGGCTAAGCATGCAACCCCTCACAATAAAAACCGCAGAGGAGGGCGGTGGGCGGGGGGTCTCCCTTGCCCACCACATTGCTATGAAGGTGAATTGCCAGCTCTCTTCAGCAGCTGGATAAGAACTTGAGCTGCCACCTTAATCAGCATTGCTGCCCATGGCTGTTTGTCCGCTCTGGGAGCTCAGGAGGCCTGCTCTGGCCAGCACTGTGCCTCCACGGCCCTGCCTTTGCTGCTCGGGCTGGGTCCCCGAGGGCAGAGCTGCCTGTCCTCCGCAGGGACCCACGGGATGACACGCGCGACACAAGTTGCACAGGCTGCCTGATGCTACTGACCACAGATGTGGCCTGGCTTCACCTAGAGATGATGTTAGCTCTTGTTAAAACAGATAGCACTGAAGGAATAACTAATTAGGTAAACGGTCTAATATTCAGAACCTGGCAATGGTTAGCTGAAGGCCTTGTTAAGTCTCTTGAGAGACTGGTTAGTGTCTGCTTCCCCACCACCATCCTTGTCCCCATGCTGTACCGTGGTCCTCAGCATCTTACCTTACCTTCTCAATTAGGGTCACAAACTGGTTGTTGAGCAACTTGATGTCCTCTTTCTCCTGCTGCCGCGTGGCTTGGAAGTCTGAGTCGATATCGAGGTGCACGGGGGTCAGGAGGCTCTTGTCGATGGAGAAAGAGGGGTAAGAGGAGCACTGGTATCTGCCATCTCCGTGGAGGCTGAGGGAGCTGTAGCCATTGCTGGCCACTCCGTTGGGACTGCAGTGGCCCAGGCAATCCGGGGATGTGCTGGCTGCTTTTCCTCTGCTCATCTTCCCTGACACCTCCCAGGAGGAGAGGGAGCCACTGGTGAAGGCTTCGCAAGGGTTAGTCATGCTCAGCTTGTGGCTCTGCAGCTCGAGGGGAAGGGAAGGGAGGGACAGAGGAAGGAAAAAAGATGAAGTTTTCTTGCTGAGAAGGAGAGTAGTGGCACGCTGAGGAGTTTGGTTGGCTTAATTCCTGTCTCCTCAGCTCGTGGGCTGGCTAATGAAGTACAAGCACCTGTTCTCCTATGTTCATTAAACGGCGGAGGGTGTAACCGTTGATGTAATCCAGATCAACCTGTTGGCTTTTTATTTTTTTTTTTCCCTCCTCTCTCTGTACCCTCCTTTCTTGAGGAGCTTGTTTGTGTGGTGAGGGCATAGGCACTTGCAGCAAAAACAAATCGCTCACAGGTAATTCGCCGGGCCCCAAGCAGCCGCTTTCCTCATCCTTAAATGGTGAAGAAAGCGACCAAAGGTGCTGGGCTGCAGCAGGCTCGGGGAGGACGGCTCTGGGTACGGCTGCTTGGCACATGGAGCCTGTGTTCAGCATGTGGGTGGTTTCCAGCCAAAAGCAACAGGAAGGAATTATGATTTTCTTTTCTCTCTTTTTTTTTTTTTTTTTTTTTTTTTTTTTTTGTGGGGAGTGTGTTTAAAATCATAAAGAGTCTGAACTGGCTAAGGGTAGGAGTTTGGACACGCATGTCAAGCTCATTGTGATTAGGGGTGCTCGTGGTCTTCCTTTGACCGCACAGGCACATCACGGAAGCTTCTGGTGCTCTGAGTGTTTTAGGGACGATAGGGCAGCTTTTGAGATCCCTGGGCGTGGGGACCAAGAGTCCGAAGGTCATTCAGTCATCCACTGTGGCAACAACGGAGGCCTTCAAAACCTCTAGACACCAAGTTGGATCCCAAAAGTGCACGAGTCTGTTTTCAACCACCACACTCCCGCTCCTTGAAAGCCGTTTGACAGCTGGTGCTGGAGTTACCAAAACCCACTGTCTTAATGAATTCTAGGCTGCTAAGTCGGCACGCCCTTAAATGCTTGTTTGGACCGAAGTGTAAATCAGTGTTGGACATGGCTTTCTTGGAAGCATTTTCCTGCTTTAACTCAATTTCTCATGTGAAAAATCAGGACAGAAGAGCACCTGTTTTCTGCTTTTTTTTTTTTTTTTTTTTTTTTTAATATATTGCAGCGTTCTCAGGAAAGGGGATGGTCTTCTCTGGCTGAAATGGAGAATTTCCATTTTGTGGGAAAGGTGCTGTTTTACAGTCTGGTTCTGCCCTGTGTCGGAATACAAGCTGGGAATTTCCCTGCCAAGAGAAGTGAAAGAAGGCTTGGATCTGTCACAGACCTGCTTCAACAAGAAACATACCTGATGAGGTAGTGGTTTCTGCCTTAAGAAGGACTTCAGAAAGAAGATGACCTGTTCTGCTAGGGTTAACCTTTTCTTCACGTGTAGTTTCCGTATTTTGCCAAGAGCAGTGTGCTTTCACGTGGTATGTCCATCCTACCAAAACACCCTTTCCAGGGAAAAATGTTTCCTCTGATGATCCATTTGAATACCAAGTCCCTCACTCACGGGATCCTTGTCAGGACTTTTCAGTTTAATCCTGACGGTTTATTTTAAGGATTAAAACAGAATTTATGGCTGGGAGATGACAAAGCCCGTGGCTCTTGCAGGGTGAGATGAGATTATCTGTCTCATCGTGGGCTGCTTGTTTGTGGCTTTGTGGTTGCAGGCACATCAGTGTTGCTGATTAGCATCAGATCATGGGGTCACCCAGCAGGTTTTTGGCTTCATCTGGTACTGAGGGCAGTTGTGGTAGCTCCCTAGGAGTGATCCCACTGAGGGAAGACGGAGGTGAAATGAGGCCAGTTCAGTTTCACAGCGGCTGGGAGCGGTGTGCTGAGCGGGATATTGCGTGATTGGAAGCGCTGCTGCAGAGAAAGCACCACTGGCCATCGCATCAGCAACCACATCTGCCTGAGCATCCGTCCCTACTCCTTTCTTTTTCAAGTATCAGTTCTTTCTCTCCTCTTTCCCCCCCACCCCCGTTCCCCGAAATGAAGTTTCTAACACCGAATCCAGGCTGTCAGGATATCCAGTTTGGCTGAAATGGTATCTCCCAGAGCAGAACGGCACAAAACCCCTCTTAGCGGTCAGATCTACTTGTAACGTGTTACTTGGTGCCTCCTGAGTCCCAGTTCCTGCACAGTCTGTGTGCTATATCCCATGTCCTCTCTGTTAGGTGCTGGAGGTGGAGACAGAAGTCATTCTGCCAAAGAAAGACGTGGAAGGACAATGGCTGAGGATTAAAGCTGCCTGTGATGCTTGGGAAGGACAGGGCAAAGCTGTTTTTTTAGTGGGAGCATTGGGGCCGTTCTGCTCTGAGGTGAGCAAGACTTTTCAAAGTCCTGCTTCCTTCCAGAAGGATGGGTATAATTTGCAGTAACCCTCTAAGGAAAGTGTTTGCGGGTGGTCGTCTCTGCTGGCAAGTGATGTGAGGATGTGTGGGAAGAGATTGCAGAGAGGACTAACCTGCTTTGTGCCCTCTCCTTGCTTGGTGCCGAGGCTGGAGCTGCTGTTGTCCTACCTGCTAGGCAGAGGGCGAGCTGGAGATCCAAGCTTCCTCCTTAAGGAGAGACACTGCTGCTCGTGGTGCTGGGTCCTACGGGGACCCTGATTTTGGCCTAGCCAGGGCATTGCTCTGTGGCGACGCGCAGCGGTCTGATGCTGAGATGATACTGCGTTTTGATGTTGTAGGTGCACTTAGCAGTGCAGAAATTTATCACCCCATGCTATCCTGTCAAAGATGGAGAAGGGAGGCTTCACACAGCGGCAGCCGCAGCCTTGCTGTATGTTTCTGTCCTGTGCCATCTTCCCTGCCCTATGGGAGAGGCAGTGCTGAGTCAGGGTGTTTCTTCCCTTCCTGCTGATGTTCTCGATGCTCCTCCTCAGCCAGGTATTTGCTTCAATTTGAAATGGGCTGGTCTCCAAAACTGAGCTTTAAGATTTAGTGCCAGCCTTATTGGTTACACAGCAAAACAAGCTAAAAAAGGATGAGGAAGGTGGTAACGAGGTGGAGAAGGCTCTGGAGGATGTGATGAAGGGTCCATTCACCTTCAGCTAAACTGCTGTGTCCTCCTGCTCCTAGTGTGGCTGCCCGTGTCCTTGCAGCCTGGTCTAGCTTGTCTCCTGACCATTTGGATGGAGTCAGCATCATCTAAAGATGCTGAGTGGTCCCAGAATCTCCCTTTCTGGCCATACCTGGAGCAAGGCAGTGTGTTACTTTGGGTTTGCAGTGTGGTTGTTTGGTAGGCTGAGGTTTGGGAGTGGGCACAGGGTGGCTTGGGAGTGCTTCCACGTTTGCAGACAAACCTAGAGAGTTTTGTCACCCTTCCGTTGATAGATGGAGATTTCCTGGCCATCCGGAAAATCGCCTTTATTGTGTCAGTATGCATACACATAGTAGAATAATTTATTTATCACGGTTCCATAAGTAATTACTGTTTATTAAGTATGGGTAATGTATGAAGCATAAACAACGAATCAGCATTTGCCCCAAGGAATCTGAACGATTAAGCAAGACAGAGACTGAGCTGAGGGATGCCGAGAGCCACGGAGGTAATGAGTCGGTCAGCAGGACTTACTGAAGCCTCACCAGGCACGCGAGGAGCGTCTGGAGTGGGAGCCGTGCGTGTTGAGCCAAATGACACGTGGCAGGGGAACGGCTGATCCTGTGGCCATGGGCAGGACAGGGCAGAGCAGCTGCACGTTCCTGGCTCCAGACAGACAGTTTCAGTCCACTGAGTTCACTTCAGGTTTGTTTTTTTTTTTAAGAAAAAAGCAAAAAGAGGGCTCATTTTGTTAAATGTTTGTTTTGCTTTTAAGTTTGGCTGCTGGCCCTCGTCCTGTGACAGGAAGGGCATTTACCTGCTCTATGGTATGGGCTGGAGATAGGCTGGTTATAGGGGGTTCCAGGCCAGCAGCTCCCCAGAGGTGGGTTTGTGGGGAGAGGCTTTGGTTGCAAAGATGCCTCAGCCCGGCTCTGTGTCCCAGCCCGGCTCTGCAGTGCCTGGTGAAGGGAAGGTGCTGGGCTGGAGGCGTGCCCAGACCAGTGCTGTGGTAGGACAGCCAGGGACAGGCCAGTGACCGGGGCTGCGTGCTAATTTGAGCACGTGTGTGGTTTGCTGTTGCTCTTCTGGTCTGACCCTTCCCAACCTCGGGGGCCGTGCATGAGCGCTGGGGTGAGCCTGGCAGCCACTCTGCCCGTACTGGGGATGGGGGTGTGGTGGCTGGGCGCAGAACTTCGCCCCAGACAGTGGGTGTCTGTGGACCCTGGGATGGGGATGGCTGGGGATAGCTCTGCAGCCTTCCCCAGCTCCACTCCATCCCTGCTCTTTCCTTCTCTCTCACTTGTTTCTTCTGTCCATGCTCATCCACACTTGTGGCGTCACGCTTGCATTCTCGCCGCCTCCTTTCATTCCTTTGTGCGCCTGCCCAGAGCTGTCCGCATTGCCTTCCTCCTGCCAGCCCCCTCGCTCCTTCCCCCTTTTTGGTTTCTGGGTGAAACAGTGCATAGCTAAAACTCTGCCAAAGTAGACGTCACTTGCAAAGAATTTATAGAAGGGTTCGGAAGGCAGGACGGGACGTGCCCACATCAGCTTCGCACAGGAAGGTTCCCAGCCTATCTGCTGCGCTTTTGCTCACGTAGTTTCCAGGAAATTTCAGGTATTGAGAAAAATGAAGTAGGACTAATTAAGTGGTGGTGACATCAGTGGTGCTGGGGTGCTGCAGGCAGTGCGCTCCCCGCTGTACAAAGAGGCTGGGTGACAGCGGGAAGCAGCTGCTGGGCACTAGATCTCCCCCAGGCAGCCGCGTCTCCCAAATAAAGGGACTCTGCCTCTTCTTAGAAACCGCTGCTTTGTTTTCTCAGCTGGAGGCTGTCCCGGAGTCTGTGAATCGCCGTGTGTTCTCCGCCGCACATCATCCCCACCTGTCCTTTTGTCAGCCGCCCTGTGAGCCTGGTCCGGAGCCATGCTGGGAGCCTGCAGGTTACCGGTTCTGATAACCTTCCTAATAACTTGTCCTGTTACTTGGGCAAACGGCTTCTTTCTCAGCGTCCCTGCTTATAAAAAGAGCATAAATGAGACGCACAATGTGAGGATTTACTGCCTAGCGTTTCTCAATCCATACCTGAGCAAATGACTTCATTCCTTGTAGCCAGCACCCAGTATCCACCACTCTGATACAATCTGAGTCTGTGCTCTTGTGTCACTTTTAATTAGGCATTTTGTTTCTGTGTTGTGTCTCATTCTCACATGGTTTGCAGCGTAAATAACGATGCATTGTGTTTCAGTGAGTGCTGCAAACCCTTAGCTCTTAATGATGTTGCGTGGATATTTATGAGGCTGTCTGCCTGTTTTGTGACATGCAGGTTGTGCTGCTGAAATACACTGGGATCTTCTTTGGGGGCAGAAAAGACCTAAGACATCAAACTGGTAGTTAGAAGGTGGATGTTTGGGTTGGGAATTCAGAAACAGATCATTTAGGCCCAAGGGGGGGATTGGTGGCTGACCAGAGCAATCGCAGCTGCAGCCCCTTCTCTCCTAAAATCAGTGTAGGCGTGAGCCCAGAAGTTTAAGGGATGGCATGTGCAGTGAGTTGTCGTTGGATGTGGTTTTTTTCTCTGCTAGGACAGGGATTTGGGCTTCCACTGCGTTTGTCATCAGGTGGGAGCCACAGGCTGGGAGCAGGGATGTTGTGAGGGTGGGACTGGGAGAAGGGGACGGTGTCACTGCTTGGTGCAGCAGCGGTGTTAGGACTAGCTGAGGGACAGTTTGCTATGGAATTCCCACAAAAAGCAGAGCGGGAGCTCCTTGTGCTGGGGAAGCAGTGCCTCTATGCCCCCTCACTTGTGGCTGCCTTATGCCCGTGCTTTTCAGAGGCCACATACTTAAACCATGAGGCAAAAGGTCCGTGTTTATTTTTTTTCCTGGCCGCTTATGTGAGCTGGATCTCAGTCTCCCACTTTTTGCCGTGTGCCACCCAACACCTTTGTGGAATAAATGCAAAGTGAGTTTTTGGCCATGCCTACACCTCACCGTAGCTTTCCTAGGGTGGTTTGTCGTGCTGCATACTTCCCAAATGATGCAACCCAACCCCTCCGCAGCGCGGGCAGAGTGCTGCAGGGCTCTGCTCCCGGTCAGTGCTGGAATTACTGCACGGGGCAGTTGCTGGGAGCGTGGTTTTGGTGCTGGGTTACCCCCAGGTACTGGTTAACTCCCGGAGCCGCCTCTTAGCAGGGCAGCGTGTGGCTGGGAGCCGCTCGCTGTCCCGACGTGTCTGCAAGGGAAACTTTGGCACCAAACCGTGTGCCCTGTAGCGTAGCTTAGCAGGTTCGTAGTGTGCGCGCAGCGCGGGCACGGGTCCAAGTCAGCACCTCAAGGCAGAGGGAGGAATCTCCTGCTTGCTTTGCCAGGACGATTATGATGCGGCATGGCTGGGCTGCGTGTGCCCGTGTGATGGCTCCACGCAACCCCACGTGTGTGCGTGTGGCAGGGCCAGGCCGGCACTAAGCCCAGGAGTGAGTCTGTAATCCCTCTTAAATCTGGTACCAGATCTGATTCATCCTAATATTTAACTCCTGAGGTCAAATTCTGTGCAACTGATTCATGCGTGGTGATAGCGGTGAACTGGAAATTCAGTCCTTCCTTGAAGGGCCCTCACACCTCTTTTCGTAGCGGGTAAACTTCTTCCTCTGCACCGAGGAGCCGTGCAGCTCACGGGGTGTGGGAGGGAAGCATCCTCAGTGTCATGGAGAGCTGTTCTCACTCCTGGCGCTGTTTTTCCTTTATTCCTTTTCTTGCCAAGCCTCTCTCCTCCCACGCTGTCCCCATGTAAGGAAACCTGCTGCAAGTGAAGCTGGTGGCTGGAGGCGGCATTGGGTGCTGGCGGGCGTAGGGAGGAGGCAGCTGGGTGCTGGGGCTGAGGAGGTTTCTCTGAGCAGCAGGCACGGCTGTGCGTGGCCCCAGCTCTGTGCTGTGTTGGATCTGATCTTCCCTCCCCTCCCACAGACCTGGAAGGAATCATTCATGTCCTAGGCAATGTGGGCAGGTGCAAGATAATTGTAATTATTATTGTCATTGTTGAATGGTTGTGATGGTGCCTGACACAGACCTGCCACACCCTCTGCTGCCATCAGTGCCCAGGGCTTGGCTCCCGTCAGGTCCAAGGCTGCAGTTGTGCCCTTTGCTCGTACCGTAAAACCTGATACCGAGTCCTAGCCTGGGGAAGGAACATAGACGGGGAGGGCGGGTGCACCTTTCATTTGGAAGCTGCCGGCTCTGTCGTATTTGGGTTAAAAGCTGGGTGCTGGAGCCGCAGGTCTTGCTGGCTGAGGTAAATACCTCGCCGGTGCAACAGCAGACAGATGGGGAGTGCTGAAGCTCAGCTCATGGGAGTGGGGTTCTCCTTGTTTCTGTATTTCCTGTGTTTGCAACTGTAGGAAAAAACCCTTGTCTCCCTGAGAGCCGAACTGGCCCCTCTGCCAGCAGCGATAACCATCTCAGCTTGGTGATTATAGCTGTAATAAAATACTTGTAACAAATTAATCATTTGATTTTTTTTTTTTCTTCCCTTTCTTTTCTGACAGTGACTCAGAGAAGGTCCTACCCCTCTTTGGTTTAGCCCCTCTGCCTTTGCTTTTCTGCTTCTCTGCCTTTCAGAAAGTTGTTCATGTGTTCACAGGCTGACCTGGTTTGGGTAGGTCCTGCAAGTTCCTCTTTTCACAAGTTCAGTGTGTGAAATTCCTGCAGTTGCACATGGAACACATCCCTGCTGTGGACGTCCTCGGTGCTTGTCCTGGAGAAACTGTCCCTGGAAACCTTGGCTGGTACGAACCACGCTCTGTAGCAGGAGGACAGTTTACACTGGATCTGATGGAGTTTTTGCAATCCAGTGGCTTGAAGATTCAAATGAATATTTGCAGACAGTGTTGGGTAATGTGTCGCTCTGAGCGCAGGGAGTGGAGGGAGGCGACACGGGTTTTACTCCTGCCTCTCCCCCATACTTCCTGCCTGCAGGACAGTTTATCTCTAAAACACCCTATGCAGTTCTCTGTTTTTCTTTGTTGCTTTTCTTCCTTGGGAGCACTTATTGGGCAACAGATCTGTTTGGACAGCTTTGATTTTGCACAAGATCTTGGAATTTGTAATTGGAGCCAGAGGTTGCGGAGCGGCTTTGCTCCCGCGTAGTCACCGGGGTGAAGATGGTTGTTCCTGTCAGCTGTAACCCAGTGGTTGTCCGTAATTACGTTGCACCAAGGGCTGTACAAACATGGGTGAATTAGGATGGCTGCTATGTCGGATGCTTAGTGTTTTGTGGGAAGTAAGAGCTTAATCCTTCCTGGAGTTGGAGATGGAGGATCGGTTAGTGTAAAGTGGCATTGTGCCATTGACTCTGCCCAAGCTGTGTCAGAGGAGACAAAACTTTGATAAGAGCATTTCTCATTAATGACTCTGCTAGATTGGAGCAAGGAAGGAGCGAAACATTCACTTTGCAGCATTATCCTTTAACCTAGGCGTGAATCAGGCCCGCACTCCCGGAATAACGCGATGTAGTGTTGCACTGGTTTTATTTCAGCTCCTGTGAGCTGGTGGTGTTCCCTTGACTGCAGTGAAATGACCTCACAGCCTCCATCTGCTCCGAATGAGGCACATTCGTTTGCAATAGAGTTAATTAAAACAGGAACATGGCAAGATCTTCTCACACCACATGCAATCTCATTGCCACAGGCTGCAGCGAGGAGCCTTACCAAAGAGCGCACCAATAACGGGGAGGGAGGACGACTGAATGTGCTAGTCAAGATGCAGCGTCCAGCTTAGGAAGCGTTAAACAGCTGATGGCCAGAGGCTAGAGAAATATGGCCAGAGGGAAGGATCTTTATAATGGCCCTGTATTTTGGGGCTGGCCAGCCTGTATTACTGGCCCAAGACAGATGGGCTCTGATCTGGGCTGGCTTTTCTGCCCTGTACTGTGTGAGTATCTGCCAAGGCTAGATCAGATCAGCTGTTAGGAACTTGAAAAGACCAACAGATTCAACAGGCTGATCTCAAAAGTTGCATATGATTTTTGTGGGGACAGAATATAGATTTTCCATTCTCTTCTGAGAGATGCTATTTCCTGAAGAACTGAGCCTGGCATTACCAGGGCTGGAATTTCACCTTGGCTTTGAGAATTGTAGTGTTTTAATTTGTTTGTTTGCTTGTTTTTCCTTAAGGCTTTAGCTGTGGGAGTGACTCCCAACTTTCATGTAAAAATTATCCACGTAATTATGATTAGACATAATTAAACTATATTTATAGTTATTCCTTTATGATTTCTTGTAATCATAAGATCTTGTAATTCGGGGGAGAGGGGAAAGAAAACAGCTTTTAGGTGCATGTAAAGTGGGCGGCAGGGGGGGAGAATCCGTGACCTGAATGCCTCCGCTGTGTGTCAGGCACAGAGAGCTTTTCTGACGAGCTGCTGCCCTGCCAACGCTGAGTCCCTGGGAACGATCTCTGCAGCCCATCTGCGTGGGTTGGGTCTGCTTGTTTGTCCAGGAGCTCATGGCAGCGTGCAGAGGTTCCCTGAGGCTCGATCTGTGGGGCAGGTGAGCTACATCACTGTGCTGAGCAGCTGGAAAATGTTGGAGCAGGGGGAGACTCGAGTGGCAGCAACTCCTTTGGGGTCCAAGTTGCTGAGCAGTGGTTTTGTGCTGTTACCTAAACGCCTTGGGGTTGATGCTCTGTATGGGTTTCAGCTAACAGGACAAGCGTGGCCAATTCGGAGCTCAAGGAGGTATTTCTCAGCAGTGGATTACATGGCCAGCAGCAGGCAGCTTCCCAGGAGGGGCCAGGCAGCAAGGAGCTGAGCGGAGAGCTTCCTGACCTCCGCAAAGCAGGCAGAGGGAGGAGGAGAGGTGAGATGCAGCTCCTGGAGGGACGGGAGCTTGCTGGAGGCCTTGTTAATGTGGAGCTGACTCTGGTCTACAGCAGCTGACTCTGCCACCCCGGGCACGCTGCTTCCAGCTATTCCTGCTGGTCCCGTGGTGCCCCCTTTAATACGAGGGCTGCTCTGCTTCCTTGCAAAAAGGAGAGGTGTAGCTGGAAGACACAGTGTAGCTTAGGTGAGACCCATCATCCAGCCTCTAGCACTGATTGAGACCTGGGGCTGTTACAGCTGTGGGGCTGTCAGAGCCAAATGCGCGTGTAGAACTGCGTGAAGCTGCAGCGCATGCGATACCGATGCATACGCCAAGGGCACTGGAGCAGGGAGAGGCCACAGAAGTGATTTCAAGTCCTCAGAAAAGCCACTTGTTTGTGAAAGATGTGACAACTTCAGACCATTCAGTTTAGCCTAAGACTAAGAGGGAGATGACTTAGCATTAGTAGGGAAATCATTCCAGGTTCAAGAGAGCCTTCAAGTGCTTTGGAAGTGGGCAGTGGCAGAAAACTAAAGACACCAGTTAAACAACTTCAAATTAGACATAAGGCCCCGCGTTCTAGCAGAGGGTTCCTGTTGCAAGGCAATGAACTGTACTGAGTTATCAACCTTTGGAACAAATGAATCCTTTAAACCAGCCAGCCGTCGCCTTTCTGCAAAAGCCACTTTCCTGTCGTTGAGATACTGGGTTGAAGAGCTGCGTCATTATATTGAGCTTGATAGCCCGAGTGACACAGGCGGCAGGACTAAACAATCAATAAAGCTTCATGAGGGACAGCTGCCTCATCCTAGCGTGACTCATTTGTGCATTAGACTGTGGCCATGGGCTGCCTGCTTTTGGGACAGTAAGAGAACACGTTCCTTCTGGAGCAATCTCTCTGTATTCACAGGAATTATTGATTACCTGGACATTTTTATTCATGAGGCTGCTTAGATCCTGAAAGGGGGAGCTGTGGCTGCAGACGGGGGAAGGAATCTTCAGCACAGCAGTTTTATGGCTGCGGGGGTCGGTGCAAGTGCTGCTGTTTTGGCATTGCTTTTGAGTGTTTTTAACAGGAGTAACAGCTTGACAGCATCATCCCAACAGCCCCCTGAGTGCCCCATCGTGCTCCTGCAATGCCTTCCTCATGAGACCACCAAAACACTGCTTGTCTTTAGGACACTAACTGATTTATGACTCACTGCCAAAGCACTTTGGAACAGTAATCACAAAGAGGACTGCACTGTGCAAACACAAAACCTAAGGGCACTCCCTGCTCCAGAGAGCTTTCCGTCCAAGCGTTGCAATGGAAACACGCAGCAGGACATAGCCCAGGGACAGTGACAGAGGATGTGGAAACAACAGGCCCACGCTGATCAGCATAATAACCTGCTCTTAACTCATCATTTCCTCACCTGCAAAGATTTCTTCCCCTTCCATTGGGGTGTGACCATATCTGATTTCTCACCCCCCCACACTGTCTGGGCTGGAATTGAGAACTTGGTTCGTTTTCCCAAGGGTTTATGGAGGGATTCCTCGTTTGTCACTCGTTGGTTGGCTTTCTGAGCGTCGCTGCGCAGCGGCAGGCTGTTGCTGAGCGTGCGGGAGCTGGGCTGGCTGGCTGGGACAGCAGGCTCAGCAGTGGCAGTGTCACAGCGTTCCCTGCCCCCGGAGGGTGTTTAACCATCAGTAGAGCCTCTCCTGTAGCATCAGACCTGAGTCCCTGAGGGTCATTTGCATGGGCTGGGAAGTATTTACCAGTGCCTGCGGCTGTGAAACTATGCAGTGTTGCCATGGCAGCTCAACAACACAAGCAAACTCTACTTTGACATCTCTGGATCGCAGATCCTGCTCTGGCTTAAGCTGGCTTCAAAGCAGATTTGAAGGGGGAATGTTCACGTTGCGGGGTGGGTTGTGATAAGCACAAGGGGTCTGAACTGGCTAGTGTGACCCTGGGAGCTGGGGAGCGGACAGCAGCAAGGTAGATGAGTTCCTCCTGCATTGGCTGGGTTGCCAATGGTACAGAGAAGAAAGCTTGAACTTTGAGTGGAAGACAGGCTCGTCCTTACCTAAAATCAGTGGTGGTACATCACAGTAATTAAGATTAGAAAATGGCTTTTCATTCATCTGGCCCTTGATAGTGCAAACCAGGGTGGAGTCCAGTTCTCTTACTGCTGAACTGGTGTTTCTGCTGGGGCTGCTGAGAACAGCTTTGCCTTTATGGTAGCTTACGACAGCCGGCTCACGTTTTACCTGGCTGGATTGCTTTGCGTTTGCGTGTTGTGTTGTGCAAAAAGCCGCGTCTGCTGATACAAAGGAGTTGAGGTTGGAATGCAACCGGATGAAATCCAGCAGCCAGGGCTTCCCTTGGTGGAAGCCATTCTTACCTGGCTGTGGGACTCTAAATCACAGTTTCAGATTCGATTCCTGTCTTCTCAAGACAGCCCGCGGGAGCTGCAGAAGAGTGGCCTGTCTCTCTGTGGACCGGGAACAACCTGGAGCTGTGTGAAGCAGCTGGAGGCTTCTGCTGGGTTGTGAGCTGTGTGCGGCTGAAGTGAGCACTGGCCTGTCTACATCCCCATCAGGTCATATAGCTGGGTGTGTGTCACACACGACTTGGCTTTGCAGTCAGTGGTTTTTTTTTTTTTCTTTCTTTTTTTTCACTGGTGGAAGCTGAACCAGCTTGCAGGGCAGGAAGGAATCTTGTCTCCTCTGTCTCTGTCTGGCTCAATCCCTCCCTTTTCTTCCTTCAAAAAGAGTCGTTCCTTTCAGTAGCTGGGATCTCCAGCCAACTCGTACTCTTCCCACCAAGAAGGAAGTACATATTTTAAATAGGCTGTGGCCAGGATACGTAGCCAGCACTATCTTCCTGTCCTGATGAGGGGCAGAGCTGAAGGGTGACACATTCAGGCCAGACTTCGAAATCTCATGGAGGATTTACAACCTGATAGTAAAGACATCTGTCCTTTCAAGGCTGTTTGAAAATTCAGAAAGCCCATAAAACTAATTTCTATCTCTGCCTATTCTGCGTAGGAACCCAGAAATTTAAGCAGAAACTGTCCTGTCTCCTTTTGAGTGTAGCATGTTGGATATTTCCATGTGCAGCCCACCTAAACCACCTTTATTTTGGTGCTAATAGGAGAGAGAAGGCAAAACCACAGTGCCCAGGGATAGCTGCGGCATCTCTCACCGGCTGCCCTCGCTCCCCTGCATGGCGCAGCCTTGCTGGGTGCTGCGGGCAGGGTACATTGCGTGTCCAGGGCTCCAGCTGGCTTTGGTTCATGTTAAACTGGGCTGGACCTGCTGCTGAGCTGAGGGCCTTTATCTCCTTTCTGCTCTTGCACAGGGGAGCTGCCTGCTCTGCAACAGAGTTAAAAATCAATGCATATTCCCCTTCTCATTGCAACACCCGTTTACGCAAGCAGGGAGGAACGGGGAAACCTTGAAGAAATGGGGATCAGACCTGTCCTGTTAGAATTCTGCCAGGGGAGCTCAGAGCAGCCCGTGCTTCATGTCCCTCTGCTGCACATGTGGCAGAGGCAAAGCGAAGTGCAGCACAAAGCCAGACCTGACCGCAGGGACGCGGATGCCAGGTGTGTCCTGGCCCTTCCCTTCCCGTCCACTTGAATGCAGCAGGAGAGGGAGGATGGGAAGGCAGCACGCACACCTTGCTCTCGGGGAGTAAGGTGATCCCTCTTGCCCTCGGCCAAGCCCAGCTTTTTGAGCCAATAAAAGGAGAAGCAGTCAGGAGAACTCACTTCCTTGGTCTCTGGCACAGCTTCCCTGAGCTTTTGAAGAGCGAGGGACACTGAAAACACCCTCAGAGCAGCCATGTCCCGATCTGTGAGTTTCAGCTCTCGCTCTGCAGCTGTCCCAGGGATCAGCCAAGTGCGGGTCAGCACCGTCTCCTCAACTCGCGGGCTAGGAGGGGGTGCTGGCTTTGGCAGGGCAGGTGGCTTTGGCAGCTCCAGCCTCTACAACCTCGGCTCTGCCAACAAGCGGATCTCCCTTGGAGGTGGCAGCTCCTACAGTGTTCGCTCTGGATACGGCTATGGAGGCGTGGGATTCAGCGGGGCGCTCAGCCCTGGGGGCATTCAGGAGGTCACCATCAACCAGAGCCTCCTGACGCCCCTGAATCTGGAGATTGACCCCAATATCCAGCGGGTGCGCAAGGAGGAGAAGGAGCAAATCAAGACGCTTAACAACAGGTTCGCCTCCTTCATCGACAAGGTGAGGTGCTGGAAAGACTGATAGCTCTGTGGACACTGCTTAAAAGCAGGTCTGACCCAAAACTTACTTAACCCACTGTGGGATTCACAAATGGACTCAGGATCAGGTCCTCAAAAGCATGCTGTGATTTGCCTGCTGCAATCCAGTGACTCTTATTAAAGCCCTGCTTGCATTGCTGTCAGTAAAGGGGTTTGCCCTTCTTAGCCAGCTTTGTACCCGCTTTATTTAGCTGGTAATGCCTATAACGTAGGTGCAGGTTTTAAAGATCAAATCTGCATCCAAGCACAGCAGCACCAAATTCAGGGAGGAGGGGGCTTCTTGGAGAGGAATCGTCCCAGCAGAACAGATCTTGACATAAGTCAGAGCTTTACTGTCTTGCACTAATTGATCCTACGTCCTGTGCAGGCTTCAGCTCTGGCATCCTCAAAATGCAAGGAATCCAGACCTGGAGTTTGAGTAATTGACTGCCTTTGAGGTCTGTGGAGTGTGACACTTCACTTCTCTGAAATGTCAGGCAAGCAGAATCTGCTTATCTTTGTTTCATACAAAGCCTTGAAGTCATAAGCCAAGCCCCAGAGTAGAGTGCTCCCTCATGGTCTGTGTCACCCTCCAGAGTTTGCATGCTTCCTGTGAGCAATCTGAATTCTTCAGATACCATCCACAGCCCGTCCTTCCCCCAGGATTCAAACTCTGTAGTGTCAGCTCCCCCTTCCTCCCACTTTCACAAATGACCGCTTGGTTGCTTTCCAGGTCCGATTCCTAGAGCAGCAAAACAAAATGCTGGAGACCAAGTGGAGCCTCCTCCAGGACCACAAGACTGCCCGGAGTAACATTGCTCCCATGTTTGAGACGTACATCAGCAACCTGCGACGTCAGCTGGATGGGTTGTTGAATGACAAAGGGCGTTTGGAGGGTGAACTGAAGAACATGCAGGATCTTGTTGAGGATTTCAAGACCAAGTAATGTATAATCTTCCCATCTAACAGTGTAGTTGAGCTGGCAGGTTGGTCAGTAGCTCGGCAGAGATGGCCTTAGTTTTTCTGCTAGGGAGGGAGACTTTTTTTCCAGCCATGAGTTAGCTGTCTAGTCCAGGGAAACTGCCTGGGTTCTTCTTGCCTGGATCACTCGTTGTTCCTGGCACCTTGTTCCCATGTGGTCTTTGGAGGATCCAGCCTGTTGGCTTTGCTTTGGAGCCACCTCAGGGATGGCGCTATACTTTGGGTTGGAGGTGCCAGTTTGGGTGCATAGGAGCCCCACGGGAGCTCAGCAGGTTTGGCCAGCGGTGGGTGAGCCACTGCTTGTTTTGTGGGTAGGTAACGGAGCAGGTGACCTGCAGTTTTTAAGCGACTTTTCAGTCCAAATTGTGTCACCTGGGAGGAGTCTCATGAAGAAAGTAGCCTTTGTCCGAGCCTGTGCCCAACCCAGCTGTACAGGGGAATGCCTTTAATTTAAAAAAAAAAAAAAAAAAAGAGGGAGCTGGCAAACTGAATCAAACAGGAACTGGAAACAAACAGATCTGATAATCCGCAGGGTGTGTTTAGGGAAAGTCAATAGCTAGCAATTCCCAAGGAGGTGCACGGGAGTGATGTTTCCCCCAGCCCTGCTCAGTGATTTCTGTTCTGTGCTTGGCCACAGTGGTACTTGGCATCTCTGCCAGGCAGCAGCAAGGAGCTGGTTTGCACCCAGAGGAATTACAGCCCTAATTTTAGTGCACGTCACGTGAATGCGAGGTGCACAGGTGCATATTTATTCCTCCAGCTTGCAGGTCCAGGTAAAACCAGAGCCTGTAGTGCTAAGAGAAGGGAAGCAGGAATTAGGAGCCTAAGATGCTAGTGCAGCAGAGGGAGTGGGGATGTAATAATGAGTTCAGAACCTGCTTCTCCTCATTTATATGAAGAAAATCTCGTCTTCTGAGTAGCATACCTAAAACACGACTAGCTCTTTATGTGTCTGTTCCCTCTTTTTCATATGAACAATTTACACAGTCATTCTCAGTTTACACCTGGGGTAGGGGATGAGATTTCTGTGGATGAGGCTCCAGGGGATGAGATTCAGTCCCTTATGCAGTAACTGCGTGGACTGAGGGTGTGGTTCGAAGTGAGCAAGGGCAGGAGCAGACTGTGCTGTCCACGTGGCTTGGCGCAGGGCGTGCCAAGGTGTGATAGTACGCTGGGCTTCCCAGGATGCCTTGGCATTTAATGGAGAATATCGAATGATTTGTCAGTTCATTGACAAGCTTACTTGAGCTTCCCCCAGGAAATGAGCAATTTGATAAACTGGTCTAGAATAATTCAGTCTTTTTACCTGTCTCTGATTATCCGTTCTGCACCGCAGGCTGTGCTCACGCAGCATGATCACGTAATTTCCAGGTCGTGTATTACTTTTCATTGACCTCGAAAGGGACAACGTCCGCTTATGCCAGTGTGGATGGGCAAGCTTCCAGTGTGGAGCAGAAGGGGAGGTACATGAAGGCTGTTGAAAGTGAAGGAGCTCATGCTTTGGAAGGCAAATTACAGCACTAGCCATGCAGGAACTATGTAAATAAACAAAGCAGTGTTCGAACTTTGGCAATAGCAACTCCAAAACAGCCAGAGAAAGTGGGTCCTCTCTGTTCCTTGGGTGACTTTCAGGATTTGTATAGTAGGTTCTTGCTCTTTGTTTCAGCTGGTTGGCTCATGTAAAATGGTGTAAGGCAGGCTCTGAGATCCAGGCTCGCAAGTGGTTCAAATCAGTGAACTCCCATAAAGTCAGCGGAGCATGATTTTTATCTGAGGATCTAGCTCATTACCTGTAAAGGTGAACACCTAAGGAAGGGATGGAGCCAATATCAGAAGTTTGGGTGACTTTGAAGCATAGCCACGTTGTGCAGAATGAGAATAAGTGTACTCAGCTCTTCCCAGGACAGTGGCATATGGCTGACACCTGCAAAATGTTCTCAAATGTCTGGAGTAAGGAAGTGCGCAGTGGAAGCAGCATTAGCAGGTGCTTTGGTCAGCATAAGAGGTCACCCTCCTCAAGGGGGAGGTGAAAAAGGTGAGAGCCTCAAGACATAGCCTGCCATCCTACAGCTGTCCATGAGGATAAAGAGCAGAAATCTTAAATGCAGTGAATTTTGATAAATGTAGGAAAGTGTGGGTGAGAAACGTTTCCAGGTTAGTGGTCATGGCGGCGTGGACCAGAACAGCTTTCAGGCGTCAGCTCATGCAGACAGTACCCTGGAACTGTGGGGTACAGCTGGGACCTCGTGTACTGCAGCGGTGCAGCAAACCTCTGCCCGTGGCTGGCATGCTTGGGGAAGTTGTAGCTTTTGCCAGGGTGGCTCACAGAGAGAAATGGAGGGAGAGAGAAGGGAACCAGGGTAACTCTTCGCTGTGACGTTTTTTCCTTTTACCCAGACTCTTAACTGCATGCTAATCCCTTTTTTCCTGGCAGATACGAAGATGAAATCAACAAGCGCACAGCAGCAGAGAACGAGTTTGTGGTGCTCAAGAAGGTACGTGCCGTGGTATTAGCTGGGGCTGACTATATGTGTTTGCAGCCCTTCTCTCCCTTTTGCCGTTAAACACTCTTTGCTGCAGCTGTCCCTAGAGAGCTGCAGGTGATGAACTACAGCTCTTGTTTTTGGCTAAAGGCTACCTCAGCTTAGGCACTGAATCTAGGAAGGAGTGCCAGATCCCATGGATTCCTTCAGCTATGGCTTTATCTGTCTTTGGGACGTTTCCTAAGGCCTCCCCTGACTGTGCAAACTGACAGTGGGCTTGCAAACACAGGCCCAGGACCCTGTGCAGGATCCTGCACACTGGCAATATTTAGTGCATGGATAGGTAATGTCTAGAACATGGTGGGCCGTTGGGAGACGGACATGGAGAGCAGCCAGCCTGGGGAACTTGATGGGCTCATGGCTGCTTTTGAAGCCAGCAAAGGCTGCGTGGACTTAGTCATCAAATCTACGGCAATCTGAATGGATTATCACTCTTTTTTAGGATGTGGATGCCGCCTACATGAACAAAGTGGAGCTGGAGGCTAAGGTGGATGCACTGACGGATGAGATTAACTTCCTGAGGTCTCTCTATGAAGCGGTAAGGTCCTTTCTGCTGCTTGTGGCTGCTGCAGCGTAGGACCACCAGTGGGTGAAGAACAGTGAATGGTGACTGCAAAAATTAACGCACTGTTTCCAGAGACAAGAAGGGTGGTGGAGACAGGGAGTCTTCCCTTGCATAAGCAGAAAAAAGCCTGCAAGTAAAGTACACAACCTGTGAACGTCACAGTGCTTCCTCCCTGTCTGGAATGTAAGATGGGTTTATTGCGAAGTAGCCAGGACATGCGTTATTTTTTTGATGCTGTTAGTATGAAAACAAGGAAAACCAGGGTGTTAGAGCCAGTGCTGTAGTGCTGGTGTGTGCTTGTGTGTTTGTGTACTGTGTGAGAGAGAGAAAAGGAAAGCTCCTTGTCCCAGACGCCTTTATCTTACCCATCATTTGCAAGATAAGAGTTTGATTGAACTGGACATGTTGCATCCTCAGATGAGGTGGTGGAGTTTGGCCCTCGCTTTGTTGTGAAGCTGATGCTCAAGCTTCTTGGACTAGCATTTTGTGCTGGGTTCTTATCTCAGGAGTGGGGTAAACCAACCTTGCTGTCAAAACATGAGTGATAAGAAGCAGTTCCATTTCTGCTGTTGTTTGTTGCTTTGTAAGGTTGATGTGATTCAGTTGGTTTCCTTCTAATTAATGAATGTTTAGATTGAATTCTTATCTGCCTCCCTTTTCTTCTTGGATTCTCTCTTTGATTGGCTTTGAAGAGACCATTAAAAGTCAGTGATTAATGGTTTTATTTTTAATGCAACCGGCAGGAAATTAATGAGCTGCAGGCCCAGATCTCTGACACCTCTGTGGTGCTGTCTATGGATAACAGTCGAAACCTGGACCTGGACAGCATCATCGCAGAGGTCAAAGCGCAGTATGAGGAGATCGCCAACAGAAGCCGGGCGGAGGCCGAGTCCTGGTACCAGAGCAAGGTGAGTTATAGGAGAGGTAAAGGCAGCTACAGCTTCTGGTAGTATGTGTATCCTGCGTGTCATGAGTGGGAGAGGTTTTAGCCAGCTAATTGACCCCCACCCTGACTCCATCCTTTCTCTTCTGCTCTTTTATGTCACAGTATGAGGCACTGCAGGTCACTGCTGGGAAACACGGAGATGACCTGCGCAACACAAAGAATGAGATCTCCGAGATAAACCGCGTCATCCAGAGGCTGCAGGGTGAAATCGAAAACGCAAAGGCCCAGGTGAGGAGCTGCACTTGTTCTGCTGCAGAGCAGGGGATTTAGCAGTAACAAGCGTGCAGGGAGCTGGGTGTAACACAACATCTGGGTGTAACGCAGCATCTGTAGAAGCAGTTTGGGGGTGGCTGCAATGCTTGCCTCAAAAGACATCGGTTCTGCTGGAGGGAGAAGCTGTGTTGTGGGCAATGTAATGCTGAGAGGCAGCTGAACCATAGGTGAGAACAAGTCTACCAGCGACCTGGGAGTGCAGAAGAGGAGTGACGCAGAGCCGTTTCCAAAGGACAAGGCTGCCTGTGGCCTCGCTCCTGGCCACAGCCATTCCTTGTACCCTCTTGCTTCTGGGATCTTTGTCCACTCCCTTTTTGCAGAAGGGAACACCGTGTTTGGGCACATAAAAGAATTTTTACAGCTCTGTGGGAGTTCTGTTTGCTTTCTCCAGGGGCTCTTATTGCTTTATGAAAGGGCTGATGAAAGCCAGACCAGTGAGTGGCTCAGACTGTGTTTGGGGTGGAAAGCTGGCTGTGAATAACCAGAGTGCACAAAACTGGAGATAAGCCATTGTGATTCATCCATTTGTGTTTATTTGGTTTCAGGGCAGGGAGGCTTCAACACACACAAGCAAAGAGCTGGCCCAGTACAGCTCCCTTCAATAATGAATGATAGTATAAAACACATGTTCATTGTGAGCCCTTCCTGTCAAACATGGGGCTTTTTTGGGGGTGCAGGGGACACAGTTGAGGGTGTGTTAGACTGCCAGCTTGATATGACCCCACAGGGATGCTTTTGGGGTAGGTCTGCATTGTTTGTTAACTGCAGGTCTGCTGAGTCCACGCTTGCTCACATCAAAGCTCACTGGAGACCGACTGGCTCTGAACAAGCTCTGGGGCATAATAGAAGAGAAAACCTGAACTTGCATTAACCCTAAGTGTTGTGCTGCAGTGTGCTGTGTGGGTGGGCTGAGAAGCTGAGGATCACCTGAAGAAAGTCTTCTGAAAATGTAGCCAGTGGAGAGAAATAGGGTCTGCTTTTTGGAAGAACGTCTCTTGGGATGAGATGAGCTTCCTTTGCAGGCTGATCTCTGTCCAGTGCCCCAAAAAATGAACTTCTAGGGTTTTAAGTTGAGCAGCTGGCTCCAGGGCTCTGCAGATACACAGAGGTGGTCTGGCCAGTAGATGTCAGAAGTCCATGGGCAGTAGCATCCTCCAGCAAGGAGGTGAGATGCCCACTGTCGTACCCTGCTCCATCTCTACAGCGTGCCAAGCTGGAGGCAGCCATTGCTGAAGCCGAGGAGCGTGGTGAGTTGGCTGTCAAAGACGCCAAGGCAAAGCTGGAGGAGCTGGAGGCAGCTCTGCAGAAGGCGAAGCAGGACATGGCCCGGCAGCTCCGTGAGTACCAGGAGCTCATGAACGTCAAGCTGGCCCTGGACATCGAGATCGCAACCTACAGGAAGCTGCTGGAGGGCGAGGAAAGCAGGTGGGTGCAACCTGTGAGTTTTATGTGAGGAAAGGTGCAGCCTTTTGTTCCCTTTGCTTGGGGACATTCTGAGGGCCCAATTCCAGTTTCCGCAAGGAAATACAGAGGAGAAAACCTTCCATTTTAAACTGATTTTTGGTCCTGAAAATGCTTTGGCTGAAGAGCCAAACTGGCAAGTTCTGAGGAAAATTTGATACTCTGAGGAAAATATGCAAAGAGGAAGAAGGTTGTTTTCCATCGTGTGTTTGATGCTGTGGCAGAAAATTTCCAAATGGCTCAAGTGCCCATGGAGTTAGAACAGAGCTTCTGTGCTCTTTCAGCCACCTCCAGGTGATAACAGAGCTTATAAATGTAGGGCCAGAACAAAGCGCTGGATGGCACACTTATTGTGCCTGAATTATTCACAACAGCAGCAGTAACTCACTGCCATTGTCTTCATCCTCAGCACTGAGGCCCTGGGGGAGCACTGAGTAATGCAGAGTCTAACCCCTTGTCTTCCTTTTTGCCTTTGTGTTTTTCTTCTTCAACAGGTTGGCTGGTGATGGAGTTGGCAACGTCAACATCTGTGAGTTGCTTTTTATAATTTATAGTAGTTACACAGAGCCATATGCCTATAGAAAATACATGTGGGGACGAGCTGGGTCTGCGTGCCGGAGCCTTACAGTGCCCTGCCTTAGCTCCTGCAGTCCAGTTAGGCCCCTTCTTAAATGGAAGCCCCTTGAGACAGCAGTTGATAGTGCTGTTGGCTCCATGGCAAACTGCAGCTCTGACTCATCTGTATGAAATTTAGCTTGGGGGAATATTGATCTTTCTTTCCTCCCATTTTTGCATAGAGAAATATGTATTAACGAGAAAAGGCATTGCCTGGATTGGGAGTTAGTGCAAAGGTGACATTAGACGGTGTCCTTCCAGCTTGGGAAGCACTGCGTACTCACTTTGCCTGGATACTGGACGGACGCTGGTGTCTCAGAGACACTGTCTGCAGCTCTAAACCAGTGGCTCTAGTTTTAATCCACTTAATTGCCGCTGATAGGTGGTGAGCCACATGCCCACAGCCTCTCTGGGGCACCGAGAGGTGAGCTGAGTGTGTTTATATGGGGTTCTCCATGCTGCAGCGGGTCCTGAGCCAGACTGAGTGATGGAGAAGGAGATCAGCTGCTCAACCCTCACATGCACCTGGCTTAGCACGTGGAATAAACGCTCTGGGCCAAACTGTAACAGGGTATTAGTATGCTGGGCCCTGTGTTTTGCAGGAGATCGTAGAGAATTTTCATGGAGTTGCTGCAATTTAAAAGTGCCCTTTTTGTGAGAGTGCCAAGTGGGTTCAGAGTTCCCTGGCACTGACGCTGGGTTTCCTTCTCTCTGTGTCACAGCTGTGGTCAGCTCCAGCGGCGGAGGTGGCTATGCCAGTTCCAGTGGATTTCTGGGAGGAGGAATTGGAGGAGGCCTTAGCCTGGGAGCAGGCATGGGCAGTGGGGCACTCGGCTTCTCCTCTGGGGGTGGCTCCAAATCCTACACCATCACCACAACCTCGTCCAGCAGGAGAAGCTTCAGGAAGTAACTACGGGAACGGAGGTCGGCAGTACCTATTACATGGGAAGAGGGAAACCATAGAAAGAAAAGTTTTGTTGCCTTTTATAGGACAAATTGGCTGCAAAATTTCTGCAGTGATGAATGAATTGCAATAAGACATGCCAAAGTACCTGACCCTGCCCCATCACACCTAAGGCTTGGTCCTGCCCTGTGGAACTTGGTGACAACCGTTCCACTGAGAGCAGGTTCAAACCTGTAGGGTAAAATTTTCCAGAGGAGCAGATGGGATACACTTTTGTTACTTGTGTGCTTGGTACCCCCTGCTCAGGGCTGGATTTCACCCTTTGAAGTGCAAAGCAGTCATTTGAGCGGCAAGCTATTCTGCATTTCTACTGTGGTTTCGTGAAAGAGACCAGATTATCATCTCCCTCTTAACATGATTTGAAGGCTTTATTCCCTAGCTCCTCAGAAAATGCCAACCCTTGTTAAGATTTCAACCTGGGTTTGTTTTCTTAAAGTATACTGAGAAGAAACAGTGAAATTCTATTGGGTTTCTCCTTATTTTCTTTGGAAATGGGCTCAGAAGTGGAATTCGACAGTTCTCCTCTGAATGAAGCAGATTTCTTACCAAAGGCAATGCAGACAAATTTACTTTGAGGTTCTTTATAGCGAAATACCTCGTAAACAAGCTCCCTCACCCATTTCTTCTCCTGAAAAGAAGCCCAAAGCGTAAGGGATATGAAGTTGCTTGCAATTATAAGTCGCACACGAAAGTGGGAGGTAGCATTCCGCACCCTTGGGTGTCTCTGTTTACCACCTTGTATTTCCCAGTGTATGGAGTGGTATCGGGTGTCCTTACTGCAGCTGGGGAAAAGGCATGTTTTGTTGATGCCTCATCACAATGACTACTTATTCCTGCCAAAATGTGTCTTCAACTTAAACATGCCAGGAAAAATAGATTGTTACTGCAGTAGGAAGAATTGCTAGATAAATAACTTAAAGAAACTGCACAGAATTGTACTGCATGCTCAGCCATGTCCTAGCAGTGTATCTTTGGTGACGTTTTATGCCTTTGTGGTCTGAGACTTTGTCATGAGGCCATTAAAAAAGTTTCCCTATTGCACGCTGCTTCAGTCCCAGCTGATTTCATTGTCTGTGCCGCCCTGGACGCTCAGGAGCTCTGTAAAACATCCGATGTTACCACCTTCCTCCTGTCTGCAGAGCCTGCTGCTGGCTCTGTCCCCTGGAGCGGTGCCACAACTGGTCAGGGCCAGGATTCAGGGTTTGCTGCCTGCACCGTCCTTCGCTCCTGGATGAATTTTACCAGCCTGCGTTGCACTGAGTCTGGGCAGTGGGGTGGGTTTTGTTCAAGCACTTGGCTTCAGCCCAGCCCCTGATCAGGACTGACGCCAATCCCTCTCCAAGCACCATCTTCCTCTGCTGAGCCGAGAGGAGCTAGATGGTGGAGGAGATGTGTCTCTTGCAGCTGGCCAAAGCTTGAAGAGGTGAATCTGGGCCTTGCTGCATGAGGATAACTCATTCCTGCTCCTTTCGGGGCAGTGCTGGGTGAGAAGGGCTCACTCCAGAGTGATTTGTGCTTGCCCGGAAGGGCTGTGGTGCCGACACGTGGTGTGCCCTTGCTGGAGCTGCTGTTGCAGAAGGCATCACCCCAGTGGGGATGGGGCCAGGCAGAGATTTTGTAGTCAGTGAGAAAAGTTATTTCCTCCAGGATGAGAATGGCGACAAGGCTGCTTTACCCACCTGTGCACTATCCAGACCCCATTGTTCGGTGCCCAGCACGGACCAGCACCTTATGACTGAGCAAGCGCAGCGCTGAGCCTGTGTGGTTTCCTACACGCACGGCACTCATGGCAGGGAGGGGAGGAATGCAGTGTGCCCAGCAGAGCCATGTTACCAGTGGCCCGGAACACCCAGGTCACAGCTTTTATGTCGTAGCTAGAAAATCAAAATGAAAAAAAGCCCCAGAAGTCTCAAACATTGCTGTGGCTGTGAGCAGGGTGCAGTCTGCACAGGGGAGGTGGAGGCCGCATGGGGGATGTGCAGCTCCCCAGCCCCTGTTAACGACTGCTTCGTACTAAAGCGATCGTTAAGCCCATGCCTTCACCGCGGCCCCCCCTCTGAGGGGCGTCACACACAAAGGGGACAAGGGATCAGTTCCCCGGGACTGTAGGACTAGAAGGGATCAGTTCCCCGGGACTGTAGGACTAGAAGGGATCAGTTCCCCGGGACTGTAGGACTAGAAGGGATCAGTTCCCTGGAATTGTAGACACTATGGCCTCCCAGGGAGGTCTGATTGTAGACTGTAACTTTCTCCTGGAGAAACCAGAGGGCTGTAATGCCCAGCCTTCTTCCCCTGCTGTGACTTGGGCCCAAAATAATTGGCATGATCCACAAGCTGCTGTTCTGGCAAAGCAACGAACACTCAAACTTGGAAAGGGAAGGGCGTTGGTTTGCGGGGTTTTAGGAGCTACCCTGGTGGGGCTCTGGTATCTGACCCGACAGCAGAGGGGAAGGCAACAAAAGTCAAAGCTTTTCAGGAACATCTGGAGAATGAGACAAAAGGTCTCTCTGAACAGAGTAGTCTTGCCGCCGAGCGGGCGACTGACCAGAGGCTACACAGCGCTTTGGCAGAGGTTTTGGAGCAGCAATTGAATGAAGCCCGTTCCCAGACTGGTGTGGGAAACATGGATATAATTTCTGACCAGGGAAAGGAATTAGAATTGTTAGACCCTTTTGAAGATTTAGAACACATACAAGAGAGACCTTCCCCTGGAACAGAGGAAGCTAAAATGTGACCTCTAATTAAAATAGAAGCTGGTGATGATGGTCATGGAGGAGCTCAACAAGTCACTATTCATACCATTCCCTATTCCCCTACTGGTTTGGCTAAAATTCAGGAAAAATATTCCCGGGGGCCCAGGGAGACAGCAACTGAATGTGCGGGGAGGGTGTCTCTCACTGGGGGTTACCGTATTTTGCTTCCTGAAATTCCAGCAGCTGTGCTGGGGCTGGATCTGCTTGGGGCGTGGGTGCTGGGTCTCCCGGCTGTTTATATGCAATTTTTCCAACCCACGCCGGAGTTGCCCGCTTCGGGGACCGTGGATGTTGGGCCCTGCCCCCTTCCCTTGGGGACCTGGCAGGGGGGGTGGCCCCTGTTATAACTGAGCTGCAGGGGCAGGGGATGATTATTCCAGCCCATTCACCTTGGGGCTCCCCAGTACGGCCAAACTCATTGCAACCGTACAGGAACAAGCCCACCAAATGTTAGCAACTATCGATGTACAAGAGATGTTTGTCATGGTTCCCCTGCCAGAAGCACACGGAGATGGTTTTGCTTTCCCATGGGAAGGCACGCAGTTTAGTTTTATCTGCTTTCCGCAGGGATACCGTCGTTCACCAACCGCTGCTCATGGTGCATTGGCACAAGAGCTGCCCAGACTACTCCTGGGGAGGGGGTCAAAGTGTGTCAGTATATTGATGATGTATTGATTGGCCCTGATATTAATGTAGTGGGACAAACCCAAATAGAAATTACTACTCATCTGGAGAGTTTAGGACTCCAAATTCCACCTGAAAAGGTACAACCCCCTTCCTCAGAAGTCAAGTTCCTGGGTACTTGGTGGAGGGGTGGAACAGTGTGGGTTCCCCCTGAAACCGTGACTACCCTTGAACAGGTGGGAATGCCCGGAAACAAAAGGGAACTTCAGCCTGCCCTGGGCCTGTTGGTATTTTGGAGAAAACACATCCCAGATTTCTCCATCATAGCCCGACCCTTATATGACCTGACACACAAAAGAGCTGCCTGGGACTGGACCCCTGTCCCTGAGGAAGCCTTAAAACTGCTGATCCTTGAGGCTGGGGTATAGCAGGCTTTGGGGCCAGTACACCCGACAGATCCACTCCATATCGAACAGGGCGTTGCAGTTCACGGGTTGTTTGCACGTATGTGGCAGCGTGGCCCTGAGGGCCTGACGCGTCCCATTGGGTTTTGCAACTTGGAGGACGTGGAGAAGCAATATTCAGTTTGGGAGAGGGGCCTCTTTGTGCTTGGCCTGGCTTTGCAGGAGGCCGAGAGAATTGTATGGCAGCAGTCCGTCGTTCTGCAGGGACCATTTGAGATCCTGAAACCGGTCCTGGCTGGGACCCCACTCCCTGCAGGGGCTGCAGAGCGAGAAGCAGTGAGGAAGTGGTCCGCACAGCTAGAGCACTACGGCCATCCAAGACCTAGAACCTCTTCCTTCTCATATCCAACCTGCCCCTCCATTTGAACCTCACCTACAGAATGTGCGGTTCACTGAGGCATCCTCTGAAAGAGGTGGGGGGGAGGTGTGGAAATACCAAGCAGTAGCAGAAGCAATTTGGAGTGTGATAAGGAGACATGTGGAGAACAGGGAACCAGTGTTTGTGTATACAGACTCATACGCTGTATTTGAGGGATGCATTGAGTGGCTGCCTTTCTGGGAACAAAATCACTGGGAAGTTAAGGGAAAAATGGGAGGAAATGCTAAATATTGCTAAACAGGGGACTTTTTTAGTGGGATGGATGGCTGCACATCAAAAGGGAGATCACCCAGCCCACATTTGGAACACTATAAAGGGGCTGAGGTTATGGTTTAGTTATCTACCAAAAACCCAACCGATTCAATCAGATGATGGCAGCCACTTCACTGCCGGGGTGGTCCAGGAATGGGCAAAAGGTGAGGAAATACAATGGGTATTTCACATCCCCTACTATCCTAAAGCTAACAGGATAGTGAAAAAAACAAATGGATTCCTTAAGCCTCAGGATTCCGGATGGCCTGTGCAACTTTTGAACAACTGCTGGGGCGTAAATGGCACTGCCTTTTGCCCCAAACCCCCTTAAAGATCCGGTGAAACCACTCCCGCTATCCAGCCTGCTCAACTTCTGTGCCTGGATAGCCGCTGACACCAACGGAAAAGACCACCAAATCAATACTGATGGATTGTGCTGTCCTTCTAAAACTGTTTTGCTCAGAAACCTTTGTGGGCCTCACGTTTACATTGTTCCCTTGGTGGTTGCCCGTGTTGTTTGTTTGATTCTCTTTGTTTTGTATGCTGTAATAGAGTGCAATGCTTTGGAAACCCTCCTCTTCACCTTCACCATCTTTGGGGAGGGAGGAAGAAATGGGTCTCCAAATCTTGCCTGGGAGCTAATTCAGGAATTTGTATGCATCTGAAACCATAGTAAGCAAGGAGTTTGTGCTGAGATTCATTAATCTTCACCTCTCCAAATTGTTAGAAAATAAGTTAAATACAGTCGTTAAGAACTGTATCGCAAGTGGTACTTGGGGCCCCAAACTCCTTATTGGCCTCCACCCCTTGAAAGAGAACGTTTTTGGATACAAATTCCTGATTGCCGAGGCCAAAAAACATGACATAGACAGGACTAGATATGAGTGGGCCTGGTCTGTCACACATATGATAAATGGAGACACTCATCTCGGTTGTCCAATAGATGAGGGAAATGTTGAAAATCCTTCCCTGGAATACTCTCAGTTAACAAAACAGACTAGCATTGGGCATGACATCCTTCTCTCTAAACTAGAGAGACATGGGTTTGATGGACGGACCACTCGGTGGATAAGGAGTTGGCTGGATGGCCGCACTCAGAGAGTGGTGGTCAACGTGGTGCTCAGTGTCCATGTGGAGACCGGTCACGAGTGGCGTCCCTCAGGGGTCCATGTTGGGCCCGGCCCTGTTCATCATCTTTGTCAGCGACATGGACAGTGGGATAGAGTGCACCCTCAGCAAGTTCACCGATGACACCAAGTTGTGTGGTGCCGTCGACACGCTGGAAGGGAGGGATGCCATCCAGAGGGACCTTGACAGGCTGGAGACGTGGGCCCATGCCAACCTCATGAAGTTCCACCAGGCCAAGTGCAAGGTCCTGCACCTGGGTCATGGCAATCCCAGGCAGAAATCCAGGCTGGGCGGGGAATGGATTGAGAGCAGCCCTGAGGAGAAGGACTTGGCAGTGCTGGTGGATGAGAAGCTCAACATGAGCAGGCAATGCGCCCTTGCGGCCCAGAAGGCCAACCGCATCCTGGGCTGCATCAAGAGGAGCGTGGCCAGCAGGTCGAGGGAGGTGATTCTCCCCCTCTACTCTGCCCTGGTGAGACCCCACCTGGAGTCCTGTGTCCAGTTCTGCAGCCCCAAACACAAGAAGGACATGGACCAGCTGGAGAAGGTCCAGAGGAGGCCACGAAGATGATGAGAGGGCTGGAGCACCTCTCCTATGAGGCCAGGCTGAGAGAGTTGGGGCTGTTCAGCCTGGAGAAGAGGAGGCTCTGGGGAGACCTTGTAGCGGTCTTCCAGTACCTCAAGGGGGCCTACAAGAAAGATGGGGAGAGGCTGTTTAGTAGGGCCTGTTGCAATAGGACGAGGGGTAATGGTTTTAAAATAGAGGGGGGTAGATTTAGATTAGAAATTAGGAAAAATTTTTTTTATAGAACACTGGAACAGGTTGCCCAGAAAGGTGGTGGAGGCCCCATCCCTGGAAACGTTCAAGGCCAGGCTGGATGAGGCTCTGAGCAACCTGATCTAGTCAGGGATGTCCCTGCTCTTTGCAGGGGGGTTGGACTGGATGACCTTTGAAGGTCCCTTCCAACCCTAACCATTCTATGATTCTATGTTATTGTTAAAAGAACAAAGTGTATGTGAAATGTTAAATCTTACTCACGGAGAATGCTTGAATATTGTTATAATGTTGGGCCATGGGCTCGTTTTTGATAGTTGGTGTTGCCATTGTGAGAATCACCACCGCGGATGAAGGTAATATGGACAATGTTTGAGCCACAGTGGGTGTCAGGGACTGAAAGAATTAATGTCTCAGCCATTGCTGTGGCTGTGGGCAGGGCCCAGTCTGCACAGGGGAGGTGGAGGCCCCGTGGGGGGTGTGCAGCTCCCCAGCCCCGGTAACAACCCACCAACTGCGGCCAGGGGTCACACAGCAGCCATCTGAGGAGGGGGCTTCCACCACCCCTCACATTTAGTGCCCGCTTCGTTCCTGTGCAGAGGACTCAGAACTTTCTGGAACCAGACGCTTCAAGGGGCGGAGGAGGGGGGGATTGGACTATAAAAGACCCTTCCTGAGGGAGCCGCGGGGTGAGCCACCCACGGGAGGACCATCACCGCCACCAGAAGCCATGTGCCCGCCCGCCATCGTCGTTGCTGGATCCAAGGGTGGTGAGAACTCTTTCTGTCCTTTCCTCTGTCTCTTTTCTGTTTTCCTTTTCCTCCTTAGAAATAACCCAGCAAGAGCCCCGGCTGCTGACCCCCTTTATGCTTTCCAGGTTTCCAAAGTTAAGTCATTCCTTCAAATGTTAAGTAAAATCCTAAGTCGATCATTTGGTGTCAGTTCACCTTAATTTAGTCTGAGGGAATCACAAACCTGCTACAGCTCTGGGCCGTAACACAGAGGAAGGGTGAGGACTTGGATGCCGCTAGGCCTAAGAAGGCTGCAGATGGTGGGGAGCTTTCCTCAGTTCCCTGGTGTTCAAGCTGCATTTGCTTCAGTTTCCATTAGTTTTTCAGTAACTACCAAGGTCAAACCCCTGCTCTGAGGTTGGTTGAGATTTTCATCCTGTGTTTAAAAGGAATTAAATGGCGCAAAACCAGTATGGGCTAGGCTGGGTCCCCAGCTCCCACTGGGCAGGGAGGAGCAAGGTGGGTGGAGATGACTCCTATCCTGGGAAGGCTTCCACCTGGGAAAGCTAATTAGCTTGATGGGAAGCCTGATTGGCTTGGTGAGGTTATAAAGGACATGTGCATACAATAGAGAGGAAAAGAGGTCCTCCAGCCTCTTGCTGGAGATGGTGGGACTTTGTGCTCCTTACTGGAGCAGCCACCGCCTGGGAAGAGGTCTGTAGCATGGGCCAGGAGCTGGGTCGCTGCTGTGAGCTGAGCAGGACGTGGTCTCGTGCCAGGCTGAGAGGAAGGTCAAGGGGCTGTAAAACCACCAGCAGCTCCTGTTACATGGCTTTGAGGAGCTCCTAGGCAACTTGGGGCAATCAGTGATGGTTTTAAGGGGATTTAGAAATCGATGACAATTATAAATGTTTCAGTTAGCTTTATGCGAATTGCTAGAGCATCTTTGCTTAGTCAGTGCCCTTTAAATATTTCTGTTAGGTTTTCCTAGGGGGAAAAATCATCTGGGGCTCCACCTTGTCCTAATGAAGACATCTAAGCTGGGAAGCACCTGTTTCTTGTGCCTTCCTGGCAGCCAACTGTGTCGTAAACACCCAGCACTGGGTGGACTGGATTCTGCACCTTGCATACGGGTTTGGGGAAGAGGAGAGCTGTACTTCCAAATGAGCCATGCTTTGATGAGAGGTTATAGCCTTGCTCCTTGCATAGTGGTGCATGGAGAAGGGATGTGTTGGGGGTTTTGGGAGACCCCTGGGGTGCAGTGTCTGGGTTAGGAAGGAAGAGCTCCCAGCAGACAGAGGGCTTGGTCTGCGCCTGTTTGAGAGCCCTGTAAGCTTTGGCACTGAGATCCTGTGGCAGAGACAAGAATTAACCCTCCTTTCCCCACATGAAGGTGTCAAGTGAATATAACCAAGTTGCTGTGTCAATTTATTAGAGATGTGAGACTAAAACTAGGGAAAACGCTGCTGACAAAAGATCAGGTCATTAGAAAGAAATCCCTGCTTCCTCTTTTTCTTCCCCAATAGGGTTAAACGGCCTGACACTAGCAGTTCAGCGTGCTGGGTGCTGGACAACTGGGAAGGCTGTTAACATTCCTCCCATACATTTAAGGCTGGATTTGGACCCAGAAGAAAAAGGAATGCTGAGGATAAATTTGAAAACGGGAATGCAAGTACGTAAGCAAACTGCCTTCAATCAGAACAGCTCTTTAAATCGATCCTTTGGCGCCAATAATCAATTAAATCAATGCAATGTAGGGAAACTGCAAGCTAAGCAGTTTGGGGTGAGTTCTGCTTGTGACGGGGTTTGCGTGTGTTGTAGTTCAGCCCCACTCAGGGCCAAGCTATGCAGTCTCCTGCTCACTCTCCCCACCCTCCAGTGGGACAGGGAGGAGAATTGGTAAAGGAAAGAAGGCAAAACTCATGGGTTGAGATTAAAAAAAAATGATAATAACAGAAGAAAACCAAAAACCAATCACAGAAAATACTGAAGCGTGTAAGTTATGGTACAACAGCTCACAGCAGATCCTGATGCCCGGCTTCGCCCTAGGTAGCAGGACGCTCCCCTCAGCTCCCTCCTCACTTACACACTGAGTGTGATGGCCCAGGGGATGGAACAGCCCCTTGGCCAATTTGGGTAACCTGTCCCAGCTGTGTGCCCCAGCCCCGGGGCCGCTGGCTCCAGTTCCTCTCCCAGCTCAGGTGAAAGTTAACTCTGTCCTAGCCAGAACCAGGACAGTGTGTAATCTAAAAGGCTGGCTAATAAAACTGGGTTGGTCCAGGGTGGGAGCTGCTCAGACAACTGGGCTGGATGAAGCTCTAATGAAGATGCTCCTAGGTAGAAGGTGCCCTCTCTCACACTTCATTTTAATAATTAGATTTGTAGGAGCAGAAAGACCAGGGAACTACACCAGAGGCATCGTGTTTTAACTGTATGATGGGAGTGATCAGGGGGATTTTAGCCTTTTTACCCCCTAGATTCCCTGGCAGAAATACCAAAACTCTTGACCCTAGAAAAGCCCTCTTTGTTTTTTGTGTCCCTGTGTATGGAAAATGAGTGTGCAGCCTGGGGGAGCCAGGTGCACGCGGTCCGGCTCTGGCCTGGCTGCTGCTGTGTGTTGGCAGAAAGGCACGCGTGTTTCCAACCTTGCCATTTATCTACAGCGCTTTACGTTGCTCCTGGCTGACTTGGTCATGGGCACCACCTTCCAGTGGGAGCTGCTTGTGCTCCTGCTGCTGACGTCACTGCAGCTCACGGCTCTGCCGCAGACCCCCGCGCTGCTGGTGCAGCATGCGTTCGTGTTGGCTGACACGTGGGCACTTGTGAAGCCAGGCTCTGGGCCATAGGTGAGACCTCCCTCTGGATGGCAGACCCCTGCCAAAGGCAGAGCAAAGCTGAGTTTCAGCTTAGGGAATTCCCTGAAGAAAAGGCGGAAGATGCCTGAGTTGGGTAGAACGTAGAATCATAGAATCATAGAATGGTTAGGGTTGGAAGGGACCTTCAAAGGTCATCTAGTCCAACCCCCCTGCAAGGAGCAGGGACATCCCCGACTAGATCAGGTTGCTCAGAGCCTCATCCAGCCTGGCAAGGTCATGGAGCAGATTCTCCTGGAAACCATGCTAAGGCACATGGAGAGCAAGGAGGTGGGTGGTGACAGCCAACACGGCTTCACCAAGGGCAGATCGTGCCTGACCAATTTGGTGGCCTTCTATGACGGGGTGATGGCATCAGTGGACAAGGGACGAGCAACTGACATCATCTACCTGGACTTGTGCAAAGCTTTTGACACTGTCCCGCACGACATCCTTCTCTCTAAACTGGAGAGACATGGGTTTGATGGACGGACCACTCGGTGGATAAGGAGTTGGCTGGATGGCCGCACTCAGAGAGTGGTGGTCAACGGCTCAATGTCCAAGTGGAGACCGGTCACGAGTGGCGTCCCTCAGGGGTCCGTGCTGGGCCCGGCCCTGTTCAACATCTTTGTCGGCGACATGGACAGTGGGATAGAGTGCACCCTCAGCAAGTTCACCGATGACACCAAGTTGTGTGGTGCCGTCGACACGCTGGAAGGGAGGGATGCCATCCAGAGGGACCTTGACAGGCTGGAGACGTGGGCCCATGCCAACCTCATGAAGTTCCACCAGGCCAAGTGCAAGGTCCTGCACCTGGGTCATGGCAATCCTAGGCGGAAATCCAGGCTGGGCGGGGAATGGATTGAGAGCAGCCCTGAGGAGAAGGACTTGGCAGTGCTGGTGGATGAGAAGCTTAACATGAGCAGGCAATGCGCCCTTGCGGCCCAGAAGGCCAACCGCATCCTGGGCTGCATCAAGAGGAGTGTGGCCAGCAGGTCGAGGGAGGTGATTCTCCCCCTCTACTCTGCCCTGGTGAGACCCCACCTGGAGTACCGTGTCCAGTTCTGCAGCCCCAAACACAAGAAGGGCATGGACCAGTTGGAGAAGGTCCAGAGGAGGCCACGAAGATGATAAAAGGGCTGGAGCACCTCTCTTATGAGGCCAGGCTGAGAGAGTTGGGGCTGTTCAGCCTGGAGAAGAGGAGGCTCTGGGGAGACCTGATAGCGGTCTTCCAGTACCTCAAGGGGGCCTACAAGAAAGATGGGGAGAGGCTGTTCAGTAGGGCCTGTTGCGATAGGACGAGGGGTAATGGTTTTAAAATAGTGGGGGGTAGATTTAGATTAGAAATTAGGAAAAAATTTTTTACCATGCGAGTTATAGAACACTGGAACAGGTTGCCCAGAAAGGTGGCGGAGTCCCCATCCCTGGAAACGTTCAAGGCCAGGCTGGATGAGGCTCTGAGCAACCTGATCTAGTCGGGGATGTCCCTGCTGCTTGCAGGGGATTGGACTAGATGACCTTTGAAGGTCCCTTCCAACCCTAACCATTCTATGATTCTATGATTCTATCTGCCTATAGAGCACTTCATCTGCTCTGTCCTCCTGGCCAGGCGGCCTGTAACAGACCCCCACCGTAACGTCCCCTGTCTGTCCCCGTCCTCTAATCTTGACCCATAAGCTCTCTGTCAGCTCCTCCTCCGTCCCCAGGCGGAGCTCCACACACTCCAGCCGGTTGCTGACATAGAGAGTGACACCCCCTCCTCGTCTCCCCTTTCTGTCCTTTCTAAAAAGCCTATACCCCTCCATGTTGACGCTCCAGTCCTATGTGTCATCCCACCACGTCTCTGTGATGCCAGAAGGTCGTAGCCCTGCTCGTGTGCACGCATCTCCAGCTCTTCCTGTTTATTCCCCATGCTGCGTGCATTGGTATAGAGACACTTCAGCTGGGCCCCCAACAAAGTCGACTTGCTGGCTGGAGCGACAGAGGTTCTGTTGGACCGCAGTTTAGGTTTATTTGCACTTATCTGTGATCCCTCCTCAGCTTCTGGGCACTCGGGGCTGGCACTGGCGCCATGCTGACAGCAGTGGGCTGAACTGTGCTCCCCCTCCCCCAGCAACACATGAATACTCCAGCTTATGGATGTTGACAGGGAAGCTGCCTTCTGTACAGAGCCCATAGAGGATGGGAGAAGGTTGCACGTTATCAATCTATCTTCAGATGCAAAGCTCTTTTGTGTCAAATGTGAGCCTGACCCTCTCTGGTCTGGCTCCCACTCTTTGGATGCAGCAGGACTGGCTGTTTGGGTGGGTTTGGGTGGAGGTCTGCTAGGACTAATCGCAAGAACTGATCTGCCACATGACTGCACAGATGACTCACTGCATGGCAGCTCCAAACCAGTGCTGGCCAGTTGTTTTTGCTTTCCACAAGTGTCTAAAGTAGCTTGTGCAGCCCTGGCTAGGGTCTGCAGCTCACCTTCTCTCCTCTCCTTCCAGCAGCTTCCTGTAGGTGACAGTCACCATGTCCAGGGCCAGCTTGATGTTCTTGAGCTTCTGGTACGTGTGGAGCTGCTGGGTGAGGTCTGCCTTGGTCTGCTGCAGGGCTGTTTTGAGCTCAGAGGGTTTGTGCTTTGCACCCTTGATGGCCATGTCCCCAGGCTGTTCGGTGTCAGCCGCAGCAGCTTCCAGATTGCAGTGCTCAGGGAGCAAGACATGGCTGGTCTTAACTGCCTCGTGCTATCTTCAAACATAATGCGTTATCGAGAGATGGGTTTGAAGTCTGGTTGTGCGTTCAGCCCAGCTGTCAGAGGCAGGCAGGGGTTGGAGAGAGCTGGCCACGCGGTTTCAGTGCTCCCTCGTGTTGCTCGCGGGGGATGGGATGCTGTAACTGCATTTGCCTTCAGGCCCTGTGTGAGCTGGCTGTAATACAGCCCTGATCGGAGCAGCGGAGTCCCAGCTCATGAACACCTTTTACAAGGTGCTACAGCACCATTTAATTTTGTTGTGGGAGCTTGCAGGAGCAGCAGTTCACTCTGCCCTGCTGAAACAACCAGACCTGGCTGTGCTCACCTGGTCCTTGGTGCTCCTGGCTTCTCTGTTCTGTCTTTGGACGGTCTGTGTCAGCTCTGCTATCTTGGTTTTTGTCTCTCGTAGGCTGTCAGTGTTTCTGCCTGCAGTCACTCGCAGCTCCTCAAACTAAAAAAGCCCAAAAGACATCATTGCATATCCCAAAACTACAGGCTTTGAGTTAAATCAGAGCAAATCAGGAGAGTAGGGAGTGTTTCTCTGGGTCTGAAGTTGATCTGAAGAGAGAAACGCTCCCTCTGCCCGGTTTTCTCACCTTGCTTTCCTACTAGGCTGGTGCCTCTGCCCAACTCCTGTGGGCAATGTCCTTGTACTGAGCCTTGACCTCCGCAATGGTGCCATCCAGGTCAAGATCTCAGCTATTGTCCATCTGCATGACCACCGAAGTACCTGAGGTCTGAGCCTGCAGCTGGTGGATTTGCCGGTGGCGACGTGGGGTTGAGCTGGTCAGAGAGGTGCTGGTCCTGCTGTGCTCCGTGTCCAGCCCCAAGCTGGTGTGTCACCCACATCGTGCAGCTCTGTTCCCCTTCGCAGTGACCAAGCAGAGATTAATTGCCAAGTCTCACCATTCACTGTGAGCTGTGTAACCCCCCTTCCCCTGTCCCTTGGGATAAGCAGCTTCAAAATCCAGCTGGGAAATGCAAGTGATGGCTGGAGCAATAGGGAGGTTTTTTACCTCTTCGTAGAACCTTCTCAGGAATTTAGCCTCTTCTTTCCGGCTTTCCACCTTGGCCTCCAGCTCTGCTGTGTTTAAGAAAAAACAGTCTGCGTCCTGAAGATGCGTTGGGGGTGGAAGAAGGATGTTTCTTAGCAAGAGCAGACTCAGGGCTACCCTTGGGGTGAGGGACTTTGAGTGCTGGTACTGTGACCGTGCGCCAGCTCCCAATTACGCAGCTGCTGCTGATTTGAGTTCAAGCAAACCCAAGCACCAGCTCCTGCTTGTACTTGTTTTGTGTGCTGCTTTGGGGAAATAAATCACCGCGTGCGCCCCAAAGACCTGAGCCCGGAGAGCAGCCCCTTGCTCACCTTCTTCAGGGCAGTAAGCTCCCTCTCGGTGTATGGCTGCGTTTGTCCTTGCACCTGCATGGGAACGTGGGAGATTTTGTTTGAGTTCAGCTCAATTACATCTTTGGGTTTCTACAGGCCTTCTTTCATGAAGTGAAACTGGTAATTTTTTCCTTCTCCCTAAACAATGTTTTGGGATGCTTTCTTCTTGTTTCATAGCCCGTGGGAAAGCAAACGTTTTCAGAGAGGTTTCTGCATCTTTACGAATTTGTAGCAGAATTGTTTGCGTTTGACCTCTGCAACAGCAAAAAGCTGCTGAGTGTTCCTAAATGTTAATTCCTTGAATTAGGAAGGCGAGAAAGAGAACCTGGAAGAGGAACATCCTCAGTTTCCTCAGTCTTTGTAAAGTGAGATGTATTTTATATATTGAGATCCTGGTAGATGTCCCTCTACCTGCTAGTTCTCTGGGAACCATGTACTACCACAAAAAGTTTGCTATCTCTGCCTGTTTACAAATCTTGAACAACATTCTGAGCCCTGCACTCACATTTCTCTGTTTTTTACTGAGGTTTTCTTGTTGGTTTCCAAAACCTGCTGTGCTGATTTCAAGTCTGTTTCTAACTGGGCTGTATTGTACCTCAGTGCTTCCAGCTGCTTCTTCACATTCCCAGTATAAGCCTCTCACATGGGCGTGATGGTGTTCTTGCAGAGTTTTGGACCCTGCAGAAAGCTTCACTTGGTCTCCAGCACCTTGTTCTGCTGTTCCAGGAGTCGAATCTGAATCCCCAGAAGCAAAATAGGAAACGAGATGAGAATTAAGAAGGAGCCAGTGTCCATGCAACAGCCATGAAACTCATGTTCCTGTTCTTGGTACGTGTGAATGTAGCATTTCCTACTCCAATGCGCTTTTGTGCATAAATTGTTTCTGGGCCACCCATGTGGAAATGCACAAAAAACTAATCACTTCCAGAAAGGAGAGATTTGCAATAAATTGGAGATATGTGGAGAGGAAAGGGACAGAATTGGAAGGCTGATGAAACTGGTTTTAACTTGTTCCCTCCCTGAGCTCAGGCCTAGAGGTCAGAGCAATAGTGCCTGTACACTGAAGCTTCCCCCATGGCCCAAGTGGACCCTTTATGCAAGTTGTCCTCAATGGCTAAAGTGAGTTGCCTTACAAGCATTCCATGCCCTTTCCATGTTAGACACCTCACTTGGACTCGCCTGCGAAATTAAGCTGAGCAGGGGTTCTCAGCTCATCCTGTCAATGAAAGAAGCAAATTTGATGTTGAGGGTCTTGATCTGCTCCTTCTCTTGCTGCTTCACCATTTGCATGTTGGGATCGTGTTCTAGTCTGAGCGGTTGGAGCAGTTGCTCATTGATGGTGATGGGTGTGATTGATAGTGCATGGCCTGGAGACTCCACCAACCCTGTAACTAAAGCCAGCACCTCTGTAGCCGAACCCTGTGCCACATGTACCAAAGCCATATCCACATCTCAGAGGACATCTTCTGACTGCTATTTTGGGCCTGGAGCGTGCCGTACCATCAAGACTTCTGCTGCTGAAGCAACCCAAACCATGGTAGCCCATGCCACCACCCCAGTGACAAGAGGCAGTGCTGAAACTACGTCGATTCCTGGGAAGGGCAACAGAGGAAGAGCCGAAATTCCTGACAGCATGGCCGGAGCTGATGCTGTAGGAGCAGCAGGACATGGTTGCTGGTGCAAGAAGGATTGGTGCAGGCAATGTGCTGTGTGGAAATTACAGGCTGCAGTTCCCTCTGACCACAGTGGAGCACCTTCTTTTTATTTGCATGGAAAACGGGGCGAGGCTGCATAAAACTTCCACAAAATATTTATGATGCAAAGAATGTGAACTACTTAGCAAATATTGTGCTTACGCACAGAGAAGGCAGCAGCAGATTTGCCCCATAAAGGCCTGAAGAATGCTGTTAAGTCAGAGAGGTCATGTTTAGGTCCTGTGTAATAGCAACAGCAATTAGGAGAGTTGTGCTGGGTGTTTTCGGCAGACATGGTAAAAATCGCATGTTCCCTTTTTTATAGGTTGAAGTGGAACTGAGACTTTGGAAATGTGAAATGCTTTTCTGTCAAAGGAGATCTTTAGGTTTTGCTGGTACCTCAGCTTGCAGGCAAGAGCTTTGAAGGAAAATATGATTCAGCCTGCCGTTTAATAAAAACTATCAATAATAAATGTGAGTTTTCTGAGAATTAGTAAACAATGTCTTGCAGGCAGGTTAGTGATAAATGACCACGTTTTGTTAGTTCTTCCTATAAAAAGGCAACGTGTTTTAATGCCGGGGAAACATCTGTGGGGCCAAACCTGTTTCTCAAGGTGATTTTTCCTCAGATTGTTGATATGAGCGTTTTTCAACATGGTCATTTATTTGGGGGGAATTGGTGATTAGTTGAAATTGAAACTGATGCTTGGAACATGGTAGCTTTTGCAGAGACTTATTGGCCAAATTCTCAGAAAACTGGCATCTCCTCCTCCCCTCATCCCACAGCGTGAAGGTTGGGTTCTCGCCTGGTTTGAGGCAGGGCCAGGCTTGGTCCTCTGCCTCCTACGTTGGGCAAGTGCCCTCATTGCGGCGTCAGGGCTCGGACTCTTCTTGGCTTTGCCGTTCACGTGCATGAGAGTCTGGGTCCTTGAAAGGACAGGGACAGCATTGGTGCCCGTGTCACTGTGTGGGAGGGCAGCGTGTTTTGTAGGGGCAGAGTGGAAGTTTCAAACCAATGGTTTTGTTTTGTTTACTGCATTTCTTTCCCTTCCTTACTCAGTGGTTGGTTACAATTGCAAGCCAAAATTACCAGCTTTGCTGCAGGGATCTGGGAGCTCTTGGACACTTCGGCTCCAAGATATCCTTAGGGGAATGGGGCGTGAGAAGATCTAGAGTCAGTCTTGCGATTCTCCTCAGTCCTCATATGTCAGACCACGTTGCTCCAGACTGTAGTTGTAGTTGACTCTCTGGCTGCATCTCTTCTCTCCTCATTGTCGTCCCAGGTAACCCCTTCTGCTTTTGATGAGACAACTGACACCAAATGCGACTGTACAGAAATCTGAGGACAGGGGTTGCAGGAGCCTGGGCTTGCAGGGAGCCTGACCCAAAAGGAGAGAGGGACGGTGGATAAAGCTGCAGGTTCTCCAATGCAACAGGGAAAGGCAGTTGAATAAGTTGTTGAACTGACTGCAAAAAAAACCAGAATGTTTTGAGCTAACTCAGTTAAGCCAAATAGTTAAAAGGCTTTGTTTTGGACAGACTTTTGATGTGAGAATTCCTTGTCTTCCAGCCTACCACAGGCTTCAGAGCAGGAAAATATTCCCTGTTTTTGTTCCTGTTCTCGTGATCTCTCGCATCCCATCAGCATTGACGCAGTCTGGCTGGAGCCACTTTCAGTAGGTCTGTCATACCACAGGGATTTTCATACACTCCCCCCCACCCCACCCCGTTTCAGCCCAGTTTTAGGGGATTAGGTGAGGGCCATGATGTTCACTGAGTGATGGACACGGGAGGAGCGTGATGGATGAGATGTGTTGTGACTTGATGTCGTCACCCCTCTCCCTGTTTCCATGGACCAGCTCTGCACTCTGCGTTTTCCAAAAGCCAGTGGATCTCTTGGGGACTCAAATGAGAGATTGCCTCAGCCTTGATTTGAGTTTCAAGGGGTTTTTTTTTTGTCTTGTTAGTGTCTGGTTTTTAACTCTGAAAAGAGGAGCTGTATAATGTGATCTTGGATTTGCTGTGTCAGTTTGTTGGGCAGAAACAGAGATAAAACAAGATAAAGGCAAACAACAAGCATTACGGGGGAATTGGATTATCTAGATAGCACTCCAGTGCTCTCGTTGATTTTTAACTTTTCTTTGCAATCATGTCCACACACTGGAGGATCAGAGACATCTGTCACTTAGTGATTTTAACCCAAGTATCTTCCCAGGCAAATGGTTCCTTAATGCAGATGCTGTGCTAACTATGCGCTGCTTCATTGAAAAAGCATTGCCACCCAGGCTTTTCTGGACCTGTGCAACCCAGGAGGAGCAGGCACGCTTTGGGAAGAGCCAATTTGTGAACCTGAAGCATAAGGTAACGTGAAGAGCAAGTTTCATAACAGTGATTGTTGAAGGGAATAAGCTACGTGGACTGGACTGAAAACTTTAAAGTCCCCCTCACGTTTTCTGTGTGTGCTGCTAGCAGGCTGCTGCTGCTATGAACAGGTGGAGTGAGGACCCTCCTTTCAAATGTGTGTTGGCCTCCTGTAGGAGGTTGTAGAGGACACAGGTTTGACGTTGGAGGTCTTCCTGCTTACAGCACTGTATCCTCCCATGATGGTACAAGGAGCACAGATGTCTCTAGAGCCAGTGATGATGCTTTTGTCACAGACACCTCCTCCGGTCACTAGACCTCTGCTTCTGAATAGGGATCTCCTGCTGGAAGAGTAGATGCCACAAAAACGTGGGTCAGTATTGTATGTGATTCTTCCTGGAGATCAGCACACAGCTGCAAAGAAAACATTTCTGCTGAGAATTTCCATCCTACAGAGTAGATTGGGGGACTAGTAGGAATAGGAGTTCATGTGGTACTTACAGATATTCACAGGACAGGCACCATCTCTGCACAGCCTTACGGGGATGGGGAAAATGGAGATGTGAAAAACCATAGTTCTTATTTAGCGTGTGTCCCTGGCCAACAACTGAGAGGTCTGGGGACGTGAGAAGCTGCTGGCAGGCCAAGCAAGTGCATTGGACCTACCATGACTTGACTGCTCAGTTCATGTCTGCAAGGAAGTTTTCCTAAGTCCAGTGTCATACCTCAGCAGGGAAAGGCTTTTGCTTTGGCTCTGTGTAAGTGTGAACAAATCCTGGCCATGGGCTTTCTCTTGTCCCCTCAATTAACTTGCATGTGAATAGGTAGCCAGTCATTTTGGCTAGGGTGACAAAGGTGGCCAAGCAGGACTGTGGCTGAGTCTTCAGCTTGATAAGTCCCGAGGCTACACAAGACATCATCTTTATTCATGCACGGTCTTCCATCTGGGGGAAAACTTGAGGGCATTAGGAGCTTTTGACTTTGTAAGGCAGTTGGGTCCATAAGTGCTGGAAAGTGTTTTGGAACGTGTCACTCCCTAGGACATCAGCTCTCTGTGGGATTTACTGCAATTACAGAGGTGATGGCTCAACAGGCAAACTGTGAATGGAGGTTGTGGGGTTAGATGTGTTAATTTCTCTTCCTTGCGAGCATCCTGCAGGGTTGTACCAGCACCCACCTGCTCTCCTTTCTATCCAGCAGCTTCCTGTAGGTCACGATCTCGATCTCCAGGGCCACCTTGATGTTCATGAGCTCCTGGTACTCTGGGGCCATGTCCTGCTTCGCCTTCTTCGCCTCCAGCTCAGAGATTTTGCACTTTGCATCCTTGACAAACACTTCCCCATGCTCGTCAGCTTCACCAATGGCTCCTTCCAGTTTGCATCTCTGCGGGTGGGAGGTTTTAATTCCTGCCACATATTTGCATGTGCTTTGAATAGTTCAGAGCTCTTGAATCTGCCTGCCTGTGCCATCTGCACTTTCTTACATTTTCAAACTCTAAAGGTAAACCTCTTAACTCTAGGATAATGCTCTCTGTCTAGCTGAGACTTTGGTGCACATGTTGTCTTCTCACTGCAGGTCTCTACTGATGGCAGTTCAATTATTAGTTGTAGTAGACCATTTTACTCTGTACTCTGCATTACAGGCAAGTCTTAGAGTTGAGCAGCTGACATGTATTTCATCAAAACTGGCTTTATTGGTCCCTTGCTCTAGTGGAGGAGTTTTGGAAAGCCACAACCTGGGAATTGCGACTGACGCATTATTGCCCCTGGGCTTTGGTGTTTTCATGTTCTCCTGTCAGTCTCTGAATCGCCCGATTCAGCTCCACAATTTGATTCTTTGTGTTAATGCAAGCTGTCGTCGTGTTTGCCAGTGGTTTCTCTCAGTTCCTCATACTGAGGAGAGAGAAAACACAATGAAAATAAACACCAGAATGAGGAGCTGAGTCACTAAGTAAACCTGTGTGATTCTGGGGCCGCAGTCCCTGACTCTGAGCTTTAAGGCAAAAACTTTTATCACTGGGGAACACAAATGGCTCATTTCCAGAGTAGCAGCTCTGTGTTAAGACATAAACAGCGAATGTATCACACAGAGGGAAAACGCATCAGGTGGCTAAGACAGCAACCTTTGAAAAGCCTATTCAACTCAAATTAGGAAATCTGAAGAAGCAAAATCCTTAGCAGAAGTAGGGGGGATAACTACTTTTGTGAGTGTTCATCATGACTCACCTTGCCATAGTATCAGGACTCTGCATCAGCCCAGCTTCCTTTGGCAGTTTGTTGTATTGAGTTTTGACATCAGCAATGTCATCATCCACGTCTAGGCTTCAACTGTTGTCTATTTGTACAGTGACAGAGACATCCCAAATGGATACTGGGAGCTGTTGATTTCCTAGGGGCAGCAGCATGATCAACTGCACTGGAGGCATTTCCCTTGCAGGTCTCCATGGCATGGAGACAAGGAAATGAGGTGTGCTCTGACTTCATACTCACCGCAGAAAACCCAGAAAGAGATTTTCTGGTTTAATCTCTCTGGCTTCTGCCTTCACCATCAAGTTGAAACAGATTCCTTAGGATATTGCCCATGCAGTGCAAGAGTGAAATTGCTCCTTTGAAATCTGGAGCAATCAACCAATGTACACATGAAACACCAAAAATCTTTGTGGTCTTTGGTGATGGGTTGTGGGAGCCTAACTCCACAGACCCCTAAAGAGACATGGGGTGGAGGAAAAGGGAGCAGAAAAGGAGAAGCCATTACTACTTTATACAGGCTCCTCAGGCAGTTGGTCTCTTGCGTGAGGGACTCTGCCTTGGCTTCCCAGCACAGCTTTGTTCACATAGGCACAATCCGCATCCCGAAGCGCAGTCAAGGGTTTATGAAATGGAAGAGCAAACTGCTTAATGCCAGCAAGTGATGGGGTTACAAACTCATAGGGCTACTCTTTTCAAGGACGTAGATATCGCCATGCTATTAAATTGTTTTGCTCTCTTACCCTCTTAGGCAGAAGGCAAAAAGTCACTAGACATAGAGAACAGAAGGAAAGATTTTGCCCAGTTGGGTATACAAACGTCTCAAATGAACAAGCCCAACTAAAACTGACTCAGCTAAGGTGGGATTCAACTCTTTTAATTAAATCTTCCCAAAAGTTGGCCTTTAGGTCCCTCTAGAGTCTCTCGAGAGTGAGAAGCAGTCTCACCCTCTCTTTCTGGCAATATTGGCTGCTGTTCATACTAAAAGCTCAGAACAAGTGTTTGAGTTTGTTTGAAATGCTCTCACCTTTCTGAGCACAACAAGCTTATTCTCTGCATGTGTTAGCCAGTGGCTTTCCTCTTCATGACTGCAAGGAGAAGAAAAAAAGATGACTTTGCTTATCCTTATTCAGCTTAAGCTTGAAACCCAGAGGTGAAGCATTCAAAGTATAGTGATTTGTTAGACTGCTGACACAGAAATGAACAATTACAGTCCCAGAATTGGCAAATTGAGGGATAAAATCTTTGAGTTACGCAGGATAGTATCAGGTGAGCGGAGAAGGCATGCATTTAAAATCTCCCAAACAGCATCTTCTCATAAGGAGGTTCTTCAGAAAAATGTCTTGGTTGTTATTACGCAAAAAGCGCCAAGATAGACTCAACACCAAAGTAGAAGGGGGTAAATCAGAGGTAATTCTAAATTAGGTTTCAAGTGATATAAAAATGGGGCATTAGAGAATCAGCTTCTCTGCATGTATCAGCAAAGTTTGATTGTCCTTTGCAATAAGACGGTTTTACACCACTCTTGGAGCAGGAAAATACCTTCTTGCCCCCACTGAAGGCTACTTTTCCCTCTAAGGTGGTGCAAAATGTCCTCTTCATAATATCCAAACAGGTCCTTACTGCAAAGTCAGGCTGTGAGTTTTGGCTGTTGTTGCTGGCAAGCAGTTTGGTAAATGCATTCCCTGTCTCAGCTGTGCCATATGGCAACTTGGTACAGCTCCGCTGCTGTGGTGCACCTTGAGCCAGGCATCTCTTCTCTTCTCTTGTCAGTGAAAAATGCAAATTCATTACTGAGGGTCTTGATCTGCTCCTTTTCCTGGTACTTCACAGACTGAAGGTTTGGGTTCATCTCCCGCTTGAGCAGCCGGAGCAGATGCTCAGTGACTGTGACCTTGGCAATGGGTGTGCAGACCCGCAGTGCTCCACCGACCCTGCAGCCAAAGCCAGCACCTCCATAGCCCAGTCCTGTGCTTGAGGGGCTGTAGCCGTATCGCAGTAGGTGACAACCGCTGGTCACTAGCCTGGGCTCGCAGCCTGCATTGCCACCAAGGCTTCTGCTGCCAGAGCAGCCCAGCCCGGGGTACCCTGCAGCACCATCTGCCCGGCGTGAGACAGTGCTGGCAGTGCATCTCTTCACACTTCTCGGGATCACAGCAGAGCAAGAGCTGAGACTCCTCATACCCCCAGCTCCAGAGCAGATATGCCAGGATTGGCAAGATGTCAAGATGAGCTCAAAGGGGAATGAAGGCAGAGGGAGAAGCTGAACGCAGGAGCAGGAGGCAATGCATGTGAGTTAACCCGGCCAGAAACCCTCTGCAAAGAAAAGCAGAGCTTTCACCATTTTCTGTACCAGGAAAGCAGGTTTTGGCTGCACAACCAGCCCCAAAAGACCATTTAAAAAGATGTTTATGAGCTTAGGTTGTTTGGTAATATCCCTCTCGTTTCTTTTGCTGAATAGTGACCAGGGCTGCTTTCAAGTGCTCACCTATCGTTGGGTTATAGGCTGCATTTCACATTTAAAAGGGAGGGAATCCCTGGTCCCATAAAAACTGCATTTGCAAACCTCCCTTTTTTTTTATTGTAAGCATGAAAGAGAGAAGCAGAACCGATCTTTTGATGTTTGCAGGGCACTGGGAGTGAGGGAAGGAGCTTTGCTTTGTTTACATGTGGGAAAAGAAAAATCTGCGTTAAACTCTTGGGAATCTGCTCAGGATCCAAACACTGTGCAGATTTGGTTACATTAGCCTTTAGCCAGAGTCACTCTTTTTGTTACCCTAATTCTGTAATTTACTCCTTTTTTTTTTTTTCTTTCATTTGACATCTGTAGTTTTTTTGGCCTCGAGAACAATCTTTTCATTCCCTTGGGACTGTAGATAAACCCATGCAAGCATATTTTGGTGCTAGGGCTCTGCTGGTCTGTAGACACAAGCAGAAAACAGATGCAGCAAAGCAGGGTGCGAGAGCAGGAGACAGCTGTGAAGGATTTTCCAGCTCAGACCTTTGCACCAGCTGGGAAAAAAAGCAGAGGCAAAAGTTGAATAGATTGAGGTAATCTCTCAAGCTAACTGTCTGCTTCTCTCCTCTGCTGAATGCCCTGGAGAAGGAGTTTGTTGTTTTCCCTGGTTTTGGGGGGAGTGTGACTGGGGAACAGCTTATGGGAGAGCTGGGCTGGGTCATTCCTTTCTGGTGAAACTGTTTGACAAATCCCTGTGAATGTAAGTTTGGAGATACATGTATGTACTTATTTTTCAGCGAAGGAGTGACAAAGATGCAGGAAAGGCACACGAGTGGGAACCCTCTTAATTTATTTTTGCCTCCAGTGGGATAGCACAGAGGGCTTAGCCCTGAAGATGTCAGCCTTTTCTAAAAGTGCCTTTGCTTTAATGTGATTTTCTTGGCATTCACCATGGCCTGAGAACATGTTCTGCTCCATGAAGAGGATCGGAGAAAAGTTCATGCGTGCAAGTCTGAAAGCTGGCCTGCCTCATTCAGCTGCGCAGCGTTCTTGGGTAACGCTGTGTGGGAGTCGTATGTGCGCTCAGCCTAAAAGGAGTTCAGAGGGCTCAGCATCTTTCATGATGCTGGAGAACAGCTGCTCCATGTGATAGTTGGCATCTTCCATGAAATGGAAGAAGTCATGTTGGCTTCTTTTCTCGCTCTCTCTCCCTTGGGTTTTTAATTACAGACCTGAGCAGAACTCAGTACCGCCAGCTTGTCTGAGCCAGCCCGGCTTCGATCTGCTGACCCAGCAGAAACCTCAGCTTGGGAGCATCTCACTGCCCTGGGGTCACGTCCTTGTTTAGCACTTGGCCTGAGAGCTCTGTTGGCTGCTCCTGAAGGGAGGATCTGCACAAGCTGCAGATCTAGAAGGAGCCTTTCCAGAAGTTTAGCTCTGGTGTGTGGGACCCATCTTCCCTGACTTTAAAACGCCTTTTAGAGTCCTCCTGTAGTGCAGACATCTTCAGCCTATTGCCTAGAGCACTTTCAGTCCTGCAGAGGGAGGGAGGTGTTACTGGGGAACAAATGGTTTGACCCAAAATTGTCTGTTTCTGTCCTTTGATTGGCTTGGATGTAGACGTTTATGGCCAGGTGGAACCAGCCCCACATTCCAGTCTTGCTCTGTTGCCTGTGCAGCTTGGAAGAACATCCCAAAGTGCTTGGGTATTGCTGCTCTGTGACCCACGTTTGCAATACACTTAATGTTCCCCCTCCTCTCTGGGACTGAGATGGGGGGGGCGGGAGGAGATGGGAAGGCTCTGAGTGACAGTGAGTGCTTATGACAAATCTTTTAAACCTTATTCTAAAATTATACTTTTAACGTGAATTTTATGGTGGCACAGAAAACCCACATTGCTCACGGTAAGTTTGAGTGCAGTTTGTTGACGAAATTTCATAAAACTCATGCAGTTCAGCAGGAGCAGAAGATGAGAAGAAGAGAGATATTTATATTTTGGCACATAATTCTCCAACTCTCTTCTTTGCCTCCCTCCCACTTCTCCAAAAGAGAAAGAAAGAAAGAAAGAAAAAAAAAAAGCTAAGAACAATGGCATTAGACCAGACGTGTTTTTCCAGGTTATGTAAAATGTATGTTATGAAAGCCTGCTGTTCCTCCTTTTTGTTTTTCCTGTATTTTTAACCCTTGTTTCTACTGTCAGCTCACTCTGCCTGGTGGAAAGGAGAATGGTTTGCTGCTGAGACAAGGTCTAGTAGCCTCTAGGTTACATGGTCTTTTGGCTTAAACTATAGGTACTGAATGGGTGAGGAATTAGACATTCTAGAGAGGCGAAGCTCACCTGAGGAAAATAAAAGCTGCATTTTTGGATGTAGGAAGAGCTAGAGAGCCCTGGAGTGAAATAACAGCAATGCAAAAGGAATTGTGAAACACGGCAACTGCCTCTATATTGAAAGACTTTGTTTACAATTCTTCAAGGTTTGGGGAGAGCAAGACCAGCAGTGGGGAGTAGAGCTGATTATGAGGGATCACAAAAGGCTGATCCCAAGGCACCTCCTGGTTTCTGTCATAGGAGGTGAAGGGACATGTTCTGCTTTTGTGTACTCTGGTGTAAATCTGTGTCTTGCATCTGCTCTCGATTTGCATCAGGGCACTGGAGCAAAAGGGAGCCCTGGGAAGCTGCAAGCTGAGCTCTATTGATGGCACCCGTTAATGGGAAGGCTGATTACTCATTGACAAGCAGCACTGGGTTTCTGGTCAGCTGGGCTAGGCTTTGTGCAGCGGAATTAATTGGACTTGGAGAGGCATCTCTCCGTGATGGGAGAGCGACAAGCGTGGCTCTTTGGTGTTAACAGGCTTTGTGCTGGCAGCAGGAGGTGGTGCTCAACCTCTTCTGCTCCGGATGAGCTGTGTGCCACTGTGACTTAGCTCCGGTAGCTCTTCTTGGTGGGGCTTTTCGATACAAACCTCATGCTTGAGCTGCTTCCTGTGCCAGAGCTGAATCCCCCAGCCAGGCAGCTTCCACTGCTGGAGCTGGCACTGCTTCCCCTGTGCTGAGCCTGACTGCAGCCTCAGCGTGTTCCCACCTCCACAGCTGCGCCCAGATGAGACCACGGCTGTGATGGGAAACCATGGGCAGAGGGTTAGTTTTTTTGGAATAGTACAAAGAATTTCAACCTTTAGTTTCACACATTCGTGTTTTTTCTTGGACAGTCTACCACTACCTGTATTTCACACATCTTGTTCTCTGGTTTTTCTTCCTGTCCTGTAGCAGAGCTGGCCTTAGACATCTGAGTCTACTAGGGACAGTCTCAATGTACAAAATCTTTCAAGTTCAGTGCTGGTCAGAGAAAAGATGTATCATGCTCCTTGGCCTTCCCAGTCCCGCAGAACGCTGCAAAACCCTCAGTATACTCCATTTTTGTGCTGGTAACTACTAGCTGCATAGCTCATTTTCATTGTCTTATCCTCAGTTCCAGGTTCATTTAAAGAATAACTCAACGAGGAGTCAATCTATTGCTTATGAGCCAGATTACTTACAAATATTCACCACGCCAACGCCTTCTCCAGCCAGCCTGGAAGAAAGAGAGGACAGAGAAGGAAGGGCTTGAAGTTTTGAACAACTTCAAGTAAGAGTTTGGCACCAGCCACATGGGATAACAGAAGGGTCTGGGTTGTTTAGGTCTGATGATGAGCATCCGACAGGTATTGAAATAACACTTGTAACTGCAAAGAGTAGGGGTGTGTTTTCTCTGCAAGTTTTTTGTGGCCTTTCCCTCTCTTGTTGCAAGGCAGATGTGAAAACATCTCTGGGTTTGAATATTGTTTGGTTTTCTGGGGCAGCCACTCACCTGCACTCCTTGCCCTCCAGCAGTTTCCTGTAGGTTGTGATCTCGATGTCCAGCGCCAACCTGATGTTCATGAGCTCCTGGTACTCGCGGAGCTGCCGGGCCAGGTCTGCCTTGGCTTTTTTGCAGAGCATCTTCCAGGCCAGCCAGTTTTGCCCTGGCATCCTTGACTGCCATCTCCCCATGCTGCTCAGCATCTACAATGGCTGTCTGGAAACTGGCACACTGCAAGAGATGGAAATAGGTCTGGTGACTGTTCAGTGGGTTTGGACCCTGATTTCCAGGCATCAATTCAAGGGGTACAGCAAGGTAGTGGAGATGGAGGTGTCCCCACTTTCGGAGGGGTCCTGTGTGCCATACCTGTTTCTTTACAGTATCAATTTGTGAGTGGAGCCGCTGAATCATGTGGTTCATCTCCGAGATCTCCATCTTGGTGTTGTGGAGGCCGTCCCCATGTTGGCCAGCCGTGAGCTGCAGCTTCTCATACTGAGATGAACAGGGAGATGGGACACCAGGGCACAGTCAGATCTCGGCAGGAGCTTGGACTCATTGACCCTGCTCTGATCCTCTCTTGACCAGGTCTTCTGTCTCTTTCCATACTCAGTCCAAGCTCTTCCTTGTGAGCTTTAGCGTATTTCTTTCCTCCCTCTGTCTCCTTATGCTCCTCTGTCTCTTGCTGTCAAAATGGCTTTTTCACATGTCCAAGAAACTAAATGACATCCTATCCAAATCGACTTGATTTTGCACCCTACTCCTCTCTCCTCTCTGCTTGCACTCTCCAGTATAAAATAGCCTTTGGGAAATGCTAAACAAAAATTTTCCTAGCTTACCTGGTTAATTTTCACATCCTCACCTTGCTCTGGTACCAGGACTCGGCCTCTGCCCAGCTCCAGTTGGCAATGTCCTCATACTGCACTTTGACCTCTGCAGTGATGCTGTCCAGGTCCAGGTTTCGTTTGTTGTCCATGGATAAGACTACGGAGGTGTTGGAGATCTGTGATTGCGTCTGAGACAGCTCTTGTCAGTCAAGCAAATTCTTTTTCAGACCCAAATGTTTCTCTGTTGTGCCTGTCTCAGAGATGATGTGTGGGGTAGGAGTCGGGAGGAACTGCAGCTGCAAACAGCTGTCTTAGGTTGGTTCGATCCTGGTTTTACCAGGAAAATGGGGAAATAGTAGAAGTGGGAAAGTTGAGAGATTCTTACTGCTTCATAGAGGGCTTGCAGGAAGTTTATCTTATCTGTCAGTGCATCCACCTTGGTCTCCAAGTCCACCTTGTTCATGTAGGTGGCATCTGCATCCTGGAACCACGTCAAGAGAGGCAGTGAACAGTGAACCAAACCTTGCCTGTCTGCATCCTCGTACAAAAACCAGTTGTCATTTAATACAAACCTTTGGACACAAACCAGAACTGAAGACTTTCTTGACCTCTTTGCCTTTAAACAGAGCTAAGAGTGAACTGGTTTCTTCTCGACAACTTTTTTTGGAGGGGGAGGAAGGGATGATGTCCATAGATCTAACCAGTTTTTGACATATCAGAAGCCACTGAATTTCCTATTTTTTTTTTGCCAGTGCACAGACAGATATTTTGTACAATGCTTGAAATAGCAGAAGTTTCTCATTGTGCCTCCTCAGTTGAGACCAGGGGAGCTGTGGAGAGTGGGAATGAGTAAAGAAAGGCTGCAGAAGTGGCAGAGCACCTGCTGAAGTGACTACAAGGTATGGATGACTCAGATCTGATCTGGTACCTGAGGGACCAGAACTGACTTGAATTTTGTATGAGGGCCCTGAAACAAGAATGAACTCTTACCAAGGACTGACACTCTGGCACAATTGGGTGTTTCTGCTTCAAGGAGGGATGACTACATGTTTGCTAAGTGCTTTGCCCAGCTTGGCACTGCTGGATAAAAAGGGCTATTTGCATTCCAATGCATTTTGCCTTTAAAAAGTGTGTCCCTTCTTCGTTTGTGGTGCCTCACCTTCTTGAGTAAAACAAAGTCCTTCTCTGCAGTTGTGCACCTGTTGGTTTCCTCTTCATACCTGTTGGGAAGGGGAGAGATGAGTATGCCTTTACAGCTTCCATACTGCAACCCACCGTGTCCGTCACGGGCATGTGGAAATCCCTCCTCCATGCATTCCTTGCAGAGTGCTTGTGGAGAGCCAGAAGAGTATGTTCCCAGGGGCATTTACCACCAATGCGTAGATCTTTGGAAGAAACAGCAATAGCTACCTAAGAATGCACATCTGTCCTTGCTACGTCAATGCATATGTTGTACGTAGCATTATCAGATAGATATATATGTATCTCACTAAGATACAAAGACAGCACCCTTAGACTAGGTGGTGGGAGAAGGGCTATCTAGAAAAGCTGCGGGCCCTCATTAAAGGCAGGTTTTATCCTCCCAGAAGTTTTTGCTGTGAATGGGAGCCTTGTACTCTCTAAATTTTCTCAGGCCAGGAGGGCTGGGTGGAGCCGTAGCTGAGCTCATCACTGCCACGCCTGGGTTAGTCAGAAGAGCCGGGATCTCTGACACCAGCTCCTGTGGTGGCTTTGGGAGAGCTGGGGATGGCCAGGAAGGATGGAGGACAATGGCCTGAGCAAGGAGAGCCGAGGTGTGGATCAGCAGCAGCGTGCAGTCCCACTCTTGAGAAAGGATAAAAACCAGCAATAGCCGTGGGCTGATGCCCAGCTGAAATGAAATGATTTCATAGGGGAGATGAAAGACAGGAGTTCAAAGGAAGGAGTCTGTGCAGTTAATAAAATATTAGATTTTTGTGACCCTTTCATGGGGGAAGATATCTTCACATCAGGAATATCCAACCCTTAAAATCATTTCCATTAAGTAAAGTCCTAGTCTGTATATAGATTTGTGGGTCTCTAGGCTCTTAGCCACACAGAAGAGGAAAACTAATTTGGCTTATGTCTAATTTCTAATTGCCCTGTGGACTAGTATTTGACTCAGAGGAGCATAGCATTAGGAAGAATACTTTGGGATCCACAAAGTTTAAGATAAATAAGGATAGGAAGAACAAATTCCTAGGAAATGGGGACGGAAGCAGTGATGTCCTTTTGGTAGGTGTAGGCATTGTTGCCACAGTGCAAGGTGGCAGTCTCTGCCCAGCGACCTGTATGATGTAACTGAGCTTTTGCCCAAAGATTCCCTGATCTGGGGAAGAGAATATTTGCCACTTCATGTCAGATGCAGGCAGATTATTCATGTCTGAACCTCTTCTGTGATGTCACCTTTGCTTATCAAAGGATTTATTGTCTGAAGTCATGGCACACCCAAGGGTCTCTTCTCAGCTGAGCACCGTCTGTCGCTGCTCTGCTGCTGCAGACTCTGCTGATGTCAGACCTTGGTTTTTAAAATTTACACTTGCTTTCACTAATGGTCTGTAAGGAGAACAGCAGAAGGACACTCTGTGACCCAGTTAATCAAAAGCAGCACTGTGTTTGCGGCTGGGATTCATCTCAGCTCAGCTACCTGGAGCTCAGCTGTTTTGGCTAAGCTCTGTTCTTTGGGGTTTCTCCTCTATCTGATGGAGAAAGGCATTTATCCCCAGCATGTCATTCGTCATATCCTAAATAGAATTAAGGAAACCTGGGTGGCTGATTTTGTAGCAGACTCTGAGCTCTTAAATGGTCAAACTGACTCAGGACAGATTTTTTTTCTCTGTTAAATGTTTATTTTCTGAAGGCATAGAGAACTGTAAAAAATAAGTCTCAATGTAGACCATGGATTATGATTTCTCTTCCCCAAAGCAGTCCTTTCTATTCTGATGCTACTTCTGGGCTACAGGCACTGTTGATATAGCTTGCAGAAACTGTCAGGCATCTGATCTCCCAAGAAAGGGAGAGCAGAGGGTTTTTGGCAGAATGCGCGTGTCTTTGTTTTGAATTGCAGCCTGCACCTAGCTCTCATCTCTTGTTTTTCTGGTTCCAGACTGACAATTTAAGCTCCTTACTTATTCATATCCACTAAGCAGGGTATCCCTTGTGGGCATAGTAGTAGGTACTAGTGCTTGATAGATGTTCTTCCGAAGTGCAAAGGGTGGATGAGAGAGGGAACACCTCCTAAGAGCCTAAAGAGTCAATGAGTTGAGCTGAAACCCTCACCCAAGATTTCAGTGACTTTCCATGGGGTAGACGCTAACTCCTGACTTCTAGAAGTGCTAAAACTGTTCATATTAAGGGACATTATATATATATATTTTTTTTTTTTTAAAAAAAAGGAAAACAAAGAAAAACATGTAAGAGCACACTTAAAATTATTTTTTCTTTTTAGACAGTTTTTCTCTTCTGGGAAGGAACCCACATCAGTAACAACTGTGAGTGTTCAGAGTGTTCAGATTTCATCCTGGTCCATATTAAAATGACACAGGAGCTGAAACCATTTGGAAATCTTAAGATTCTGGAGGGACTAAGCTTTTTGAGAAGCTGCTCCCGCACTCGTGTGGATATCTGACCATCTGAGCATTTAAAGAAGTTCACTTGTCCCTGCTAAAAAAATGCCTGTGTCACGCAATGGATAGAGTGCTGCTGCTGATACTCAAATAGCAGCTAAAGTGAGAGGAACTGAGTCGCTTTAGTCCTTTCTGAGGTCTCACAATGTTTAGCTTGTCCTGGGTCTTTTAACTCATCCAGGAAGAAGACAGAGTGAAGAAAAACTGGACAGATTTTTGTGTGTGTATTGCTTACCTGATCTTGAAGTCTTCAACAGCATCCTGCAATGCCTTCAGCTCTGAGCTGAGCTGCAGCCTATCCTCTCCTAGAGCCTCGAGCTGTCTCCTCATGTTGCTGATGTATGCGTCAAACATAGGTTCAAGGTTATTTTTCACAATTTTTTGGTCTTTCAAGAGGCTCCATTTGGTCTCCAGTACTTTATTTTGTTGCTCCAGGAACTGCACCTGAAACCCATCAGAGCAATTTAAATCATTTGGGGTCATCAACTTAAGACCTACCTCATTTTTCAAGAGATGGGGGCTTTACTGTGAGGGTTTTTTTGGCTTTATGTAATTTAAAATGGGCTTTAGATGAACATGTCATTGAAAGCTCATTGATAGGAAGACTTGGAAGACAGGAGCAATATTCAACTGCAGAGAAACTTGGAAAAATAATTTGCACGATATCCAGACTGCCTATAGAGCTCTGACAAAATGAAGCTATATTTATGATGGTAACAAGCTGAACAAAATCCTTAACTCTGTACATTAAGGATTTAGAAGTAAATTTATAATCTTGAAAGTAATCTTGATCCTACTCTACAGCCAATGGTCAACATGCCAAGCTGGATGAAGCGAGATGCGTCTTACCTTGTCAGTGAGGGAGGCAAATTTGTTGTTGAGAGTTTTGATCTGGTCCTTCTCTTCCTGCCGCAGTCTCTGCATATTGGGGTCAATCTCCAGGTTAAGAGGTACCAAGAGGTGTTGGTTGACCATGACCTCTTGAATAACTCCAGGGCCACATTCTCCTCCAAACCCAAACCCAACTCCACCAACTCTTTGTTCAAACCCACCATGACCTGACCCATAACTATACCCTGGTCTAGCAGAACAATACCCTCCTCTCATGTAAGTCCTCTTGCTTGTCCCTAGATTGTGAAGGCTCCTGCTGCCAAAACCACCGCTGATCTGTCCCATGCCTCCACCACTGCTGTGGGACATGGACATGGAGCTGAAGCTGTTTCAGTTAACAGGCATAGCAGCAGAAGCAGCACTGAAACTCTTAGTGAGTCCTCCTGACCAGCCGACTTCTGTGTGATCGTTCACTGGTGGCAAGAGCAGAGAACAGTGAGATGGGGTGGCAGATGAGATCCCAAATCTTTGGGAGCTGGGAACAGGAGTCCCCTCTGCCTTTTATCCTTTTGGAGAGCTGGCTTGTCCACAGAGGACTGCAGGTCAGTTGACTGAGCTAATTGGCTTGGTATGCTGGCATGCAGCCACCTTTCCCAGACTGTTAATCTCTAGACTTGCTAATGCAATGGGCTGGCAACCTTCAGGCTTATAAAGCTAACCAAGCTCTCTGTATCTTTCAGAGTGGGGATTACTGGTGGGGAAAAATATATATATTCCCTTTGGGTTTGCTTTTAACGTGCTTAATGGTTTCAGTGTCCATTTACTTTAAAGTTGATGGGACTGAAGTATCCACAAGAGTGAATCTAGAGATGTTGAAAATACTAATTTGACATGCCTTGATAAAGAAAAATCTGACTTTACTCCCCAGTTGCCAACTGTCTTGAGGTAGGAGCGACCTGTCCTGACATAGGCAAGAAGTTACACGTCTTGGTCTGTGCTCGTCTTTGCAGACAACACTTCAGCTGCACAGAGGTAAAGATGATAATTTGGATGCTTTGCTTTGCTTAGCCAAAATGCTGAATGATGAGATAGCTAAAAGTACATGGTCCCTCAGAGAGAAAAAAGCCTGACTTGTAAAAGTCCAGGACATCAGATGCGTGTTTGATACTGGACGGTGTTTAAACCAAATACCCGTTCTGTTGGTGTCAATGGAAATATGGTCCAGAGATGCCAGAGAAAGATGGGCAGGTGTTGAAGAGGACAAGCTGTTTCCTTTCCAGTAGCATGTTACGTGCTTAGATCTAGAGAGTTAACAAAAATCTAGGGTTTATTGTATCACCTTCTCTTTAAACTAGGAGTCAGCATGCACATAATGTGTGTCGCCTTTACCTCTAGTGCTTTAGCCACTCAACAGGGTTGTGTCAGAGACTGAACCAGCACCATCTGCTGTGGTAATCTCAGCCCAGTAACCTTCCTTACTCACAGCCTATGTCTGAGGACAGTGTTCTTCCCCAAGAGGATGAGTTTGCGGCTTTAATAGGTCTTTTCCATTTCTAATTATGGTAAAGATAGTTGAGACATTTTATTAGCCCCTGCAACTAGGGCATGTACGGAACAGGGTGAGCTGAAATACTTGCTTTCTTGGGAAAAACAAGATTTATATCCCTACATGACTCATCACATACAAGCGTGAAAGATTACAAGGGTTTGGGCATGATCAAGGTGGCATGAAAATGCTGAGATGCCATAATGTAGAAATTAAGATAGAAGGATGTTTTCTATAGTGTTTACTATAAAGAGGAGATATTTTCCTATCCTGTGGAAAATACCGGTGCTAAAAAGCTTTGCTTAGACAAATGGGAATGGAACATCCAACTACTCTATTCCTGTTGGATATAAGAAGTGTCCATGGAGCTGCTGTGAGCACAGAGGAAGGGTCTCAGTTCTTGTGTGTATAACTTTTGTTTACCATCAGCTCTATTCTGCTATGTCAACCACTCTTTTCCCCAAGGTCCTATAAAGTAATAGGAATTAAATGAGGATGCAACAGAATTAATTCCACATGCCTTTTATTAGACAAACACTGGGAAATGAGGTTTTTAGAGTCAAAGAACAAACAGGAGCATGACCTATTTTATATAAATAAGGACAAACAGCTTTGACTTACAAATCAAGTAACAGGTTAAGGATTGTGCACGATATGAGAGGAAACTTGGCACACACAGTGCTGATGTCTGACTTTAATAGCATCTCTTGGTTGAAGAGCTGGTGGAGGTGTACTTCATGCTGGGACTGCTTCCCCCGACCACACAGGACCCGGCTGTGCCTTGTCCGCTTACGGAGCTGAAGCCCATTCCTCCAGCACAGACTCCACCTACAACACCACTACTTCCTCCAAAGCTGAGATAATTTCCACTTCCACATCCTGTTCCTACAGCGGTTCTGGTCACAGCTGCAAGAGGAAAACACCTTCTTTACAGGCATCCACAAACAGTGGGCTCTGAGTGTCAGGGAGACAGATATACAAGTTGCCAAACTATCTTTAAAAGTTACTTACAGATATTCACTGCGCCAGCACCTTCTCCAGAGAGCCTGTTAGGGAGCAAAATGAACCAGTAAGGATTCAAGGGCAACCTATGAAGAGGAGCTAGTTTAAAAGGCAGGAGAATTTCCTTGGAATATTTTTTGTGGAAGTTGGAAGTTTGCACGGAAGGCTCCCATCTTCCCAAATAGCTAATCTTGATGGGCAATTGCTTGCCTTTAAACAGATTTCAGGTCTTCTGAATGTGGGAAGTCTAAACCTGACAAGGGTCTGCGACTCCATTGCACTTCTGGACACTGGGATGTAAAATTGCCCCCACCTGCTCTCCTCGCCCTCCAGCAGTTTCCTGTAGGTTGCAATCTCAATGTCCAGGGCCAGCTTGACGTTCATGAGCTCCTGGTACTCGCGGAGCTGGTGAGCGAGGTCAGTCTTGGCCTTCTGCAGGGCCGTCTCCAGCTCAGCCAGTTTGGCTTTGGCATCCTTGATGGCCATCTCCCCGCACTGCTCAGCATCCGCAATGGCTGTCTGCAAACTGCCGCACTGTGGAGGAAAAATAGTGGCTGCATTTCTTATCTAGAGCATAGACCAGTTCTTTGTGCCCTGAGATCATGATGCCTGGTCTAGATGCAGAAGACTTTGGGTTAACTTCTATAGGTGTGATCTTAACGACCATTGAATTGATCCATGTTCTGAGACAGGTCACAACCTGGATTTAATCTAACTCCACACCTCTTAACATCTCCTTAGGTTTTCTAATTTTGCATTAGGTTACTCTTATTGAAGTTACTGCACTAGATAAATGCTATCACTTCATTCCTGATCAGGCAGAACTCATCGAGATGCATTTATTTTTATTCCCTGGAGTTGGCTGGACGACCAAGAAGTTAGACCACAGCAAAAGTCTTACGGATTTACGCTGCCTTTTACCTGTTTCTTCACACTGTCGATTTCAGATCGCAGCCGCTGGACATGGCGATTGAGCTCGGAGATCTCCTGCTTGGTGTTACGGAGGTTGTCCCCGTGCCTGCCTGCTGTAGCCTGCAGCTCTTCGTACTGTCACAGAGAGAGGAACAACCGGTGAAGGTAAAATACATTGGGTTTAGATGCAAGTAGATTGTGGGTATGTGGGTGTTTGCACTCAGAAGTATGCATATGTTCTCGATCTCAAATTAGCACGTCCAAACTTTATAGGATTACTAAATCTGAAGACATCCTGAGTTACAAAAATCACAGTGAGACCCACCTCCCCATCTGCTTTTTTGGGAGGGAGTGTAGTTTTTCCATTGCAGAAGCCTTCCTAGGCACTCACCCTAGACTGGTACCAAGCCTCAGCCTCAGCCCGGCTCCGGTTGGCGATGTCCTCATACTGTGCTTTGACTTCTGCAATGATGCCGTCCATGTCCAGGCTGCGGTTGTTGTCCATGGTCAGGATGACTGAGGTGTCAGAGATCTGGGTCTGCATCTGAGACAGTTCCTGCAAAAGCAGCAGGTATTTTCGTGTGAGACACGAATGTTGCTCAGAAGAAGGAAACCCCCTGATTTAGAGGGTAGATCTGGATGGACAAAGTGTTTTTTCCAAGACAGTTTCAGGCAGGGTTAAAACAGCAGATGAAGTGGAAAAAGCATTGAATTATTTAGTGCAACAGAGTGGAAAATAATCAATCCTGAGCCTCTGAAGCAGGAAAGGAAGGCAAAGACATTGGAAACTGGGAAAAGAATGTAAATGCTGGTGCTTACCGCTTCATAGAGGGCTCTGAGGAAATCTATCTCCTCCATAAGGGAGTCCAGCCTGGTTTGCAGCTCTGTCCTGTTCGTGTAGGCAGCGTCCACCTCCTAGAAGAGGAAACACATCACCAAAATGAAGTTGTTTTCAGAGAAGCAGAGGAAAAGCTGAAGACTGTTTCTTGCTATGCTCACGCAGGGCTGGGAGGCACAGCATGCATGCACCCACCTTCTTCAAGATCACAAATTCGTTCTCAACAGCTGTGTGCTTGTTGATCTCGTCTTCGTATCTGCGAGATGGAAATAGAGGGTTGGTCTAGGCTTGTACAAAAGTTCATTTCATATTTTCAGGACCAGTCTTTTATTATTTTTATGTACAGTTTTGTACCTTGGTCTCTTAGCCTTATAATTTTCTGCCTGTGACTTTCAGTCATGGCAAAATGAGGCTGAATATGTCTCTCATTAAACTTAACCTGGGCCTTACTCAGAAGATTATATCAGCAACAAGGCCGCCTTTCCTTTTTTGATTGTAGAGATGCAACAGAGAGCTGGCATCTGTGGCAGCCCACCTTGCTCTCCAGGCAGACCACAAATGGATACACTTACTTGTTCTTGAAGTCCTCAGCAAGGCTTTGCAGTTTGTTCAGCTCTCCTCCCAAGTTCTCCTTGTCAGTCAGCAAGCTGTTCATCTGTCTCTTGAGGTTGTTGATGTAGGTCTCGAAGAGGGGCTCGATGTTGTTTCTGACTGTTTTGTTCCCCTGTTCTTGCAGAAGGGCCCACTTGGTCTCCAGGACTTTGTTTTGTTGTTCAAGAAATCGGACCTGGATTGAGAAAGGACATGTTTCAGAAACAGGGATTTTAGGATGATTTTCCTTAGAGATGCAAGGTACAATCCTGCAAGGATTCACTTGCTGAAGGGTAGGGGCTCTCAGCCCTTGGGTAACAACTGATGACTTATACAAGCAAACAGGAATTGCACATCTGATGTTAACGTTCCTGCTCTTTTTTTGCAAGCTCTGCTTCCTTACATCCTGTATCACCATTTTCCCCCCTGTTGGCTGGTTTCATCTCAGCATTAATGCGAGGGATGAATGGTCACAAAGCTGGAACCCCTCAGGTTTTATTCCCAGGCTGCTGATGTTAGAAGTGGCAGCACAAGAGCAGCAAAATTGCTGATAAAGATGTAACTTGTCCTTGTCTGTGCTTCCCCACTAAAGAATCAGCACAGCATAACCAAGAAATCTTTTGTCTCACCTTGTCGATGAAGGAGGCAAATTTATTGTTGAGGTTTTGAATCTGATCCTTCTCCTCCTTGCGAATACTCTGGATGCTGGTGTCAATCTCCAAGTTGAGAGGTTTCAGAAGGCTCTGGTTGACTGAAACTTCATGGATGCCCCCAGCTGCAACAACAGGCAATCCAGGGCCACCCATGCCACCACCAAACCTGAAGGCACCATCAACTGCACCACCAAAACCACAGGGGATACTAGCGCCACCACCAAAACCTGCAGGTCCGTAGAAGCCACCACCTCTTCTAGCTACAGAGATCCTCTTGCATCCACCAAGACTGTAGAGGCTCCTGCTTCCAAAACCTCCAGCCAGTCTTCCATATCCAGCAGTGGTACTGCAGCTTCCACCTTGGGATGCAGATCGTAAGCAGAAGCTGGTGCTACTGGCATTTGGGATGAAGGCAGAGGTAGCACTGAAACCAATTTTGCTCTGGTTCCTTGCAGCACACTGGCGAGACATGGCAGCTGATGTGAGCGGGATGGGAGAAGTAGAAAGAATAAAGCAGCAAGGAAGTGGATGAAGGCAGGAAGGTGAAGCTGTGCTCCCCAGGCTGGGACTGGCCCTTTTATACCCATACTAGCTGGAGATGGGTCTGGCGTGGTGCTCATCTTACTGATTAACTGGGCTCGGCACACCCAGCAGCAAAGCGGACGGTGAGTTCACCGTGAGCACAAGCAGCTAGGAAGCACTCACAACGTGCAGGAGTTGCATTTTTTTTGTAATGGTCATGATCTGGCTGTTGAAATATCTGAGAAAACACTAAATACTGCCTACTCAACTCCTTTTTGCAGCCATCCCTTTCTCACTCCCTCCTTTCACCTCTGCAGGAGATGGTTCCCCATGTTGGGCAAGCACTCACTCCTCTCTATTTCAAGGATGAATCAATCCATCTGTTGTGTAAAGGTACGTTATTTCATAGTGCGGTGGTCCGAGGCCTGAGAAATCTGTTATTGTGGGTCTATGTTTTCCTGCTGCTGTGGTTTTGAGTAAACCCTAGCATGGCATCAGCACCTCAGGCTCTGACTTGTTGGAAATTCTGGGCTCTCATTCTCATGCCCAAACAAGAGTCGTTTAAACTAGAACTGATACAGAAGGGAGAAAGAGGTGATGGAGGGAAAGGCAGGATGGTGATGGGACATCAGTGGAAGTCTGGGACCAGCAACTGTCAAAAAAGAGCTGGGGAGCAGGAAGGACATGTAGGGTAGTTTTGGGAATGGTATTTTCAGACCTTTTTTTTCTGCGAAAAGTATCTATGTTTCATCCTGATTCAGACTGACAACAAATGATGAAATCTCGAAATGTGACCTGGGAGAGAGTTTCCATTGGCTGTGATGACACAAAACCTGAGTTGGCGATTTCTCAGGGCTTCACCTTCACAGATTTTTGGGCTGTTTCCTGACTCATGGGGTGACCTTGTCTCTACACGATGTGAAGCCTGTTCCCAGGCTGCCTTCTCTATGTCTGTAGTCTCTCCCCTCCGATATCTCTTACTCACGAGGAAACTCAGTGCTTGTGATCCGAGCTTACAACATCCTTCAAGACAACTCCCTCTGTTATTCCGCATAGCACCCCGGAAAACTCAAATAGTGCATTTCTGTGCACTGTTGTGTACTGTGTGCTAGCACTTGTTCTGGTTTTGTTTGGTGGGGGGGCTACGGCGGCAGCTCCTGTAAGAAGCTGCTGGAAGTTGTTTCCGCTTTGTCCAGTGGACTCGACCGGGCCTAGGGCAGACCCACTGCTGGCCAGGGCCGAGCCAATGGTAGCAGAATGTTCCATGATAACGCCTCTGCGATAACATATTTAAAAAGGGGGAAACAGGAAAAAAAAAAAAAGAGAAGAGAAGATGTGAAGAAGCTGAGCAGGGGCAGAGAGGGGGAGGCGCAGGCATTGTGGGCCTTGCAGGCCTCACCCTCTGGCCTCCCGCTGCGTGGCGTCTGGGCCCGACTTGGCCCGGCCCAGCTGCAAGAAGTGGAGAGGAGATGAGATGTGAAGAGAACCTGAGAGGCATTTGCCTGCCTGTTGTGAAGGATTTCTGGTGAGAGGAACGGCTGCAGACACCAAGGTCAGTGTAGAAGGAGGGGGAGCAGTAATGCGGCTCCTGGCCAAGATTCCTCTGCAGCCCGTGGTGACGACCATGGTGAGGCCGGCTGTGCCCCTGCAGCCCGTGGAGGCCCATGGAGGAGCAGAGATTCCCCTGCAGCCCGGGGAGGACCCCACGCCAGGGCAGGTGGGTGCCTGGAGGAGGCTGTGGCCTGTGGAGGGCCCCATGGGGCAGTCGTTCTGGCGGGACTACCCTGTGGAAGAGATGACCCACGCCGGAGCAGTTCATGAAGGACTGTGGCCCCGTGGGTGGGACCCCACGCTGGAGCAGAGGAGGAATGCGAGGAGTTCTTCTCCCAACAACGAAGCCGCGGCATAAAGTGACACATGATGAACTGACTGTAACCCCCATTCCCTCTTCCCCGCTGTGCTGCTTGGGCCCAGGAAGAGGGAGGGGTGGGGGGTGGTTATCTTGTTCTCTCTCTCATTATCCTGCTTTGGTTTTAATAATAAATGAATAGTTTTCCCCAAGTCAAGTCTGTTTTTCTCATAATGGTAACTTTAAGGATCTCTCCCTGTCCTTATCTCGAACCTCGAGCCTTTTTCCTGTGTTATCTCTCCCTGTTCCCTCAGAGGGTGGGGGCAGCGAGAGAGAGACTGCGTAGTCTGGTCCCCATCGGGGCTGAACTACGACACACTGTACGCATGGGCACTTATCCCAGAGCAGGCCAGATGCTTGAAAGTAACTCCTGGTGTCTTGTCTGGATACCTAGGGATGGACACGCTTCTCTCGGACCCTGCAGTGCTTTGGTTTTGCCGAGGTGTGTCTCTTGTGGGTGCCCATGCCCAGGCTGAGTACCTGCTTATCAGAGGAGGCAGCAGCCCACCTGCAGAGCATTGCTAGGAAGTTGTGGCTTTTCCCGGCTGTTGAAAAGACGCACAGGCACCAGGGCAGTTGATCGCAGATGCATCTTTCAAGTGCGCACTTGTGCTTGCTGTTTTACACACAGAAACTGCACAGTCAAGTGAGTTTGAATAGAAGGTCCCCAGAGGGTAATTTGCAGATCCCTGTCATCTGTTTTTGCCTTTCCGCCATACTTTTTTTTCATTTTCCTCTCTATTCTTCTAATGTTTCCATACCCATCTTGGAACAAAGCTAAAATACATGTTGTGGGAGTGTTTCAGCTACTGTGCGTTACAACAAGCAGCAGTTTTTAAGAGAGAAGAGCTTCTGTGACTAAGGTACCAACTGTCCTAAAGAATTCTATAAAACATTGTGGGTAGCAATAAGCAACCAGGTCCCTCCACGCATTGCAGATTCAAGTCCCTGAGTGCAAGCACCATTCATTTCATTATGACTAAGATTTTAATCAGGGCTGTGCAGGAATTAACAAGGACTGTCCTCTCCCACTGCCATCCCTACATTTGTTTAACCTCCAGCAGGACTGGATGCAGGAGGTTACGTACGTGGTGACCAGAGTCTTGTTCTGGAACAAGGACAGCTGTACATTGGTCACGTATCCAGAGGTGCAAACCTTTGCCACAGTGGTTTTTTATATCTTGCTTAGAAAGGGATGCCCTAGGAGAACAAATATTCTGGCCCCAGCCTGTCCTGGGCTAGATGAAGGGCTTTATAATCCCTGTGCTATGAACCAGGTGCTGATGCAATGGATGGCATCCGCCTGACATGCCTGTTGGCTATGTATGTTACGTCCACTTTGGGGCAGCAATGAAGAAGACCATTACTTAACCTTGCCCAGGCTGCTATTCACAAGGATAATATTGCTTCTTCCCAGGAAGTCTCTGTGAGGATTCAGCAGGGAGAGGTGGTGGAGCAGGAGTGAAGAGCCGCAGCAGACCTGTAACCAAGGAGGTTCTCTGAGGGATACATAGAGGAACATGCAGAGTTCAGAGCACCCCGGAAAATTTTAGGAAACTGCTGCTCTCAAAGGAAAATCTGAATACCTTCTGTCATTCAGGGACTGCCAGTTCCCCTTTATTCGCCAATCTCTTTGAGTATTTTCCTAAGAATGCTTACCTACCCATTCCTTGAGCTTACTGAAATACATGGAGCGAGGGTGGGGACTTTTTTTCTCGTCACATCTATTTGTTCAACTAATCTTCCAGTCATGAGATCTGTCACTCTGTAGATTTCAGCAAGATGATGCTCTGCTTTCACTTCTCAGCTAATTTCTCCCGATTAGTCAGAACCACATCTAAAATTCCTACACCTCCTCTGGTTTTCCTCCACCTTCTCAAAACAAGATCTTGTCTCCAGTGTATTATAGGAATATGAAGAAACATTGCATCTTGTAGACTTCCACTTTCCAACAGGTATCCCATTCTTATAGAACCATAGAATGGTTAGGGTTGGAAGGGACCTTCAAAGGTCATCCAGTCCAATCCCCCTGCAAGGAGCAGGGACATCCCTGACTAGATCAGGTTGCTCAGAGCCTCATCCAGCCTGGCCTTGAACGTTTCCAGGGATGGGGCATCCACCACCTCTCTGGGCAACCTGTTCCAGTGTTCTATAACTCGCATGGTAAAAAAATTTTTCCTAATATCCAATCTAAATCTACCTCTCTCTGTCTTAAAACCATTACCCCTTGTCCTCTCACAACAGGCCCTACTGAACAGCCTCTCCCCATCTTTCTTGTAGGCCCCCTTGAGGTACTGGAAGACCGCTACAAGGTCTCCCCAGAGCCTCCTCTTCTCCAGGCTGAACAGCCCCAACTCTCTCTTATAGTCAAAGAAGAGAGAAGATCAGCATTGAGACCCAAGATAAACACCTAATACAGCATGGCCAGTGCTCTGAGAAGAAAGGGAGTGCTTTCTACCTGCTCGTGTTTGTGCTGCTGGCACCTGCACTTAGGTGAGACAGCGCACAGCAAATGGGGTTTTGAGATGGACTGATATAATTGAACAAGCCGGGTGGTTGCTCTGACTCCCCTGGTAATTAGTTCCCTATTGTTATAACTTCATGCAGGTACATCACACACTTGGCACTGCCCTTTATACCCCTCGGGAGCCAGGCTGTTAGATGTTGTATTGGCTGGAAGCTGCATAGTAAATGAATCTTAGACCTTTTCCCCTGTGCCCAGCTCTTGCCTTGACGTGCCCTGCGTTTAGCTTCCAGGTATTTTACTTGCACCGTGGGGAGAACATTGAAATCAATGGCAAAGCTTCCTTTGGTGCTTCGCTGTGCCTGGGTGTTTTGGCTGCTAATGGAGAGATTCGGGAAATGTGAATGAGGAGCAAAAATCTGTACCTTTAACTGGGCAGGGCCCTAGGGAAAGTGATTGTTATCTGCATTTGCATTTACTGTTCCATGTCTTTAATTAAAAGGCCCACACAATAGAATAAATTACATAGGCATTTTTATTAGACAAACTCCAGAAAGTGAAGAGAGACAAACAGTCATGGGACACATTTTATATACAAAAAATGCTGAGCTGTAAGAAGCAAGTTGCAGATTTAAAACAGCTGGACTCATGTTCAGTAGCAGAGCCCTACATGACACGTACTAGACAACACAGCTGAGAGAGTTCGGAAAGTGAGGCTCCTGTGTGACAAGACATGGAGCTTAGGTGGCCCTCGTTCTGTTGACCCCAACCATGCTTCAGTGAAGGACCAGCGTTAAGGTGTTTTCTGGTGAGCGAAGGCATCCGAAGGGAAACTTTTAGCTTCTGTAACTTCTTCTGGTGGAGGAGGTTGAGACGAACTTCACGCTGGAGCTGCTGCCACCTCCGAGGGTGGTGCTGCTAACCCCGGGACCGCTCGCACAGCTGAAGCTGTTCCCCATATTGCAGATTCCTCCTCCCATGCTAAGATTGCTTCCTCCTCCATATCCCGTTCCCACAGTTGTTCTGGTCACAGCTGCAAGAAGGAGAAGGAAACGTTTTCAGTTTCTCTGGGCATTTGCCTCTTGGTGCAGAGACACACTAATGCTTAAATGAGGCAATTGCTTATATTTTAGAGACTTACAGATATTCACTGGGACGCCATCTCCAGCCAGCCTGTTAGGGGACAGAACACAGCAAAGTAAGAGGTCTTTTGATAGTGGGGGGAAAAATAGGGTACATTTCCTAGAGACCTTTGAGAAGAAAAATTAAAACTTGGTGTGATTCAGGGATGCTTCCTGCAATGTTATTTCCATTAACTAGGACAACCTTCCCTCTGCCTGCCCCCTCATGCCCTGTTTAGTGTTTCTGAAATGCTGAGCATCTCCAGTGTTCATGTTACTTTGCTCCTTCAACATCAGGACTAGAAAGGTTGTCTTTCACACCCACCTGCACTCCTCGCCCTCCAGCAGCTTCCTGTAGGTCGCGATCTCGATGTCCAGGGCCAGCTTGACGTTCATCAGCTCCTGGTACTCGCGGAGCTGCCGGGCCAGGTCTGCCTTGGCCTGTTGCAAAGCATCTTCCAGCTCAGCCAGTTTGGCTTTGGCATCTTTGAGGGTGAGCTCCCCACGTTCCTCAGCATCTGCGATGGCTGCTTTCAGATTTGCACACTATGGAAGAGAAACCTCCAGTCAAATTCCCCATACAAGACCTTGACTTGTTCTTTGTCTACCCTGAAATTACAAGAATTTATTCCAGCACCATCAGCTTAACCAGCTTAACGAGTGAGAGTTCCATTTTTGAGATAAAAAGAGTGACACTAAGCAAGCAAAACTTGCCTAGATTGCCTCTGATGTTTTCCTTCCTCTCCCTTGCAAGTCCAGGGGGGCTGGGGGCGGGGGGGGGGGGGGGTAAATTGGTTAAAACTATGGGGTTTGCTGCTTGTTACCTGTTTCTTCACGCTGTCAATTTCAGACCGCAACCGCTGGACATGGCGATTGAGCTCGGAGATCTCCTGTTTGGTGTTACGGAGGTCATCTCCATGCCTGCCTGCTGTAGCCTGCAACTCTTCGTACTGTCACAGAGAGAGGAACAATCAGCCAAGGTAAAAAATCCATTGTTTTTGAAGTAACACAGGTGTCTGAAAGCGTGGGTCCCTCGTCGAGTTCAGACTAGCAGCTGGGGTGCTGCTGTGCAATATGCAATATTTGAGAAGATTTTGTTGGAAGAGTTATTCTTTATCTGTTCAAGACAAGAGATGAAGATAACAGAAACCCTCAATTTTTTCACCTTGGTTTGGTACCAGGACTCTGCTTCAGCCCGGCTTCTGTTGGCAATGTCCTCGTACTGCGCTTTGACCTCTGAGATGATGCTGTCCAGGTCCAGGTTTCGGTTGTTGTCCATGGTGAGAACAACAGAGGTGTCGGAGATCTGTGTCTGCATCTGAGACAGCTCCTGCAAAGTGCACGGGGGATTAGGAGAGCTAATTCACTTGGGAGATGCCTTTTCGTCCTTTCAGATGAACATGCAGAGCTGGGAGAGGCTACAGATTGTTATCTAAACAGCTAAGACAGTTGGTATAACTCTAAAGAGGTAAAGGATTTAGCATCTCCTGGGGGAAGAAATTACAGGCTTTCCAAGGAAAGAAGGGAGGGAAGCTCTTAACTGAGAGCTGAAATCTCTTTGGGAGGTGGTTGTACTCACTGCTTCGTAGAGGGCTCTCAGGAAATTAATTTCTTCAGTCAGTGCATCTACCTTGGCTTGTAGTTCCACCTTGTTCATATAGGCAGCATCTACATCCTGGACGAGAGATTTAGGTCATGTCTTTTAAATGCTATTAGCAAGTCAGGAGCACACGTATTTCTGCAATAACAGTCCAGGGAATACACCATAAAAAAAGCTTTTGGAATATGAATGGATGGATTTGGGAATGAATAGGAGATCAGAGCTCTACAAATAATCATCGGGTGGTATTCTGTAATTTGCCCTCACCTTCTTGAGTGTCACAAATTCATTCTCTGCAACCGTACGCCTGTTGATTTCATCTTCATACCTAGTGGAGGGAGACAGAAGGAGCATTTGTTTAGGCAAGTAACAGATGGGGGTGATTTTAATTTGCTGGAATGAACTTCCTTAAGAGCATTTTGCATACAATGTTCTTTTCTCCTACAGAGCATCTGAATAAAAAACCGTGAGCTTGTTCCTAGGCTAAACTAGTTAAAACAAGTACATTAAAAAATTTAAAGAATCTGTTCTTTTTTTTTTTTTTCTATTTCTGGCCATTAGTCATATTCCTTGTGCCTGTCTTAAGCAAATTAAGCATTCTGGCCTGGAACTCTCAGACCTACTACGTATTTTTTTTTTCTCAGTAGGTAATTTTGTTAATAAGTCTTTTATCATATGCTAAATTATTCCCTAAATGTTTTTGTATTTGGATCTGTTACTCCGTTACTGTTTATCTTGAGAAAATGTCACAGCCTTCAGTGTCAGGAATTTCTGTGTCCCGGATTCTACAAGATCCCCCAGTTGGCTTAAGGGTGTTGAAAGGAGAAAGGCTGCACCTACCTAGGTAAGCAGGCTGCTAGCTCAACAGACTTACTTCTTCTTGAAATCCTCGACCAAGTACTGTGTGTTGACAAGTTCTCCTTCCAGCCTTCCCTTGTCGCTCAGCAAACTGTTCAGCTGCATCCTGAGGTTGTTGATGTAAGTCTCAAAAAGTGGCTCCAAGTTGTTCCTAACTGTTTTCATCCCCTGCTCCTGAAGCAGGCTCCACTTGGTTTCCAGCACTTTATTTTGTTGCTCAAGGAATCGGACCTGCAAGCAGAAATATCCTGAAGACGTTTTGAACAAACAGAGATTCTGGAGAGCTTTCCTCGCAAATGAGGGACCTCAGTCCTAGCTGAGGTGATGAAGTACTCTTTCTAGCTGATTTTCATAGCCAAATTCTCATCTGGTAGAAGAAGGAATTTGCTATTTGATTACAAGGGCACTGCTCAGTATTGCGAACAAACTCTGGAATGATTAAGGATTTTCTTTCACTATGTTTCCCCTTCATTGCTTTGCTAAATCAAGACAAGGTGCATGCATTTTGTGTGAAGACTGCATGCAAGAATCAGATAAGAGCAAAACAGGGTTTGTACTCTTACTAAGAAAACAATAGTAAAGTGCAATTTCTTGGCATTTGGTATAGCTCCCTCCCCCCACAAAATCTCAAAGATAATATAACGGTTTCCTTGGAACCAAAGAGGAGCTGCTCAACCAGAACAGAAATCAAGCAGATGCTGTTGTACACTTAATACAATTAACAATGAAATGAAGTGGACAGTGTCGAATCAGATTTTGCTGTTTTGAACTAACAGTCCAAACATGCTGGTACTGTTGCAGTGCAAGCTTTACATGCCTCTGAGGAAAATTCAAGTAATGAAAAGCTTGCTTCTCCCTAATGCCAATTCATGTGATCCCTTTCTTGATAATTTTAGATGGGTTGCTTGCATCTTACTTTAATCGTCTCAGAAACTGTTATTACGGCTTCTATAATGCTCAATGGAGAGAGCCCAACATCTCTAGAAGGATGAGATTGTCTTCTAGAACTTTCTTTCTTCACTGCCTATGAGATGTCAAGCAGCAAATGAGGAGGACCTTGAATACTGGAGGGTTAATTCGTAGTAACCACTATGTAGCAGGTACGACTCCCTGGAGTTTCTGGGGAATGGACATCTTCCAGTCTCGTTCCTCACTTCTATTTCTTCTTGATCAGCTTATGTGCTCTTAAAGCAGCTAAGAAAAGTCCCCATCAAAAAATCAGGACAAGTTATTTAGAGAAGCTTATGTCTCACCTTGTCAATGAAGGAGGCAAATTTATTGTTGAGGGTTTTGATTTGTTCCTTCTCCTCCTTTCGGATCCTTTGGATGCTGGGGTCAATCTCCAGGTTGAGAGGTTTGAGAAGGCTCTGGTTGACGGAGACTTCGTGGATGCCCCCAGCTGGGAATCCAGGGCCACCCATGCCACCACCAAATGCACCATATCCATAGCCAAGGTTAGCTGGCATGCCAAAGCCACCACCGTACACACTACCAGCGCCACCACCAAAACCTGCAGATCCATAGAAGCTACCACCCCTTCCAGCCACAGAGATCCTCTTGCATCCACCAACATTGTAGAGGCTTTTGCTTCCAAAGCCACCACCAACCCTAGCAAACCCACTGCCAGCATTGCAGCTTCCGACCCGGGTGACGGAACGTGAACTGAAGCTGGTACGGCAGGTGTTCGGGACGATAGCCGAAGCAGCGCTGAAGCCACTTCTTCCCCTCTGAATCCTCACAGTGGACTGGCGAGACATTGCTGGCTTTTGGGTTGGGATGGATACTACAGCAAGAATAAAGGAGCAAAGGTGCTGCCTGGAGCAAAGAGTAGGAGGGAAAGGAGAAAGATGAACCTGTGCTCTCCACGGGCTCAGGAGAGCCCTTTTATGCATTTATGAGACTGGGATGGGTTTGATGAGGTGGATCATCTTTCTAATTAATTAAGCTTGGCATGTCCAACAACATTCTGGAGAGTGAACTCACTCCGCACACACGCCCTTCTGAAATAATATAACCAAGTTCTGAGCAACAGTGGTATTGTTTGGGAATAACTGTCGCCTTCTGCCGTCTTTGTAGACAGCCAGACTCTTTGCCATATCAAAGCGTTTGAAAGTTGCAATGAGTCATGTTGTGCACAGGGAGGAAAACACCGTTCAAAATGCATGTCACTCAACACCTCTGTCATTTGAAAACTTCATCCCTCGGGATTGCTTTCGTCCCTTTTCTGTTCACAAGCAGGGTTTTGAAAAGTTACAGTCCCTTGTGTTCTAGGAAAGGGGTCTGTGTTGGGCAGAGTGTTTAACATCAAGCCCTGCAGTAAATTGTTCTGTCCTGGGTTTTTGTGATCTGTACTGCGTGGTCCTTTCTATGCCACTACAACATATCTGCAGAAATAGTTTTGCTTCCATCCATATACAGGCTCAGCTCTCTGAGCTGATCTCTTCTGAAAATTCTGCTTCTGCAGACTTATTCTTCTGTCACTAAAGAAAAAAATACAGGAATGAAAATGAAATGTTTTGACAAGGTCTTTTGTTCATGCTTGGATTTTGACAGCTGACATTGAGCCCTATCACAAATAGCTGTGCTATTGAAGGCTTGGACTTTGGTATTTTGGCGAGATGGAAACAAACAAACAAACCGCCCAAAAGAAAAAAAAAAAAGAGACAGAGAAAAAAGAGGGGGAAAGATTGTGGGAATGGGAACTGCTTTACTGCTTTGAATCCACTGGCTCTATGGAAATTGAGTGCTCCGGGGCTGTTCCCAACTCACCGTTTATAAACACGATGTAGTTTCCCAATGATTTAATCAGCTCTTTCAGCACTGCACATCTGAAAGTATGATCCTGCCTGCTTGAATCCACTAGGAAAGTGCTCTGCAGGATTCTCTCTTCCCAGATCCACAGCAATCTGGACACAGTAAGACATCCTGGATCTGTCCTTTCTCAGCCGTGGGTACTAGCACAGCCCTTTGCTTAGCGTTTAGCATGGCAGACAGTTTGAGTATCAAGTCGAATAGAAAAATGCGAAAAATAATTCATTTTGAGAGACAGCATTTCTGGCCCTCATTGTGTTTCAGGTTCAGGAAAAGATGATTCATACATAATTTATTTATACAAGAGAGTGAACTTGAAAATGCATCGCCCCCCACCCCGACAGCTTCCTCTCGTGTTGTCTGCAAGTCTGAGCAGCTGCTGGCTGCAGTGCAGGAATAACGTAATACGGAGGAATCACCTCGGTGGAGGGGTGTTCTGCTTCAATCTGCCCCTGTCTTGCAAAGTAGCTGGGTAAAGGAAACTCCCAGAAATACTTTATGTCCCCATGGTTTCCCCAGCTGCTTTCTTTCAGATTAATTGCATTTGCAATTGAGTTTTCAAATGAAGGAGGAAAAAATACCAATTGTTAGTTTATTTTGGTGTGTATTACAAGACTGAGCTTTTATCGTAAGGAAGGCCTTAATCCTGCAATTTTTGCCCAGCGAGGTTGTCTCATTGGGTCTGACTGTCTGCACATTCACACCCACGGGAACTGGAAGTAAATGGACTGCAGCCAGTAGGTCTGCTTCCAAAAGGCAGTGGATTATTGATCAGCTGGTTTTTGCCCACCAGTTGACAGACACCATGACTTGCATCCATGAGATTGATTTCTCTGCCACGTGGCATGTTTGATTCATATAGATGCAAGTCCCAGATTGCAAGATATTCAAAGGCAGGTGCAAGTTGTGAGCCTTCTTAAATGCCTATGGCTCCTTTAGGAATTGCTCCCTCAGGTACTGTCCATCTTACCTCACTATGACTGTCTGAAAGCTTTTCTATATTCTTGTGTAGTCAGTGGAGATCACCACCAAATGGCAGATTCTCTCATCCCAAGGTAGGCGGATGGAGAGACACCTGAAGATGGCTTTGCACCTTCACCAACGCTAAATGGGTAGACAAGATGGCTGACTCAGGGTGTGCAGAGTTAGCCAGGCTGAAACCCACCCTTGATTACTAATGATGTGATGCGTCAGTACTTTTATTTTTCCCCTCAGGCTCCTTTTACATATGAAACTTGTCTTTTTTGGCTAAAGAATACGCCAACTGCTTTGGAGTCCATTGTTAATAATAGTAATAATACAGCTCCTCCAACCAAGTAAAAAGAAATTAATTTCTTTCCATTTCACATTTGCACTAGGGTGGAGGTGATGTGGTTGTCACTCATCTGGAAGGAATTTGAGAGGTAATTACAAAAGGCAGAACTGTGAGCACAAGGAGCTGTAGCTACAGGTTTTGGGGTATGGGGTGATGGCAAGGGGGCCCCCACCCTGCTCTGTTGATGAAACACAGGGTTTCCAGGTAGCTCCTGGGGGAGTGTCTCCCATGCACCCTGCAGCTCCAGGCATGTAATGAATTTGCTGCTCTGATGCAGATAGCTTGCTCTGATATAGACTTTTCCTCCTCCGCCAGAGGATAACGCTTGTCCTCACTCAAGCTGCTCTGTAGTTTTTCCTCCTAATCAAACAAAAAGAGCTGAGTTTGGGCAGGTCCCACCAGGTGAGAGCCGCCCTCTCGTGACAGAAGCCATGCAAGATTGAGTGGGCTCTTAAGCATTTTTCTTCCTTCCCCCTCCTTATTTCTTCCTACCAGGCTGAGCAGAGGAGGCAGGCAGCAGCGAGTGCAAGTCCCAGACCAAGAGGCAGGAGATCCTCTACACCATGTTGTAAACCTGGGAGTAAAGTCTTGGCAGAATTTGGTTCTGGCATCATGCTGATGTCAAGGTAATAACTCTCCTTAGAGACTAGGAAAGTGAGTTCTAACTCTGCCAGGGCAATAAAGCCAACTCCAGTCCCTTTAGTGGGAAATTTGAACCATTTTCTGTGAACCCATCCAGCAGCTTTTCATCACCTCATCTCCATCTCTCTGCACCGCTGTTCCTCTCCAGCATCCTCCTCAGAAGCCTTTGTCTGATGATGGATGCCCTTTCTCAGACAAGGCTGAAATTTTTAGATGCACCTCTGTGTGTTTTGTTTGCAAAAATACATATATTTGTAAAATAAAAGTGTGTCTTAGTAACTTGGGTTGGTTCACCTGTGCTGCCTAATCTCAGTTTAATTATCAGTAAAGTCAAGGCTGTAATTTAGGTTAATTGCTTAAATTAAAGCCTTTGGGTTAAACTTGGGCTGCTAACCTAAATTTAAACCCTACTCATTTTCACTGTAATTTACTATTTCATCCCAAGTTAATGAAGTCCTGCTGGTCACCCTGAGCTTTTTCCATGGAGGACCAACTCACAGCATCGCTGTGCTGTGGGTACAGGGACCTCTTCGAGACCTCCTGAGTGGGAGATGAGTGTCCATGAATCTCATTTCCTGAAGGGATGAATTAGGATGATCTCCTCAGAAGCTTTCCCATAGGTGTTGCCCTGTGATGGGTGTTGCAGTCCTTTGAGCCTGTTCCCAGCAGTATCTGGAGGCCAGTCAGCTTTAAGTACTAGATGACTTTGAAGTGTAGGTGTGACCTGCTTTCTTCAGATAATTGTTTTCTGGGCTAGCACAGAGACACCGATGCAACTCAGGGTTTTGGGATAATGTTGCCTTCATTTCGGCTGTTGTTGCCAGATGCTTTATACAGAGCAGGGAGGTCTCGTTTCCCCCCATGGCTTGTTGTATCTTGAAGGAGCCTCTGACCTTAGGGGTGGGTATTAGACCTTGTTTATCCTCTTCTGCATGCAGTACTGGTGCTTAGATGGTGGTACCTGAAGAAACCTAAATATCCCAAATTGTGTAGTAATGCTTTCTGAGCCTGAGGAGGGCTACTGGTGCTGTGATCTCCACTGAGCTCCTCATGGAAAGAAAGGTCTTTCAACATTGAAGGTTATCTCAGCAGTATTGTAGCATCTTGTCCTTTCTCATGGCTCCAGGATATGTCTTTTCTCCCGATAAAAACCGAGCCCTGGAAACGATATTGCTGGAAAGTCTGATTGTTTTGGATGAGCTCTATGCCTGCACGTGGCATGTCCCTCAGCCTCATCCTGCACTGAGCACTGCTCCTGCTTCAAGTTGCCTTGCAAAGAGCCATAGAGCTTGTGTCAAGTTTAGTTTCTCCCTAGTGAAACAAACTGGATCCACTCAATGCTATTCTCAGCACTGATAAGGTAAACAAGGATTATTCGTGTGTCCTGGAAAGTGTACCCAGTTGCAGTGCACCGGTTTTACGGGGCCTCTTGTTTATTTACCGTGCAGTGTGGTACTGCACTGCACATGAGCCTGGAGGTCCCTGCTGCTGTCTTGCGGCACTTGGCATCGCGTGCAGCCAGACTCTGATCTCCAGCCGCTCTTGGTAGTGGGATGTTGCTGCCCAGTTTAAATAGCAACTGAACATGCCTAGCTGGGAATATTGTTCTGCTGCTGGTTTTGCTGCATCCTGTGTTACCTCCCCTGAAGCCATTTCTTGCCTTATTCCATCTGCAGGCTGTGTAAACCATTTGCAAATTAAAACAAAATAGTTTTCTTTGATACAAATTCTGCTTTTGAGTCAAAAAGCTGCAAAGTTTCACTTGAGAAATGCTAAGAGAAGATGTTTCAGCATTCCAGAAACAGAATCTTTCCCACAGGAAATGTTGAAATTAAATGTTTTTTAAAAAAAAAAAAATAAATCACATAATGTTTAAGTTGCCAGCTAAAATTACTTGTCAGGTTTGACTTGAATATGTGAGTTTTTCAGGTCTCTGCATATCAGAAGAAGGTAACTAGAAGACGACTTTTTGCATCTCTGTCTGCTTTCTCAGAAAAGAGATGTCAAGGTGGGCTCTTAAAACACGTCCCATGGAAACAGAAAAGAGGCTGATAGCTGCTCAGTGCTTTTTCCGCCTCGGTAGCATCCTCACCCTCAGACCACAGGAGAAGGACTCGACAGCAGCCTGTGGCTCCAGACTGACAGAGGCTGCAGAGATGCCCAGCTGCTGCAGGGATGGGTAAGGGCTTGGCAGCATGGCTCACAAACAAGTTTGGTGGAGGGTTCGGTGGTGGTGGTGGCCCATGTATTTGCAGCTGAAGGCACAGCAACATGTTGCATTCATTTCTGTAAAAAACAAAACAAAACCCCTTTATTTTTGACAGTTGCAGTAATTAAAAAAGAAAAAAAAAGACACCAAAATATAGTTTAGCAGCAACAGCCCAGTTGGGATGCAGTGCCTGTTACAAATGCCTCTGTTTTGCAAGCTTCACTTTATTTCCTCAAAGCAGTCTAAGAAACATGTTCAGATGCTTGAAAAATGATGCAAACTGTTAAGTGGATGCAGCCCAGCCCATTCACCCTTCACAAAACCTCCTCTGGTGCAAACAGGCTGCCCGGACTTTCCAAAGCCATCAATTCCTTGCCCCTTCCCATGCACCAGAGGGGAGACTCCTGGATGTCAGCCCCACCATAGGATCATAATGGCTTCCAGCCCTTGCAGGATGGCACCATGCCTTTCTCTTGCTCTGGGCCCCCACCTGCTGGAGACACCATCCTGGATTGACCGGTGCTTGCACACCTCTGAGCAGCATGATGAGTGCGCAAAGTCCCATTGCCTCGGGAGCTCAGAGGTGTTTCCTTGTTGTGACCACTCCGGCACACTGTGCATGAGGTGCTTTTGCCTTCCCGACATGGCTGATGTCCCCCTCTCTCACTCCCTGGAGTCCTGCCTGGGTTCACCCCCAGCTGGAGTTTGCAGGGGATTAGGAGTGGGTTGGTGGGCACCAACCAGTCTCCTTTTGGGGCCAAGATCCCCAATTGGCTGCAGGTCCTTCCTGGGCTGCTCCCCTCCTGCCCTGGCCCCTTTCCTCACTCTTGGTTCATGCTCCAACTCCTGTCTTTGGGACTGGGTTCCAACCTTGCACCTTGCTTCCCAGTCACTGCTGCTAGGAATTGTGCATGGCCCTACATCCTCTCAGGGAGCAAGAGCCAGGAGATGCCCACAGAGCCACAGGAGGGAGCCCGGGAACAGCGTGGGAGCTTGGTGAAACCCTCCATCCAGACAGGTCTTTGAAACCTCCCTGGGGCAGTGGGGGGGTTGGATGGCAATTGGGAGGCTGGATTCTGCGGGCACCTTGAAAGACCTCAGGTTCATTCAAAATGAAGCTGAGGCCTCGAAACAGCCCTTCCAGAGGAGCAGACAGGATATTTAGTGTATTTGCCTGTGCTAGGGTAACCTCGATGTGCAGATATTGGGAGCTTTGCCCTTTGCCCACCCCTCTTCGCTTGTGCTGCCCTCCCTTCAACTGCTCTTCTGGCTAGGGTGATGTTTGGCTGGTCCATCCCCTTCACTGTTCAATGCTGTTCTCGCTGTATCCTTACCGTGGTCTTAATGCTGGAGCTGGGCTCCTCTGCTGTAAGAGTTCCTCTTGTTTGCATTGTTAACAACGGCCTGGCTGAGCCATGCCCCACGTGCTAACTCATGAATCCCAACTAAACTGTTGGGAATCATCTTCCTTTTCCCAATCCCCTGCTCTTTCTCACTTCTGCAGTGACAGGCAGAAAGGGCAGTTCTGCAGTTAACCACCGTGTTGGGCTTCATCCAGCTTTGGCTCAGCCCTGAGGCAGCTTTTCCTCCCTGTGCCTCAGCTCACTGTCCATCCCACCCTTCCTTCCATGTTCCACAGCCTGTCCCAGAGCTACGCCAGAGCCTGAGTCCTAAAACTGAGGGTTTTTTCCTCAAGGCAATGGTCCTTTCTCATGAACTGCCTCCAGAGAGTCCCCGCTGCAGCGGGGCACAGCAGGCATCAGTACCCAGATCAGCGGAGAAGAAACGCTAAAAAGCAGCAGATTTTAAAAATGACAAATGCTCTTTATTGAACCATACAGTATGGTAGGTTTGGAAGTGAAGAGGCTGTAGCTGTGAGGAGAAGGAGTTAGAGATCAGTGTGGCAATTCATATACACAGAAAGCAATAACCTTTCCCACAGGTGCCTGAGAAAACAGAAGGGGCTGGAAAAATCTTTAGTTGTAGACAAAACATTTGGAGGTTGTAACACGCAGCAGAGGCTTTTAGAATATCTTGCAGTTATTTTCATTGCTGAGGACCTGGGACTGTGGTTTCACAAGGCTGTCACCCTTTTTTTAGGACGAATGAAACCAATGTGCTTGCCTGAGCGCGGCTGTCCCCGTTCAGCAAAGCGCTTCCACTTCGCTTCAAAGGCGTGACTCCGGCGGGAGACCAAGGGAAGAGCAAGGACTGTGCTGAAAGAGGACCACCACCAGCATCCACGACAGCTCTCCAAAGCCCTGTCAGCAACCTGTTACAACCTATGCTTTGGCCAAAGGTGCTCCAGATTCTCGCGGTGGGGTCCGGGTCTCCCCCCACTGTCCCAAAGGTGGAGGGTGAAGGACGGAGAAAGGAGAGGCTCTAGCGCAGCTATTTACACCATCGCTTTCAAAGGGCAGCACTTGCTTTCAGAAGGCAGGAAACATCTCGTCATCCACGCAAGGGGCACCATGCTCTTCATCCTTATCTGATGGTCTTTTTGCTGGTGGTGGTCTTGGAAACGATCCTCACGCTACCTCCTCCTGTGCTGGAGCTGATGCCTCGGCTGCTCCCAGAGCTGAAGGCGCTGCCTCCACCGTAGCTGAGCCCCCCGCCAAACCCTCCGCTCCCGCTGAACCCTCCGCTCCCGCCTCCGAAGCCACCGCCGCTGCTCACACTGTAGCTGCCGCCGCCACCGCCTCCCATGCCGAGACCTCCGCCCATGCCCACGCAGCTGCCGCCACCGTAGCCCATCCCGCTCGAGGTGCTGACCACGGCTGCAGGGAGACAGAGTACACACCCGCTTTAGGATCTTGCCAGCAGCCCGAGGTGGGGGGACCTGCACCACTGCCCCTGTGGCAGGAGAGGAGTGAGCAGGGGTGGTATGGGGGGCGATACTTACAGACGCTCACAGCTCCGACTCCCTCTCCGGCAAGCCTGTTGAGAAAGTGGAAAGTAAGCAATAATGCCAGAGCACAGACAAGATGTAACATTAGCCACCCGGACCATCTAATTAGTCTTTCATAGCCTTCAGTAGGGACTATTCTTTGGTGAGGTATGTCTGCATCACAGGTGAAAGCTGATACTGCTCATTTTTTTTAGTGCATCAAGTTCTAAGAGCTGGAGAAACTGTTTTCTTAGAAGGCTCACAATTTAAATTATCCCTCTGTCTGCACTTGTTTTAAGCTTGGTGCTCTTTTGCATCTTCCCCAACTTGGTGCTCCAGCACGTTGGGGTCAGCCCTCTCTTTGAGCTCAAGGAGATGCACCCTGCTTGGAAGACCAGCACACAACAGGTCCATGTGCTTGTCCTCACCTGCTCTCCTCTCCTTCCAGCAGTTTCCTGTAGGTTGCGATCTCGATGTCCAGGGCCAGCTTGACGTTCATCAGCTCCTGGTACTCACGGAGCTGCCGGGCCAGGTCAGCCTTGGCTTTCTGTAGAGCATCCTCCAGCTCGGACAGTTTGGCCTTGGCATCCTTCAGGGCCAGCTCCCCACGCTCCTCGGCCTCAGCAATGGCCGCTTGGAGACTGGCACACTGAAAGCAAGAAAAACAGACAGTAGTTTAATGTGAGCTACCCCAAACTGCTTTCCTGAATATTGCTATGGTGTTGTAGATACTGGCTAGTGACTCCCAGGATGGCACTGAGAGCTTCTGATGGGAAGGTGTCATAGGGTGGGTGACTGGGGAGCTGCAGCTGTCCCCAAGAAAAGGAGAGACATCTGCATCTCTTTGCTTTGCTATGCACCTTTTCTGGGGTGACATTGTAGCTCACAAGTTGCTGTCCCAGCAAGAAAGCAGCTATCAATGCACATCGTTGAGCTGAGGGACCTCCTTCAGCGGGCAGAGACAGAGGTGGCCATGCCCTCATTATTTAATGCAGAAGAAGCCTTTCCACCATCACCTCCCACCTGCCCCCTACCATGCAGCAGCTGCTCTGCAGGAGCATCCCCCTCCTACCTGTTTCTTCACACTCTCAATCTCATTCCGCAGCCTCTGGACCATTCGGTTGATCTCAGAAATTTCTATCTTGGTGTTACGCAGATCATCACCATGCCGCCCGGCAGAAACCTGGAGTTCCTCATACTGGTATGCAGAAAAGAGGAGAGTGCTGGTTAGGCACCACAGGGTTCAGGGAAGGGTGAGGGGACTTCAGGGCACAAAGTGTGGATCTGGATGCAAGTTGAGGGTGGGGGACAATGTTCCCCTGAGCAACCTGCCCATGGTATAGGAGCATTTGCCCTTAATTATCAATATATTCTAAGGCAGCAGCTGTTGCACTGCATAGACCACCTATGGGTTATCATCTACTGTTAAGAAGGTGAGAGGGAAAGAGGAGTGCTCTGTGTCTAAGGCCAGATCTACCAGTGACTCCTTGTGAGCCCAAGGTCACTTAAGCTTGGTTTCTCCACAAGGAATGTAAGGGTGGTCAAGAGTAGCGGTCCACAAGTGAACATGGGGATCTGTGCACAAGAGCCTATTGTGACACAATAGGAAATAAATTAATCCCTGGTGTAACGCTGTGATCCTTCCTCCGTTAGTCTGGCCTCCCAGAAGATAGTGTGATGCCACATGAATCACAGAAATCTGTCTGTCATTCTGGTTAGCCACCTTGTTCTGGTACCAAGCCTCAGCCTCAGCCCGGCTCCGGTTGGCGATGTCCTCGTACTGTGCTTTGACCTCTGCAATGATGCTGTTGAGGTCCAAGTTACGGTTGTTGTCCATGGACAGGACCACAGAGGTGTCGGATACTTGCTGCTGCATCTGGGACAATTCCTGCAGAAGATGCAAAAAATAAAGTCAATGGTCTGGTATCTGGGATGGAAACTATGCAGACAAGAGGTGGCTTGGGAGCTCTCTCCACCAAGCCATTTTCTTGCGTTTCCCCTTGCTCTGTCTCTAACTATCTACTCTTTTCTATCTTATGCCTGCATTATAATTTCAAAAAGGCAGTGACCAGTTTCTCTTCTTCTGCTGTACAGCACTGAGTATCATTGCCAGAGCTCCGGGGTATGGAGAGCTGTACGGCAGGGAGCTGTCGAGGATGCTATCGTGGGGCGAGCTGACTGCTTACCGCTTCATAGAGAGCTCTGAGGAAGTTAATTTCATCTGCCAGCGCATCTGCTTTGGCCTGCAGCTCAACCTTGTTCATATAAGCACCATCCACATCCTAAAGAAAAGAAAACCAAAAACTTATGATGAAGCCACAAGCCAAAGGGATTTCAGGACACCAGTGGGACCATCTCTCTGCTTCCAGGTCTGTTATTCTTTAGGCTTGTTTTCATATTGCTGTGATCAAGATTTGGGGTTTTTCTAATGTAATATTGGACATTTACTGTGAGCCAGAACAGATTCTTGGACAGAAGGCAATGCTCTGACTCATGGGGATGTGACCAAAGACACAAGATGAACTGAGTCACAAGAGGCCAGATGGTTTGCAACTGCAGCCAGAGGAGCTATCTTCAGAAAACAGGGCAGCTCCATCGGCATAGAGAAGATCATGCCCATTCATGGCCTCAGGAGGACCCAGCCCATACTTACTGCTAGATGTGCCAACATCATAGCCTGACCCAGCCATGAAGTTGGAGGACCCCAGCTCCCATCAGCTTTGCTTGAACTCTGTGCATGCTGAGTTAATTTAATTATCCGACCCATAACTTCCCGTTCACTCACCTTCTTGAGGACCACGAACTCATTCTCTGCACCAGTGCGCCGGTTGATCTCATCTTCATATCTGTTAGGATAAAAGAGTGAGAGGTGCAAATGAAGAGCAAAGCCAGCATGGGGAGCAGAGATGGAACCACTCCAGTTGTGGCTCACAGATATATTCCTTACTCCCACCTGTTTACAGCCCAGAGCAGATGCTGAGCAAATGATTAGTGACTCTGAGCCTGCGAGACTGCATGGTGTGAGTAGTCTCAGCTAAAATTAATGGATTTTAATCACTGCCCTTAAAGTCAAGCTCATACGTAAATGTGTGCAGGATCAGAGCACCTTTTGGTAGGAAGCAGGGGCAGGTATTCTTGGTGACCAAAGCAAAGTTATGCAAAAGGCTTTCAACGAAGGTGCATTGCCATGCCTACAAATATATAATAATGCAACAATTTGATATTTGATATTATAATAATGCTAATGGCTCTGAGTAACCCACTGAAGCATTTAATTAAAAAAAAGTCTGCGATTCTTTAGCTGTGGTTGTGCAAGAGCAGATCATTCTGCCTCAGACTGTTTCTGTGGAACTTTTTATAGCTCTGAGCAACATCCTCTCATCAGATAATCAGGGCAGGGCTTAGCTAGAAAGTAATCAAAACATGTAGGCTGTTGAGGCAAAGACCTGGATTTCAAAGGCAGGTTCGTGCCAGTCTTCCAATATTGGCAGAAACATCCCTGCAGATGGATCTCTGCACGGACATGGGAAGAAGTGGAAATTAGCCAGTGGACTGGGAACCAACTCTAGACTTGAAATAAAATGTGTTCTCTTTCCTAGGCAGTAGCTGCAAAATCCAGACAATATCGTTTGTCATTTTTGGCCTGATCAGTAATTCTAAAAGCCTGTAATATATCTCGAGACCTGGAATGCACCCAAGTACAACATACCAGAAGCTATGTCAGTCTGTCCTGTCAGGTCTAAGTACTGTCTCATCGTCCCCCACCTCCCAAAAAATCTGTCTCTTCACACTCTTATCTATCTAATATAAATGTATTTCAGGCCTCCAGGGTGTTTTTCTCAAATTTGCACTTGGCCAGATCTGATTGAATAAGGGACAGATTGTTCTTACCGAGCTACAGCCAACTAAAAATGAACGGCTTCACCTAAAAAACCTCCTAAATGTCCCTGTGCTTAAAATTGTTCATCCCACCTCTGCTGGACACTTTATCTCAGGATGGGATTAATTGCCTCCCCAGGAAAAACATTTTCTTTGACAATGATCAGAGAAAAGAGCTAAGCATCTTTCACGTGATCGGAGCTGAGGGAGGCTGAGCGCAGGCAGGTCACCCAGGGCCCTCTGGAAAGTCTGGGATTTCCGTTCCAAAAAGAGAAATGGAGGATTTTTGGAGCTGGCAGTTTATGTTTAGTTCCCTTTTTGCATATCCATTATACTAATGAGTTATGCATTTTTCTGTCTCCAGGTGTACTATTTTGTGAGATGCAATGTATCAGATGGTGACCTCTATTACAGCGGAGCAGCTTTCCACAGGTGCATGAATTCTGTGCTAAATGCTGGTCCTGCACATAAGAACTCTGCCATAACTAGAGGTAACTCTGAGATCAAGTTTTGCTTTTAGATGTTCATTTGGCAAACTGCAAGAGGAACCCAGTGCAAACACAAGATACGCACCAGTGAGCGTGAACCGCCTGCCCCGCTTTTCCCACCTCTTAATCATCTACACGGCAGAGCACGATTTCTTACTTGTTCTTAAAGTCTTCCACCATGTCCTGCATGTTCCTCAGTTCAGAGTCCAATCTTCCCCTCTCTCCCATAAGACTGTCCAGCTGCCGTCTGAGGTTGTTGATGTAGGCTTCAAAAAGGGGCTCGAGGGACTTCCTGGTGACTGTGTGCCCTTGCTCTTGCAGGAGGCTCCACTTGGTCTCCAGCACTTTGTTCTGCTGCTCCAAAAAGCGCACCTGGGGAAACAGAAACAGGCACGTGCTGAAGCCCATCTGAACAACGCGCAAAAAAACCCACTGCCAGGAAAAGGAGCAATCATTCAACACAGAAAGAAAAGGTCAAGAGACACTTGGAAGGTGGGGAGTTTATCACGATCTGCCCAATTTAGGGCACTGGATTCTCAAAAGTATCAAAAGCAGCTACGGTGTTTAGTGAGATTTTTCAAAAGCTATAAGGCAGACCAAGCACCTGTATTTGCAACTTTAGGTGTTTCTCCCCCCTCTAGGTGCTCTGCTCGTCTTACTGGTTTAAACTGGTGTTATCCCATTGAGTTGTGTAGAGCTTTGCTATTTTACAACCAGTAGAAGATCCATCCAGCCCCCGGGACTTTTTTTACAGGGAAGAGGGGGATTTACTTTTTCAATAAAATAAGGCACTGAAAAACTCATCCTTGAAAAGAAGAAATATAAGACAGTTCTTAGTTTTCAGCCAAATCCACGCTGTTTGTTGACTGGGATTAGTTCAGGCAAGCCCCTAAATCCAAAGGAAGTTTCTTCCTGTTGTTCTTTCCTGAGGCAACTGATAATGTGCATAGCTTGATGTCTAAGACCAAACTCTCACCTTGTCGATGAAGGAAGCAAATTTGTTGTTGAGGGTCTTGATCTGCTCCCGCTCCTGTGTTCGAACCTTCTGAATTTCCGGGTCAATATCCAGCTTAAGGGGTGCCAGGAGGCTCTGGTTGACTGTCACTTCTTGGATGCCACCAGGTGGACAAACAGGGAACCCGGGGCCACCTCGACCACCAAATGCGGGACCTCCCAGCCCAAATCCACTGCCCAGCCCATAGCCACCGCCACCACCAGCACCTGCTCCACCACCATAGCCAAGACCAAAGCCAGCTCCTCCACCAAAGCCGTATCCACCACCAGCTCCACTCCGTAGACCTCCACCGACTGAGCTGTAGGAAATTCTTTTGCTTCCACCTAGGTTGTAGAGACTTCTGCTGCCGAAGCCACCACCAACTCCAAAGCCTCCTCCGCCTCCGGCTCTTCCTCCTCCAACTCTGGAGACAGAGACGGAGCTAAAACTGCTTCTCGTACCACCGCCACCTCCTACAATAGCAGAGCCTGAGCTAAAACCCCTCATGCCCCCTCCAGTAGATGATCTGAAAGAGATCCGACTCATGATGGCTTGTTAAATTGGAAATGCTAAGAGCAGAAGAGAGACAAAAAAAGGCTGGTGAATAAAAGCTGCGCAGCAGGAAAAGAGCAGAGGGCAACGGAGGCAGAAACCCCTGTGATGGGAGAGCTTGGAAGCCTCCTCTTTTATCTGCTTGGAAAACTTGGCACAGGAATTCAGAACTTGATGTGCCTTGCAGCAACTTGCCTTGTCAAACACACCTAGGCTACAGCGAGGCACTGAAAAATGCATTGTTTGCAGGCAAGAAAGTAACGGAGTGAGGGAGCTCCCCCCTCTACCAAAGCCTGCCGCTCTGAGTCATGAAATTAAAATTGAATGGGACGACTCGCTGAGATCTGCACTCGGGAGCAGGATGCAACATGATTTTCCCGAGACCCTGGGAGCCGGTTTTCCTTAGGCGAGGCAAGGGCTCGCTCCTTTGAGTAAGGTTCCTTGAGCCGAAGATTTTACAAGGCGAAGTTTAGGGTTTAACACATTGCACAGCAAACAGGGCAGCGTAAATAGGGGCTTTTCCGAGGCTGCCAGCTCTGGGACTGGACGTGCATGTCGAGTTGTCAGCTTGGGAAAACTGAGGCTGAAGATGGTTTTATTTATCACTGCAGCTCTTTTGATTTCTTTTGGAAAAGGGATCTAAATAATCAAAGGCTTGCAGAGGTGAGCTGAGTGGAAGTTGTCTTGTGGTAGGATTTTCTGGGATCTTACAAAAAAAAATTGTCTCCCTCGTTGCAGAGGAAACGGAAGTTAGCACAGCTTTCAAAGACAGCAAGTAAATCCCTTTTCGAAAATAACTTAAAATTATATTAAATAGTGCTACAAGACTTATAAAATAGTTATTAAAAAGGTGCTTGAAATGATTGCTCTTCTCTTGAATCTCCTTGTCAGGCTCAGGGTTCAAAAGCTCCCTGGGAAGCAGCATTTTTATCATTTTTTTTCCGTCCCCTGTACTTAACTAGCAGTTTCCACATCATTGCTGGCTCTCCAAGATGTTCTGTGAAAGGGAAGTCACTCGCTTTTCTTCCAGCTCTCTTCCACCAACTCCTTCACTTTGCTGAGATCGTTCAGGCAGAAGATTCTTCTAAAATCCCCTTTGCCCCTTGATCCTAGGCTCTCGGGTGAACACTCGCCCAAGAGCTTCAATCGCTGTGGTGAGCGCTGGATTGTGCTTTAGGACAATGTAAAGGCAGGAGAGCTGAGGACCTCTTCTCTCATGTCCATGAAGAGCGGGACAGAGGTTACAAGAGAAGATGTCCCCTCCCTCCCACCCAATATTCTTCTGCAAACTGCGTTCTGCCCAGCCACATCCTTGTGCTGTGAGGGCCGCCTGCCTTGCTCATGTTATATGTCAGAAAAAACAATAGTACAGGGCAGAGAGATAAAACCCTGAGCAGCTAAGCCACAAAGATTCTTGAAATCGGCTACGTGAGCAATAAGTACAGGAGCTTAATCCAAAATGAGCGGCTTAAGGTTATCTGCTGCATCTCATGGCTTGTTTCTGTTGATGCATTTCCAATCACCATTTTCTCTGTCTGGGAACTTGAAAGAGCCTGAGCAGAAGGGGTTTTTTTTTTTGTTTGTTTTGTATTTTTTTTTCTCATTGCAGTCAGAAAAAGCCAGTACTTACAACTATCATCTCCTGCAAGCACGCCTGTCATTGCTTATTGCCAATAGCATGAGTCACCGGCACCCGCAGGGCCTGTGGGCGAGCTATCGTGGAGCCGTTGTTGGACGGGCTGGGCAAGGCTGAAAGGGAGACGACTGGGTGGTAGCAAGGAGGTGCTCGTGCCTCAGGAGTGGAGATGTGGGAACCTCCCGGGTGCTGGAAATGCAGAGTTTCGCAGGGAAAACCTTCCGTGCTCGTAGGTCCAGAAGCAACAAACCTCCATTTCACAGGTGATGCAGAGCAGCAGGAAACATCAATAATAACACCCACTGGGGTGCTGCTGATGTTGAAAATAAGGAAATTCTGTTACAAGCATGTCAGATGTATGGAAATTTGCTTTCCTAAACTCACAGATGTGAACTGGCACATGTGTGCCATATCCCGTGGACGGGGGCCAGGCAGGGAGCCTGCCTTTGACTTCCAAAGAGCTATGCAAAGTCACACCTGGGAACCAGAGCACAGACTGCAAGTGTTTTAATTAAAGCAAAGACAAAGGATTCATATTTAAGGCAGTCATTACCTCCCCAGCTCTTCTAGGAAAGCCTGTTGCTGCAGACAACGATAATTAAGTGGAATATTACAAAGGATTCCAAGAGTAAAGCAAATGATGGTTTAGGCACCAAAACAAGGAAAATTCTTGCAGAATCTCTCAGTCCCACACAGTTTCCTTGCTTGGCTTGTGTCATTCACATGCACTGTCCTCCCAAGCTGCTCTGGACGGCAGGTGGGCTGTGTTTGCGCCACGAGATGAGAAGGTTGCCTGCAGAGAGGATGTCAGTTTGGGAGGCAGGGCACTGCTGGGTGGCTGGTGGGCTGGGGATGCAGAGCAAAGGGAGGAGGAACGGGGCCAGATGAGATGTTTGCAGGAGCTCGGCTGCCTGTGAGCACCACTTCTCTTTTGGACTCTTTTATTTGCTTTTTTTTTTTTCCACCACAGACTGGAAGAAAAACATTCGAAACTTGTAAGTTTAGTTAAGGTCAGGTTGTCATTAGCTGTATTAATTCCTCACACCCATGCTGTGTAATTCAGCATTTGCACAGGCAAGTACAGAAATCGAGGTGGCTCTGGGTTTGTTTTTAAACTTCACTGATTTTTGGCCTCTGTGTCTGTGTCATCCTCTGCAACAGCAGGTGACGAGGAGCTGGGGTTTGTCCCAGACTTTGTTTTTTCTTACTGCAGCCCCTTTGATTTTCTGGGTGAAGGGAGATTTGATGCTCCCATGTTTCGTGGACCTGGGTTTCAGTGAGGTTTTGCTGAAGCAGTTGTGAGCGTCTCCTGTAAACCTGCTGGGCTGGCGTGTACTTGCTTGCTCTTTCCCATTTGCTGCGCTGAGTTATGTAAAGCCGGGATGTTGAGAGGTCAGGGAAGAGCGAAGCGTCTGACTCTTTGAAATGCAATACCAAAACCCGTCCTCAGTCTAGATCATCCTGATAAAGTCCTCCCCGAGAGCTCTGTGTATGTGTGGGTTTGCTATGTCTCTTTAAGAAAGCAAAAATTAAATACTGGTTTGGGTTTTTTTTCTTAAGCTAGCAGAGCTGTGCAATACTCTCCCTTCCGTGGAAGAAAGATTTTTGGATTAACCCAAATCATATGTTAAGAAGTGAACGGTGATTTATTTTTTTTATCGTTTAATGGATAAACCACCACCCTCCTCCTCCTGTTTTCTCCAATTCTTCAATTTGCCGAGGGACAACTGATTTCAAGCTTTTCATTATAATTTTATCAAACTTTTGAAACTTTTCTTCCAAAGTAATACAAAAGCCCCCTCCAGCTCACTCTACTGAAGTCTGGGAGTATTTCCTGCTACTGATTCTGCTTTAGAGTAAAAAGATGTAGGGACAAATAAATTACAATCCAGTTTTATTGGACATGTTCCAAAAAGAAAGAGGAAGGAAAATACAGCATCATATCACTATCATTGAAGTATCAAAAGCTGCAATTTTCTTTTTTTAATGGTACTTTCACAAAAATAAAAAGACATAGTGGAAGGCTAGAGGGGTAAATTCCATCAGAAAGGGGAAAGTTGATTTTGGACACTGGTGTACCTTGGGTTCCTGCTCCCAGTTGCCTTATTTCCCATGTGCTGAGCTGAAACCTGACTGCAATTTTCAGTTTACCCAGTGTCTGTCTTTAGGCAGAGAAACTCACACATCGTGGAGATACTGAAATCCCCCCAGGAGCAGTGTGGACATGGCCCTTCAGGCAGTTTTTTCAGTGTAATTTTCACTGTCTCAGACTTTCACCTCGACTGCTGCTACCAAGACAGTAGAGAAAGTCGTCAGGACTTGGACTGTTGGATGATTTCGGCTTTTTTTTTTTTAAGCCATCCCAACAAAACCTAGCGTGAAACAGGTCAGCAACCCAATTTAACTGCAGACACTGATCTTGCTTTTGAAGAACTCTCTGCCTCAGTTATTATTTAGAATTTTTTAAATCCTGTACTTTAGAAAACAAGCCCTTTTCCGTGTGGTTTGGATCAGTCATTGGTGGCTCCTCTGACAAAATACACCCACAAGATTACGTGTAAGGTCTTTACTTCTGCTCTGGGTATTGAAGAGGTGCCACTACGGGGCAAACTTTCATTTAAAAAGAGAAAGGACAGGAATGGGAGAGCAGTTTGGGCTTTCTTTTAGATAAGCTCATTGCAAGTTGCATCCACATCCCTGTTGGTGTTACTTTCCAGATGGAAGTATCTCAGATTGCCTTCCTAGGATTACGCTCTGAACCACTGACCAGGCTCGTGTGGCTGCGGAGTGGTGCCTGGCTTCACACAGCGGCACTGATCAGCACATCTGGAAAAAAACATGGGTTTTGAAGCTTGGCTATGAATGGGGGAAAAGGATTTTTTCCATCGCACTCAGGTGACTCAGAAGTGAATCCTGATAGGCTCTGTGCTCTCATAATAAGAGGTATTTTAAAAGGGGCCTCACACTTGCAGACCAGTGCCTGGGATCTTTCAGCAACCTCCTGGGGTATTTCTACATAGCAGAAAAATAACCCACATCTCTGATAAAGATGAGTTGCTTAACTTGAAGGACTGAGTTTGGTTCATCTCAGAAGTGAAGACAAAGCAGGCTGAATTGAAGCCAAGTTCCCAGCCCATCCATGGGCTTCTGTGGGCCAGAACTGAGACAAAAACCCAAGTTATTGCATCTTCCCTGCCATTTGATGTGTATTAGCTGACGGCCATCAGCTAACCACAATTACAAACAAGCTGCTCAGCCTCATTAAAGCAAAGAAACAAACAAAAAAAAACCCAATTCCCTGTTCAGAAAACCACTTAGGCCTGTATTTTCCTTTTAATCCTGTTTCAAGTATTTTGAGAGATCTGGTTAGCACGTGCTCTGCTGCTTTTCTTGAATGGTGACCCAAATGCTTAATAACTACAGTGCGAGGAGCCGGGAGAGAGGTCAGTGGAGGGGATGGTGGTGTGCAGGAGCAATACGGGAGTAGTGTAGGAGCAATGTGGGAGCGATGGTGTTAGAAAGGGTCTGGTGTTGTTTTCACTCCGGCTGTGTAGCATTCTTCAGGCTTTGGCTTTTTATGCTCTTTTTGCTGGAGGAGGTTTTGGAGACAATTTTCACACCTGGGTTGGTGCCTTTTGCACTTCCAGAGCTGAAATTCCCTCCGCTGGTGCTCTGACTGCTGCCACCACCTCCTCCGTAGCCAAGACCACTTGTGATGCCAAGACCACTGCCTCCTCCAAATCCACCTCCGAGACCACCACCACTCCCAAGTCCAAGTCCTCCTCCACTTCCAAAGCTGTAACCTCCACCACCACCGCCTCCTCCAAGACCGAAACCACCTCCACCGCCTCCTCCAAGACCAAAACCACCTCCTCCAAGACTGAAACTGCTTCCACCACCTCCTCCAAGACTGAAACCGCTTCCACCACCTCCTCCACTTAGGCTCTGTCCACCAAATCCTCCTCCTAATCCAGCTCCACCAGCCATGCCAGAGCTGGAGCTGATGACAGCTGCAAGAAAAAACAATCAGAGGGTCAGATATCTGCTTAGCAATCACCCAGTTCCAGAAAGCACTGTCATCAGGACTTGAACCCAGCTCCTGTCCCCTGTGCAAGTTACTAATGCTGGTGGTGGGCTCTGAACATCATATACTGGGCAAAACCTCCCTATTCCCAAGGTTGCTCACAACCTCTGCTCCCAGTAGGCCCAAGGCAAGATGAGCATTGTGATACTTACAGTAGCTGATGGGGTTGAGTCCCTCTCCGCTCAGCCTGTTGGAGGGGAGATAAAGGGGAGGTTAGGGCGAAATGAAGGAAACAGGCAGGAGGACCAACTGCTGGCAGGGGCAAAGCGATAGTCGCTGTTATTTCTGCAGGAATTTTGCTCCCACCTGCTCTCCTCTCCCTCCAGCAGCTTCCTGTAGGTTGCGATCTCGATGTCCAGGGCCAGCTTGACGTTCATCAGCTCCTGGTACTCGCGGAGCTGCCGGGCCATATCAGCTTTGGCCTTCTGCAGGGCATCTTCCAGGTCAAGCATCTTTGCCTTGGCATCTTTGAGGGCCAGCTCCCCACGCTCCTCGGCGTCTCCGATGGCTGTCTGCAGGGTGGCACACTGCAAGAGCAGGGGTTGAGACTCCTAAATGCTGCTTTTCTTTTTGAGCAAGAGTCACCCAAGGCAAAAAACCACCATTTTGGCTGGCGTGCTAATAAACAACAGTTGTGATTGAGATCATTCAAGCATAGCTAACATTTTTGGAGTAGAAATGCCAACCTGGCAAGAAAAATTTAATATGTAGTACAGCATGGTACCCTTTTCAGGAGGGAATACAACACATTTAATGAGGTACTTCATACTCTGTGGCCCCAATCAGCAAAGCAGAGCTGCAGTGCTAAGGGATGACAGAACAGGTCTCCGTGGGATCCTTTTGCTATTCCTACCTGGTTCCTCATGTTCTCTATCTCTGACCGGATCCTCTGGATCAGCCGGTTGAGCTCAGAGATTTCCCCCTTTGTGTTGCGTAGGTCGTCCCCGTGCTTCCCAGCCGTGGCCTGCAGCTCCTCGAACTGAGGTTCAGAAGGAAGAGTAAACTGTCTGAGATGTCCAGGTGGACAAGATGTGGCTCAAATATAGGGACAGCAGTAATTTTCCCTGGAAATGCATCCATGGCATCTATGGTTCTACTCACCTTGGTTTGGTACCAAGCCTCCGCCTCGGCCCGACTCCTGTTAGCAATGTCTTCATACTGAGCTTTGACTTCAGCTATGATGCTGCTGAGGTCCAAGTCCCGGTTGTTGTCCATTGACAGAATGACAGCGGTGTCGGACACTTGTGCACTGAGCTGAGCCAGCTCCTGCGAGGAAGCAGACAGGATCCTGGCCAGCTGCACTTACCTTTTTGAATGCCATTAATTATGGCAGTCACTGTCCAAGGAGGGACAAGAAGACAGAACTCAGGGGAAGAGGGTGTCTGTACCGTATCATAGAGGGCTCGGAGGAAACTGAGTTCATCAGTCAAGGCATCCACCTTGGCCTCCAGCTCCACCTTATTCATGTAAGCAGCATCCACATCCTGGAAGAGAGCAACCATGGGGACGTCTGCAGCACCTGGTGCCTCTTCTTTAGCTCAGCCAAGAACTGGCCGCTCCTGGCAATGAGGAGCTGCCTTTCACTGCTGCGGTGGGGCTGCCTGACTGGAGAAGCTGTGCTTGGCACATCCCCCTGGAAGGGCACCAAGAGGACATCTCTTGGCCAAAAGAAGCACTGTGTGTAACTTCGTTAGTGGGTAAGGAGGGGGCTGCAGGCCATTTGGCCTTGGTACGTGGAGGTTCCTGCCACTGCTGACCATCTTTTCTGTGTGGTCTGTTTTGCCCAGGCGAGCATGTGTGTATGTTGTGGGACAAGAACTTCCATCCTTCAAGCCCCTCTGTTCCTTTCCCCCAGAGCCACAATCCAAATGACAGCTTTAAAAGGATGAGGATGCAGCTCCATGAAATCTCCCATTCTTTAGGACTCTCCCAGCCTGTGCAATGGTTAGGGTTAGCTCAGCATCCGTAACACCTCCTGTCTCACCCACCTTCTTCAGCACCACAAATTCATTCTCTGCTGCTGTACGTCGGTTGATTTCCTCTTCATATCTGCAGGGATAGAAGGAAAGACTGAGTCATACCTTGGTAAGCAGAAAGTTGTAGACATCAGAGTGCAAAGTTATCTGGGCTGGGTATGGCATTTTCAAGTTAACCTCCTGGCCCAGCTTAAATTTGTGAAAATTCCATTTCTCAAAGGGCTGAGATGACATTTTGACATAACACAGATGAAACAAGGAGGGTAAGGCTGGTTTAGATTATTTTCCTTTGCAAGTGTCATCACAAGTTGTTGTGTCCTGGCTGAATCTGCATTTTCTGGTTGGAAAAATGTTGATGAACCACCTTTCTGTTGCTGTTGAGGAAGGCAGGGATTCTGCAGGGGGTGATATCTCACAGGAGCAGTATATTAGAGGGCGATTAGACAGGTGCCATGTTATGGGCTAGAGCACAGACTAGAGACACTTTTTGCTCTCTTTACCGTAGAACATTTGATTAATATCTCAGGCTGGATATTTGACCTTGAGAAAGCTAAGTTTAAGTGAGATTAATCCTACTGCCTAATGCTAAGCTGAACCATTTGCATCCTATTTCACCCCAGGGTGCCTGGACATGCCGCTAACAGGCACTCACTTGTTCTTGAAATCCTCAACAAGGTCTTGCATGTTCTTCAGCTCCCCGTCCATTCGTCCTCTCTCATTGAACAGGTTGGTCAGCTGCCGTTTCAGGTTGTTGATGTAAGCCTCAAAGAGTGGGTCCAGGTTGTTTTTGCCTGTGTTGGTTTTTTGACCCTGGTCCTGCAGGAGGGTCCATTTGGTCTCAAGCACCTTGTTCTGCTGCTCCAGGAAGCGAACCTGAGTGTTGGGAAGCAGAAGAGCCTTAGCAGAAGACACCGGTGAGCATGCTGATGGCAAATAATCAGTCACTGGGACTCATGCGTAGCACAAACCAAGGAAATCCCAAACCAAGAATATTAAATCCAGCTGTGAATATCCTCCAGGTTATCTAGGGCTGTGTTAGCCCATCCAGTAGCTAAGCAAACCATCTTCAGTGGAGACTTATCTTTAGATGCAATTTAATTTAGCAAACCAGTGAGCAATCGTTAGAAAATGTGGGTTCATCTTTCATTGCTTGCTTTCTTTAACATCCTTTGGTTTTTCCTTCTTTGTAAGAGATTATTTATCTTCATTCATTAAAGCTAAGATTGAAGTTCTACAGTTTAAAAGACAAGTGCTTAATTGCTTTTCCTTTTGCTCCTATATACTACATATTTACACAAGTAAAAACCAAGGAAGGACCTGAGTTGAGTCAATATAAATCGGATTTCAGCTTGCAGGCAATGAAGCAATAACAACTAACACATCTGCTGTGATTCCCCACAGAGACAGCTGGATTTAGCTGCTAGGTCTGGACCTGAAACTGGTTTACTCCATTTGAGCTAACAGATTTTACTTCTCAGGAAAAAAAAAAACTGGATCTAATCCTCTTATTACGAGTTCCTGATGTCTAGTTTTCTGTCTTGTAACTGTTTAGAAGAATGTTCTTTTTTATTATTATTTTAATGATGACATGCAGATAGGAAATATGCAAGTCAGTAGATTCATGAAGTCATATTTTTGCAGCTACAAGACTGTCTCGCTCCCTCTCTAGCACAATTCCACAGCACTTGCAGTCTCACCTTGTCAATGAAGGAAGCAAACTTGTTGTTGAGAGTCTTGATTTGCTCCTTCTCATCTTTTCGCACCTGATGGATGTTTGGATCTATCTCCAGATTCAGCGGTGCCAGGAGACTCTGGTTGACGGTCACTTCTTGGATTGTACCAATTCCAGGTGGGCCACCACCAAATCCCACTGGGTTCCTGCCACCACCCAGCCCTCCACTGAATCCTCCCAACCCCCCTACTCCACCAAAGCCAAACCCTCCACCGCCTCCCTGTCCACCACCAAAGCCAAGCCCACCAGCACCTCCACCAAAGCCATATCCACCACCTCCACCACTGAGACCAAGTCCAAGACCTCCACCAGCTCCGCCACCACCAAGTCCAAGACCACCACCAACTCCGCCACCCCCAAGTCCATAGCCGCCACCACCACCAACTCCCAGGCCAGAGCCACCACCAGCTCCACTCCCAAAAGCAGCTCGGAAGCTGCTTCCAACACCAATGGAGATCCTCTTGCTACCACCAAGGTTGTAGAGGCTCCTGCTGCCAAAACCACCACCACCACCACCACCACCTCCTCCAATGAGCCTTCCAAAACCACCTCCACCTCCACCAGATCGTGCCACAGACATGGAGGTAAAGCCAGCCCTGTTGCCACTTGGAATAATAGCTGAGGCAGTGCTGTAAGATCTGCCTCCACCTCCCGCTCTCATGCTGTAAGTTTGCCGGTTCATTGCAGCAGGAGATAACCACGCAGCACTGGCGAGAAGCAGCAAACAGAGAGTGCAGCTCTCTGATAGAAGGGAGTGCGGGATGCCCTTTTTATCCTTCTGAGGATCTGGGCTTGGTTGCATGGAAGTCCAGTGATCAATTTATTGCCTTCATGGTTTTGACGTGCCAGACAGCCAGCTGTCTTATTGAAACTTATTAAACACTGATTGCACTCAAACACACCTATTGCAGCCAGTGTGGATCTGCTCAGCTAGAAGAGTTATCTAACTCCCCGAATTTTGGCAGGGAGAGCTCAGCCTTCATGCAAAGCCTATGTGTGCATGCAGAGATGTATTATTTTATTTCCTTGCTGCAAAAGAAAAAAAAATATTAAGAAAAGAGAAATAGCTACCCAGATACTCCTATGCTACTTAAAAGATGCAACAAATAGACATAGAGCTTAGTGGGTGCTCCTCTGGATTAACTTGAGTTAATGGCTAAAGTGGCTGAATCTGAACAGAAAATTTTCACGGGGCTTCTTTGCCTGAAGGCAAAGTGCGTGTGTGATGTTCATGAAGCCTGACATCTCTTGCAGGGCTCTACTTTATCCAGTCTACCTGTTCACACTAGTTAGGCAGACACTCTCTTTTTGAGCTGACTCTACCTAGTGTGAAGAGGTCCAGATACATAGTTTTCCTCTGAGACACTATGTTTAGGTGTCACCTCAAATTTTGGCCAATTAGTATTAGGTATTTAGTGTATGACCATTTTCCTAGGCTCCCTTTCTAGAGATATTGGCACCTCCGAGGACAACTGCATCCTGCCCAGAGGTTGCTGTTGCAATGTCTCCAGCCATCTGATGATGTGATCAATACATTTACATTTTCATCTTCATCTGAAAAGCATTTCAATGAGAGAGGCAGATTTTCAAAAAACACTTTGCCTGGCTTTGTGGAACTGTATTATTTGCCTGTTAACATTAAGATGTATTCAGCCTTCAGTTTCTAGCTCTTTTCAGCTGTCATTTCTTTTAAAGACCTTTGAACCTTTCAATTCAAAGTGTTGCCAAAAGCAAAGAAGTAACCAGCATGAAAAATACTCCCACAAATTCTCCTTATTTTATTTCCTGGAGTCCTTGGGAAAAATAAGCAAATTCAGTAGGGTGTGGCGACATGTTCTGGCACCTCAGAGTTTGTGGAATTGCAATGTTTAGAGTATTTTATTCTTTGTATTTAAAAGCTCAGCTCATTTTCAGCATGTTGCTGTCCTGGTGGCATTGCCCATGCCATGCGCATGACTAGAGCTTAAACATATTTGCAAGACAGGACTCTACATGCCCTTTGAAATGCATTCAGGTGCTCCAGTGCTACGAAACCATTAAGTACAAGCTAAAAATCCCACTGACATCTCTGGAAGAAAAATTAAGCAAGTGCTTTGCCTTTCACCAAATACAGAAGACTGAATATCTGATTATCCTTGGAGAAATGCTGCCAGGCTGGCTCAAACCAGGAGACCTGGTTCTCTCAAACAGAATTTCCTATTGCAGTGCGAAAGCCCCGGTTGATACAGGTCGGCTTACTTCTCTTTGGAAAATGTTGGTCTGAATCTGCCTGGAATGTCACTTGAAATTCATGAACAACTATTGCCTCGATTATTTGCATAAAACTCAAAGCCCAGGTGCGACGGGAAAATGAAATTATCTTCATGCTTTCTTGACCCCAGTAAAGGCAGATTGTCCTGAAGCTGACAAACGGGTTCGAATCAGATATTAGAGCTGAATGGATGTAATGGGATTAAAGGTGGGGCTGCCAACAAGAAAGAGGGAATTGTCATTTTAGGCTCCCACACTCTTCTTCCTTCAGCCCACTGTCCACAAGGTATGCGAGTGATGCAAAGGCTGGGTGCAAAATGCACCGTTTCTTTACCAGACTGGTTTATGGTGTGGAGAAGCTGGGGTTTCCGGGCTCTGTACCCAGAGGTGGATGTAGCTTTTTGCATCAGTTTGGATCAACTCTACTAGACACTGTCAGTCTACAAAAGGGAATGTCCAGAGTGACACTGAGCAGGATCTGGCCTCCAATTGCCCCCCAAAAAAAACTTGCTCCTGGCCTTTCTTTCCAAAATAGCCTGATCTACATGAGCATCTTCAAGCAGGCAGCAGAAAACATGGATTTTGCAATACTCAGGGGTTGAGAAGGGCAGGGATGATTAAAGGTATTCTCTCAGAAATGAAAGAGCTGCTGGGCTGCTTTGGTCCCCTGGGGAGCCGGCTGGTTTTTGGTGTGCAGGTATTATTTTGCAGGGAGGTGATCAACATAAATAATGAGCTGTTGGGGCACTGAGAGCTTCTCATTTGGGTGTTTCTGCTTCTTATTTACATACAAATGAGATGAAGTCTGAGTTGTATGCATTGAGACAGAAAATATGAAGATAACGATTTCAAAAAATATCCTCTCTAGGTGAGTGGGTTTTGCCTTCCCGGCAAGGGCTGATCCTTTTGGATTTCACCACCCCACTGCCCAGACAGTGTTGCTAAGGCATGTCATTTATTAAAAAATAATTAGCAATCTGCTACCTGGTGATCACATCCAATAAACCATCTTACTTTCCATCAGAAAAGCGCTGCAGACATGGGGAGTCTGAATCCATCAGGCTCTGTGAGACAAGCAGAGGCAGATGCTCAACCAATGGGAACCGGTGGTGGGTTCATCATCACCACACCAACATGGACAGACCAAACCTGCCAGGATGGTTGAACTCATCCTCGAGCCATGTAGATGTTGGGGCAGACAAGGCATAAGTCAGCAGTGAAGTCTAGGAAGCAGAGTGGAATGTCAGGGAATAAATTACAACACCTGGTCCTCAGTCTGCTTTTCATGGGGTAAATTAACCTGCCCACAACCTGTGCTGCTTCCAGGCTGGGTGAGGAGAAATGAATTTCTCCAAAGGGCAATTCAGAGCAAAGTAATCTCCAGGGCTTTCAGCTGTGCCCAGGTGAGCAATGGGAGGGAAGAATTTGGCAGGGCTGGCTGATTTTCCTGGCATCCAGATGTGCATCCAGCTGTGACGAGTGCCACCATGAAATGCCCTTTCCAGTCATGTTATAGAGACCTTTCAGTGGGTCACTGTTCTGTGGCAACTGGGGGCTCTTACAGAGAAAAGGGAGAGGGCGACCTGATCTCACCTGTATCTCAGTCTCCTAAAATGATGGGAGAGTTTTCCCCTCCCTGCAAGGGCTGTTGGAGGGGGATGTCCAGGCACATCCTACAGACTCTGCTCTTCCTGTAAGTTCATGTGTTTTAAGGAAAGTGGGGCATTTGAGAAAGAAAGGTCCTGATGCTTCATTTTGGGAAGGTACACTTTTCTCTTGCTTTCTTTTAAAATCAGCCTACTCTTGTGAGAGGGTTTCCAGGTTGGGATGCAGGATTGTTTTCTTTTCTTTACTACCCAAGCTGGTTCTCACTGGTTTCTTTAAACAAGGGTCTGGTTGCTTTTTTGTTCTGCCTCCAGAGATCCCAGACAGTGTGAGAGATCCCAGGTGAACTGAACTGCACATGCCACAAGCGGTTAAATATCCTGGTTTACTCTGCATTTCCAGACTTCCTTATGGCCATGCTCATCTCTGGATGGAATAAAGGTATGCAAAAGTGCATCAGGAAGGAGAGCAGACAAAGTCTCCAAAAAACTTTGTTAGAACTCCACTTCTTGAGAGCTACCAACCCCACCCGCTGCGAGATTCACCTATCTCAAATTTTGTAATATCAGGAAGGGAAATAAAACCCATGAAGCAAAGCATGAATTATGCATGTAGTTTATTGAAGGTAGAGCTGAAAGTTTGGAGTAAGCGAAGGATAATCAACTCTGTTCACTTACACATTAAAAGCATTAAATCCGTCTGTCTACTACACACATAGGAAAAACAACGCATGCATTTAACTACAGAAATATAAGGTGCTCGTCGGTGTGTAATTAAAATCTGCTCTACCAAACCTGGTGTAGCAACTTGGACCAATTTACATAAGCATTACCAACCCTCTCGTAAACAGGAAAAATTGGCTTTTCTGGTGTCATTAAAGAAGTTAAATAATAGCTGCAGCTCCATCTTGGACAATTAAAATGTGGCTTCTCTTTCTGAAGTCGAGATGACCGAATTTTTCATCCTTTTGCGATAGTTGTGTTAGGGAAAGAAAATCCCTGCTGAAAAGAGGTCAAGCAGAGAAGACTGATTTAAGGGCCAAGATGATGTGTGAAGACAGCTATGGACTGTCTGAAATGAAAATCTCACCTAGCTGAGACCCTGGGGGGTAAGCTTCCCCCAAGAAGGACATGCAAGAGAAGGTGGGTTTTGGTCATGCAAAGAGTTTTCAGCAGAGCAACTAGCCTAATTGTGTGGAGGTGGGCAGCCCATAGTTGTGTGATCCCTGTAGCTATCGGAAGGAAGGGGAATACTGTTTTACTGCAGAAATGCTGATTATTTTATAATGCAATGTGTCTTTGCCCCCCGGTCTCTACCGGCTTGTTCTGACCACGCGCACAGCTGTGCTGTACCTGTTCCCAGTGCCGCAGACCCCTGCCCCAGGAATGATGACGGTTCCCGGGCTGCACTGCTCCACGCCAGCACACACAACGTTTCCTAGGTTGCCTACGCCGGTGGTGCACTGCACACTCTCTGCACCGGAGATGACTTCTCGCCCCATGCAGCTGACAGCACTCCTCGCCCCAAATCCACCCCCCACCCTGGGGAGGCAATCTACGCTCCGGGTGCTAAAGCCAGCACCGCCAACGCCAAAGGAGGAGACCACCCCTAGCCCTGCACTGGCCCCTCCTGCCTTGACGGTGCATTTGCCTCCGATTCCAGACAAGGATCGGCACTCCCCAACGGTGCCACCGCCGCTGACCACAGCTGTGGGAGAAAAACAGGCTCAGTCACTGCCAGAGCAGCTAAAACCCAGATTACAAGGAAATTTATAAGCTTAAAAGACTTGTAAGGAAATTAAGAGAATGCTTCATTAGCTTACCTACGCTCACAGGGTTGCCAGTACATATCCTGTTAAGAAAATAAATATCTCAAAGATGTATTTAGGGAAATATTCCCCAAATACACAAGCAAATAGAGGTGCTGCCCAGCCATTGCCTCCTTAGAAACCCCACAGCTCCTTCAGCTTTTCTGTGCTGAAGGAACAAGTGTGAGGTGCTGTCCAGATCGCCCATTAAAGCACTGGGGCCTGGATCCCCAAATCCCATAGATGTCTTACTATCCCATTGTCTTTTTGCACCGCAAGCAGGGGATCAAACTGCAGTGTGCTCAGTGCACTGCAATCCAGCTGCCCTGGGAGGATCAGGAGGGAACAAGGATGATGCTCCCCTCTGCACCCATGGGGAGCTGCCTTCCCCTAACATTTCTCACTGCCTCCCCTCCTGTTGGGTTTTGCCAGATATTGCTACGAGGTGCAGCCAGGGATACTCCTACCTGCTCTCTTCTCCTTCCAGCAGCGTCCTGTAAGTGGCAATCTCAATGTCCAGGGCCAGCTTGACGTTCAGCAGCTCCTGGTAGTCCCTCAGCAAGCATGCCATCTTGTCCTTGGCTTGCTGCAGTGCAGTCTGCAGGTCAATCAGCTTCTGCCGGGCATCTTTGAGGGCGCAGTCACCTCGCTGCTCGGCGTCGCAGATGGCCGTCTGCAGAGCTGCTATCTGTAGACAGTAAAGGGAAAGGAGGTGACCAGCGGTGACAGTAAGAGGTATCTCCACAGGGTTGCTCATGTACCCCCTTTTTTCTCAGCTAGGAGCTGCCAGAGAGCCTGAATTTAGGCTGAACACATGGTGAAGCTATCTGAGATGAAGGGGAGATGGCCCGTTGGCTGCACCCCAGCAGCAAACACTGTTCCTGTTGTAGCCAAACCAACTCACTTCTGCACAGTTGCTAAGTGAGAAATAAATCTGCCTCTTTGTGTACTGATAGCAGATGAGAAGCTAGAAATATAGGCTTAAGCTAGGGTTGAGGGGTTTTTTTTTGCCGCTCAGCAGGGTGGGAGCTGATGAGGACGAAGCCCTTTGCTGGAAGAAGCTGCATGCCCATGCAGCATTCAACCCTCCATCCTACCTGCTTCTTCACGTTATCTGACTCGCACTGCAGCTTCTGGATCATCCGGTTCAGCTCGGCTATCTCGCTCTGGTTGTTTCTCAGGTCGTCACAGAACTTGCCTCTGCTGCTGTGGAGCTCCTCCAGCTATTGCGCGGGAAGAGGATGATGTTAACGCTCCCGAATTGCCCTTTCCAGGGAAAGTGGCAACTCTTTGGAGCCACGTGGATGTTGGTGCTCCTGGAGAAGCATCCAGACATGACCTCAGCCCAGACAAGGCGACAGTCCCAGGTAGGTCCTGAGTACTTGCCCTTTGGGAAGGGGATGGTGTTCCTGATGTGTGTGCACAGAGGAGACCTCTCTGAAGCAACAGTGTGATCTGCTGTGTTTTGTTTTTACAGAAAATTCTTAAAACATAGCTTTAATGGTTGTTGGGGGACTTTTTTGGCATGACTTTGTTTAGCAAACTACAGTGCATGCACACTGTGGGGTGGGTTTAAGTTGCATCACGGAGGATAGAAATGGTCATCAGGGTTTTGTGGGCCAGGGGATTTCATTGCCATCTGTGTTGGCAGTGTAAATACTCACTCTGGTTTGGTAGAAAGCCTCCACTTCGGCCTTGCTCTTCTGGGCAATCTCCTCGTAGCAGCACTCAACACTTTTGATGATGCCCTCCATGTCCAGGTCCCGGCTGTTGTCCATTTGCACGATGACAGAGGTGTCACACAGCTGGCAGTCCAGCTGAGCTCTCTCCTGCAAGATCCATTGCATGTCAGTCCCGAGAGGGTCTGGTGAGAAGGTAAAGTGTTGGGGGAGGTTCTCCCATTAACACTCAACTAAGACATGGGGTTTTCCAGGTGGGTCACTGCTTTCCAGCAAGAGCTGGCAGCTGGGACCTGTTTTGGTGGCACAATATGGGATTGCTGCGTGCAATTCCCTAAGGAAGGGTGGGGAATCCTGGTGGAGCAACTCACTTTGTTGCAACTCAGCATTTCCAGCTGCATCAGCAGTTTTCTGGGCTTTGAATCCCTCAGGGATGAGTGCTTTGGGCGCTATTGCCTACAGACTGCTGGGAGGTGTTTGTCTAGAAAAGGTGCAAATGCAAAGCATCCCCTGTGTGTTTTGTTAAGAATTTGCTACATTTTAGACAAAAGTGTTATTTTCACCAAAATATTTTGGCTAATGGAGCTTAAAAAGCGAAGTACTAAAAATATTTGGGTTTTGAAGAATGAGATGTTTCAGTGGTGCGGGAAGCTGGTAGCTCTTACCTCCGCGTAGATGCACTTCAGGAACTCCAGCTGCTGCCGCAGGAGACCCACTCTCACCTCCAGCTCCTCCTTGGTCAGGTAGAGACAGTCCACATCCTGGAGAGACACCACGTATTTGGCGAAAAATGGTGAAGAAAGAAGGACTGTGGCAAAGCCCATTTTTTTCTGTTAGATTTGGAGGAAACCTCACCATTTCCAGCCCTTAAGTCTATCTGGATTTGTATTGTGTATGCTTACAACCTGATGTGGGTTTTCCAAATTCCTTGGGTTACGTCTATTTTGAGGTTACTGGTCATGGTGCCAGGACACCCTGTTTCTCTTCCTGGCCCCACACGTTTTGCCCGCATGCCTAACACTCTCAGCTGGTGTTGCAACGTTGTCCCTAGCATAGCTCACCTTCTTGAGGACCACAAACTCATTCTCCGCAGCCGTACGCTTGTTGATCTCATCTTCATATCTGCAGCAGGAAAGGAGAAGGATGGGATGCTGAGCCCCAGGGGTCCCATCTCCACCACCCAAGCAGCCAGTGCAGAACATGGGAAGCGTGATTAAAACCAGAGCCTCTCCCTATTAGCTTTCTACCTCCTTTTTTGATTTTTTTTTGCTTTGTTCCTATTTCTTTCCTCCTCACTGGACTTTGTTCATCAGTTTTAAATAGTCCACGCCAGCAGTGTCGGTGGCTGGAATGAGACGGTAGTAAATCAGGCCAAACCACTAGAAATGCAAAACCATGTAGCACAGCTGAAGGCTTGGATTGCTTCTTCTAGCCCTGCTGCTTCTTGTGATGATCTTCTGAAGCATTCAGGACTCTGAGTGTCTATGAGGAGAGTGTGGCCAAAATGCCTCGAGGGACATCAGGAGCTTGAGCAACCTTTGAAACTCCCAGATGCAATAGGAAAGAAGGCCAGTGCGTAATGACAAGTAATTGGGACGCAGAAGAACTTTCACAAGACAAGTCCGACCTCCTTGGTGGTGGTTCCACAAGAAAAAAAGTATCTGAGATACTTGATGTAAGATCTCTGGAGAAAGGACTACTTTTTTATCCTGTGCTGTATGCCACCAACCACCAAGTGTCCTGGCTTTTGGCTCAGCAGAGCACACAGGGAGCTGTTAAGGAATATCATAGAATCATAGAATCATATCTGCAGCTCAGATTAAAAAAGCAATTCCCACATTTCCTCTGGGGAGAGAGAATGATCTCCAACAGAGACAAAGTGGATAAAGCATGGGGTGGAGACAAATAGGCTGAGGGTTTTGTGGGAGCGGATGGCACTGGGGACATGAGATTTGGAGGAGCCACAGGCACAGATGATGTGGGAGATTTGAAATGGCAAACCACAGTGGTGTGCAGGAGTGTTAGGGAGAGAAAAAGTGGTTCCCTGTCCCTCTCCCTGTGGAAACATGGTGGTTGAAGAGCTCTCTCAGTCCATCACCAGCATCTGAGCTGCAGCTGTGGGACTCCAGTACAGGAAACCAGCCCAGTACTGATGTGCCCTGTGCCCCAGCCTTTGGACCTGTCCAGTGCAATTGCATTGTCTTCACCCTCAGAAACACCCCTCAGGCTGGCAAACACCCCATCTGCGATTTCCCTCTGCATACTACTTACTTGCACTTGTACTCCTGAACTAGGTCCCGGAGGCACCGCTCCTCATTTTCCAGCCTCTCTCTCTCACCCAGCACACACTCCAGCTGCTTCCTCAGGTTGCAGATGAAGTTCTCGAAAACAGGCTCCAGGTTCCTCCTGGAAGCTGGGAGGACATACTGCTGCAGCAGCTCCCACTTGGTGGTCAGCACCTTGTTTTGCTGCTCCAGCAGCCGGACCTGGGGAAGCAAGAGATGAAAGAGTCATGCAACCCCCTCTTGTCCCAGGCAAAGGTGCTTTGGGCTCCTCCACTTCCAAGAGGAAAAAAAAAGAAAAATAAAATCGGAATTGCAAATGGTTAAGTGTTGATTTCTCAGCAGCCTGAGATCGGCACCTTCTCTGAGCTAAACCTGGTCCCACCCAGGACTCGTATCACAGGCTGAACGTCAGTGTGTTTGCTCTTTGCTGAGGGAGATCATCTGTTTGACTAAAGCACGGTTCCACCAAACACCACCTCTTCCCCTGCAACGACTCGCTGGTGCAGGATCCACTGCCTCCTCTAATGGGCTGATTGCAGTAATGAGTTTTTCGCAGCACTAAAAGCTCCATCCAGGATCTCATTTGGATGTATCTGATTTAAACTCTAGCCATGGATATGTATCATGCCTTTCACTTCTAGATTAAAGAGCTCTCTAGTACTTGAGAACCTTTATGGATCATGAATAAGTCATTTTTCAAATGGGAGGAAGCAGAGCGGCTCCTCTTACTTGGGTTTGGTCGTGTCAGCTGCAGAACAACTCACGAAAAAAATCAAGATCAGACAAAGAAAAGGTTTCTCTACTGCTTGAAAAATCATTTCCTATAACACGTCTCTAAACAGCAGTGAAAACCCTTAGGCTTAGCTGGAAAACAAAGAAATAACATCTCTTTACAAGGTCACCAAGTCATTTCATTGACAGAGTGGAGGGACAGAGAAGTTGAAACTGTTCATTTCATTTCATCTAGACACCTATCTTTCTGCATCTCGTTGATGAAGCATATGAACTATTTTAAAAATTCAAAAGTCCTCTGAAGTTTATAGAGGTGTGATAGCAATGTCAGATTATACCTTTGCAGTAAAAGTTCCTGTTTTCCCTTTTTACATTTCCATGTGTCCATCCCTTCTCTCACAGCTTTTGATTTACTGTATCCTTGGAGCCACTCCCGGTTTAGCTATTTAGCAGATTGGTGACCATCGAAAGGTAAAATACCAGTGCAGTTGCCTTGGCGCAAGGCTTAATTCCAAACACTCTCCAGATAAGAACCACCATGGTCTATCAGAAACGTTTACAATACCAGGGTGCCAGGAGAAACAGCTACCAACATTTCTCTAGAGACAAACAGCCTGCACGGAGGGAAGCAGCGTCTCACCTTGTCAATGAAGCAGGCGAACTGGTTGTTGAGGTTCTTGATCTGCTCTTTCTCGTGGGTCCGCACTTGGCACTCCTCAGGGTCGACCCCCACGCAAAGGGGCTTGAGGAGCTCCGGGTGGATGCTGACGCCCCGAATCCCTTCAGATCTACCTCCACCGAGGCCAATGCCGATGCCACTGCCATAGCCTCCGATAGCCACGCCGTCCCCGAGACCTCTGTAGCTGCCCAGGCCACCGTAGCTTCCACAGTTACCAAACCCCACGACTGTGCCCACACCAAAGCGACCTCCGCCGTAGGCCACGCAACGTCCGATAGCGGGGCTGCCGTAGACCCCACTGCGACAGCTCCCACCGAAGGAAATCCGTTGCCCTCTCCCTAGGTCGCAAACACTCCGGCTGCTGAAGCCACCGATTCCACATCTCCGTCCCACTGGCTGGCAGATGGAAGCTGAGCTGCTGTTGCCCCTGCCGAGGCCGCAGACAGCGGATGCAGAGGAGAAGCCCCGTCTTCCCAGGAGAGAGCTGGAGGTGTAGCACTGTCGACTCATGGTGGCTGGGGGAAACGAGAGGTAACGGCAAAGCAGAAGAGCAAGAGAGGAGCAGGGAGTGAAAGAAGGAGATCTCCTTTAGCTTCTCCGAGGCAGAGCCCTTCTCCTTATATACATTTCAGGAGGTGCCTGAGATGCAAAAATTTAATTTATCCACTGGGTTTGGTCTGCCTGGCAGCAAGGAATGGCTTCCAACTTTTTAAACCCACAGCAAACACTTCTATCTCATATGAAATAATGTGGAAATTAAAATAAACTGCTTTGCTTGCAAGCTTCAGTTTCAGGACTTATATTTTACTTAATTAATCTGCTTCCTTATTGTGTAATTATAGTTTAGCAAAATAATTCAAGGGGTTTTTATTCATAGCTTGTTTACGGTTCAGTTTCACCACAGTGTTTAATTATGTTTCAGGACCTCCTGCAAAACGTCGTGGTGATGCCGCCTCTTCCAGGGTCTCTTGCCAGCTCCGGGCTGGCTCTTGAGCAATGACTGGTGGCGATAGGGAAGAAGGAAGGCATATCCATCAAAGCATGGCACTGACGTTGTCGAGAGCATTCTTGTAAGCATTCATTTCTTCCTCTCGGTGGGTATGGCTGCAGCTCTCGGAGGCAATTCGGTTGCAGCCATGTTTGCTGGCTGGTTCCTTATTGATGGAGGGTGAATTGTGTGAGATGGTGCCGAGGACAAATACGGTCGTGGAGTGGATGCTCTGGCAAATTTGGGGTTTCTGCACATGAAGTCAAGGTACTGGTCCAGCTGGGCTTCATGTGCCCCTTAGAATGTATGGAACTGAAGATAAGGCATTTCTGGGAAATGCTGCACTGCAGACAAGTGATTTATTGCTGAATTATATGCCTAGGGAAGGTGATACTTGTATTCAGTATCTGGGTGTGATGTGACTGGTGCACACAGCGAATTCGCGCAAATGATAGCTGGAGATGCAACCAAGTGGTGAAGCGAAGTGTTACAAACAGATTGAGAAATGTTAGCCAGAGTGAACTTTTCTCCTCGTATTCCTGTGACACACCTATTTGACATTAAATTATTCTAATAATATCTGTTAATGAGAAGGTACCATACCTTCTTAATTAAAATTCTTTAAAAGATTTTTGAATTTGCTTAGAAACAAATAAAGTTCCTTTTTTGCCTTAACAAAGCAATCTAATCACAGAATCACAAGTGATTGCATATCTTGCCCTAAGAAGTCTTGGCATCTTTGCTGGGGCAAAATTAACTGGTTCTGGGATGCTTCTTAGTCAATGCTATTGTAAACTGGAAATAGATTGTCTTGAATTAAAAATAATGCAAAGGAATTATGGTCATTTAGAGTATTTGTGGAGTCTCTCCAGGTAAAGATGTTCTTTTTTTTTTTTTTTTTTGCAGGTCTCATAATATGTTGAAATTAGCTATAAAATACTATATGCAATTATAATCCTGCACTAGTTCCATGGTAGCTGTGTTGGTTCGAGTATATTGGTTTGAGTACTTTTATTTGTGAGATTGAGATAGTTGGAGAAAGCAGACAAGCTTTTGGGCACTGCACCCTTCATGTCATTCCACCCAAGGAAATCCGAGCACCAGAACCTCTTGCTAGTAAGTGAAAGGGGGAATTATTTTTGAAATGTATTTTATTTTGTGCTGAAGTGTTTGTGAAAACATTTTAGAGTGCAATTGGGTGTGTGGTCTGAAGCCAAGCCTGGAGCACTGCCTAGGAATAGGACATTGCTTGGACTTTGGATAGGTCCATACAACATGACTTGCATGAACTCCTGTAGGTGGACATAACCACGGGCAAGCTGAAAAACAGGGAGAAGCCAGTCTGTCAGATTAGTGGCAGAAGTGGCTGTGGTCCTGCTTTCTGCATGCCTGAGCCCTGCACGCTGGCTCCGTGCAGCTGTAGGGGGGCAGAGGGGAGGCAGCGGGGATGGTGACCAGAGATACTGGGACTCAGCCGCCGCTCTGAGCTCTCCCATCCAGCAGGAACCCAGAGACAGACTCCAGCTCCTTTTTGTGGCAAGCAAACATGGCCCTTCATCCTTGAGGGCAGTGACTTGCTGGTTTTTCCAGCTGTGAGAAACCTGGATCTGGTTCGGCCTGGGTCCCTGCTTTCCTCTGTGTCTCTGCTTGGCCGCCCACTGTGGAGTGCCTTGTGCCATACGGGTGATGCAGCCACCATTTGAGAGCTTTAGACCCTCCAAACGCCTGGTTTTATTGGAAAGCATGGAAAATGCCACTAGTGGGACAACCATCCCCCATTCCTCCACCAGCTACAAGCCTTGAGATCCCTTCGTACATACAACATGCTGCCAGGCTCCTTCCCTGCAGATTGAAAGCAACAAACCTGCACTTCAACCTTCAGCTCCTCCTCACAGCCCTAAGAAGTGGCTTCTTCCAGGTGCCCAGCCTTGCACATCAGAGAGAGACGGTTCAGGGCAGCGCTTGTGGTTTCCATCTGCTGAGCTTTCACAAAGCTGGTTCGCAGTCACGTGGTGGAAGCCCTGAGCGCTGGTTACATCAGCTTTGAAGGAGGAAGCACTCCGATGCAATTTGGTCTTCTAAAGAGGACTGCAATCGCTTTTATTTCATTGGCCACGGACATGCACAGCACTGGCTCAAGTCAGACACACATGCCTTCTTCACAGGGATCTTCTCATCTCTGCGTGCTTTGTCTTGGTGACTGCAGGTCAGATAGTGTTTGAAGAGCTGTAGAAAGGGACAAACCTTCCTATTTACAAAGAAGAGATGAAACCATTGTTTTCAGACTGACGAGATTCAGCAAATCTTTAAAGCAGCACCTTACACCCAGATTTACCAGGGAAACCCCTGAGGTCCTTGAGCCCTGAATATGTCTTGAACTGTGGTGGCTTCCAGGAGACTTCTGCCTGTGAGATTTACATGTGCCCAGATGCATTAGGATAAATTAATTCTGCTTAAGCACCTTATTAAACTGGGACCTGTTAAGCCATGCATGCAGATAGGGAGAGCCTAGGGGTTTTTCCAGCCTGCTGTTAGGATTCTGACTTTAACCACCCAGACACCCAAACCTGCTTTCTCCCAGAGAGAAAACCGCTTTTTAAGACCCTCACCTGAGAAAACAAGGTTGGCAGGGCTTGACCGCGCTGGTGCTCTTCCTCCCTCCCTGCAGGCTGGGCAGCTTTTGTGGCTCCTTGTGAAAGGGACCGCAAAGTCACCATGACAATGGCTAATGAGGCCCCTGGGACATCTCCCTCTGGTTTCGTGGGTCCAGCCCTCCAAAGGTGGCTGTTGCTGGTCTCTTAACTGCAACTTGATTCTGCTCCCACATCAAAGCAGGTGGTGGATTTGTGGGGACTAGAGTAGAGATGATGGCCTGGGCTCCTTCCATTGCCACTGGGCACCTTGCTTTCCTCCCCGTAAGCTTGCTCCACAGCAGCTCTTCACCCTCAGCCTGGCTTGTCCCTGGCCATTACATAGCTTTTGTGCTGCTTTGGGACAAAAAGATGGACAAGATAATTCCTGATATTTCTTCCAGGCCATTCCCAGAGCATTGGTGGTCACTGCCCATATGCACCATCTGCATTTGCAGTGCTTCCCAAATAAGAACTTGCCAAAACCTTTAAGCTTGCTCCACAGCAGCTCTTCACCCTCAGCCTGGCTTGTCCCTGGCCATTACATAGCTTTTGTGCTGCTTTGGGACAAAAAGATGGACAAGATAATTCCTGATATTTCTTCCAGGCCATTCCCAGAGCATTGGTGGTCACTGCCCATATGCACCATCTGCATTTGCAGTGCTTCCCAAATAAGAACTTGCCAAAACCTTTACCCTCCGTCTTCAGTCTTTCTACTGAATGATAATAAACTGTGGGTGACCAGTGTTGGTCACATCACTGGTATTGATGAGAAGATGTTGAGGTATCATGGCAGTAGATAATCAGAAGGGTGTATAGCTTGCGAAGGTGACATCTCATGCAAGAAACATAGAGAGCTACCAACTAGCCAGAGCTGGGTGTCCACCCTGCCTGTGTCCTCTGTGATGCACTGGCCATGCTTGGTGCCCTGCAAGCAAGGCAGGTGCTTGTCCCCCAGGTGCTTCACTGGGGGACAATTTTGTCATATTCTGGGCAGTTCTTTATTTGTGTGATGGAAAACGTGGGCATTGTATGCAGAGCTGCATGCATCTTTCTGACAGAGCTTCTGTGACTTCTCGACATCTGACTGCAGTAGGCGGGGTGCCAGCACCAGCACAAGGTAACCTACTTGGATTTTTTAAATCAATGTTTTAATGGTGCTACTGGGTGACCTAAGCCCAGAAACTCTCCTTCATGGTTCTTATTTACCATCTTATTTTGCAAGAGACAAACAGGTTTCATACCAAAGTGTCCATCCCCTTCCTTTGTAACGTTCGTCTTTTGCATAGGAATTTGTAAGGCACTTTTGCATCATCTGACCAACTTGTGCTCACACTCGGGGCTTGATGGACTATTAGGGCTCTGAGTAATGGGGTGGAATTGGTATGGCAGTGTCGTGATGAAAGCGCAATGGCCAGGACTAAGCACTGGGAATTGCCACTGCAGAGGCAGAGCAGCCACATGCCAAGGGAAGGGTGCAGGGTTTGCACTGAAAGTGTTTTTCCAGGGAAAGACAGGTAATCCTTGTAAAAAGCAGCCATGAGAACCGCATCAGATTTTGAGTTTGTAACTACTGCCGTACTGTCTCACAGGACAGTTGTCTCTTCTCTTCTATGATACAGCCTTTTTTAACCAGAAAGCATGTTCTTTCATGCACTGAGCCAACCAGGGACTCCAGAGATGCCCTCCAGCAGCTGAGTGAAAGGGGAGAGCGTGGGAGGAGGGAAATTCAGACACGGAATTTCAACTAGTTCCCATCAATAGGTCTGTAAATCTATGTCTGTGTGTGCACATGAGCATATAGAATAATGACCATAGAAAGTAGCTGTTCAGTGTGTGTGGTTAATGTAATAGAGTTAATTTTGCAAATTTATAAACAGGTTTCTCAAAAAAAAATAGTGAGGTAGAGATGATGCACAAACATTGGGGGCAGTTGGCAGCAGAGCAGAGAACACAGGTTTTAGCAGCAATATGATCTCTGTGTGCTGTGTCGAATTAAAAAGCATCGCTTTGCAGAGACAGACAAAAGAGATGTTCAATAGAGAGCAAACCCTATTGCTGGCCTTGTAAAAATGACTTGGCAGGCAAGATAATGTAAAAGAATAAAAACATTTCTAGCATGGAAGTCCTCTTACCTGAATTCAGCTGCCTAAAAACTAGTCACCAATCTGAAGCTAGAGGCATGGGCTCCATGAGTAGTCAATGAGAGAGCTTGGTATCATCAAGTAAAAGCTTGTTTTCTAAGGTCACCAGCACAAGGAAACCTGGAGACAAGGAGTCATGCTTCTCAGGGACACAAGGGCATGATCCAAGAGCAGAGGTGGTATTGTATGTGGCTACCAGCCTCAGCAAAATAAAAGGACAAATACAAACCAGGAGAAATAACAATGCTGTGTTGTATGAGCAGCTATTCATTAAACTTTCCAGGTGGACACTCAGATTAAGGAGATTACAGAAGGTATGGCTTCTAGAGGACATACCTATTATCTTAATGAATGGTTGGTGTCACTTTTGTGATTCATTTTGCCACCAACACGCAAAAAAAACTCACAATGTGTCACTCTAGAGGTGGTGGCTTGGTGCGTAAGTTTTGTGTTATGGTTGTCTCCGCTGAGTTAACTAGATATAAAGAGCAGCATTTGTCCTAGAGGAATTTGCAAGCAACTTCTATTCATCACAGCCCTAATACTCAGAAACACCTGCTCCAAAGTTACCTAAAGCCCCAGTGCTATCTGCCCGGGAGAGGAGCCAGATGAAACATTGGGCACCATAGTCTTTATTTCCCCAGCTCAGCAAGCCTACAGGGTTGTAACCTCCATTTCCAGAGATTAACTCTCTGAATTGCCAGCAAACCACACATTCAGGGAGCTATAGGCAAGCAACGGTAGTGATTATACCTCTGGTCTGGTAATCCCTCCTCCCAAAGCTAAATGCCTTTCAACCATGACTGTGTCCTCCAGCGTGCAAGATCATTATGCCTTCTGAGAGGCAAAGATGGGCTTTGATTTTGCTGTGTTTCTGAGGTGGATTCCTTCACTTCTTGACCTAAATCTCATTGTTGAAGGAAATTCTTTCTTCTATGGCCAGAAATGTGCCCGTAATGAGTTTGAAATCCAGCTGGGCCACTATCAGCACCCATTTCACCAGACCTGGGAACCTGTGCTACAAGAAAACACAGCACTCAGTAACTGGAAAAGAAAGCCAGAAGCAGCACAGAGAAATGGTAAAGAGAAAATCTTCCTGTGAATCATGCATTTTTTATAACTGTGCCAACAGGAGTCCCTGGCCATGCTCTGTTGGAGGATAAAAAGAAATACATTATTAGGCATATCTGCTACTTTCAGAAGAAACTGCACTGAGTGGGATGTTAGAAATGCAAGATTTCATTTAACAGCTGCTCTAATTCTGCATCCAGGTGATCCTGAGCAAATCAGGCACTCATCTTCCTCCTCTGCTCAGTGGAGCAGAGTAATTTCTTGAAGCAACATCCAGTGTAATTTCTTGAAGCAACATCCACGCATCGGTGTGTTGCCTTGTTATTCTCTTTGTTCTCATTATTATGTGGTTGCTTTTTCTCCTTGAATATCCTATGGGATAATCCACCTGCTAGGTGCTGTGTGATACCAGGGAATGTTATGCACCTGCCTTTCTTGTTCTCTGTCCAGAAATGGCTTACATGTGGAAATCTCAGTGACCAAAAGCCAGCTTGGTGTTCAAGACATCCTATAATTGCACACCTGGCCTTCCAGCTCCTCCTTGGCTTAACATAGAGAGCATTCCACATTTTTTCTCCCAGGTGTTTTTGCAAACGCCATCGCCACGCAGCTCAGCATCGCAAATATCTGTCTGCAGACAGGCTACCTGTCAAAGGACAGACGGGTGGCTTTACTTTCCCTTTAATTACTGAGCATGACGATTGTGGCTTCATTGTCCTCATTTCAATTAAGGACTGACAAACACCCAAGGCACACAGTCCCCAAAGCGTCATACCCCCTTTGAGTGACTTCTTTCAAGTTACTCCAAGAGTACATGATAAAGAGAACCAGTTGTTTATGAGATTGCTACTGGGTTTGGCATAATTGCGTGTTGCTCTGCAGAGGCTTAGCACCTCCTTCCCACCCAAACCCTTCGTCACTGTCACAAGCAGAGTGCTACAGGGCAAACTCATGGTCTCATCTCCAGAGCTGGAGGTCTCGGATGCTGAGTGTTCAGACCTTGTTTCTCAGTTACACCAAATCCTTTTTCCTTGGCCCCAGAACTGAAAGCGCACCTTTAGAAGTGAAAGGTTTTTGTGCTTTATCCTTCCACTTGCCTGCTTTCTTCACATTTTTCAACCTGCTGCTGCCCAGAAATAATAGCAATATTGTTAATTTAACTTCTGCCAAACAAAATAACTCCTGCTGAGAAAGCTGACAGAGGTCCTGTTTAATACACTGTCCTAGGTCAACATCTGGGCTCTTCTAGAGCTGGCAGTTGCACTTGTGCAGTGGTATTCAGTAGCTGATGTGTCCTTCATTTATGGCATAAATGCCTGCTCTGCTCTGAGCTTTCTTCAGTGCTGGCTTTTCTGACAGTGCCCATCTCCCATCGGTCATCCATTTTCGCAGTGACCGAGGCGTTGCAAAGCTTCTGCCTAAAGGTCGCAAAAAGCTGCAGTCCGAAGCGATTCCCCCTCATTTGTATCACTTTTGGGGAAACACAGGACTAATTGTATAATGGGAGTTTTCATCCTGCAGCTAAAATCTGACCTGGAGTGATTCATCACTGAGGAATATATCAAGCCTCCTTTCATCCTGCAAATGGATAAATCCATGTCCTGAACGGGATCATGGCCAACAGGCCAACAGAGGATTCTCCATGTAGGTAATACCCGAACCCTGAAGAGTGTCAGTGGGATTTTTGTTCCCATGAGTAACTAGCACATAAGCCCTGTTAGTGAATATGTTGGATAAGTCTCTGAAACCCAACTCTGTCCGTGCTAAACTGAGCTGTGCTAAAGATGAGGGTGTTTCCAGGAAAAAAACATAACCTGCATTTCCCTGCGGACAGAAAAGGAAGAATTGCTACCTCTTCAAATACACATCTCAGCAATTCCAGCTCCTGCCTCAACAAATCCGCCCTGCCCCACAGATCTGTCATGGCACAGTGTGCACTGTCCAGCTCCTTGGGACCTGGTGCAGGACCAGCCACATGCAGACACCAAGCAGTTCACACTCAGATAGCCAGTTGGTTTGCATGGCAGATTTTTGTTTGGGTTCCCTTCATTTGTTCTAAGCAGACTTGAGAATCATGTTGTCTGCGGCTAGGAGTTTCCTTGAGCCACCTCAGTGGCAAAAGCCTAGAAAAAGTGGAGAAAGGAAGTTAAATGTACTGTCCAGTGTTCTGAGAAGAGTAGACTTCCTGAAAAGGTTTTGTTGATGTAGAAGAGAAACTCTGAAATCTTGACCAAAAGCAGAAAAAGAGAACTCTTGAGGGCAACCAGGTCATAATTTACCCAGATGTTTGGTTTTACCACCAAACAGAAAGGTCCAAAATTCTCTTTATTCTAGTGCAGCTGAGTTGAAGCATCCAGAGAAAAAGGATAGTTTTCCATTAAAATCACCTTAAAAGGAAAGAAGTTGTATTATGCAGAGGCAAGAAAGATCCAGCACAATCCCATATTGCTTGTACCCAAGGAGGCGGAGAATCCTCCACCCACACACTAAGCTGGGACCACAAGCCCAGAATGTCTTGCTTCTACCCGGATCCATCCCTTTTCAGGTGAGATCTCAGACTAAAAGCTTCCCCCTCCCTCCTGTTAGTAATATTGACCACATCAGAAGAAACAACTTGCTTTTGAATATAATGTGGATTGTGGAGCCGTCTGGCTGCAAGGGTGTTCACAGGAGGAACTAATTACTGCCTAATTTCTTACCCATATTTATCCACAATCTGCTTTGTGGCAAGCTCTTTGGGTATCATTTGTTCCCACCTGTGGTGCAAAATGTCTATCCGCTTCCTCAGGTTGCAGATGCAGGGCTGAAAATAGAGCCTCAAATTTCCCATCTGTGCAGCCAGGAGACACCTCACTTGGCTGCCGCCCCTGTGTGCCAGAATTGATGATAATAGAGTAACAATTACAGCAAATGGTGTGTTCATTAAAGAACAGAAAGCAAGGTATCAGGAAGAGAGCTAGCCCATCCCATTTGGTCCAGGGGTCAGAAAGAGGAAATAAAACCACTCTGCCTTCTGAGAGCTGGATACATAGCTTGACAAATTGGTCTCTGAAGGAAAAGAAAAAAAAAAAAAGCAAATGAGCCCTGATGATTCCCTGTGCAATGGTAAAAAATGCAATAAATCTACAACTGCTTCGTCAGGATGCAACTTCAGTCTTCCAGGAAATTCTGAGCTATTTAAACTTCTTTTGTTTAACATCTAAGATAAAAAGCTGAAGTTACACAAGTTGATTTTTTTTTTTTTAAGTGGGATACTCCAAGCCATATCTTTCTGATGTGGCTGGGGACTTCCCAGTTTGGCTCTGTAAGGAATGCACCACAGAATGAAGCAAAATTCCTGCTCCTACCTTATCAACAAAGCAGGCAGATTTGCTCCTGATTTCTTTATCTAGGTATTCCATAGTCCCAGATGATTCAGCCCCAGAGCTGAACCATTGCTGGGAACTCTCATCTCTGCTGATGTTTCAGCTGTTTTCACTGCTTGCAGAATGATTGGGACCAGGATCACCATCACTGTGATTCATCCTGCAAGCTCCTTTGCTGCTATAAACTCCAAATCTTATGCACTCGCTGGGATCCCTGCAATCTCTGAGATCTTTAAAGCCAAAACTATGGTACGTACTTCCACATCTTGTGCCACCCTTGCTGCATCCTGTGTGTGGTCCACCACTAAGGTCTCCATAGACTTGCACAGAGACCAAAGGAGGGTCTTGTTCCAGCAAAGCTGTTCAAATTTCTGGTTTCTGCTGCTGACATAGTTTTCTTTTGCCTTTTCTGCTACTTCTGAGATAAAAAGCCTTCAAAGGTCCATCATCCAATGCTAGACCACAGAGGTCTAGCATTGTACACTCATTCCAAGCAGGGAGAGAAGAAACAAGCAGAGCAGGAAGGGAAAGAGCCCGTCTAGTGGCAGACTTTGAAAATATCCCGTGTGTTGGGCATGGCTGGATGAGACAAATGTCTTTTGAGCCTGCATGGTTTTGTTTAGCTAGTGGCAATTGGTAGCTGCTTTTGACACAGAAAAACATTGCAGCAACTATCACACACACAGAGAATAATGAGCAAGTGAAAAAACTTAAATTACAATCTTGGCTCAGGGAACATTTCCTTGTTTAATGTATTCCACTCGGGTTAATTACCAGTTCAAATATTTACTGTGAAGTGTGTTCTTTCAGTTGATTGTTGCGGTTGTGCCATCTCTTCTGCCTTGTACTGCAGGGACTCACTGTGGAGATGACTTTCTTGGAGACGACTTTCTCTCTGTTCCTGTAAAGCTTTCCACCTCTTCCTCCTCTTCCCGCATTCTTGTTTTGGTGTATTTAGTGCAGAGAGATGCTTTAGGAGAAGGTGACTCACCTTTCCTAGTCTGTAAATTAAATTCAGGGTGAGTGGATCAGTGTGATAAGGCTGTCTTTTGTTAAGATTAATTTATGGCAGGTGCATTCCAGCCTGGACAGGGTGGTTGAAATAGAAAATGTTGGTTATAAAGAGTGACATATTTGCAGGACATTGCCCGACACAGAAGTAGAGTCACTCCCGTCTTCATACTGCTCTTTTTGCAACACACCCAAGACATGCTTGGTTTTTGGAGTAGGCACCCTCTGAGTTGCCAGTCTGTCCCCATGGATGATGGGGGAGACCTGGACCATGCACTTAGTCAAGATATCTTTACTTCTTCCCACTTTCTTCTTTATCTCCTTGACCATAGTCAGCTTTGGCTTGGAGTGCTTGTGTTGGTCAGCTAGAACATCAAAACCAAAACATTTCATAGAATAAGATGGCTGGAATTGTATTTTTAAATTATTAGTGTTTTTTACTAAAAGAACTGAATAGAAACATTTCTGAATTATCAAAAGGTTTTTTTGGTTATTTTTAACTGACAGAAGATCCAGTTCTCCAATTTAAAACAACTGTTTGCTTAAGATAATTTCTCTTAGAAAGAAGACCCAAAAAATAGTCAAGACAATCCTCAAGATTTGGGAAAAAAAAAAAAAGTGGAAAGGAAAAATAGCAGTAATTTACCAGGAGATGTTCTTGAGCTTGTGATACAAACTTTAATGAATAGCTTGAAAACCATTTGAGATTAACCTTTTCATTTTGCTGCTGTGACAAAATCTTAAGAGCTAGCCCGTTCAACTGTGGCCATAGAGAAAAACAAAAATAAATGCATCCTTCATTTTCCTCTCTGGTTTGCTGAAATTATTGCTAGGAATATTTGGGTGTTGGCTCAAACATGAGGTGGAAAGGAGTTGTCCTTGTTTTGGAAGAGGTAGTATCATCACCTTTCTTTATTATTCAGTCCACTAAAAGATAATGATTCTCCCACTGAAATTAGGCAGTCACCTACTGCTTCCTCGGTTGGAATGGGAGAAGTCACCTTCGCTAATATTAGGAAGCTACTTTGGACTCCTGCCTGCAGTTCACCCTCCAAGGAAGAGCATGAGGCACTACAACCGACAGCCCAGGCTTGTGTCTCCTCTTATCTGGGACACCTTGGTGTCACAACTTCAATGGCCAGGAGGGGAAGGGTCTGGAAAACCTGGGGCTTGCTGGGCTTTCACCCCTTCAAGGCTGGGAACGTCATGCAAAACCAGTTCCAGTTTTGCCGGGTCATGGAGGTGGTGGAAGCAAGGGCACAACAAACTGGTCAAGTCAACCAGCAGTGGCTGGTGAGGACTAACCCCACATCCCAAGGCTGTGGCTTTCTCCACCGCCTCTTTCTCAGGCAACCATCGTTTTCAGCATTAGCAAAACCCAACAAAAAGTGGCGTCTGAAGCAAAGCCAAGATGAGTCATTCTGGCTATGGATTGCAATGGGACAGCCATTCCTCCTCATTGCCACAAAGAAGAGCTAAACTTGGAGCCACAGTGGTTCCTGGACAGCTGTCCTGCACATGTCGTGGCCCAGAGTGATGTGTTAAACCGTGCAGGGAATCGGTGACATTCAGACAATTAGCTGGAGCTGCCTAATGTCTCAGCAGAGACTCTAGGCATTGGGCTTGCCCTCTTTCCAAATTACATTTGCAAGTGGTGAGTGTATTAAGCTCAGATGCAAAATTACCCACCTAGGTGGGCTCCATCTCATCTAATTGTAGACACTTAGAAGTTAGATAAACCTCTGAACTGGATTTCCTCATTTGAGAGAGGGGCTCGGATGGAGGACTCTCCACCTCACCTAGCCAGCCTGACACGCAGTTGGTCAAAGTTAGATGAGACAGTTTCTTCTCTTAGCAGAGAAATCACATCTCATGCACTTCCTCAAAGGTGCTTGTCTTCTTCCTCGTGGCAGTCTTTAATATTCACTTTTTTTTAGGTTGCAATTAGAATTTTGCCCTGTGAGAGCAGGGAGATTAGTGGTGCCGTGTGACCTGTAATTCTTCTTGTGCTGAGACAGGAAGAAATGCGCTGTGATAACAGTGTTTGTGGATCCAGTGGATGACAGGCAGGGTGTATTCATCTGGGTACATGCAGGCGTCTTGCATGGTGATGTCTCCATTTGTGCTAATACCCCTGCCCCGGGCTGCTGTTAGAGCCAGGAGAGATCAAATCGATGCAGTCAGTAGAGTCTAGAGCTCGATGCATTTCTTCCTAAATTAGGCATCTGTGTTTGGTCAGATGAATCACCCCGTGGAAATATTGGTTTCTTTCCATGAAATGAGTCCCCAGCAACCAGCTCACACATTGAGCTCTCCGTTGGAGACTTCAAAATGGAGACTAAGTCGATCCCACCCTGTTATGGCCAAGAGATCTCATAACTTATCCCTTTGCCTTTTAAGTCAGCTCTAATGCTACTGAAGCAAAGGTTTTTGTGTCTGAAATACCTATGATGCTGGCAAAGCACAGCCCTGATCACAAGCCCGTTGAGCCCATAAAGTCGGCATTGGCATCTCTCTATTCAACTGCTGTGACATGGAAGGATAAAACAAAAATTTTGTTCTGAGGTTGCAGTAGTGAATGAAGCTATAGGCTGGCAAACTTGTCATAGAGGGCATCTTACAGTGCTCAGAATTATTTTGGAGGTTTCTGTCAATCTTTGACATCAGTTGTTACTTGGGCTATAAAATACCTTATAGATGATGTGATATAAGGAGGTAAATAAAACAGAATAAATACCGTTGGATTCTCCTGGCATCGGAGTCCCACGGTACTCCAAACTGCCTAAAGAGTATCAAAATATCTGTTTGGTTCTTTCTTCCCCCTGTACACTGTGAAAGAGTACTTCTTCACCCATTTTGTAATTTCTTTAAATATCATCTATGGAGAAATTCAGAGACAAAACATGTACTTTTGAAGCAGTTTATTGAACATGCAGTGAAAAGCTGGGAAGTTTGAGCAGTCAATGAAAGAAGCTCTGTTCATGTGAGCACAAGATGTCAACTCAGAAGATTTATGCACCAATAACTTTGCATTTTGGGGGTAGGGATGGGGGGTGAGCTCTTCTAAAAATCAGCACACTTTGAACTAGCCACCCCTAACATGCAGAAGCAAATGAAAGTACTACATATCTATCTGTAAGCAAATTCCACAAAAAGCCTATGGCTGCAGTGTAACTAGCAGGTGCTTTGAGAGTTGAAATTGCCTTGTTTAAAGTTTAAGCTCAAATTTGCAGCTCAGGGTTTCTTCTTTCACAAAAAAAAAAATAATAAAAAAAAAAGAAAAAAAAAGGGAGCATGCTCTTTGCAGTGTCTCCTGGGAAAGTTAAATCGTCGCTCTTTTCTGAAATGCTTTGGGAGGCGCTGGAAGAAAAAGAGATGTCTTGTAAGGAAGAATATTGTTAATGCATCTGCTCATTATGGGAAAACCTAGAGAGAGAAGGCAGTACAACAGGCAAACTCTTAAAGCTGTGATAATCTAGACAGTATAAACTCAGAGAAATAATACTGTGTTGAGCACCTGCTGGAAAAGCTTGCTTGATGTGTCTTTAGGGTTGGGGAGTCTGAAAACAGAACCTGGTGGGGTGTATATCTGATGATAATAAATGTGGGAGTGGGCTTGGTGACAAATGTTGCTACTAGTAGGCAGAGAAACTACCCTGCATCATCTCAGTGGTAGGAACTGCACATCTAAGCATTGCCCTCTGATGTTGCTGGCGGTGCCACCTCCCCAGCTGACGGCCCTATGGAACCACACAAGGGTCTCTGACGACACTGAAGTTCCCCACCACGCCGTTGTTGCACCCCGCAACTTCAGGACTGTTTGCAATGACGACAGGAGAGCCCCCCAGTTGCCTTACGACACAGCCTTGGTTTCCGAAGCTGACCACCCCGCCAGCTTGGCAAGCCCCCATCCTAGCATTCAAGCCTCCGTTTCCTGTACTGATCAGCGTGGGGGCTGGGTACCCCCCACTCCGGGAGCTGAATCCCCCATTTTTGCAGTTGACCCCTCCGGCTTGGCAGTACACCTCTGGGACACACTGCTTGGCCACTGAGCTAATGACTCTCTTGGGGTGGATCCCAGCGCTCCGGGAGCTGAATCCTCCGTTCTGGGAGCTCTGTCGTCCGGACCGTCTCCCCAGGGAGCCGTAGCCACACGCAGCCCCGTTTCCAGCCAGGATCCCGCAGTCGTCGGGGATATTGTAGCCACTGCTGACCACAGCTGCAAGACAGCCCACGGGATTAATTAGCGAGGAAAACAGGAAGACTCTCACAAGGCAAGTTGTTTCATGAGTGACAGAACCGACCAAACCTGATCTCCTCTAGATTTGTCCAACGTCTCTGAGCCCCTGCTCCTTCCAACTCCTCCCCCATGTCCCAACACATCCCCTCACAGATCCTCCCAGTTCCCAGATTGCTCATCTGGCTAGTGGCATATTCTTTCCCAGGTTCAATGCACATTGGTGCATTGCCCAGCGGGTTCACTGGAACAGCTCGCTGTTGCCTCCAAGAGTAGAAAAGGGTCATCAATTTGATTCAAAAAAGCTGATTTTTTTTTTAAATTCAGAGGTACTTGGGATTCCTGGGACTGAACCTTCAACATCAGCCTGGATTGAAATGGAAAAGGGGCGCAGAGGCAGAGGGAGCTGGGGCAGACAGATAATGCTAGTCCATAAGCTGCTTTTCCTAAAATGAGAAACACTCACGGCTGAAAATCTTCAGGTTACTTACACACGCTGACGGGGTTCCCCACACATATCCTGTTGGGGAGAGAAGAGAAATGCACATTAGCCTATTAACCCGTTGCATGCGCATCTAGAAACCTGCCATTATTCATAACTTCCAGCCATACATCCAGCCCACTTAATCCTTTGTTGTAACACGTCTGACTATCTCTGGGACAGGAACTGTTTTTGCTGGCACAAGGGTGGCCCGTATGGCCTCCAGCCATCTCTCCAGCCCCAGTTTCTGTGAGCCTGGGAGGATCCTGGAGCTGCAAAATTCACTTGGGGGCTGGAATCGTTCTGACTGAGAGCAGGTTACCCACCTGCTCTCTTCACCCTCCAGGAGAGTCTTATATGTTGCAATCTCGATGTCCAGGGCCAGCTTGACATTCAGCAGCTCCTGGTAATCCCGCAGCATGCAAGCCAGCTCATCCTTGGCCTTCTGGAGGGCATTCTGCAGCTCAACATGCTTCTCCCGGGCATCTTTCAGGGCACAGTCTCCACGCTGCTCAACATCACAAATGGAGGTTTGCAGGCAGGAAACCTGTCAGAGGGGAGGACAACAGTGCAGGTTTCTTCAAGGCTTTGTTTCCTAATTCCTGGACTTTCTGGTTTGGATTAATCTACTCTTCCCGTTGCAAACAGAGGAAAAAAACCACCAGTGTCCCTCCTCTCTGTCCACTTTTCAACTATACACTTTCCAACTGCAGTCTAGAGAGGTCTTAAGTCTATTCAAGGCTAATGTGTCATCTTCCCCCATATCTGAGCTGTCCTCCAAGACATTGCCCTTTCTGGAAATATCGCCTCTGGGTCTCTCCTACCTGCTTCTTCACGTTCTCCAGTTCACACTGCAGCTTCTGTATCATCCGAGTTAGCTCTGAAATCTCACACTTGTTGCTTTGCAGATCGTCACAGTACTTGCCTCTCTTATCCTGAAGCTCCTGAAACTGGAACCATGAAACAAGACAATCGTCAGTTTTGACCTGCAGCCTTTTAAGTTACCAGACAGACATCCAGGTTGCTTCTTACTCACCCTGGTCTGGTAGAAAGCATCAACTTCTTCTTTGCTCTTCTGAGCTATTTCTTGGTACCAGCATTCAACGTTCTTGATGATGCTTTCCATGTCCAGATCTCGGTTGTTGTCCATTTTCACGATGACTGAAGTGTCGCATAGCTGGCGATCAACCTGAGCTCGTTCCTACAGGTTGGGGAATGGCTTAGTCAGCTGTTAGCAATTCTCAGACTTTGTAGTGAAGGAAGGGCTGGAACAAAGAGCCACACTGCTCAGCTGATGGGTATAACAAGTCAAGAAATGTCCCTGAGGTTGGCTCAGCAGAAAATCCTCCCTGCTGGATGCGTTGCCACACGTCAGCTGCTGACCTACATGCTGACCTACAGCAGTTCTGTCCACATCAAGGGCAAGGTATTTGAGTGACTTAACCCTTGGTATCCTGTCATCTTCAGCTGCTTTAGTGATGTTAATGACAGGATTGAGCTGGGAGTTTCTTTAGCTCTAATCAGACAACTGCAATCTGGAGTAACTTGACAGACGCATCTCTTTTCTCAGGAGTATAGTTAGGACACAGCCAATTCATACCTGGAGCTGCATTAAGAAAGGGGGAACCACCCTACTTCCAGTGTAATCATGTTAATATTATATCAACCTTGTAGTTCCATGCTTTGAAGTATTCAGGGCTTGGAATGAGACATGTCCAAGAGGGATTTCAAGTTGCAGAAATTTGGAGCACCTGAAGGATAAGAAAGAACTACCAAACTGCTGGGATGGACTAGAGAAACCCACCTCCTCAAATACACATTTCAGCAGCTCCAACTGCCTTCTTAACAGATCCACCTTCACCTCCAGCTCTTCCTTGTTCAGAAAGATGCAGTCTGCATCCTGAAAGAGAGGAGACACGTTCCAACCCAATCTCGCTGAAAACACTGGAGAAACAGGCAGAAGACAGAGGCAGTGCCAATAAAACAGAAACATGTTTCAACAAGATTTCAAGAGCAGAAAGGTGTGAGAGGGTGTGTCAAGATGCCCTGGTGTCTCCTAAAGGAAAACAAAACTGTTCCAATGTAACTTACAGGGATTAGACTGTTTATTACTTAGGACCTAGTTACAAACTCAGAATTGACTAGAGTATTTAAATATAATTTTTTTAATATTGTTCAAATTATTTCTGTTTTTCTGACATCCAAGTATAAATAATGTGAGGAGACTGCCAGAAAATAACCAGCGTCTTAGGCACCGAGTATTCCAGTGTGATCTCTCCCACACTGTTCGCCATCCACAAATACACCCTCCCATTACAATTCAAGAATGTACTTGGGGTAACGTAAGTATTGCTGTCATGCCGATGATGTAAGCTTTGATACATTATTTTTACTTTCTACTTGCATTTGCCTCTTTTTCTGACCTTGTGCCTCTTTACAGGCCTCACTCCTTCTGCTTATTGTAACACTTTTGCCGGGCGTTTGCTAATAACGCACTATTCAGCCAAGCCAAACCTATTATAGTTATAATAATTAACATATTTAAAGCTCCTCACCTTTTTGAGTGCCACAAACTCATTCTCCACAGTTGTACGCCTGTTGATTTCCTCTTCATATCTATTGGAAAAGGAGAAGAAAAGGGCTGAGCCAAGCAATACTATCAGACACACAGACATTAACCATCAGGTATGAATAACAACCTTTGCTTGCTCAGAGACTGCCATCAGGCACTGCAAGATCAGTGCTTGGAGAGCAAACATTAAACCATCCTGAGATCAGAGGCTTCTTCATGAACGGTATTAACCATGCAAAGAGTTTGCAAGTGAGACAGAAGAATGTGACATCCCCAAAGGGGATGTGCCACGTCTGGGAGATGTTGCCTGAGATGAACCAGAAAAGTGAAATGCCAACAGCTAGAGGAGACCTGAAGGTCCTTACTTGCACTTGAACTCCTCCACCAGCTGGCTTGTGGCACATTCTTCGCTGCCCAATTTTTGCTTTTCACAAAGCAAGCAGTCCAGGCGCTTCCGCAGGTCGCAGATGTAATTTTCAAAGTACAGTTCAAGGTTTTTCCCTTTCTTTGGTAGGACATATTGCTGCAGGAGGCCCCACTTGGTCTCCAGCACTTTGTTCTGCTGCTCCAGGAATCGAACCTGCAGGCCAAAAAAATAGCAATTCTTCAAATAAAGAGAAGAATGGAATAAGTCAACACATGGTTTAACTGACTGCTCTGACTGTGAAACTGCATGTGTACAAATAGGGTTTTTGGGAAATGAGAGGTGATATGCCATGATGATCATAAAATTATCTGCCCTTTATTTAGAAATCTAAAGGTCACATGTCTAAATCTACCTTTCTCGACAATGAATAGAACTAAAGCTCCTGTGGAAGGTGCTTCTGATGTATTTTAGGATGAGATTGTATCTGAAGATGGTGGGACCTGTTTGTCTCTTTTTTCCTATAAATGGATCCTAAGGTGACAGCTCAGACTTAGATGTCTAACATCAGGATTAACCTCCTCTGCCTTCAGGAATGTTTTTGGAACAGTCATGATATTTAAAGACAAAGGGGGCAGTGAGATATCCAGCCTTGAACTGAGGCTGTCCAGAGAGGAGACACCAGCAAGAAAGTCCAGTGCTACCATGGCCATGATACAAACACCATCAAATACTAGGATCGGTATGTGGCTGAAATGAGCCTTTCCCCAACACTGAAGATCTCACTTTGAACCAACGTGGCTCTGTGGGAATCTGGACGCTTGCACAGACCCAGCTTAGTGATTCATGGCATGAGCTGCACTGGGGTTTTGTAGGAGGTTGGTTGCGTTTTATTTTTCTCAAAGAAGTGCCAGTATGGAGCAGGTTTGCACTCACCTTGTCGATGAAGCAGGCAAATTGGGTGTTGAGGATCTTGATCTGTTCCTTCTCCTGACAGCGTATTTCATGTTCCAGTGGGTCGACACCAACACAGAGGGGCTTCAGAAGCCGTTCATCGATGCAGATACCTTGGATGCCATCAGCCTTGCGATCGGGGTAACCTCTCACAATACTGTATCCCCTGGGGCCACAAAGGCCGACCCTTCCTCCAACATTACCGTAGCCTACGCCACCAAAGCCGAACTCTCCAAAACATCCAGTACCACAGACCCCATTTACATAGGAAATTCTTCTGTTTCCACCCAGGTTGCAGACGCTCCTGCTGCTATAGGCACCAGCTCCGCATCGGACGGGTTGGCAGGCAGAGGCAGCGTAGCTTCTACCACAAATCTCTGAAGCTGAACTGAAGCCTCTTCGTCCCAGGACAGATCTCACTGTAGGCGCCTGTCTGCTCATCGTGGTTTATTTGAAGGTGGAATATGAAAGTTTAGGGGAAGCTCTTCTGCAGGAGAGGAACAGAGATCCCGCTGAAGTGACACAGTGATGCTACCCCTTATATACATTTGGGAAGCTGGCCTTGATAGGATCAGGACATTAATTTAAAGCGCTTAAGGGTTTGGTTTGCCTGGCAGCAATAAATGCTTCCTAAAATGCAAAACAGCCCAGCAAATACTAACTACTGAGGAAATAAAAGGAATCTAAAAGTGCTCTGTTTGCAAGTTGGCTTAGAATATATTACAGTTTGAACTGTTCCCCTAACTTACACTAATTATAGTTTAGCAAACATTTTTGAAGAAACTCTTTGTGATTTGTTTGCAGTGTGTCGTTTGGGGTTTTGTGTCTCATGGGTTTTTGTGTATGATAGCATGTTTTGCAGACTTGCACTTTGTGGGGGTAATTTCACAATCTCTCCTTTTCTCTCACCAGGCTTGTTTTTGGTGCAGAAAAGTAACAAAAAAAATTAATAATAATAATGGGAAAAAAAAACACAGTGGTAATCGTGTTGTGATAGATGGATCATTTCTGTACCTGAAACACCAGCAAATTCACTGAATTATGGGTCTGGATTCATAAGCAAGGACCAAAAATGGCTCCCAAATGCCCCCAAATAAATTCCTGTGCAGCATTTCACACTGACCTTCTCTTACCACCATGAAACACCACTGAAACAGAGCAGGTTGCATCCAGGAACAGCAACATATTTCAGTTTGCTTAACAGATTTATGTTCTGTGTAGTCAGTGACATTTTCCCTTGAGTAATGCTGCAAATTCTTAATCTGAAGTCCATTTCACACAGTTAAATCTTTCGGCCTCACTGTATTGGACCTTCTACCAAGCTGGATGCCAGAGACCTGTTTGATTCATCTTCTGATAGTTTCTACACAGAACAAAAAAGGTACAGTAGCTTATTTCAGCCTGGTGCAATCCAGCTCATTCAAGAAGCAACAGCTAAAAGTTCAGTGACTTTGCCAGACGTGTCCTTGACAATCAATGGAGATGCACCTCCAAGAGAAACAGCTTCTGGGTCCATGCTTAGGGGAACTCGGGTGATTCACTCTCCACAGGCGCTGGTCTTTCTCCATCAACAGAGGAAGTCTTAATGAGTGGATTAGACTGGACACCAGAGATCGCTTTGACTCACATTGGCAAGATGAATGTGTCTCTCCCCATCACCAGCCCAACCAGGTGAGACAGTGAACCTGCCCACTGTCCCATGGCCTTCTCCAAACTGACATTTTGAAAGTCAAAACAACAGGACTCTTTCAGCTCTTTGAGAGTAGTGTTTGAGAGAAAAAGGGGCATTATAGTGCAAACAACTAAATGCCCTCAGCCCTTCCTGACCAAAGGGGAGCGATGCTTGGAGAAGTCTGCATGTTATACAGACAACATGACAGTACCTGGAGACACCCAGATTCTGTTCCTTCATCCTCATTAACCCCCTCCAAAAACATTTTCCAAGAATTAGGATCAAGCAGTACAAATCATCAGAACAGTGGTAAATCTCCTTAAAACATTCAACCTTCTCATATCAAGTGCTTAAAAAGAAGACATGCACATCGAAACCATAGGACGTGACTACAACACTGAGATTCACAAGGCTATTAATTGAACATGTAATTGCAACTTATGTGAGTTTGAGGGGCTGGTGGTATAAATTAGTTGCGTAAATGGATACTTTCGCCCTATACAAATGGAATAATTCAACATATTTACAGCATGACTTTCAGATCACACCTTTGTTTATAGTATTTTAAGCTCACAGTTTATACTGGGCTGCCAGCACAATTGGCAATATCAGTTAAAACAAAGGGAGACTTCAAGCTAAAGCTTGTAACTCCCCAGATCCTTTAAGTTCTAAACAAAGATTTATCAGAAGCAAAATGTATATTTGAATCCAAAGTAGAGTACAAAAGGCAATGGTTACGAGCTCTATGTAGGAAAACTGCATCCTGGACCAGAAGTCAGACTGAAGGCTGGTGTGCCATGGCTCCCTTTCTGCACTCCATTATACACGTCGGCTGTGTGGGAGACACCTGGAACGTAGCATAGACTGCAATTAAACATCTGTGAACCAGTTGTGCTGCAGCAGCCGCAGTTCCAGAATGCCTCACCAGAGCCACTGACTTCCTGATAGGTAAGAGATTTTGGATGTAAGTTGCCCAATATTGAGTAAAATTTTTGTGTTAGCCAAATCCCTGTTTCTCCTGAGTCCCAGTGAGAAGGCAGCTATGCAGAAGGTTCACTTAATGTCTTTTAGGTCTTCCCAAGGAATGACGAGTGTTTCGCCTGTTGATACCTAAGATGTCAGGAATCAACAATTTGTTATTGTGAGTATGGACTTGGGAAATGGGAGAGTACTCTGAAGCAAAAATTGCATCTTTTTGACTCAAAATAAAAGGAGGAGGACTGAGGAAGCAAAAAAGGAAAATATTTTGATGAGGTGTTGAATGAGTCATTTTGACAACTTGCAGTCTCTCTCTTTGTCAGCATTCTTCTCCCTGAATGTGCTGCTGAAAATGGAATTCATTATAGCAACATGTGAAGTTCGCTAATTTGTTTGTTGCCTCTGGAGATTAATCTGGACTGGCTCTTAAAATATGTTCGATGTGATAGTCTCAAAGAGCCGTACTCCATCTCTGTAATTATCCACAGCCATAGAAAACTCATTGCATTCAGATAGGACAATGGCAATAACCTTCTTATGCTAACATCACTTGGCAGATGTAAGATTGGGTCATAACATGTATTTTTGTATACATAGTTTCATGGACTATATAGACTCTTGTCCATGTCATTCATGGTATGTTAAAGGATTTAGTTGATTCGTGCAGCTTTGTTCCATTGTATCCTAAAGCCAAGGTTGTCCAAGGGAATTGAATCTGGTAATGTGTTTTTTCCTTTCATTAGCCTACATCTGCTCTGTGTTAGGAGCTGAGGCTGGGATTTTCAAAGGATGTTCCTCATAAAATTCATCAAACACTGGGCCTCAGTGCACCTTCCTCCCTGCTTCAGCCATGAAATTAGCCATTTATTCTAATTTAATCTTTGAGACTCCCTCTATGGCTAATGGAAAGAGATAGTCATCTCCAGACAGTGATTCATCGCATCCTAAAATAGGCAGCTGTGACAAGTGGGAGGAATCCACCTCTGGAGGTACTTGCCTTTCTTCTATTGACTACCAGAGGCAGTCTAGACAACCAGACAACTAGACCAGGCGCCCCACTTCTGGATAGTTAAAGTTAGATGAAATTAGTCCCACCCTTTGGGTGCCAAATTTCTTTAGCACCTTTGAAGTCTCAATGAGTACACAACATCATATGCTCTCTAGATTTGCTCAGTTCCTGGTGTATGCATATATCATATCTCCATACAGTGATTAGCGCCTGTATAGCTGAGGCTTGCAATAAAGCAAAGGATCGTTTTGATCTTTTTCATGTTGATGTCTTCCTCCCACAGAATTGCACAGTGAAAATGAATGTGGGATGTACGGGAATCCAGGCCCCTGAATGGTATGGCATCACGCTGCCTGTTAAAGGATTAGAAAAAGGGAAAAAAAATATTGCAGCTGTTCTTGGATTACAGCAACTTCCCTGTAAATCTACAGGAGCTCTTGTCCTTCTGGTTCAAGCTCTTTTCTTGGGCAGAATTGTACAGAAGAAAGGAATGGCCCATGGAAGTTGGGTCGGGTCCTCCTGGAAAGCATATTCAGCAGGCAGGAGATAAGCTCTTCCTTCTGTTATGCTAAAACCCTAGTGCCCAAGCACAAGTTTGATTTAATTTGTGATGCAGCTTTGTGACGAACTGCTGAATTTCTGACGGAACGCCCAACTGATTCATCAAGGGCTGATGTTCAGAGAGGCTGGTCACAAGCTTAAAGGAAAGCACTTGCTCCATTAACTTACCAGATCTTGAAACGGTGACTGGGGGGAGTGGAGTTTGGAGTTGAGAAAGCAACACTAATTCTGTCTCATTTCCCTGACTTATTCTTCTCTTGCTTAAAAAGTGTCAGGATCATCTGTTTTCAGTGGGAAAACCATAACCTTTATGAGATACTTAAACCCCTCTTGGTGAATATTTATGGCTGCTTGATTGTTCTTTTCTTGTTAAATCTTTCTTGGGGTTTTCTTCATTAAAGATTGTGACTGTTTTCTTTTGTGCTCCTTATATTTGATAGGGAAATAGCTTCATATCACATGAGAACTACTGGGGGGAGAGAAAGCCCTTCCATTTCTGAATCATGATAATTGCTTTGGATAGGAAAGACTTTCCCTCCGGATGCTCCCTTTTCTAAAAGACATATCTGTCCAACTTACCTATATATGGTTCATTTCCTTGTTCTGCTCATTGGCTTTCATCAGTTTAATTGCAAAATACTTTAGTCCTTTGTGGTTGATTTATGTTCCTAATTTGTTGGCTTCTTTTTTTGATCTGCTCAAATGTACAATAAAATATCTCCCTTTGATCTGTTTTGAAATCCTAAACTGGTAGCTGTGTGATTTCTAACATGATGCTGAAAAAAGCAACCAAGCACATTCCTGATTTTTTTTCCTATAATGACCCTATAGCAGCAGATTTGGAAGAGGTATCAAATGAGTTTTATCATCACACCTCTGTGGTAGACACACTATAAAAATGCAAAAAGGCTGAGATAACTTCTCTATGAAACTTAAAACATCCATTGAATAGCATTGGATAGGAGCCAAATTTGGTGCAAATCAGCATAAATAAGGTGACTTTTAAAGGCTTCCATAATTTACATCAACCAAAGACTAGATCTACATGACACTCTCCGGGCAGCCCTGTCACCTCTGCTTAGTTGTTAAGACTTCTAATCAGCAGATATCCCTTGTTGAACTGAGGAACAGGGCACTTCTGTACTCTTGGCAAACACTAAAAACCAAGAGGCAACACATTTGTTCTCCATGCAATTTACTGGAAAAAGAGAAAAAAGTTGAAAGCTCTTGAGTCATCAAGGTAGAAGTGAGGGTGCTGTAATTTATGCATATGTCAGGACACTCAGCAAGGAAGCTAACAGGAATACAAGTGACATACTCTTTCCTCAATATAGAAGGTGAAATGTGTTTTTTTTTTAATTGAGACTTCCTTTATGACTTGCCTGCCTGCGTATGGATGACTAAACTGCTCCAAGACAGCGAACAAAGAACATCACTGCCCCTCCTCTCGATGACCCGATGTGTCTCAACACTTCCACTCCACTGACTTGCCTAAAATCACGTCACATAGACTTTGATGAAATGGTGAATCCTAGAGAGCTGATTTCCAGAAACACTTCCCAAAGCACTCTATGGAAAGGATTCTGAATTAAACATCACAACTTGTTTCATGGATAACAAAGGCTTTATCAGGAACAATTTAAGGCTAGTAGGAAGCAGGAATTGAGTGATAAAAAGATAAGTGCCACAACACAACCACCAGCCCTTTAAAGAACCAGCAGAAATCAAAAGAAGTATGTTTTAAGTGTCCCTTTTTTGATGTGATCCTAGTGGAGTTTCTCAGATGTGGTTTCATGACGCTACAATGTTCTTGTATGCAGTATGCCTCTTCCTTGTCTATAAGGTGGAGTTGAGGACATTTTTGCCTCTGAAAGTGGAGCAGGGCTTTCATTTTTCTACTTTAGGTCTTACATCCTGGTTGTCCTGACTCTCACAGCTGAAGTTTAGATCCACATGTTCCTGAGGCATGAAAGTCCAGTTGAAATCCTCACCCCTGGCCAGCACATCTCTTGGGGGTGAGCTGGGTTTCCCGTGCTCTTTGCAGCCCTGCAGCTCTCTCCACAGCTGCCTACAGTCCTACTGCAGAGTCCACCTGTGCCTGGAGGGGCTGACCTCTGGCATGAATGGCTCCCACCTCCAGCCCTAAATTCTTTGCTCCAAGGGATGCATTGGGGAGCGCCTGGGATATACTGCCTTCCTGCAGAGCTGGCAACGCTTCTGGAGGTGAATCCTCTGTGGCAGGCAGCAGCATCTCCGGGTAGGGATGCTCTACGAACACTACAGGAGGACCTGCGTCTTCTGGGCTGCTTACCAGATCCACATCTCAAGTTAGAGATGGTGTTGCAAGGGGTGGCAATCACTGTCAGGGGAAAATACAAGCAGAATCACTCATGGGGAGGATGCAGCTTTCCCCCCTCCCCGCCAACCAGAACTAGATTGTTTAATGTTGTAAGGAAAACAGAAAACCTTGAGCGTACTTACATACTCTCACAGGGCTGCCAAGGTGTATCCTGAAGGAGAAGAAAATCACAAGGTTATCCATCACATAACTAGCATTTCCAGCATTTTCCAGCCTCCTTGTCTCTGCTGAAGAGTCCCAAGGACTGAACATTGTCTGCACATCGTTATAGTGGTACTCACCTGCTCTCTTCACCCTCCAGGAGAGTCTTATATGTTGCAATCTCGATGTCCAGGGCCAGCTTGACATTCAGCAGCTCCTGGTAATCCCGCAGCATGCAAGCCAGCTCATCCTTGGCCTTCTGGAGGGCATTCTGCAGCTCAGCATGCTTCTCCCGGGCATCTTTCAGGGCACAGTCCCCACGTTGTTCAGTATCACAAACTGATGTTTGCAGAGAGGATATCTGTCAGGGGAGACACAAAAAGTCCTTACTTTCTTTGCTCTCTTTCATACAATACTCACCTTTGAGAGATAAATTCTCTCTTCTTTTGAGAGTCACAAGTTGGGAGCTATTGAGGTTGTTTTGAAAGCCAAATATTTCCAAAATCAAATATCAATTCTGAAATACTAAAGAAGGGCTGGACGTGTCCCTGTACTGTCAGACTGTGTTTAATTCTTGTTTTGAGGATACCAATACTTTGTTCTAATTGGTAATCATAATTAACATTTTCCATTACTTCCCGTTATAAACTATATAATGAATTAGATGGTCTGAAAATTACACCAATTTCTATGGGTGCTGAATTACTGGTGAGTCATAATTCTACCCTACTTATTGGATGCTTTGAACCTGTGTCAGAAGCATTGTCTTCTGCCAGAATTCTGGCTGGAGCAATTTTCTGAGTAGCTCTAGCTAATCCAATGATCTAATTTGGTACAAATAGTTCTTTGCAGTAATCAAAATGATCCCACAGAAAATAGTCCAGCAGATAATCCTGCTTCCTGCTCAGCGCTGGCAAGATCTTCTGTAGACTAGTGGAACTAGTGTGCGGCAATACTCTTTGATGAAGATGAAGGAAATGCTACGGAGATGTAGAAAACATGACTTGAGATCTCACATCTAGGATCCAGTGAGTAAATATGATCCATCATACCTGCTTCTTCACGTTTTCAAGTTCACACTGCCTCCTCTGGATCACAAAATTCAGCTTTTCCATCTCTTGCTGTTGGGACTTCAGTTCATCACAGTGTCTCCCCTTTGCCTCCTCAAGCTCTTGGAACTGACAGTAAGAAAAGAGAGCTGGCTATTAATGCTGGTAGCATACATAATACAGAGGCCTTGCTTCTCTTTCCAGAGTGAATTAATCTAGTTTTAGAAAAGTCCTCATGACTTTACAGCTCCTGAGACTTTCAGCAGCAAATGGAGCTTTCCTCCTGTAGCTTTCACTGTTCCACTCACTGACAATCTCCCCATTCCCAGCATGACTGAGTCTTGTCCCATTGCTCTGTATCTATTCTGGGGATCTTCTCCTCACTTTGCGACTGCTTAGTTTAGCAGAATGGAAAATTAGGTCTGGAAGTTACATAGTGAAGACAGAAAGAAAAAAAACCCACGCCCTTTGGACTACTATTTTTGACAGTGAGAGAATTAAGGATGTATCATTGGATGCTACAACTTACCCTAGTTCTGTACAATGCATCCAACTCTGCTTTGCTTTTCTGAGCTATGCCCTCATACGAGCACTCAGCACTCCTGAGGATCCCCTCTATGTCCAGGCCTCGGCTGTTGTCCATTTTCACAATGACAGAGGTGTCACAGGGACTTCTCTCCAGCTCAGCAGTTTCCTAGAAGCCACGTGAAGTGACAGTCAGCTGTCAGTATGCCTCTGTCCCTGGATTTCTCTTCTCACACTCCAGTGGAATTACCACCACCAGTGAGAGTTTGACGTGAGCCACCCAGGAGTTGAGACTAGAGCTGATCACACATGCAATTCAAGGTTTTTTTTAAGACCTCAAAGTCTTCTTTATCTTTAACGGATTCCCATTGCCTTCCAAAAAGATTCTGATGGATTGGTTTAATCAGGTCTAAATTGATGTAGACAGGAAGCAGCTGGTAGGAATAGATGCCATCAAGCAAGAATGGGACAAGAGCATCCGTACCTGAGCAGACACACATTTCAGGAACTCTATCTCCTGCTTTACGGTTTCCAGCTTTGCTTCCAGCTCTGTCTTGGTCAGATAGACACAGTTCGCATCCTAAAAGAGTTCCCAGACATTTAGAAGTCAAAGTGGTGCCTACACGGAGACCTAAGGCAAATTCATTTTAGAGTAATAAGTTTTGTTTAGGAAGTGTAATTGGGAAGGTCAGCTACCCCCTGAACAGCAACAGCTGAGGGGTCCCAAAAGCATATACAATATTGCTGAGTTCTTGCTTGAAAAACATCATCATTTGGGCACGAAAACTAGCAAGTTCTCAGTTCAGGATTAAATATATTTTCTATGCTAAAAGGCAGAGGTTTAGTGCTTTCTGGCAATGCTCTGTGACACGTTTTTCTGCATCCATATTTGTCCAATGACTTTAAACATTCTCAAGACCCAACCCTTGTCTTGCAAGGAGCAGATCAGAGGAAAGTCCTTGGATCTCTGCATTCAACCCTTCCATTCATCCAAATTCCTTACCTTCTTCAGTAACACAAACTCATTCTCGGCAGCTGTGCGTCTATTCATTTCCTGTTCATATCTGTTGGGGAATAGAAGAGATTGGTTGCTGGGTCATACTGAGGCTGGAGACTTTGTTTGTGTGAGTATTTAGGGGTCAGGGTGCTTTTGGATCTCAGCCTTTTGTTAGAGAGAAGTGTATTGATAAGGACAAAAATAAAAGCTCAGTTAGATAAGTTGGTTGAGCTCACTACCTTGTGGACGGTTTGTGCTCACTCACTTGCATCTGAACTCTTCAATGAGCTTCTCTGTGTCATTCAGCTTAGGCTCCATCTGCCCCTTCTCATGCAGCAGTGAGTCCAATTGCCTCTGCAGGCTGCAAATGAAGTTGTCGAAGACATGTTTGATGTTCTTCTGGGATGGTAGGACCTGCTTTTGAAGTAGGTCCCATTTGGTGGCCAACACCCTGTTCTGCTGCTCCAGATGCTGTACCTGTATTCAGAAAGCAAAGCCACCTTCTTCAGGCACAGGCTTAGATGCATCATATAGGGATCAAGAGCAGCCTTGAGGAGGAAGACTTGGGGGTAGGACAAGAAGCTCAACATGAGCCGGCAATGTACCCTTGCAGCCCGGCAGGCCAACCGCATCCTGGGCTGCATCAAGAGGAGCTTGGCCAGCAGGTCGAGGGAGGGGATTCTGCCACTCCGCTCTGCTCTGGTGAGACCCTACCTGGAGTAGGTACAGCTATGGAGTCCCCAACATAAGAAGGACACGGACCAGTTGGAGAGGGTCCAGAGGAGGCCACGCAGATGATCAGAGGGCACCTGTGAGGACAAGCTGAGAGAGTTGGGGCTGTTCAGCCTGGAGAAGAGTAGGCTGCAGGGTGACCTTAGAGTGGCGTCCCAGTGCCTAAAGCGGGCCGATATGAAAGCTGGAGAGGGACTTTTGACAAGGACATGTAGTGATAGGACAAAGCATAATGGCTTTAAAATGAAAGACATTAGATTTAGATTAGACATGAGGAAGACATTCTTCACTGTGAGGGTGGTGAGGCACTGGCACAGGTTGCCCACAGAAGCTGTGAATGCCCCATCCCTGGAAGTGTTCAAGGCTAGGTTGGACAGGGCTTTGAGTAACCTGGTCTAGTGGAAGACATCCCTGCCCACGGCAAGGCGGGGTTGGAATTAGATGGTCTTTAAGGTCCCTTGCCACCCAAACTATTACAAGATTCTATGATCCTACAGCAAACTGGTCTTCTATTCTCCAAGGAAGCCCTAGACAGCACAGTCTTTGTGGCAGTTACAGAAACCATGGAATATTTAAATAGATCTGCATATCAATTTGCTGATAGTGGAAACCATCATTTATCTCTAGGAGACAATGCAACTTTACCAGGTCAAGCTGCACAGAGATAAGTCAACAGTGCAGCAGCTCAGTAAGATACCTGGGAGGAACAGCTCCCTTCCACTATCAGTAATAAAAAAAAAAGATGCAGCTTATCAAAGCACATATGTAAGATTAAAATAACATTATCAGCTAGATCTGCACTTGAAGTGCCTGCTGCTGGAGCCATGCATGCTGAAAGCAACACAAGGATGAGAGAAAGAGAGGAATCAAAGACCTGAGCAAAAAAAGAAAGTTTCGTTCACACTTAAACCTCCTCATTCCTTTAAGTCTTGTCTCAGCTCTCACCTTGTCAATCAAAGAGGCAAACTGGTTATTGAGGCTCTTCATCTGCTCTCTCTCCTGCTTTTGCATGTGCTGGATTTTGGGGTCAATCTTCACATCAAGAGGCTGCAGCAGGCTCTTGTTGACATGCACCGCACGAATATCTTCGCTTTTGCAACTCCTGCTGTGGAAGCCTAACCCATGACTCCCATCTTCACTGTCGGCATGGATGCCCCTGCACCCCCAGCCTCCACAGACCCCCTGTGTGATGCTTCGGCCAGAAGTCGTCCATTTACACCCACCTGTGTTTTGGAGGCTTTGGCTGCTGCGGCTCCAAGCTCCATAACCTCTGCCAAATAGCACAGCAAAGGGGAAAGAGCTGCTTCGGCAGCGGCTCAAGCCACTCGCCGCAGAAGACAATGAGAAGAACTTTCTTCCATGAAGAGACCTTCCAGCCGACAGCTGCTGGCTCATGCTGACAGACGTGATGGAGGAGAGGATGCAGCTCAGGAAGGTGCCCTTTGCTCTGACAACCCCGAGCACCTCCTTTATACACATCTCAGAAGTGGGGCTTGGTTGATGCAGATAAATAATTTGGGGTTTTCTTGGGGTTTGCCTTGCCTGGCAGCAATTTGTAGGTTTAAATATGCAAAACAATGCATAACACTGAACATCTGTGAAATCTTACGGAATTTTACTGTTTTTAAATTGCTTTGCTTGCATGTTCTTCTTGGAGGATCCCGTGGGCTTGGTTTTGTGAGGATTCTTCTTTTGTTTTAGTTTTTTCTCCTTCCTTACATTAATTACAGTTTAGCAAATGGCCTGAAGAGTGTCTCATCTGTCAAGGACAATCTGTAAAGGAATGTTGTGTTGAGCAGCAAATTAAAAGTGATTTTTGCAGTATCTGTTCTTCTCACGGTCACTCCCTTCACAAAGGACGGTATAAGTCCATGAGGCACAGCCAAAGGCAGCCCACTGCCTGGAAGTTGGGAAGCAGAGCATGGACCAGACACACAAATCCCTTGCTGTGGTACAAGAGTGCAAAATACTTCTTTTTTATGAATAGCCTTCCATACATCATCCTCAGTTACAGACCATAAGTGACTGGGCAGAACTCATCTCCTCTAACTTTTGAAGCTAGATCTGCTGAGAGAAAGGCATGTCTGAGATATTTGCTCTCCAGAGAGCCTTCCTCTTCTTCACCGAGTCCAAGAAAGTCTAAAGTGACCAGCTCAGACTTAGATGCCCAACTTTTAGAAGAATAAATTAGCGCAGCCGTATCTTCTCATTAAGATTTCAGCTAGATTGTGTAGAACACATTGAAAAATGAGACTTGCATGCAGATAACAATACATAGCGTAGAAAACAGGAAGCTCAGACACAAGGCTGTTAACTGGATGCTTGTTAATTGTTTAATTGGAAACAGTGGGAGGCTTGGCCTTGGTGGGGAGACTATGAATGCACCAGCAACCAGTATCCTGAAAAAATATCTTATTAATACAGCTGTTGCATGGCTACTCTTTGTTACTATTCTTTGTATTCAAGCTTGTAATTGAAACCCTTGGGATACCACAAGGCAAATAAAAAAGATTTATTAGAGTGGCTTGACAGATGGGGAAGAAAAGGCTGATAAGTTTAATATATTTGCTGAGAGCCTCACAATACCTCAGAGGTGGAGCCAAGATTACATCTCTGTCCCTGTGGCTTCTTGCCAAAGTCTTTTTCAAAACAGAAAGGCAAAGAGTTTCATTTCAGTTTATTTGAAAGAAATTGTTTTCCCCTGCTATTATGCTGCCCTAACTTTTTCAATAGGCTCTAACATTGGTCAATTTTTTTTTTTTTGTAATTAAACATTTAAGCATTTCAGATTCCCATGAAATGTCATAGTATTTCACTTGCTCACTTCTTTCTTTGCTTTCACAGGGATTTTTTTTTCTTTTTCTTTTTCTTTTCTTTTTTTTTTCACTCCCTGGGCTCATTGGAGGGCTTTTTAACCACCTTTCACAAGACGGCTAATGAAAAAACAAAACGAGCTACCAGAAACCTTTCTGGTATTCTGTCTCTAAGAGTAGGTGATGCCAAAGGTTTTCTTGTACCTCATTATTTGCAAATGTTCTGCACTGGAACAGCTTGCCCTGAGCCCAGCAAGAGAGATAATTGGGGGTATGAAGTAGCTGGAAAGACCACTGGCTTAATTGCAGGTTCTTGACAGCACTATCAATTACACCTACACATGGAAGAGCAGGAATGATTGAAGTCCTCAGTGTCTCGGTTGCTTAAATACAGGCAGAGTCTATGGCAATCCAAGCTGGAAGAGCAGGATTGGGGCCCAGGAGGAGGGCATTTGGCCTGGAGCCGCTCCGACTTAGTCTTTATTTTGTGCTTCCAGTTTGTTTCTCCTTGGTCTCCCACTGAATCCCCTTGCTGCATCTGCATGACCCAGATGACAAGGTGCTGTGATGTTTGATGATCATCCTGCATCTTCTGAGCAGGAGTGGGTGATTTCACAGCACTCTGCCTGGCCCTGCTGCTAGCAAGGAGAATTTGGCTCCTTTCAAGCAAGAAAGAGTTAGCTCAGAGCTTTTGTTTCCTTGCTGTGGTTAGAGCCTACAGGGTCATGGATGGTTTCAAAAGTTTTCCTCCAACAGATAGACTTTGGTAAGTAAAACTTCTGAACTTGGGTTTTCACACGCCCCAACATAGTAAAAGGTTCATCCATCCGGATCAGCCTTGCCTCTGACTCTGAGTCTTGATGTCTCCTGATGACACTGAGTCCCCAAAAGACAGATGATGCCACCTAATGCAACCTTTGGGCTGTTCATAACTGCCCAGCTCAGGCTGTAGTTTAGAGGACCACAAGGGTCAACTCTGCCTTCCTCTCCCAACTTCATCTCATCCCACCCAACTTGCTGCAGGAGACAGTTTTTGTGTGTCATTTGACAGCAAAGAGTCTCCAAGTGTAAAATACACCATATCTTCTCCACTTACTTCCATCGAGTTGGTGGAATTCAGTGTATTCATGTCAGAGCAATTGTGTTTGCTGCAGCTCCCTTTCAGGAGAGGGAGGGTTGTGTGCGTATGTGGGCACCGGGGGAGTAGCTCCCAGGGTAATGACAGCTCATTAATTTACTTCTAATCATCAGGAATTTTGGAAAGAGGCCCAACAATGAAGATAGGAGGCCCACAGTTTTCATGGTGTGACAATGTAGCTGTGACTAATTGCACATCTTTTTGCCAAAGTAAATCAGAAGGGAACTTCTTGTTCTGGCCACATCTGCACAGCGAAGAGACTGATGGAAAACTCCATCAGTCAGGGAGACTGGAAGAGCAGGCACAAAGACCAGCTCTACATCACTGTGGCACAACTTTTTTCTCCCACTAGATGGTGGTATCTAATGCATCTTCAGCCTCCCTGTCCACGTGGCTTCTTGGCTGGGTTCTTGGTGGTGACCTGTTCACATCTAGTTCAACACTCAGAAACCTCTCAGGATACCACTAGCAACAGCTCACTCATAGCTGTAGAGGGCAACATTTAGGAGCCAGGAGAGTATGGGACCAACAAGGTCCTCAGTCCTTGCAAGACAGTGAGGTTTCACATGGATTTGTACCTGAGGATGACTATGAGCCTGGGATGTTTTGTAAAACGTGCGTGTATCCAGTAACACACCTCTGTCAGAAAAACAACACTGAGATAGAGTTACCACCAGCTTCAAGGACCTACTATCATCTTCTTCACCACCTTGGTGTCCTCCCCTCATGCCTGAAATCTTGCTCATCGTGTCGATACTCTTGGAGGCTCAAGCTCTGCCTAGGCACAGGATGGCATTAGGCACCTACTTTCTGTGTTACATTCTGAGCATATTTACAGTGTTGTGATGACTGATAATACATGCCTCAAGATATTAACAATAGTAATCTGAAGGCCTGATCTTATGATCATCATCTTCTTCTCATAACTTCAGCTGAGCCCCTGACCCTCAAAAATCAAAATATCTCTGGGCTCAGCCTTAGGCAGTCTATTGTGTGGCTTTTTCCATCAAAAATGCATGGGCAATATGTAATTGGCATATGCAACTTAGCATTGAGTCAACAAGAAATCAGCAATAGACATGTCCTTATACACATTGACATTTGTCCTCGTTTAGCCACTTTCCACACTTTGTATGTACTGTGGTGGTAGAAAGAAAATCATCCACTTGATCATCCCAGCTCAAATCTATGTGGTCCAAAGACCTTAATCTCGGCCTTGTCTTAACAAAGCCAAATGCACAAGCTTCTACAGATACTAGCACATACCTGCTGAAGGAGAACAGCAGCAATAATTAAGCATTTTTTAAATATTATATTTTTACATAAGTGAAATCCTGGACCAAACTTTTCACTCCTACTTAAACAAAGGTAATTTTATATGGAATAAGGTGCCAGAACACTCGTCTCCAGAAACTGGAGATATCATTTTAGCTTAGCTGACAAGCAGAACAGGTTTTGATATACCCTTCCAAACCATTCCTTCACTAAATTAGCCCAGCTTAAGGCTATGTACTCCCAGTGTGTAAACAGTACTTAAAACAACTTAGTGGAAATGCTGATCAAGCCCCTCATACGAGTTGGAGGTTAGCAATCTTTTCTAAGTTGGTCTCCTGTTGCAGTCAACCAAAACAGATGGTTTGTCTGATCTCCTGCTGGTGATTCATCCCATACTAAGGTAGATGCACAAATTAGGTCTTTTGAACTGCCTCCAGAAGTGCCTAGTTCTCTCCATTGACTCTCCCTTCTTCCTTCTCGACCTTTCACTCTTCAAAACAAAAAAAAAGTAAAAACCCCACAAACCTGACCACAGTGTTCATATTAATTCCTTATTTCTTCTGATTAGAGATGAGAAGCTGTAGGCACCCTGTCTACATAAATAAATTTAAAAGTGAAATTAAAGCCCAACAATTCTTGGTAGAGTGCGGAATCACCTTTTTATTGTGATAGGAGGCTTTGTCTTGGTTGAAAAGTTTTGCCTGATCTGCTAGATAGAAAATGGAGTTGTGATGATGCAGCTTATTTATCACTTGGACCCTGAAGAACTGAACTGTTTCAGTGAGTGGTGTAGAAGCAGCCATTAGCAGGGTGAATAAACTGTCTCAGCTGCTGGAGGGTAGCTCTGCATGACATTTTGCAAGCCAAGGTAGACTCACGCCACCCACAGGCTGAAGCTATGGGATGGGAGCCAGTGGAGATGAAAACACAGGCTTATCTCAGCAGGGATTGCTAACATAGTCTCCAGATTTCACTGCCACAGCTGACTGCTTCACAGCTTGTGTAGGGCTTTCTGTATTTGATGAGGGCAGTCATAATCCAGTTTTGACTGAAATACAGTGTCTAGACCTCCCCACATGCAGGGTGCTCATAGCTGCTTCCAGACTATACTATAAAAGCTTGATTTAGCTCTTTGTGACTCCTCGTCGACCTTCTTTGGTTGTTCTCACAGCTCATTTGTAAATAAGTCTCATGGTGGATTCCCCACCAAGCTGAGTATCTTGCTCCCCATTGGCTGCCAACCCCAGGCGTCTTCACATCTGAACTTCTTTGAAAACAGTTGAGAGGATCCTACCTTCCCTCCAACTAGGGAAAAGACACGAAATATGACACTCCAGTTATCTAAGTGGAGCATTGCTAAGTAAAGATAAGACAGTTGCATTGAGCTGCTTGAACAAACTTCCACAGTAATCTCAGATGCTCTGCTCTTCATTAGAACTTTTGACTGGACTTAAAGGAGGTTCTGTGAGAAATTTAGAAAACACTGCATGGAAGTGACCATTGAATAAGATGTTGGCCAAAAAAGGCTTACTTGTGTACATACATCCAACTTTCATTTGGGACCTCAGGGGGAAAAACAGGACTAGAAGGGAGATAAGGAGATATTGTTGTTCATAGACTTTCTCCTCCTTCCTTTATCTGCAACTGCAGTGCTAATAAAATCCACATGGACAATTCAGTCTGCCCTCTCATCATTTAATGAGTGACTCCTGGAGGGAATGATGGAACTGAGATGTAGCCACGTGTCCCGGTTGATTGGCTAGATTAGGCCAATAGGACTTGTCCCCTGAAACCCATTTTCACACCAGATATTCAGTGTAGGCACTCCTCCCCCCGCCCCCACCCCACAATATATGTTCTTTTGTAAACTCCATAAACTGGCGTATATATTTACAGAGTTATTTCAAAAATCTCATCATACACATCAGAGCTGTGTCCTCCCATAGACCAATACATACACAACAGACAGGGTTTCAAGCTTTTAGTTGCAAAAGACAAGGGTTCCAAACAGCCCGAGTTGAAGTGCTCAGAGAAAGCCTAAGAAAATAACAGCAAACATCACAATATTGTCTAAAACAGAGGTATGTGGTTGGAGAATTCAGGAGATGGCTGTGCTAGCACAAGAGACCTTCCAATTATGCGTGACCCATTTGGGCTGTGACACAGTAGTGGGCAGGAAAGACACAATTTCCTGAGATAGGGAAGAGAATGCATTCCTTCCCACTCCACTGGAAGAATCTTGCATGTAAATCCTGCTACTGGAAAGCATTTCGAGAAGAACCTGAGCCGCTCCCACACACAGACCTATAACCTGGCCATAGAGAAGAGCACTCTCCTTCAGAGGTGCATTCTTCAGTCGAATCTTCTAGGCAGTCTCTCTTACCTCCAAAGCTGCCTCATTCATAACTCCCTCCCCCTCCAAGAACAGTCCAACCTGCAGAGCCAAATCCTTCACTACAAGAAGGGTTAACAACCTCAGAGATACAGCCTCCAAGTCCAGACTCATAATCCCCACTCTCAGAAATGAAGATACTGCCAGAGCTTGAACCAGCAACAACAGAGACTGAGCAGCATTCACCTCCAGAGATGGACCCTCTCCTGCCAGAGCTGCTGCCACCGCCAGAACTCACCCCTCCGCTGTGGGGACTGCATCTGCCACTGCCAGAGCTGGGTCCCCCTCCTACAGAGCTGGTTCCAACACCACCAGAGCTCGATCCTACATGACCTGAGCTTCCTCCTCCTCCATACCCTGAGCAGCCGCTGCCTCCTCCTCCACAGATGGACCCGCCACCACCAGAGCTCGATCCTCCATGACCTGAGCTTCCTCCTCCTCCAACTCCTCCAGAGATGGACCCTCTCCTGCCAGAGCTGCTGCCACCACCAGAACTCACCCCTCCACCATGGGGACTGCATCTGCCACTGCCAGAGCTCGATCCCCATCCTCCAGAGCTGTGCCCACCTCCGGAGACAGAGCCTCTGCTGCCCGAGCTTCCTCCTCCTCCATACCCTGAGCCGCCACTGCCTCCCCCTCCACAGATGGACCCGCCACCACCAGAGCTCGATCCTCCATGACCTGAGCTTCCTCCTCCACCATACGCTGAGCCACCGCTGCCTCCACCTCCTCCACAGATGGACCCACCAAAACCAGAGCTCGATCCTCCAGGACCTGAGCTTCCTCCTCCTCCACCTCCTCCAGAGATGGACCCTCTCCTGCCAGAGCTGCTGCCTCTGCCAGAACTCACCCCTCCGCCGTGGGGACTGCATCTGCCACTGCCAGAGCTCGGTCCCCATCCTCCAGAGCTGTGCCCACCTCCGGAGATGGAGCCTCCGCTACCCAAGCTTCCTCCTCCTCCATACCCTGAGCCGCCGCTGCCTCCCCCTCCACAGATGGACCCACCACCACCAGAGCTCGATCCTCCATGACCTGAGCTTCTTCCTCCTCCAACTCCTCCAGAGATGGACCCTCTCCTACCAGAGCTGCTGCCACCGCCAGAACTCACCCCTCCGCCATGGGGACTGCATCTGCCACTGCCAGAACTGGATCCCCATCCTCCAGAGCCGTGCCCACCTCCGGAGACAGAGCCTCCGCTACCCAAGCTTCCTCCTCCTCCATGCCCTGAGCCGCCGCTGCCTCCTTCTCCTCCAGAGCTGGACCCACCAAAATCAGAGCTCGATCCACCATGACCTGAGCTTCCTCCTCCTCCATAACCTGAGCCACCGCTACCTCCTCCTCCAGAGATGGACCCGCCACCCCTAGAGCTCGATCCTTCATGACCTGAGATTTCTCCTCCTCCAACTCCTCCAGAGATGGACCCTCTCCTGCCAGAGCTGCTGCCACTGCCAGAACTCACCCCTCCACCATGGGGACTGCATCTGCCACTGCCAGAGATCGATCCCCATCCTCCAGAGCTGTGCCCGCCTCCGGAGAAAGAGCCTCTGCTGCCCGAGCTTCCTCCTTCTCCATACCCTGAGCCGCCGCTGCCTCCTGCTCCGCCTCCAGAGGTGGACCCGCCACCACCAGAGCTCGATACTCCATGACCTGAGCTTCCTCCTCGTCCATACACTGAGCCACCGCTGCCTCCACCTCCTCCAGAGCTGGACCCGCCAAAACCAGAGGTCGATCCTCCAGGACCTGAGCTTCTTCCTCCTCCAACTCCTCCAGAGATTGACCCTCTCCTGCCAGAGCTGCTGCCACCGCCAGAACTCACCCCTCCGCCGTGGGGACTGCATCTGCCACTGCCAGAACTGGATCCCCATCCTCCAGAGCTGTGCCCACCTCCGGAGACAGAGCCTCCGCTACCCAAGCTTCCTCCTCCTCCATGCCCTGAGCCACCTCTGCCTCCTTCTCCTCCAGAGCTGGACCCACCAAAACCAGAGCTCGATCCACCATGACCTGAGCTTCCTCCTCCTCCATACGCTGAGCCACCGCTGCCTCCACCTCCTCCAGAGCTGGACCCACCAAAACCAGAGCTCGATCCTCCGGGACCTGAGATTCCTCCTCCTCCACCTCCTCCAGAGATGGACCCTCTCCTACCAGAGCTGCTGCCACCACCAGAACTCACCCCTCCGCCATGGGGACTGCATCTGCCACTGCCAGAGCTTGATCCCCACCCTCCAGAGCTGTGCCCACCTCCGGAGACAGAGCCTCTGCTGCCCGAGCTTCCTCCTCCTCCATACCCTGAGCCGCCGCTGCCTCCTGCTCCGCCTCCAGAGGTGGACCCGCCAAAAACAGAACTCGATCCTCCATGACCTGAGCTTCCTCCTCCACCATACCCTGAGCCACTGCTGCCTCCTCCTCCTCCAGAGCTGGACCCGCCAAAACCAGAGCTCGATCCTCCACGACCTGAGCTTCCTCCTCCTCCACCTCCCCCAGAGATGGACCCTCTCCTGCCAGAGCTGCTGCCACCACCAGAACTCACCCCTCCGCCGTGGGGACTGCATCTGCCACTGCCAGAACTGGATCCCCATCCTCCAGAGCTGTGCCCACCTCCGGAGATGGAGCCTCCACTGCCTGAGCTTCCTCCTCCTCCATACCCTGAGCCGCCACTGCCTCCTCCTCCACAGATGGACCCGCCACCACCAGAGCTCGATCCACCATGACCTGAGCTTCCTCCTTCACCATAGGCTGAGCCACCGCTGCCTCCACCTCCTCCACAGATGGACCCGCCAAAACCAGAGCTCGATCCTCCAGGACCTGAGCTTCTTCCTCCTCCAACTCCTCCAGAGATGGACCCTCTCCTGCCAGAGCTGCTGCCACCGCCAGAACTCAACCCTCCACCGTGGGGACTGCATCTGCCACTGCCAGAGCTCGATCCCCATCCTCCAGAGCTGTGCCCACCTCCGGAGACAGAGCCTCCGCTACCCAAGCATCCTCCTCCTCCATGCCCTGAGCCGCCGCTGCCTCCTTCTCCTCCAGAGCTGGACCCACCACCACCAGAGCTCGATCCACCATGACCTGAGCTTCCTCCTCCTCCATAACCTGAGCCACCGCTACCTCCTCCTCCAGAGATGGACCCGCCACCCCTAGAGCTCGATCCTTCAAGGCCTGAGTTTCCTCCTCCTCCAACTCCTCCAGAGATAGACCCTCTCCTGCCAGAGCTGCTGCCACTGCCAGAACTCACCCCTCCACCATGGGGACTGCACCTGCCACTGCCAGAGCTGGTTCCCCATCCTCCAGAGCTGGTCCCGGCACCACCGGAGCTCGATCCCCCATGACCTGAGCTTCCTCCTCCTCCATACGCTGAGCTGCCGCTGCCTCCTCCTCCTCCAGAGCTGGACCCACCAAAACCAGAGCTCGATCCTCCGGGACCTGAGATTCCTCCTCCTCCACCTCCTCCAGAGATAGACCCTCTCCTGCCAGAGCTGCTGCCACCACCAGAACTCACCCCTCCACCATGGGGACTGCATCTGCCACTGCCAGAGCTCGATCCCCATCCTCCAGAGCTGTGCCCGCCTCCGGAGACAGAGCCTCTGCTGCCCGAGCTTCCTCCTCCTCCATACCCTGAGCCGCCGCTGCCTCCTGCTCCGCCTCCAGAGGTGGACCCGCCAAAAACAGAACTCGATCCTCCATGACCTGAGCTTCCTCCTCCACCATACCCTGAGCCACTGCTGCCTCCTCCTCCTCCAGAGCTGGACGCGCCACCACCAGAGCTCGATCCTCCATGACCTGAGCTTCCTCCTTCACCATAGGCTGAGCCACTGCTGCGTCCTCCTCCTCCACAGATGGACCCACCAAAACCAGAGCTCGATCCTTCATGACCTGAGCTTCCTCCTCCTCCACCTCCTCCAGAGATGGACCCTCTCCTGCCAGAGCTGCTGCCACCGCCAGAACTCACCCCTCCGCCATGGGGACTGCATCTGCCACTGCCAGAGATCGATCCCCATCCTCCAGAGCTGTGCCCACCTCCGGAGATGGAGCCTCCACTGCCTGAGCTTCCTCCTCCTCCATACGCTGAGCTGCCGCTGCCTCCTCCTCCTCCAGAGCTGGACCCACCAAAACCAGAGCTCGATCCTCCGGGACCTGAGATTCCTCCTCCTCCACCTCCTCCAGAGATAGACCCTCTCCTGCCAGAGCTGCTGCCACCACCAGAACTCACCCCTCCACCATGGGGACTGCATCTGCCACTGCCAGAGCTCGATCCCCATCCTCCAGAGCTGTGCCCACCTCCAGAGAAGGAGCCTCCACTGCCCGAGCTTCCTCCTCCTCCATAACCTGAGCCGCCGCTGCCTCCTCCTCCACAGATGGACCCGCCACCACCAGAGCTCGATCCTCCATGACCTGAGCTTCCTCCTCCTCCATAACCTGAGCCACCGCTACCTCCTCCTCCAGAGATGGACCCGCCACCCCTAGAGCTCGATCCTTCATGACCTGAGCTTCCTCCTCCTCCAACTCCTCCAGAGATGGACCCTCTCCTGCCAGAGCTGCTGCCACCACCAGAACTCACCCCTCCGCCGTGGGGACTGCATCTGCCACTGCCAGAACTGGATCCCCATCCTCCAGAGCTGTGCCCACCTCCGGAGATGGAGCCTCCGCTACCCAAGCTTCCTCCTCCTCCATACCCTGAGCCGCCGCTGCCTCCTCCTCCACAGATGGACGCGCCACCACCAGAGCTCGATCCTCCATGACCTGAGCTTCCTCCTTCACCATAGGCTGAGCCACCGCTGCGTCCTCCTCCTCCACAGATGGACCCACCAAAACCAGAGCTCGATCCTCCATGACCTGAGCTTCCTCCTCCTCCACCTCCTCCGGAGATGGACCCTCTCCTGCCAGAGCTGCTGCCTCCGCCAGAACTCACCTCTCCGCCGTGGGGACTGCATCTGCCACTGCCAGAGCTCGATCCCCATCCTCCAGAGCTGTGCCCACCTCCAGAGAAGGAGCCTCCACTGCCTGAGCTTCCTCCTCCTCCATACCCTGAGCCGCCGCTGCCTCCTCCTCCACAGATGGACCCACCACCACCAGAGCTCGATCCTCCATGACCTGAGCTTCCTCCTCCGCCATACACTGAGCCACTGCTGCCTCCTCCTCCAGAGCTGGACGCACCAAAACCAGAGCTCGATCCTCCATGACCTGAGCTTCCTCCTCCTCCATAACCTGAGCCACTTCTACCTCCTCCTCCAGAGATGGACCCGCCACCCCTAGAGCTCGATCCTTCATGACATGAGCTTCCTCCTTCTCCAACTCCTCCAGAGATGGACCCTCTCCTGCCAGAGCTGCTGCCACCGCTAGAACTCACCCCTCCACTGTGGGGACTGCATCTGCCACTGCCAGAATTGGATCCACATACTCCAGAGCTGTGCCCACCTCCGGAGATGGAGCCTCCGCTACCCAAGCTTCCTCCTCCTCCATACCCTGAGCCACCGCTGCCTCCTTCTCCTCCAGAGATGCACCCGCCAAAACCAGAGCTCGATCCTCCATGACCTGAGATTTCTCCTCCTCCACCTCCTCCAGAGATGGACCCTCTCCTGCCAGAGCTGCTGCCACTGCCAGAACTCACCCTTCCACCATGGGGACTGCACCTGCCACTGCCAGAGCTGGTTCCCCATCCTCCAGAGCTGGTCCCGGCACCACCGGAGCTCGATCCCCCATGACCTGAGCTTCCTCCTCCTCCATACGCTGAGCCACCGCTGCCTCCACCTCCTCCAGAGCTGGACCCACCAAACCCAGAGCTCGATCCTCCAGGACCTGAGCTTCCTCCTCCTCCAACTCCTCCAGAGATGGACCCTCTCCTACCAGAGCTGCTGCCACCACCAGAACTCACCCCTCCGCCATGGGGACTGCATCTGCCACTGCCAGAGCTGGATCCCCATCCTCCAGAGCTGTGCCCGCCTCCGGAGACAGAGCCTCTGCTGCCCGAGCTTCCTCCTCCTCCATACCCTGAGCCGCCGCTGCCTCCTGCTCCGCCTCCAGAGGTGGACCCGCCAAAAACAGAACTCGATCCTCCATGACCTGAGCTTCCTCCTCCACCATACCCTGAGCCACTGCTGCCTCCTCCTCCTCCAGAGCTGGACGCGCCACCACCAGAGCTCGATCCTCCATGACCTGAGCTTCCTCCTTCACCATAGGCTGAGCCACTGCTGCGTCCTCCTCCTCCACAGATGGACCCACCAAAACCAGAGCTCGATCCTTCATGACCTGAGCTTCCTCCTCCTCCACCTCCTCCAGAGATGGACCCTCTCCTGCCAGAGCTGCTGCCACCGCCAGAACTCACCCCTCCGCCATGGGGACTGCATCTGCCACTGCCAGAGATCGATCCCCATCCTCCAGAGCTGTGCCCACCTCCGGAGATGGAGCCTCCACTGCCTGAGCTTCCTCCTCCTCCATACGCTGAGCTGCCGCTGCCTCCTCCTCCTCCAGAGCTGGACCCACCAAAACCAGAGCTCGATCCTCCGGGACCTGAGATTTCTCCTCCTCCACTGCCTCCAGAGATAGACCCTCTCCTGCCAGAGCTGCTGCCACCACCAGAACTCACCCCTCCACCATGGGGACTGCATCTGCCACTGCCAGAGCTCGATCCCCATCCTCCAGAGCTGTGCCCACCTCCAGAGAAGGAGCCTCCACTGCCCGAGCTTCCTCCTCCTCCATAACCTGAGCCGCCGCTGCCTCCTCCTCCACAGATGGACCCGCCACCACCAGAGCTCGATCCTCCATGACCTGAGCTTCCTCCTCCTCCATAACCTGAGCCACCGCTACCTCCTCCTCCAGAGATGGACCCGCCACCCCTAGAGCTCGATCCTTCATGACCTGAGCTTCCTCCTCCTCCAACTCCTCCAGAGATGGACCCTCTCCTGCCAGAGCTGCTGCCACCACCAGAACTCACCCCTCCGCCGTGGGGACTGCATCTGCCACTGCCAGAACTGGATCCCCATCCTCCAGAGCTGTGCCCACCTCCGGAGATGGAGCCTCCGCTACCCAAGCTTCCTCCTCCTCCATACCCTGAGCCGCCGCTGCCTCCTCCTCCACAGATGGACGCGCCACCACCAGAGCTCGATCCTCCATGACCTGAGCTTCCTCCTTCACCATAGGCTGAGCCACCGCTGCGTCCTCCTCCTCCACAGATGGACCCACCAAAACCAGAGCTCGATCCTCCATGACCTGAGCTTCCTCCTCCTCCACCTCCTCCGGAGATGGACCCTCTCCTGCCAGAGCTGCTGCCTCCGCCAGAACTCACCTCTCCGCCGTGGGGACTGCATCTGCCACTGCCAGAGCTCGATCCCCATCCTCCAGAGCTGTGCCCACCTCCAGAGAAGGAGCCTCCACTGCCTGAGCTTCCTCCTCCTCCATACCCTGAGCCGCCGCTGCCTCCTCCTCCACAGATGGACCCACCACCACCAGAGCTCGATCCTCCATGACCTGAGCTTCCTCCTCCGCCATACACTGAGCCACTGCTGCCTCCTCCTCCAGAGCTGGACGCACCAAAACCAGAGCTCGATCCTCCATGACCTGAGCTTCCTCCTCCTCCATAACCTGAGCCACTTCTACCTCCTCCTCCAGAGATGGACCCGCCACCCCTAGAGCTCGATCCTTCATGACATGAGCTTCCTCCTTCTCCAACTCCTCCAGAGATGGACCCTCTCCTGCCAGAGCTGCTGCCACCGCTAGAACTCACCCCTCCACTGTGGGGACTGCATCTGCCACTGCCAGAATTGGATCCACATACTCCAGAGCTGTGCCCACCTCCGGAGATGGAGCCTCCGCTACCCAAGCTTCCTCCTCCTCCATACCCTGAGCCACCGCTGCCTCCTTCTCCTCCAGAGATGCACCCGCCAAAACCAGAGCTCGATCCTCCATGACCTGAGATTTCTCCTCCTCCACTGCCTCCAGAGATGGACCCTCTCCTGCCAGAGCTGCTGCCACCACCAGAACTCACCCTTCCACCATGGGGACTGCATCTGCCACTGCCAGAGCTGGTTCCCCATCCTCCAGAGCTGGTCCCGGCACCACCAGTGCTCGATCCCCCATGACCTGAGCTTCCTCCTCCTCCATCCGCTGAGCCGCCGCTGCCGCCTCCTCCTCCAGAGCTGGACCCACCAAACCCAGAGTTTGATCCTCCAGGACCTGAGCTTCCGCCTCCTCCACCTCCTCCAGAGATGGACCCTCTCCTGCCAGAGCTGCTGCCACCACCAGAACTCACCCCTCTGCCGTGGGGACTGCATCTGCCACTGCCAGAGCTTGATCCCCATCCTCCAGAGCTGTGCCCACCTCCGGAGACGGACCCTCCACTGCCTGAGCTTCCTCCTCCTCCATACGCGGAGCCACCGCTGCCTCCTCCTCCTCCACAGCTGGACCCGCCAAAACCAGAGCTCGATCCTCCATGACCTGAGCTTCCTCCTCCGCCATACACTGAGCCACTGCTGCCTTCTCCTCCAGAGCTGGACCCACCAAAACCAGAGCTCGATCCTCCATGACCTGAGCTTCCTCCTCCTCCATAACCTGTGCCACCGCTACCTCCTCCTCCAGAGATGGACCCGCCACCCCTAGAGCTCGATCCTTCATGACCTGAGCTTCCTCCTCCTCCAACTCCTCCAGAGATGGACCCTCTCCTACCAGAGCTGCTGCCACCACCAGAACTCACCCCTCCGCCGTGGGGACTGCATCTGCCACTGCCAGAGCTCGATCCCCATCCTCCAGAGCTGTGCCCGCCTCCAGAGACAGAGCCTCCGCTGCCCGAGCTTCCTCCTCCTCCATACTCTGAGCCGCCACTGCCTCCTCCTCCACAGATGGACCCGCCACCGCCAGAGCTCGATTCTCCATGACCTGAACTTCCTCCTTCACCATACACTGAGCCACCGCTGCTACCTGCTTCTCCAGAGCTGGACCCACCAAAACCAGAGCTTGATCCTCCAGGACCTGAGCTTCCTCCTCCTCCAACTCCTCCAGAGATGGACCCTCTCCTGCCAGAGCTGCTGCCACCGCCAGAACTCACCCCTCCGCCGTGGGGACTGCATCTACCACTGCCAGAGCTCGATCCCCATCCTCCAGCGCTGATCCCAACACCACCAGAACTTGATCCTCCATGACCTGAACTTCCTCCTCCTCCATACCCTGAGCCACCGCTGCCTCCTCCTCCTCCACAGTTGGACCCACCACCGCCAGAACTTGATCCTTCATGACCTGGTCTTCCCCCTCCTCCACCTCCTCCAGAGATGGACCCTCTCCTGCCAGAGCTGCTGCCACCGCCAGAACTCACCCCTCCGCCGTGGGAACTGCATCTGCCACTGCCAGAGATCGATCCCCATCCTCCAGAGCTGTTTCCACCTCTGGAGACGGAGCCTCCGCTGCCTGAGCTTCCTCCTCCTCCATACGCTGAGCCGCCGCTGCTTCCTCCTCCTCCAGAGCTGGACCTACCAAAACCAGAGCTCGATCCTCCATGACCTGAGCTTCCTCCTCCTCCAACTCCTCCAGAGATAGACCCTCTCCTGCCAGAGCTGCTGCCTCCGCCAGAACTCACTCCTCCGCCGTGGGGACTGCATCTGCCACTGCCAAAGCTGGTTCCCCATCCTCCAGAGCTGTGCCCACCTATAGAGATGGAGCCTCCACTGCCTGAGTTTCGTCCTTCTCCATACTCAGAGCCTCCTCCTCCACATACGTATCCACTACTTCCAGAGCTGTTTCCCCACCCTTCAGAACTTCCACCTTTTTCTCCTCCCACAATTGACCCTTTCCTCGTGTTGCTTTTGGCTTTGCCAGCACTCATCCCCCCTTTCCCACTTTTCAAGCCTCCAGATCCTACTCCAAAAATTCCAGCAGCACTCTCGTTGTGGTCAATAACGCCTGCAAGAAATTGAAAATATGTCCATATTATTCTTTTTACCCCAAAATTATAAGCACAGCTTTTATAAATACTTATATATGGCCATCATTGTATATGACTATCATATGTGGCCTTCACTGTAGTGGTCACAGTTGTATCTTTGGAAAGGGGCAACAAAGGTCTTCATTGCTATATGTATCTGTGGCATCTTTTTACACATGGTTCTTGCTTTGTTAGCTTATCTTAATGTTACTTACTTCTCCATGCACGAATGCTCATTGTAGCCCTTCCTTTAAGGAGGTCAAGAGTACAGGTTTCTCTCTGCTTTAGCTGGCTTCCTTTTTCCACAAATTTTAGGAGGACTAGGGTTTTTTTTTTCATTCAGCTCTACCACATTAGACCTATAGAGTGAGATGTTTCCCACTTCCTACAAATTTGATTGATGTTAGTATGTTCCCAAGTCAGTAGCTCAATGCTGACATATTAATGCATATACAGGTACATTCACACACACACTCAGGAGACACTACTGTTTGTTTCATTTCCCTAGGAAACTAAGAGAGTGTCATGGTTTTGTTTAGTAGGGGGGGGCCTAAGGTGGTAGCTTCTGTAAGAAACTGCTAGAAGTCGCTCCCCTTTGTTCAGGGGACTTGGCCAGGCCTAGGGCGGACCCACTGCTGGCCAAGGCCGAGCCAATTGGTAGCAGAATGTCTCGTGATAACGCCTCTGCGATAACGTATTTAAGAATGGGAAAACAGGAAAAAAAAAAGAGAGAGGAGAGAAGATGTGAAGAAGCTGAGCGGGGGCAGAGGCGCAGAGGGAGAGGCGCAGGCAGCCGACTGGGCCCGACTCGGTCCAGCCCGGCTGCAAGAAGTGGAAAGGAGATGAGAAGTGAATAAGATGTAAAAAAAGAGATCCTGAGAGACATCTACCAGCCTGTTGTGAGGAACGGCTGCAGACGCCAAGGTCAGTTCAGAAGGAGAGGGAGGAGTAATGCAGCTCCTGGCCAAGATTCCCCTGCAGCCTGTGGTGACGACCATGGTGGAGCAGGTTGTCCCCCTGCAGCCCATGGAGGTCCACGGAGGAGCAGAGATCCACTTGGAGCCCGTGAAGGACCCCATACCGGGGGAGGTGGATGCCTGAAGGCAGCTGTGGCCCGTGGAGGGCCCGCTGGGACAGCTGTTCTAGAGGGACTGCACCCGTGGAAGAGATGACCCACACTGGAGCAGTTCCACGAAGGACTGTGGCCCGTGGGAGGGACCCCACGATGGAGCAGGGGAGGAATGTGAGGAGTTCTTCCCCCGACCATGAAGAAGCGGCGTGAAACAATGTATGATGAACTGACTGCAACCCCCATTCCCTCTTCCCCCCTATGCCGCTCGGGAGGGGAAGGTAGTAGAGATAATGTTAAGCCCGGGAAGAGGGAGGGGTGGGGGGAGGTTATCTTGTTCTCTGTCTCATTATCCTGCTGTTTGTAGTAATAAATGAATAGTTTTCCCCAAGTTGAGTCTGTTTTGCCCGTGACGGTAACTTTAAGGATTTCTCCCTGTCCTTATCTCAAACCTTGAGCCGTTTTTCCTTATATTTTCTCTCCCTGTTCTCTCGGAGTGTGGGGGGAGTGAGAGAGAGACTGCGTAGTCTGGTCCCGATCGGGGCTGAACTACGACAGAGAGGAACTAAGATAGGTTCTTCTGATGGTAAGCGTTAAGCACTGCAGACAACAAAATGGTAACAGTGCTCGTAAAGCAAAGTCCTGAGATACTTACAGATTGTGGCTGGTGAGCCTTCCTGTATCCTGTGAAGGAAAAGTGACATTGAGAAAATGCATCCAATAAAGGTAAAAGTCAAGCTAGAGTCTATCAGTAAGCCAATAAAAGAGGTCGCTCCTTCCAGGCAACAATTCATCCTGGAGATCTAAGTGATAGACTGAAGAATGGAACACACTGCTTTGTACAGCTGTTTCTATCCAGGATGAATATTTTGTTCCTACCTGGTCTCTTCCTCCTCAAGGAGTGATCTATACATGGCAATTTCAATATCCAGGGCCAATTTCACATTCAGGAGCTCCTGATAATCATGAAGAAGGTGAGCTAGATCATCTCTGGTCTGCTGCAGGGCATTTTCCAACTCCTGAAGCTTTTGCTGGCCATCTTTGATGGCAGAGCTCCCACGCTGCTCAGCATCTGTAACAGTTTCCTGGAGGCTGGCATTCTGCAGAGGGCACAAAGAGCATGTGTCCATTTCCCTTCTGTGGGACAGGGATTTTCAAACCCTTCTGACAGTCCTTGGAAGTTAAAAGACCTGTCTCAATGTTAGAGTTCGGAAGATACATTGGACTGGGTAAATTAACCCAAATTAAATCCCAGTGCAGACCAAAGTCTAAAAATCTGCTTAATTTTGAAGAGAAAACATCATCTCTAGGTTTGCCTCTAAATTACAGGCTACATTCATCCTCATGCACTAAGTCCCCATGTAAAAGTGACTTAAATAGTTTAGTCATGTTGGAAAGTATCAGCTTTACCTTTTTCCTTGCAATTTCAAGTTCTGGTTGTAGTCTTTGGATCTGCCTGGTAAGTTCCTGGATTTCCTGATAACTGTTCCTCAGTTGCTCACGTTGATTTACCCACATGTTCTGAAGGTCCTGGTACTGATGTGCAGAGAAGAGAACAGGTATTTTTGGTTTATTTTCCATTGAGCAGACAGACTTGTCTCCCTATCTTGTTGATGTCTACTCACCCTGCCCTGATACATGACATGTACTTCAGCTTTGCTTCTCTGAGCAATTGTTTCATACTCCTGCCTGACTTCTTCAATGATGCCATCCATGTTCAGTTCTCTGCGGTTGTCCAGGGACAGCATGACATTGGCGTTGCCAACTACTGTTTGCAGCTGGGACAGCTCCTGCAAGGGAAACAAGACTTTGGATTTTAACAGTCCATGTGAGCTGTCCAGGTTGTGTTATGAGGAAAAGAAAGGGCCAGTTCATAGAATACTTCAGGTGAGAAGGGACCTTCAAAGGCCGTCCAGTCCAAACTCCCTGCCAGGAGCACAGAGGTTGGACTGGACCAGCCGGACATCTCCAACCAGATCAGGTTACTCAGAGCCCCGTCCAACCTGGCCTAGAATGTTTCCAGGGATGGGGCATCCACCACCTTTCTGGGCAACCTGGGCCAGTGCTCCACCACCCTCAGTGTAAAAAAAGTCTTCCTTATATCCAGCCTGAATCTGCCTCCCTCTATTTTAAAACCATCACCCCTCGTCCTGTCACAACAGACCCTGCCAAGGAGTTTCACCCCATCTTTCTTCTAAGTCCCCTTTAGGTACTGGAAGGCCACTATAAGATCTCCCCACAGCCTTCTCTTCTCCAGGCTGGATTCAGTTACCCACTGGATCGTCCGTACCTGCATCCTCCAGGTCCTAGTTTTCCACCATCAGTTTTAATTTTGAAGTGTCTCTTCCAGCCTTCGTGACACAATAGTCCACCTTTTCACTCACAGGTGAAAAAGGACTTCATAACATCCAAGGCCAAGGATGATCTACTCTCCACACCACTCTACAAAGTCTTATTCAGGTGAAATTTCTGGGAACCTCCAAAAGATACACATCCTTTAAGACCTGAGGGTAAGTTTTTAATCTGAGAAGCATACTCACAGCTTCATGTAAGCATCTGAGGAACTCAAGCTCCTGCCTCAGTATTTCCACTCGAACATCAAACTCCATTTTTCCCATGTAGGCACTGTCCAGTTCCTGTAAAAAAAAAAAAAAAGCCATAGGCATGTTTATATTTCTTTGATGGCAAACTCACCACTGAAGTGCAATTCTTGCAAGACTTGGTACATTTCTTTAAAGCCTTCATTCCTGGAGTCAAATAATGGCCCATGAATCTCAGATCTCATTTGAAAAGCAACTGGAACAAAAGAAAAGTTTTTAACTCTTAAAATAAAATAATGGCTTGGAAATAAGCAAAATAGCCATGGCAATAAATATGTTCCTGGAGAAAATGCAAAATGTAGAAACATAGATTTAATTAATTCTTCTAATAAAAGGTTGTCTAAATTTTCTTTTCTCTTATCAATGTCATCTATAAGCAAAATGGTGTCTTACCTAGGTTGTGATTGAGTGATTAGAGAAAGACCTTTTGGATATCCTTTCAGTCTCTAAAGGAAACTATTCCTCTCCTGTCTTGCAGTAGAAAGCTCAGATTTTCAATTACTTCACTTAGAGGAGAGTTAGATTAAGTTAAGCAAAGACCCTGTCTTTGAAAACCTCATCAACCATTCAGTTACTGTTTTATTTCTGAGGCTTTGATTTAGCTCAATGTCTTGGATTACTTCACCTTTTTAAGGGCCACAAACTCCTCTTCTTTAGACGCACGCTTGTTGATCTCATCCTCAAATCTGTTGCAGCAAAGAAAAGAAATAGGTAGCTCATTGCCTGTCTTTTTCATTCAAGTGTGTCAGAAACCAAAGGGAACCATCCAAAAAGGAAATGTGTCGAGTTTTCATTTAACTCCAAACCCTCTGCAAAACCATATGCTAGACTGGCCAACAAAATGTGATACACAGCAGTTCTAGCATCCTTGTAATTCTGAACTAAATGTCCCATTTTTCAGAGCTGTGGACGTATATTATCTTTTGGGTGCAGCTAAACCAGAAGAAATGACAACTCTTCTCAATTTGACCCCACTGTCAGGTGTTGACCACAACTCGCAGCAGGAGCAAGAAGTTCCCCACTGCTTTAGGGAGGAAGGGTATGAGGAGACAGGAGGAGAAAAAGAGGGGAATGAATCTACAAGGCCTTTGATTTTCCTCTTACTGTTCTGGGTGCTACCAAATCTGCTTTAGTTGTCCAGCTTTGATAGTCAAGTTCCACAATTAATACACTACACAGTAGTGCTATAATGGCTATGAAATTCTGGAAAGTGAGAAGCTAAGGTATGCCATCCCGGGGCATGATTACCATTGCCTTTGAAAATTCCAGTATGCCTTTTCCCAGTCTTATGATTATTCACCTCTTTTTATAATCTTCAACAAGTAGAAGCATATTATATGCTTCTGGATCCAGCTGCTCCTTCTGGTCCTGGAGCGTTTCTAGCTGCCTCTGCAGGTTGCTGATGTAAGATTGGAAGAAAGAGGCGATATTTCTGCTCTCTTCTGGTCGGGCACTTTGCTGCTGCAGAAGTTCCCATTTGGCCATCAGAGCCTGGTTCTGCCGCTCAAGACATTGAACCTGCAAGGCAAAGCAGAAGAGCGCCTCAGGCACTGGAAAGCACTGGAGGAAACATTGACATCAGCATTAGTCCCAATAGCAAAACAAATCCTAGTTAATATTTCCATCTAAAGATTTCATTGGGTGAGACCAACTGTAGTAAAACTGGCACCAACACATGAGACAGTTTAGATTAAAGAGGGGGATGCCTCTTTTTTCCTGGATCTGTTATGTGATTTTACTGCTGTTTCTCAGAGTTGATATTCAAATCTTTCCTGGTTTTCATCTCCTAAATGCACAATATTTAGGATGTCTGGGGTGGAATTTCTAAAGTACCTTTGACACCCGAATACATGAGAAGATTCAGCCCACTCTCAGAAGACCACACAGAACCACTCTCTTCCTAGATACACCTTGCATTAGAGAAGGTGGTCAGAAACACTTATAACATGCAGAGCTGGTATTTTAGAAACCACAGGGATAGGATCCCTTCAGCTGGGACACTGAACAGGTTAGAACCTGGAAGCTGATATCCAGAAAGTTTCAACAAAAAAAAAAAAAAAAGAGTCAAAGGCGCTCTTATTTTTCAGGACTAAGCACACTTAAGACTTCTGGGGGTAACTAAAATCTTTTCTGTAGTGTAATATAAGAAGCCCTTAAGTCTTCGAGTGTAACAAATAATAGAATCTTCCACCCTATGCGGAGACAAATGTCGTCACCCAAACACGGTGCATGTTAGGTCTGCGTGGGTCAAAGTGTTTCTGTGGCTGTTTTATTTCTGTGTCTGTGAGTAGAAATGAATGGGAAGGTAAGACTGCAGACAGAGGTGAAAGTATTGTAGTGTAAACCAAGCAAAGAGGTAAAGAAGAAAGATGTGGGGGCCACCAGCCACCTGAAAGAGGCTAGGACCTCCAAGCAAAGAAGATATTTGTTGTTTTGTAATTCAAAGAAATGCAACATTTTCCTTTGCTTGAGAAAAAGAAACAGAACACATAAAGGGTGTCCAAGTTCATCTCCCATTTCTCCTGCTAGCACCAAAAATTCTCACACCCCAGATTACAAGCCACGCAGAAACCCTTTCCCTCAAAAGCGAAGTGAGTCGATGTGTCAATGACATCCCAGTGGTTTGTTATTGTCCTGCCACAAAAGATGATTCAGAGATACTTATCCCAGGGCTACATGCAATTCATGCAGCAGTGATTATAGCAAGCTATTAAGATTTTCACACCAGCATAAGGGAATCCAGCCAACGCTGTGATTTTGGGGAGGGAGAAGACGCAATGTAAAGGTGTCCCCCTAACTCACACATGCAGACCAGTACCACTTATATTCCCCCCTTCCTAGATAACAAGTATAAAGAGAACAGGGACTCACCTTATCAATGAATGATGCAAATTTGTTGTTGAGAACCTTAATCTGCTCTTTCTCTTCTGACCGCACTCTCTGGAACTCGGGATCCACTTGTACTTGTATTGGCCTCAGCAGGTTGGTATTGACATGGACCTCCTCAATGCCTCTGCTCACACCAGCCTGCCCAAACCCCTGTCCAGCCCCTTCTTCAACGAAGACACCTCTACCACGGCCTCCTCCAAGAACCTCCCTTCCTGAACTTCCTCCACACATGCTACCAAGCCCTGCTTGACCATCTTGAAAAGCTCCCACAAAACATCCTCTTCTAACAAAGCCACTATCAAGATGCCTCCTGCCACCAAATCCCAGGTACCTTCCATATCCTCTTCTTTCTCCTCCATAGCCTCCATCAGCAGAAACATTCCTAAACCCACCAAGGTTGTGGAGACTCCTGCTGCCATAACCATACCCATAACCACTGTATCTTTCTTCTCCTCTATTGCCTTCATGATGGCTTATGGTGAATGAACTTCTCCCACCACCCAGCATGCCACAATGAGCTGAAGAAGAACTGAAATTCCCATCCCCAAATCTGGAGAAGTGCTGACTCATAGCGTCACCTCCAGAGTGTTAAGAGCAGACAAGAGAGCAGGTGGGGAAGGTTGTAAAACAGAAGGAGAAATGAGAGTGAAAGATCCTCAGCTCCTCTGATGGGGGTGACAGAAGTTCTCCTTTATATGTTCTGGAGGAGTTAGTCTCCATTCCGTGGTAATTATCAGGTCTGTTAATGTTGTTATTGGGTTTGGTTCATCAGGCAGCAATTAATGGCTGCCTGAAGAGAGGTCAGAGTAAACACCACACACGAATGGAGGAATTGTGAAATTCCCCAAGTCCTGCTTGACTCATGAGCTTTGCTTAGATTATATCTTCTTATCACATTAGCCTGCCCTCCATCATTAATTACAATTCGCAGCTTGTTCTCTCTCAGATTTCCCACCTCTTTTGCTGTTTCATTTCATGAGGCACAAGGCCTTGATATTGTCGGCATCTTGGCTGAGGGGTGGTGCGCCTTGCTTCGCTGTATCACCAGGAGTACCTACTACAGAAAGAAAAGACTGCAGCTCCCTTAGTTTCTCATTCTCCCTTTTCTCTCATTCCCAGGATATCCACCCACGAGTAAGTATTGCTTCTGCAGGGAGAGGGGAGGTGGTGTGATCTGTTCTTCTTGCTAATGGCATTAAAAAAACCCTGCCTTTAGTTCATAAAGCTGAAATAGCATCTAGAAAACAGAAGATTTAATCTCTCTGTATCAATTTTAGCTTTAAATACATTGATACAGTGTTTTAAATAGAAAAGAGAAAGCTCCAAGATAAACTTCAATCAATCACACCGTTTAACTATTAAAGATTAAGACAAGGTCACCTTAGGGAACAGATGACCCATCACTTCCATATACTAAGACTTTTGGCCCTTCTGCTATGACTGCTCTTCCACATGGGAGTAGTTTAGACCGTGAACTGAAAATACTTGTTCGTGGGTGGTTGTTTTTTTAAAGGCCCCACCACTGGATAGATGAGATATCAAATACAAAGCTGGACTCCAAGCTTTTCTGCACAGATTCTCCCAGTCAACATTTGCCTGATCTGTCCCTCCTTCCTCTCCTGATCTCTGTGCACGACGCTTTCCAGTCTGAGCACACTGCAGTGCAAGACTCAGTGGCCATGGACTCACTAAAAGGCATTTGGGAACCACATCCTGCTGATGAAAATGCCACTGAGAGCCTTCACCCTTGACTAATATCTCAAGAATACAACTGAGGTCTGGTACACTGTCTCCAAAAGTACTGATGGAACAATTTCCACATGGCAAGCACCTCCCCTTTGTCCCCTACACAACATTAGGAGGACCTGTTGAAGGGGGTGGTCTTCCTTCCAAAGGTACTGGATAAAGCCACACTATGAACTCTTCAGTTATACAGAGGTTATGTAGTCAGGCCTTTGTAATCCTTGCTCTTGCTCCATTTGGAAAGTGCTTCGTAAATCCCCTAAATGAAAGGTTTGTAGGGAGAGGTAAGAGCTGTTATTAGACCGGCTGATATAGCTAGATGTGGACAAGATTTTGGACACTCAGCAACCAGATTAAGGGCTTTTCCCAGAAGTAGATACAGTGTTTTTCAGACCACCAGATGAGAAGTAGTACTTTTCTCTGCCAAACTTGGTCTCTTATAGTCTTGCAACAGGAATGGCCAACTGGTAGCCCAGAATGTCCATTTGTGCTACTTTTTTATAATTAAACTTTACTAGTTACCGACATTTTACTGAGAATTTCAGCCAAATTTCCAACTTAATTTCCCCCTTTTATATACCTATATAAAAATCTGACTTGAATTGAGAATTTTGTGTCCCACTGGAAAGAATAATTATGGTGATCAGAATAAATATGTAATGACCCTGATTTTAAAGTGTGTGGGGGCAAATCTGGGAACAGATCCATTTCAACACATCTGGGTAAGGTTTACCAAAGCATTAGGATGTTACACAAAAATCTTTCCTGTTCTGTTTTAGTTGGGCTCAATAGTTTCTAGATGCTGGTGCATCTTGGGAGAAACCCAAATCAATTGTTCTCCTTCACTCTCATATATCAGTCAAGCTGAAAGATGTTTTCAGAACTGTATCTGCCCCCTGAAAAATTACGCATAGGACAAACTGTCTGAAAAATGCTGAGACTGAAACTCCCGTGTGATCTTAGAGCCATTATTAGGCTGAGGTAAAGATTAAGAGGACAATATATGACTTCCCATCAGGAGGAGGTGAGACTTCACGAACATGACCCAAGATTTTCCTTGTGAGGTCTGAGCTAAAAACATCCCCTTTGCCTGCCTTAACTAACAACTCCTCGGTAGCACACACGAGAGTTTCTGAAGGATTGCTAGTTTTCACCTGCCTGTTGAGTTTGTGAATGATTTTGGGTGCAATTCATTTTCATCCCTGCTCTTTTCATTTTGAGAGTGGCTCATTCCAATGCATGCTGCACCAGGCAATAATTTAGATCATCCACACGGATCTCAGAAGGAAGTGTTATGACTTAGGGGAGGGAACACCCACAGATCAAACAAGCCAGGTCCATGTGGAACAATGGAACAAGGAGATGTCTATCCAAAAATCAGTGCCCTAAATGCACACATCAACTCGCCACGTGAAGCAAACCAGGTGACAACTCATACAGAACTACTGCATTGATCTCTGAGGCAGCCATGTCCTGCTTGAGAAGGCCTCCTGCAAGCCCTACATGAGAAGAGGAGTCATCCTACTCCACGTGCCACATAATCCAGAGCATGGCATATAGGCTGCTGTTATGATCATTGCTGGCACCAGCGCAGCCTTGGCACAACAGACCAAGCCACACCTGAACTTGTTGAGCTGGCTCCTGAAACACCGATGCATCCAGAGAGGTGTTGGTGCATCCTGTGGATGAAGGGGGAGTCTCCTGTGATACCTTCCTCTTCCTTGCAATTGCTCTTGGATGTGTCTGGGTAGCTTCTGCTCTGATCCTTTAAAAGAAACACCGAAACAATTTCCAACACGCATGGACCAAAAGGGTTCAACAAACATCCTTATCACAAAGTTGGTTTATCACAGAATCTACCAGGGGGTGGAAGTCTTCAGGGGCTCTTCAAATAGCCACATGAATCGACCTGGCTTTGTGTTCTTGGGTTTTAAGATAAATTGCATCCCAAAAGTTATTCATGTAAAATTGACTGCCTGGGCTTCTTCTATAGCTGTTGGAGTGTGCATAGAACCTCCATGTGTTCTTCCTCCCATCCAGAAGTGTCCATGAAGCAGGTGGTGATGTTCCTCCTACTTGGAGAAGCCTCTGAGACAAGTGACAAGATGACACTTTTCTGTCTGCTCTCCTTTCCTTCTGTGGACCATAAGGGAACCTGGGGAGCTCACTCAACTCCTGACTTTTAAGTGGTGAAAGTAATGCAAGTTGAGTTGTCCTCCATCAGACCTACGTCACAGAGAATGAGTCAAGGATTAACATTTTCAAACCATAAAGACAATTCACAAACAGACCCACGCTTTAGCTCTTTAAGCACAACTAATGCAGGAACCTGCCAGCCTCCACAGCCCACATCCATCTCTGTCTACCTCCAGTCAACCTAAATAATAAATGGGATTAATAAATTCTAGTACTTAGGCTAATGCTCAAGGAAATGCCTCCACATTCTCCCAGGACCATTTTAATCAGCTCAAATGAAAGCCTAAATGAGTAAAACCCTGCAGATGTCTCAGAAGAAAGATCTAGCTACTTTTCATCACTGCCGAACAGAAACCAGTGATCTTTACAAGCCACATTGACAGAGCAGAGGGTAGATAAATAACTACAGCAATGTACTTATTACTATTAAATAACTACTCCACACCAGCACACAGCAGCACACAGCAGTGTAGTACAGTAGTTTGTTAACAAATACAGTACTTAGATTTAATAGTTGTTCAGATAAAGTAGATAGACATGCATGCATAGGATTGAAATAGTAGATCTTGATCACTAGTTGCCCAAATACCTGCATAAGTAGAGGCCTAAGTTACTTAGAAAATGGGACTGAGATTACAGACACACTAATAAAAATGTCTTTCATCCCACAGACTTTCATTTTCTCCCACCTTCCCTCACAGAAGCTAATGATAACCTTTTCCTGTGGCCAGTGAAGGTAGTAAGAGATTCTGAGGAGAGAACAAAGGGCAGAGAAATGTCAAAAACCTTGTAATGGCAGATCTACATCTGAGCAAGGCTGAAAATTGCTGTTAAACCACTGAGAAAAAAAAAAAGCCCCATATCAGGGCATGTTCAGAAATATATGAATTGTCAATCCTTCATAATAACATAGTGAATCTTCCTGATGGGGAAACTATAATTTGAGGAGGTCTGGGAAGCCCCTAAGATGGGAGGGTTTTGTCCTGCATAGAGTCATGTAAGAGGATACAGAGTTCAGCTGGTTGGGAATGTTTTTTGAGGGGGAGATGTTCTTTTGCCTCTGATAAACAGAAGCATTTTGTGGAAATGCTTTGGTTGAATTGCACAGGACCAGGGGGGGATCAAAAGTGAGGCGGTAGAGCTGGCCACCCCATACAACATGAGCTCAACAGATAGATAAGGCAAGACTTGGTACAGTACCTGTCATTGACTTCTCCCCTTCAGGAGCTGCTCCATAATCAGGGTGTAAGGAAGTGACCGGTGGACCACAAAATTTCAGATTCTAAGAAGCAACATTGCAGGGCAAATTGTGCCTGACCAATTCAGTGGCCTTCTATGATGGTGTTAAGGCATTAGTGGACAATGGATGACCAACTGACATCATCTACCTGGACTTGTGCAAAACATTTGATAGTGTCCCGCACGACATCCTTGTCATTAAACTGTAGAGGCATGTATTTGATGGACGGACCATTCAGTGGGTAAGGAATTGACTGGATGGCTGCACTCAAGGAGTTATGGTCAAGGGCTTAGTGTCCAAGTGGAGACTGGTGACAAACAGCATTCCTCGGGGGTCTGTATTGGGTTTGGCCCTGATTAACAAGCTCAACAGGAGCCACAATGCATCCTTGCAGCCCAGAAGGCCAACCGCATCCTGGGTTGCATCAAGAGGAGCGTGGCCAGCAGGTCGAGGGAGGGGATTCTGCCCCTCTACTCTGCTCTCATGAGACCTCACCTGGAGTGCTGCATCCAGTTCTGGAGCCCCAACACAAGAAGGACATGGACCAGTGGAGAGGGTCCAGAGGAGGCCACGAAGATGGTCAGAGGGCTGGAGCCCCTCTCTTTTGAGGCCAGGCTGAGAGAGCTGGGGCAGTTCAGCCTGGAGAAGAGGAGGCTCCAGGGAGATCTTAGAGCAGCTTCCAGTGCCTAAAGGGGCTACGGGAAAGATGGGGAGAGACTCTTCAATAGGGCCTGTTGTGACAGGACTTGGGGTAATGGTTTTAAAATAGAGGGAGGCAGATTCAGATAAAATATTATAGAATCATAGAATCATAGAATGGTTAGGGTTGGAAGGGACCTTCAAAGGTCATCCAGTCCAACCCCCCTGCAAGGAGCAGGGACATCCCCAACTAGATCAGGTTGCTCAGAGCCTCATCCAGCCTGGCCTTGAACATTTCCAGGGATGGGGCATCCACCGCCTCTCTGGGGAACCTGTTCCAGTGTTCTACAACTCGCATTGTAAAAAATTTTTTCCTAATATCCAATCTAAATCTACCTCCCTCTGTCTTAAAACCATTACCCCTTGTCCAATCACTGCGGGATGGCTTTAGATTAGACCTTCGATTTTGAGAAAGCCAGAGTTAGGCAGGATGAATTCTACGTGGTGTGAGGTAGGTCTCCTACTTCCAGGAGTAGGTCACTTCCTATCTTCATCTTGCCTGCTTGAGACATTTTGAATGGGGAGACGGGTGGACTATGCTAAGGCTTGATTTTAGCCTCAGGTCTGGACCAGCAAGTATTGTTCTAATACAAAACAAACTACTACTTTACCTTGCAATCCCGTTAACAAATGACTAATGACTATTTTAATAAATGGTTAATTATTCTGGGTTAACAGGAAGGTAAACAAGTCAGTAAGTTACTCGTGACCACCAATAATATTAAATTATCTATTCAGAAAATATTAATTATAATTATGATATCTTTTAATCTCATATTTCCCCTACAAGAATGTGAAAGGATCCATTTAATATAATGTGTGAAAATAATGAAGTGATTTTTATGTTGCTGTTATTGTTAACAACTGCAGTGAGTGGATGAAGTAGAAGCTTGTTGCTTTTTTTACTTTATTGGATAATCTAATGCAAAATACCATGCTCTCTGATCCCTGAGATCTCTTAAAGGCTGTGCACATCCCAGTTCCTCCACACACAGCAAACCTGCAGCTGATGCCCTCGAGCTGGGGTGTGTGGTGCTGGAGCAAGGCAGAGATGAAATCTCCAAAGGGTTTCAGGAGGAAAGGAGATACAGATTGCAGGGGCAGGGGAAGAAAAACACACAGAAAAATGAAGATGAAGAGGAAACTGGGTTGAACTTCAGGTTAAACACACCAGGTGTCATGAGAAAATATGACTTTTTTTCTATGTGCAGCTGCTCCCTAGCAGAAAAACAATCAATGTACATCGCATCAGTGATATAAATATAGGAAAACATTAGGGCAGCTTCATGATCAAGTTCTACAGTGGGAATAAGCAAAAGGAGTTGCTGGAACTTCAGTAACTGACAGCAGCAACCAGTGCTCACAGGAATGGCCTCTATAAGGGTTTGGAATCCTGGGGACGGCTTCCCTTGGTCAGAGAGTAGAGGTAGAGAACATGCTGAGGGCTACAGCAAGCATCAAAAGACACTGTTTATGACTGAGAACAATTTTAATAACATCCCTTCCCACAGGAAGTTGAAACAGCTGGAAATAATTCCGGCAGATGTTCAGAATCCAGTAAACAATGTGATTACCAGCCTACAAAAGAAGTGGGTCCCAGTGCTGCCTTCTCTGCGCAGTGTCATTATGCCTGGGAAGTTCACCACACCCAGTCACACTTACATGTCACCTGGGCTGGCCTCCCAATTGGGTTAGAGCTGATAATTAGTCCAATCAAGGTCAGACTTTGTGATCAAATGAGTAAATCAATCATTTCAGTTATTGGAACTGTTATCATTAGCTCTGCAGCAGCAATGACAGCATCCACAGGACAACAAAACAGGCAGAGAAAAGGTAAAGCAACACAGAAAGTCACAGAACTTTGGTTATTTTCAGGCTAGACTTTCTGCTCAGCAAGAGAAGAGGCCAAAGAAAAATCACCCAGTGTAGGCATCATGTGATGCCCAACTCTGAAGGTAAGTATTTTGGCTAATCTAGTAATCTGTGTTCTCTGCAAAGCAGGTGAAGAGAGACCACCACCTCCAGAAGGTGATCTCCCCTCCAGAGAATCCATCCTTCAAGGTATCTTTTTTTTCCCCACAAAGCAGCAAACTTAGTCAAAGTTTCTTTTAACACAACCCTCCAGTAATGCCAGAAGCATTTTAAAGGATGGCATTTCTTAGCCAAGAGGACTCTTCCATCAGAAGGGTTCTGCCAGGTATATTGTGCATGTCCACAGTTTCAGAAAAGCCACATTCCACTAGTGTCTCCTGGGCTTGCAAGGGTCTGACTGGTGGCAGATGTGATGAAGGCCAGCAACTGAGTTTGACTCAAAGGTACAAGATCCCCTGGCACTCATCTTCTCAAAAGACCTGTGGCATCATGAGATACCTTACTTGAACTTTAGACCATCAGAACGGGTACTATCCCTGGAAGATCCATCCCATCATGCTAAATTTGTCCTAGTTCAAATCCCACACTCCTTTAACAGGATGCCAAGGCTACATGGTGTCCAAACCTGGTGCTACCTGAGCAAATCACTGAGTTCCTGTCCCATGGCATCTCCCAGTTTAAAGCTCCAGTTCACAGCTGCAACTGTGCAACGTGATTTGCCAGCCAAGCCCTTAACTCAGCTTTTTCTAAAGAAGTTGAGGCTGGCAGCCACCTGGCTCACGCTGTATGCCAGAAAAGCCTCCGATCACTTTTGGAGCACAGCCACAGAGCACTGTTTGAGTCTGGGCTGGCAGGTTTCACACGGTAGATTGGGCATGGCTTACTGGTGTGCACCTCCAAGCTGGTGGTGCAATGGGCCCACGGAGGGCAGCGTGCCATGGCCTCCCACCAGCATTTCTTAGGACCACGCATATTTTGTGCCTGCTTCTACACAGCACTAGCCAGGGGTTGGTGGTTCAGGCTACCATGCCTCTCTGATTTGAAAAGCTTTGTGAGTAGGATAAGGTATTTGACCACCGGTGTCATAGAATCATAGAATACTTTGGGTGGGAAGGGGCTTTCAAAGGCCATCCAGTCCGACCTCCCTGCAAGAAGCAGGGACATCTCCAACTGGATCAGGTTGCTCACAGCCCCGTCCAGCCTGGGGATGTTTCCAGGGATGGGGCATCCACCGCCTCTCTGGGCAACCTGGGCCAGTGCTCCACCACCTTCAGTGCAAAAATTTTTTCCTAATATCTGATCTGAATCTCCCTCCCTCTATTTTGAAACCATCACCCCTCGTCCTGTCACACCAGGCCCTGCTGAAGAGTCTCTCCCCACCTTCCCTGCAGCCCCCTTTAGGCACTGGGAGGCCACTCTAAGGTCTCCCCGGAGCCTCCTCTTCTCCAGGCTGAACAGCCACAGCTCTCCCAGCCTGGCCTCACAGAAGAGGCGCTCCAGCCCTCGGATCATCTTCGTGGCCCAGGGAATCTGTTAACGTGCTGGCTGTAAACCTCAGGGAAGAGCTGGGGATGGAAGCAGCTTGCTCAAAGGCTCAGCCTGCACTGCAGTTGTATTTACCATGCGAGTGCATGACATGGGGGTTGCTATTCCTGCACACAATATAAGGCTGTGGGACTTAGGGCAAGCTTCATAGGGCAACATTTGCTATGGTTTGTCTTAGGTGGGAGAGTATAATAAAATTTAAGGCTTGTTTGATCACTCACAACCTTCAGGTACGGTGACTCATAGTGCAGTACAGGGATAGCACACTTCAAGTAACGAACATGAGCAGTCCTGCCAGCTTAAGAGGAATCCATGATGAAGAGCCGCTCAAAATTGTCCTTTAGTATGGAAATTCTCCAAGGTCCCCATTCAACCTCTGGCATGGGGTAGAAGGAAAAAAAAAAAGTCTACTGAGCACTCAGCTCTGTTAGGGGACATGCTGCAACTCTCATCAATGTTAGCAGGAAATTATCAGCGTTGCTACACAGCCCAAGGAACTGAACCGGAACTGAAGCATGAGCACCTCGGGAATTATCTCATCCATTAGCCACTTCCACTCGGGTCTGCAGCTGCCCTTTGCTCACCAGGCGGAATGCCAGTCCGCAGGAACGCTGGAGCAACTGGCGAAGCCGTGCCCCCACGGGGAGGAGGCAAGCGAGATGCAGGCTGCTGGAGGTAACCCTGCGACTCAAAAGGTCACAGTCTTTCCCAAATCATTCTGGATTCAATTCTTCCCATGCCAGAAGCAGTCAACAATACACTAAAGTTTTAAATAGAGTTATTTATTGCTGCTGAGAACCTCAGTCGGAGCCGTCAGTCATCCGGATGCTGTACAAACAAACCATTCACACATTGTCACCAAAAACCCTTTGAAGCCACAGGCTCTCTCCTGCTGTAGCTAGGCCGCTGACACTTCGCAGTACAGAGCAATGTAGATCGTTTACGCACTGAAAATCCTTCCTGAACCCTCTAGTGGTGCTTGGCACGGGCTGTGCTTTAAAAATCACCCAGAGCAGCAGACGGCTGCACAGCTGCGTGTGGAAACAACCACTGGGCCCTCGGCACAGCCAAAGGATGCCCAGGGCCTGAACTACCTGTCCCGGTTTTATTTGGTGGGGGAGCTACGGCGGCAGCTCCGGTAGGAAACTGCTGGAAGTTGTTTCCCCTTTGTCCAGTGGACTCGACCGGGCCTAGAGCGGACCCACTGCTGGCCAGGGCCGAGCCAATTGGTAGCAGAATGTTCCATGATAACGCCTCTGCGATAACGTATTCAAGAAGGGGAAAACAGGAAAAAAAAGAGGAGAAGACATGATGTGAGGAAGCTGAGCGGGGGCAGAGAGGGGGAGGCACAGGCCTTGTGGGTCTTGCACCCCTCACCCTCTGGCCTCCCGCTGCGTGGCGTCTGGGCCCGACTCATCCCAGCCCAGCTGCAAGAAGCGGAGAGATGAGATGTGAATGAGATGTAAAAAGATCCTGGGAGGCGTCTGCCAGCCTGGGGCAGCTGTTCTGGAGGGACTGCACCCCATGGAAGAGATGACCCACGCCGGAGCAGTTTCATGAAGGACTGTGGCCCATGGGTGGGACCCCACAATAGAGCAGGGGAGGAATGCGAGGAGTTCTTCCCCTGACAACGAAGCAGCGGTGTAAAACATCGCATGATGAACTGACCACGACCCCCATTCCCTCTTCCCCCCTGTGCCGCTCAGTGGGGGAAGGTGGTAGAGGTAATGTTAAGCTCAGGAAGAGTGAGGGGTGGAGGGAGGTGGTCTTGTTCTCTTTCTCATTATCCTGCTTTGCTTTTAAGAATAAACAAATAGTTTTCCCCAGGTTAAGTCTGTTTTGCCCTTAACGGTAACTTTAAGGATCTCTCCCTGTCCTTATTTCAAACTTTGAGCCTTTTTTGTTACATTATTTCTCCCTGTTCTCTCAGGGTGGGGCGAGGGAGCAAGAGACCACACAGTTTGATCCCAAGCAGGGCTAAACTACAACACCTCCTCACAGAGGATGAGGGTATTTCCTCTTTGTATGTCTGCAAGTAACTGGGTTTGGTGGGAGAGGTGAAAAGAGAGCAATGCAAGGCAGCTGAAGGGCTTGGTTCCTTGGCTGCCAGCCCAGCCTTTACTCCAACAGATTTCAAACACCTATGTAGGCACAAAAAAAAAAAAAAAAAAAAAAAATTAGAGAACTTATTCTAGGGACTTCAGAGAGTGGTTTTGTAGGGGAGGAGGAAGGGAGGCTGGTCTGAGTATCTCCAGGACCAGCATGAAGTGGCTGTCCATGTCTGAGACAAGGACTAGTTCCTGTTTCCATCAGTTCTGGCCCCATATTAAACCTCTATTAAATCTCTAAAAATCAGGCAAGGCAGAGAACCTGCAGCTCATGCAGGTCTGCCCCAAACACAGTTATTGGCAAACACAACACACCTTTCATGTTTCATCAGGCCGTCGCTTGTGAACGATGACTGCATGTCCTGGTTCTGGCTAGGACAGAGTTAATATTCACCTGAGCTGGGAGGAGAACTGGAGCTGGTGGCCCCTATGGCTGGGGCACCCAGCTGGGATAATTAACTAATTAGCTAACAGCTGGGGTTAATTTACCCAAATTAGCCCAAGGGCTATTTCATCCCATCTGCCATCATGCTCAGTTTATCAGTGAGGGGGGTGCTGAGGGGAGTCTCCTGCTACTTGGAAGAAGCTAGGTGTGGAGATTTGTGGTGAGCCATTATACTGTATTTGTTTTCCATCTCTGTTTTGTTTTGTTTTCTTCTGTTATGGCTGTTAATTTTTTTTTTTTTGTGTTCCATCTCAACCCACGTGGTTTTGCTGGGGTTTTTTGTTTACCAATTCTCCCTTCTGTCCCACTGGAGGGTGGAGGGGGGAGTGAGAGAGAGACTGCGTAGTCTGGTCCCGATTGGGGCTGAACTACGACACGGCACTAAGAATGTATCCGGTCCTTCTTTTAGGTAGTGGTTTTCTACACAATCTGAAATTCACATCTCAGCCTGACCCATAATGTATGGGAAAGTCAATTTGTCATCGACCTGGAGTATGTGTGAGAATTTGTCATCTCACCAAGTGTGTGTGAGAATAGGGCAGTGTCCCTTGCACAGGCTGCAAGACTTCTAGTGACACTTTGTGGCCACGTGTACCTTACCTTCATCAGGTCTACCCGGTAAGCCCTGGACTTGCTTCAACCCATACCTCTAGTTAAGAGTGGATGTTGTCACGCCAGGCCATGCCATGCCATGTAAACTTTCACATAGGCCTGATGGACATCAACAATAGAAGTGTGGTCAGAAAATGTGGATTGTGGGGTCATGAGTGTGAACCTAAAGGAACATCAGCCCGTTCATAGGGTGAGTGTGGAAGCTGGTGAGTGTGGGAGCGAGATGAAGGGCAGAGAAGCACCAGTATCCAAGCCAGAGTGGCGCTGAGGAAGAAGAGGTGGAATGGTTGCTGTCAGCACCAGCCACAGATGATGTGGTTGCCTTAAGTTCTGCAAATACTGCTCTACCGATCCCAGCTTTAGCTGAGAGAGCATTGGATGAAATGGGGCCAGAAGGGAGCTGGAGGTCCACCGCATCCACTGGCAGCACTGATCCAGGTCACCGGGCTGTGTGGGAGCAGATATTCTGTTCAGAGACACGTAACACGGGAGCGGCATGTGATTTACTTGCAGTTCATTGAGCACTCTCACAGAGGAACAGGGCTGACATCAAACAGGAAGAAAAGGCTGGGATGGAAGATGCTTATCTGTTGGCACAATCTCTACTATCAAAGTTGAGACGAATATTAACTTAGATGAAGGGCCCAAATTTTCCTGCAAAGCCTGAGATGATGCTCTAGGACATGGACTTCCCAGTAAGCCAGTCAGCAGGATTTGCCCTGCTAGCAAAAGACTCCCTGGAGGCTGACAACAGAACCAGTTTCCCTCGTGATGAAACCAAGGAGCAAGCAGCTAGGATCCAAAGAGGCAAGGAAGAAAGTGTTTTAGCATCTAGAAAAAAAAAAGAACAGGTGCACAGCTTGCAAAAGGAAACGGAAGAGCTCCACTTTGCTTCTTAGTTAAGTTTCTTTGGTAGCTACATAGCTTCAGTTATGTTTGTCAACGTGTTTGCTTCCAGAAGCTTTTAGGTCTTTGACCGTTGGGTTTTAAAATTTCTTCCCAGCCCAAAGACTTGGTGGTTGTTGCTGCTTTCACGATATGCTGATTTCAGCCTCTCTTGAGAAGGTCAGCGGGTTTTCTAGTGAGTATTTGAGCTAGTTTTTAACTTAGACAAGTCAAGTTAGAGGTGAGTGAGCTGGGGTTTTTTCATTGCTGTTTGAAGTGTAGGTAAGGGACTAAACGGTGCTGATTTCCATGTTTAATATCCTATAACCTCTCTGCACCTCAACTCCATTGCCCTCAACATCTTGTCCTTCGGAATTGTGAAGGACTCCAGCTGCTCAGAAGATACATGCCATGTAAATACAGTGTCAAGGATGCGGAGGCAGATTTCCTCTTGGGAGACAATGTTCCAATCCTTTCAACAAAGCAGTGTCACTCATAAAAGCAAATGTTCACTGCTTACCAGCTGTTCACTGTCATATCCAGTATGACTATGCAGTGGGTGAGTCTCTTCCATATTTGCACAGTGACCAACCCAAGTGAAGCAATCTTGGTAGCTTCTGAGGCCCTCCCATAATAAACATTATTAGTAACAATTAAAATCTCATTACAGCTGGATTCATTCCCCAATAAGGTCATAAAATACTGCACCTATTGTATTTCTTTCCATATTCTCATGCAAAGGATAGAACACCAGTCATGCCCTGAACCAGGTTATATGATAAACATCTGCCTGCTCTCCTCTCTGTCCAGCAGCTTCCTGCGCATGGCAATCTGAACACCCAGGGCCATCCACACACTCAAGAAGTCCTCATATTTCTTCAGTGCATGGCCAAGCTCCTCTTTAGCTCTACTGAGGGCTCTACAGAGTTCATCCAGTTTGCTTTTGACATTGCTGAGGGTGAGATTTCTCTTCTGTACCACCTCAGCAATGGCTGGTGGAAGGAAGAGTGCTCAGAGTCCCACCAGCTTGGACCTCATTGTCCTCTGAGCCATGGAGCATCTAGCCAGCAGCAATCTTGCACTAAACCAGTTGGTGACTGGACAGGCCAGCAATCCCAGACTGTATCTCACAACCTGACATTACTCAGATTAAGTAATGGAGGCTGAGTGGTAAACACTAGGAGAAGACATTTGTCATCTTATTTTGAACTCTGATCTTTGCAAGTCAAAAAATGATCTGAAAATGCAGGCAAGGTTCTTACGAGCATCTAAGCAGAGCCCACAGGAGACTCCTGGAGGCAGATTTTGTATTAGCACAGACAGCACGTCCTTCTCTGTAGAAAACCAGAATTTACAAACCAGCAACAGCTCTACCAAAAAGTATTGAAGAGGTATCCTTGCTTGATCGCACTGAGACTCTTTCACAAGTAAATTCACTCCTTTTAAGCAAAATAGGCCCTGTTGCTGCAAATATGGATCTACTTTTGCACTAGCTAGCAGCCAGCACAGTGCCTCATGAAGCAGATGAAGCCCAGTCACTGGACTGTTACAATCCTTTGTTCAAGTGTGATGCACTTGAGCAATTAGCATTACTCCCTTTTTCATGAGCACAGCAGATGGGAAAGATAAACTTCGGCACCTCCGTGTTCTAGCCTGGCCCGTCTCCAGGAAAAACTCAATGAACTTATAAAAAGCCTGTGGTTTTCTGCAGGACAAAGCCTGCATCTTTGGCTTCCTGGGTTTCAACACACTGGAGAACTTCACCCTCTCTGCAATCCTCCCAAGGAAGTCCCCAGGAATGCTCTAGGGCTTTGTACCATCTTGGTCTGTACCTGTCCTTGGACTCTTCACTGTGACAAGGAAATGACTTCTTGGTCTCTCCTTTCCCAAATTATAAATTGTAGAATCAGAAATGTCATTGTTTATACAAACAAGAGACTAAGGCATATCATAGCCTGGTATAGACATCAGGTTAAGCAGTCAGGTGTGTCAACTCAAAGAATATTTGGGGGAAAAAAAGAAAAGTGGCACAAAAGTAACACTAGTTCAAGTAAGAACTGCCATTTGTTCTTTGTTTGTTTTGTTCATTTAGATAGCAAGGACTCTGGAATACAGACCTTCTCCATTTCCGTACTTTTATCAGACAAACACGGAGCCTGCGTCAGGGTAATGCATACACTACGGTACAGTCAGGGTTGATTCACCCACTAGTCTGGCTCTCGCCCTTCTCAATGCTGGAGAAGAATCCAGTGAAGCATTAATCAAATTAATTTGGTTGCAATGGGATGTTATTTAAGAGAGGGCTAATGACTAACCTGCCTGGGCAATCTAGAGTTATAATAGCAGGTTCAAGGCTGTGTCTCATACTTTCACGCTGCTTTTTTTCATGAGTAATTTGTGCCTGCGTAGCATCTTCAGGCTTCCCACCACTCTCATATGAGGTGCTGGTGCCCATGCAAGAGCCCTGCTCATCAGATAGGTGGTGCTGCTTGCCCTTGTGCCAGGCAAGGGTGGCGGACAGCCACTCTTCATCGGTACATTAACTGCCTGCTGCAGACCTGCCGCTGGTTTCCTCCCCCATCAAGGCTTCCAGGGCTACTGAGTGGGAGCTCCAGGCACCATCAGGGCTGAGCCACTTTGAGATGGTGATGCATTGGCTGTGCGTCCTCTTGGCATGACAGTTGTGCCAAGGACTGGCACTAACTGCCACATCCCAGTGGTCATGTTCAAACTGCTACATCCCAATGGCAGTGCTCAAACCACCCCAGTCCAGCTGCCACAACTGCTCTGTTCAGACCACCATGTTCCGGTCATCACATCTACACCACCACGTACCAGCTGCACCATTCATTGCCATGTCCCAACTACAATGTCCCCCCTGGTGGCCCTGCCTGCCTTACTCCTGAGGTGTCCATCAACTGAGAGCTGGACACCTCATCCTGCCACCACTGGTACAAGAACAATCCCCCTGCCTCATAACCACCAGGTTGTCATCACATATCCCCTCCTCGTGTCATGCTCCTCACAGCCATGGCTCTCCTATCCCACAGAGAGATAGGGAGTCTGCTGTAGAGGAGCATGAAGAGAGAAGGACTTGGCAGTACTGGTGGACGAGAAGCTCAACATGAGCTGGCAGTGCGTGCTTGCAGCCCAGAAAGCTAACTGCATCCTGGGCTGCATCAAAAGAAGCATGACTAGCAGGTGGAGGGAGGGGATTCTGCCCCCTAGTCGTAGTTCAGCCCCGATCAGGACCAGACTACGCAGTCTCTCTCTCACTCCCCCCACCCTCCGAGAGAATAGGGAGAGGAAAAACAGCTCGAGGTTTGAGATAAGGACAGGGAGAAATCCTTAAAGTTACTGTTACAGGCAAAACAGACTCAATTTGGGGAAAATGATTCATTTGTTACTACAAACAGCAGGATAATGAGACAGAGAACAAGATAACCTCCATCCACCCCTCCCTCTTCCCAAGCTTAACATTATCTCTACTACCTTCCCCCCCCCGAGTGGCACAGGGGGTGTTCTGGTTTTGTTAGTGAGGGGGGGCCTAAGGTGGCAGCTTCTGTAGGAAACTGCTAGAAGTCGCTCCCCTTTGTTCAGTGGACTCGGACGGGCCTAGGGCGGACCCGCTGCTGGCCAAGGCCGAGCCAATTGGTAGCAGAATGTCCCGTGATAAGGCCTCTGCGATAACGTATTTAAGAAGGGGAAAACAGGAGAAAGAGGAGGAGAAGATGTGAAGCAGCTGAGCGGGGGGCAGAGAGGGGGAGGCACGAGCCTCATGGGCCTTGCAGGCCTCACCCTCTGGCCTCCTGCCGGGCAGCCGACTGGGCCCAACTCGGCCCGGCCCGGCTGCAAGAAGTGGAGAGGAGATGAGAAGTGAATAAGATGTAAAAAGGATCCTGAGAGGCGTCTGCCAGCCTGTTGTGAGGAACGGCTGCAGACGCCAAGGTCAGTGAAGAAGGAGGGGGAGGAGTAATGCGGCTCCTGGCCAAGATTCCTCTGCAACTCGTGGTGACGACCATGGTGGAGCAGGTTGTCCCCCTGCAGCCCATGGAGGTCCACGGAGGGGCAGAGATCCACCTGCAGCCCGTGGAGGACCCCACGCCAGAGCAGGTGGAGGCCTGAAGGAGGCTGTGGCCCGTGGAGGGCCCGCTGGGACAGCTGTTCTAGAGGGACTGCACCCCGTGGAAGAGATGACCCACGCCGGAGCAGTTTCACGAAGGACTGTGGCCCGTGGGAGGGACCCCACGCTGGAGCGGAGGAGGAATGCGAGGAGTTCTTCCCCTGACAATGATACAGCGGCGTAAAACAACGCGTGATGAACTGACCGCGACCCCCATTCCCTTTTCCCCCCCCGTGCCGCTCGGGAGGGGAAGGTAGTAGAGATAATGTTAAGCCCGGGAAGAGGGGGGGGGTGGGGGGAGGTTATCTTGTTCCCTGTCTCATTCTCCTGCTAGTTTTAGAAATAAAATGCATAGTTTTGCCCAAGTCGAGTCTGTTTTGCCCGTGACGGTAACTTTAAGGATTTCTCCCCGTCCTTATCTCAAACCTTGAGCCGTTTTTCTTATATCATCTCCCCCTGTTCTCTCGGAGGGTGGGGGGAGTGAGAGAGAGACTGCGTAGTCTGGTCCCGATCGGGGCTGAACTACGACAGGGGGGAAGAGGGAATGGGGGTCGCAGTCAGTTCATCACACGTTGTTTCACGCCGCTGCTTCATGGTTGGGGGAAGAACTCTTCACATTCCTCCCCTGCTCCATTGTGGGGTCCCACCCCTATGCCACAGTCCTTCCTGAAACTGCTCCGGTGTGGGTCATCTCTTCCAGGGAGTGCGGTCTCTCCAGAACAGCTGTCCCAGCGGGCCCTCCATGGGCCACAGCCTCCTTCAGGCATCCACCTGCCCCGGCGTGGGGTCCTCCACGGGCTCCAAGTGGATCTCTGCCCCTCCGTGGACCTCCATGGGCTGCAGGGGGACAACCCGCTCCACCATGGTCGTCACCACAGGCTGCAGGGGAATCTTGGCCAGGAGCCACATTACTCCTCCTCCTCCTTCTTCACTGACCTTGGCATCTGCAGCCGTTCCTCTCACAAGAAAAGTTCTTCACAACAGGCTGGCAGACACCTCTCAGAATCTCTTCACATCATCCAGCTCATCTCCTCTCCACTTCTTGCAGCCGGGCCGAGCCGAGTCGAGCCCAGTCAGCTGCCTGGCAAGAGGCCAGAGGGTGAGGCCTGCAAGGCCCACAAGGCTCGTGCCTCCCCCTCTGCGCCTCTGCCCCCACTCAGCTTCTTCACATCTTCTCTTTTTTTTTTCTGTTTTCCCCTTCTTAAATACGTTATCGCAGAGGTGTTATCACGGAACATTCTGCTACCAATCGGCTCGGCCTTGGCCAGCAGCAGGTCTGCCCTAGGCCCGCCGAGTCTGCTAAACAAAGGGGAGCGACTTCCAGCAGTTTCCTACAGAAGCTGCCACCTTAGGCCCCCCCTCACTAAACAAAATCACAACACCCCTACTCTGCTCTCGTGAGACCCCCACCTGGAGTACTGCATCCAGCTCTGGAGCCACCAACACAAGAATGTGGAGCTGTTGGAGTGAGTCCAGAAGAGGCCATGAAGACGATCAGAGGCTGGAGCACCTCTGCTGTGAGGCCAGGCTGGGAGAGTTGGAGAAGAGGAGCGTGGAGAAGAGGAGGCTCCGGGGAGACTTTAGAGCAGCCTTCCAGTGCCTAAAGGGGGCTGCAGGAAAGACGGGGAGAAACTCTTCAGTAGGGCCTGTTGTGACAGGATGAGGAGTCATGGTTTTACAATAGAGGAAGGTAGGTTCAGACTAGCTATAAGGAAAAATTTTTTTACACTGAGGGAGGTGGTACCCTGGAACAGGTTACCCGGAGAGGTGGTAGATGCCTGATCTAGTTGAAGATGTGCGTGCTCTTTGCAGGGGGGTTTGAACTAGATGACCTTTAAAAGTCCCTTCCAACCCCAACTGTTCTGATTCTATGATTCTATAAGATGACACCTCCTAAGAGGAGGGAGAAGGGCCATCTTCATCTCCTCCCCTCAGTTGGGCAGTTCATGGCGCTCAGTGATTTGCACCATAGGACAGAGTGTGGTAGGCATTGCCGTTCCTTGTGGTGAAGAGCAAAGCATATTTTCCCTCCCCTGGGTGCTATTAAGTGATAAGAGGACACAAAGATATCTTTTCATCTGTCTGCAGTTTATTGGCAATGAAAGAACTTGGAGGAAAGGGGTGCTGGTACAAAGCAACCATGCAGTAGGATTCGCGCAGCAGAAGGTTTGCAATAAGGCCATACATATGTCAGGTGTGAAGGAGAAGAGGGAAAGGAATATATGAAATATTACAGCTGCCAAATTACTCCATCAAGGGAAAGTGGACGTCTCCAGAGAGCTGTTTCGCACTCCTAAATCTGACTATGAGACATTATCACCTTTCTTCTGCTTACATGAATTCCCAATATAGCTGAAACAAGCATGTGGGTAACACACAGGACACACGGAAGTCGCAAGGGGAACATGGTCATTGAAAAAGAGACCTTAAAAAGTGAAAGGAAAGAGCATTTTTATATATGCTTCTCCTCAGCCAGAGCTGCATTCAGGGGTAGCAGCGAGAAGTGCAGCGAGAGATGTTCAGATGAGCTCTGCAGTCCCTGGTACCCACAAGGGAGATCTTTCTTAATGGGGCTGAAAACCTTTCATCCCTGGAGAGTGGTGGAGCTCAGAGAAGAGCCAGGCTTTGCTGACAGGTGTTTCGCTGCAAATCTCCCCTTGGGCAGGATGATTTGAGGAGGTTGTGAGCTCTAAGGGAAACAGTTCATTTCTTTGCTGAATACTGGTTCTGGATGTAAGGGGCTGTGCTGCTGGGTGGAGATGGGAGATGCTTCTTTCCTTGGAGGGACTGAGGTCAGGGCTCAGTATTTCACACCTGAAGATTTGACCGTTGTGGTTGTGACACATCTCCGCACAGAGGAGGATCCACCCCCTGTGACGAAGTTGCCACCTCCAGAGCTGCACATTCTTCCACTTCCAGAAGAGAAGCCACCACTGAGTATTCCTCCTCCCATGCCACAGCTGCCTCCAATGATGCTTCCTCCTCCAACTGCACATACTCCTCCTCCCATGCCATTGCCGGCTCCAAAGCCACCAGCTCTGCCTCCAGCAATGGTGGTTCTGCCTACCACAGCTGCAAAAGAAGGATGGGCTCACTGTACATGAACTGACAGCCTGGGACTCCTCATGAAACCCAGGGTGAAAGCCATTCTGCAGAGAGGATGATGGACAGATACTTACAGACATTTACGTTGGATGGGTTATCTCCACAGAGCCTGTGTAGGGAAAGGAACACAAAGTGTAAATCTAATGTAATAGAAAGCAGTTACATTGTGTGCAGTTTCCCAAGTTCTCCTTTTACTTTCTGTTCCCTTTAACATCAATCAAAACTACGGGGACATATTCCCTGTGGGGACCTCATTTCTGTTTCAGGTCTAAAAACTTGGGGGGAAAAAAAAGGTAAATCAGACTCCAACTTTAAATGGGTTCTGAGAAATTATTAAACTTCAGTCTGTCCCAAGGAGAGACAGTACCATGGTCAGGACAACATAACAGCAGGTCTCACCTGTTCTCCTCTCCCTCCAGCAGCTTCCTGTACATGGCAATCTCAACATCCAGGGCAATCTTGATGTTCAACAGCTCCTGGTACTCCTTCAGCAAGCGAGCCAGCTCCTCCTTGTCTTTGCTTAGGGCACATTCCAGCTCTTCCAGTTTTATCCTGGCATCCTTGAGGGCCATCTCACCCCGCTCCTCGGCCTCAGCAATAGCTGCCTGCAGCTGCTGGTTCTGAGAAAAAGAAAAGCAGTTTCTCAATTCCCTTCTGTGCACCCTCCACTTGAGCAGATCTCAGGACACAAACTGGATGGAAAATTGGCAGGAACCATCAATCTCCTCCAAAGGACCGGGATTTCAATGACTACGTTTCCGTCACGCTAGCCTTATCACACCACTCAGCTCAGTTGGGACCAAGCCTGATGCCATCACACAATCAGATGCTGAGGAGCCCCTACCTGCTTCTTCACATTCTCAATCTCAGCCCGCAGCCTCTGGACGTTCCTGGTCAACTCTTGGATTTCTATCTTGGTGTTGCGGAGGCTGTCCCCATGCCTACCAGCAGTGTTCTGCAGCTCTTCATACTGACAATACGGAGGCAAAGCAACTCATCAGTGACACAACCTACCCAGAACTCAGGCAGTTGCCTTGCTCTGTGGCAAGGAAAGCCGCAAACAGCGGAGACTGACCCAGGTGCCTTGACTGCTTCCCCACTCACCCGGCTCTGGTACCAAGCCTCAGCTTCAGCTCTGCTGTTCTGAGCAATCTGCTCGTACTGGCGCCTGACCTCCTCGATGATGCTGTCCAGATCCAGGTGCCGGTTGTTGTCCATAGACACCACCACGGACAGGTCCCGGCTGATTGTCTGCATCTGGGCCAGCTCCTACAACCAAGACATGAGTTAGCCTGACGATCTGAGGAGGAAAGAAAAGAGCAGCAACTCCAGGCAGCCCCTCCAGACCAAATCCACATGGGCACCCAGTCAAACCTCAGTGTCTTTGGCCACCGCACCCCTCACTGCAACTCCAGGACACCTAGGGGAGGGGAGAGCTCTTACCTCCTCGTAGATGCACCTCAGGAAGTTGATTTCATCAGTCAGAGCTCCCACCTTGGCTTCCAACTCTACTTTAGTCATGTAGGCAGAGTCCACATCCTAAAGGGAAGATCACACAGATAGACAACAGCTCCATCCCATTCCTGAAGAGCTGTTGGCAGCCAATGCCCGCCTTGGTGCTGCCTCCGTCCAAAGTCTTTGCAGTTCATCCCCTCACATCCCCTCTCTCCTGTTGCCTCTGTGACTCACCTTCTTGAGCACCACAAACTCATTTTCAGCAGCAGTGCGCCTGTTGATTTCTTCTTCATACCTGTTGAAGAGGACAAGACAAGATGAGTCTCTTGGATTGCTCACCAGTCAACCAGTGGAACCCCCCTTTCCCTCCATGGCAATCTGTCCCGTTTCTGCAGAGGGAAGACAGTGTGGAAATCTGCAAGCTGGCTTTGCCCTCCCATCTTGGCCCTCATTTCTTCCTTTGCCTCTCACTGCACTTACTTGGTTTTGTACTCCTCCACGTATTGCCGCATATTCTGCAACTCTGACTCCAGCTGTCCCCTCTGTCCCAGAAGAGACTCTAGCCTCCTCCTCAGGTTCTGGATGTAATTTTCAAAGATGACATCGAGGTTCTTCCTTGGCCCAGAAGGCCCTTGCTGTTGGAGGAGCTCCCACTTGGTGGAGAGGACCTTGTTCTGTTGCTCCAGGAAGCGGACCTGAAACGTCACAAGGGGATGTGTGAGATATTCACCTAGGGAGACATCACACTGCTCAAACCTGCTGCTTGTTTGAGAGACTAAGGGAAACATTTCCCTTATCACCAACGGGCTTGTGGCTAGTTGAAATACAGTTTTCCAAGAGGAAGATTCCTCCCTTCTTCCTCCTTTTTTTTTTCTCTTATCCTTCACTTATCCTCATGTCTCCTCCTACATTTCCACTCATTTTTTTAGAAATGGTTCCATTCCAGATTTACAGATTACTGCCATTTCCAATTGAAAATTTTGACCCACATTAATTTGCAGAAGCATCAGAACATTTTCTACTTTCCAATGAATGAAATCCCATATGTCTCAATATTGGAGAACGTTCCTTTTGTCAGATACAAAAGGTATTCAATACATATTTATATATATGTATATATATATATATACATAAAAAACTATGAAGCACACTTATAACCAATGTTCTCCCAGTGCAGACAGTCTAAATAATATTCATCTGTACTTGAACTGAAATAAGGAACAGCCAGGAATTAACCGAAAGTTCATTCCTACATTCTGAGTTCCTCAAGAAGAAACTCTCCTTGAAAAAGGACAGACTTAAAAAACCACTTAGGATAATTGAGTGTATATTATTATCATTTTGACCTTACTGTACAGAGAACACTAGAGAGAAAAGCTAAGGAAGAATTTGGATCAACCAAACCCAGAGAAAGTCCTTTGTTTTCCCTGCGAATGTAAAATATTAATGTTCTTGTAGGAAGGAAGAACACTGCCAGCCTTCCAGACCTGCCAAGGACAATACTTCCCTTGCCACAGCACAGGAAAGTTCCTGAAAATCCCCACTGCCAAGCAATTACAGTTCCAGTCTCTCACCTTGTCAATGAAAGAGGCAAACTGATTGTTAAGAGTCTTGATCTGCTCCTTCTCCTGGCACTTCACTTGTTGGATCTGAGGATCAATATCAACATGGACTGGCCGCAGGAGGGTTGGGTCAACCTGCACCGGCTGGATGCCTCCAGGGAACCCAGGACCACCTCTCACAGGACCACCAAAGCTGCCTATTCCACCACCAATGACACCTCCTCCGATGCTGCCAAATCCTCCTCCATAGCCTCCACCAAAGCCACCAATTCTACATCCATATCCACCGCCATAAGAGCCACCCATGGAAATTCTTCCGCTGCCACCCAGGTTATGGAGGCTCCTGCTGCTAAAACCTCCACATCGTCCGCTGCCTCCAGTTCCCCTGGATGTGGAGAATGAGCTATAGCTGATCCTGCTTCTGCCCCCACTTCCTCCAAAGCCACCACCGATGGCAGAACAAGAGCTGTATCCCCTTTTGCTTCCGCCTCCAAAGCTTCTACAGATCGACTGCCGAGACATGGCTGTTCCTTCCAAGGAGAGTTGAGGAGAGCAGAAAGACCAACGGAGCTGTGCTGCTGAGGGAGGGGTGCAGAGAGAAGTGTGCACAGTCTTCTCTGTCTCCACAGCTTCAGGCATTCCCTTTTATCTGATTCTGGAGGTGGGCTGGGACAGCATGGGCGTGAAGAGGAAACAAATTTACTGTCTTCATCAGCTTGGTGCGGTTAACAGATTTTTGCCAAATTGTTGACTCCACCCAGAAATACGCTTTGCATTGCAGAAGTGAATAAAAGAGCAAGAGCATTGAAACAGGTCTCAATGAGTAAGTGGACTCTCATATCTTTATGGCATCTGGAAAAATATGTTTTACAGTGATGTAGTCATGTTCTTCGTCCCTCCCACCTTTCTGTTCACTCCTAATGATTTCATAGTTTGTCTGGATCTAGGTCTTTTGCACTGACACTCAATGTCAGGCAAGCATTTTGGTGAAAACCTACTGGAATGAGACTTTCACAATTCCCCCAAGCACATCCCAAGTCTCCCTCTTAAGTGGAAAATTGCTGATGGCTTTCCAAGTAGCAATTACTCAGGGTAGAGTGAGAATACCACACATTAACATTTAACAACGGTCAGCATTTCTTTGTTATCCAGAAAGGAGGTGCTTAGTTCCTCTCCTAAGAGCATCAGTTGGGATGTGTCTTCTTCTAGGGCACACTCGTGCAAAATATGTCTCCTGGAGTCTGAGATAATCAGGTGCTGAGACTCTGAGCACCAGAGCAGAATGAGCAAGAGAACAAGGATGTCCAAGCTCCTTCCTTGTGCTCAGATGGCCACAGGGATTGCTGAACCTGTTGAGGAATTAAAGGACACTTCGGGCACTAGATATAGTAATGATGACTGAAGACAGACAAATGGCAGAGAAATGGTGGCAGGGATAACAGTGACTTGTTAATTTTTTTTTTTAATTTAAATTGGTACGCAAATTGTCAGGCTGAGTTCATCATACTTGATCATTTTGAAATATGGGGCAACTAAAAGGTAGAAGCTCTGTTGCTTTCCTAAGTAATATTAGTTAAAGTATTGCTGTATATGAAGTGTGCTTTAAGAGGTAGGGCGTCTTTGCCCACATCTTTGACCACAGTAAATTTGGGGTGGAAGAGAGAGGAGGTGCTGACCAAATTCACTTTAGAAAAAATTATCTTTAAGACATCAGCTGCTGCTTACAACTAGGAAATTATAATGTTTACTTTAATGCATAAGCTATCTGACTATGGAGTAGAAAGTTCACCTGAAAGACATCTTGCAGGTATCTTCTGGGTCTCATTTATCAAATACATATTTTAACTACATGTATGAAATTTAAGAAAAAAAAAATCAGTATTTTCCTAGTGCCTAGTTCCTGAAAATCATCAATAAATGTCAATGGAATTTTATTTTAAAGCTTTCTAAGCATTTCAGCAGTCGAGCATTATAATATATCTAAGCTTCCAATGTGGAATATATGTGTGTGTGAATTTTTGCAATCACCCATAAGATTTGTGCAACTAAAAGTTTTTTGAAAGTATCACTGGATACCAGCCTTCACCCACAGACACTTCAAAGATTTTGAAAAACCAGCCCAGAGAATCACTTTCAAAAGCCTCCAGAGAAATCAGAAACATAAATGCCATTGACTGTCACTGAGATGAGGCTGCTTGACACCATGGTCTCTTCAGAGAATGAGGTGTAGGGGAGTGGAGAACGTTACCCTTGAGGGACTCGTATCATGGTTGGCCAAGGGTTATCCTACCCTTGAGGGACACAAGTAATGGCTGGCCATGGGATATCCTATGCTTGAAGGACTCAAGTTACGGTTGGGCAAGGGTTATTCAGGCATGTGTGTGGCTTGCCTTCTGTGACAGGCTGAAGCTGGAGAATGGGAAGGGAGGGGACATCTTCATTGTCAAAAGAAGCTTGAATTAAGAGGGTCTTGTTTCTCCGTTGTTATCCCCAAGACAGGGAGTTACATTCTCCAGATCATTCTGCAGTCCCGTGCACTCGCCTGTGACGTGCAGTCCTGCAGAGGTGTAGAGTAGCTTGATTATCGATTATTAGAGAAAACAGGTTCCCTCCAGACTACCAAACGCACGGTAGCTGCCTCTCTCGGAAGGCAGTGTGACTTGGTTGTAACAACCCGCATGCGAGCTCCACGATGCAGGGGAAGATTTGTTAAGTCAGCCAAATGCCTGGATGCTGACCACATTCAGCACACACAGATAAGACACCCAGATTGAGTCACTCTGACATCTTCAGACAAGATGTGGAGATTGTACCAAACCTGGAGTCACTTCAGCCTCCTCCAGGTAAAACTCGAAAGACAGCCTGGGCTCCAGCCGTTCCTTCAGATCTCTTATGCAAGGAGCTGTGCACAGCAAAATCATCGACACTAGGCAAAACGTGAACTCTGCAGAAAATGTAGATGGAGACCAAGCCAGGCTGCAGCTTCAGATCTCACACAGCAAAGAGATTCTGGCACCACAGAGGAGGATGTCGCAATGACTCCTCACAACAATGCCTACAATGCTGTGTTTCAGATTTTAAAGCTGAGAAGAAACATAGTCTTAAAACTAAGAACGAAAACAGGTGACTCTTGCCCCAGGCCAAACCCCAAAGTGCTCTTGGCACAGCCCCAGCTTCTCAGAGGCATCGCCTTCTCATCATCTTCTGTTTGGGCCAAACACAGCCATATTCCCCGGCTCTACTGTGTTTCAAGGCAAGCAGAAGTCCCTCTTCTGAGAACCCTGTAATCATTCCCCAGTGCCTTGCCTGGACCACTGCAGATCTAGGTCTGCAGGTTCCTGACCTGCTACAGGGACACTGGCAGCTCACAACACGTTGTTGTGGGACTCCTGAACCACTACTGAAAGTGATTTCTGTGTCTTTGATCTCTTCTTGTGGTGGAGGAACTGAAGCGCAGATCAAACACACCAACGTTCTTCTCCCATACCCCTCCTCGAGCTTGACCAAATCTCTCCCACTTGCTCTCAATGTAAAGACAAGACCCTGTGGGGGTCTGACTTTTCAAGGGAGCTGATGGGTACCTGAGCCCACGGGTCTGGGGTAAATCATGCCTTCCCTGCCCTTCATGTTCCCACTGCTGGTCAATGTAGGGGAGGATGGTTGAGTGGTTCTCAAGCACTCCTGGTGATCGTAGGGTGCCAAACTGTGCAGCTTTCCTGGCCACAGCCTACTTGTACACCAGGGGGTAGGTGCTTGGCCAACATCCACATCCATGCTTGCAGGCAGCTGTAAAGCTGCCCACCCACAAGATTCCTACCGTTGCCTCCTTCCCCTGCCGCGTAGCAAAGTCCACTCCAAGGCAGGAAACTCAGATAAGTTAACAGCAGACGGAGCTGATGTCTGCCCCCATCCTGCTGCTAACAATTTCCGTCATCAGTCAATGTGTTTGGGTCTCTACGGGTTTCGCCACTGTGTACTGGCAGCATTCCTGCAGAAATCCTATAACTTTCTCTTTGCCTTTGCAGCATACCCTGTACACTGCTTGTTCCTGCTCTAAAAATCTAAAATCCAAGAGACAGATTAATAAAACCTCTTTCGTTGAATAGCTGCAATTTGTATGCTACCAGACCACTCCACTAAGATGTGACATGAGCAACAGGGTACTGAATGCCTTAGTTCGCCTAAATATTGGCATGAGGTAGCCTGTAGCCTCATCATTGATTCAGAAGGTGTTGGAATCCTCTGTGCTGGAGGTTTCAGGATACAACAAATGAAGATTTCTGCTGTGGAAATGACTGTACATGATTTCAAGGATGACGCTATGTAAGGACCTCCCAAAAATTTGAAAACCTCCTCTAGTTTGGGTTCCTAGCACCCCTGCGTGCTCACGTTTACTGCACGTTGCTTGACTGGAGCATCCAGAATCCCACATTCCAGCTATGGGCTGGTGCTTTCACACACTGCAATGACTGATAGGAGTCAAGAGGCATCACCTGTGCTTGGACACTTGCCTATCTCCATCCACACACCCATGCAGTTCCCTCAGAGCACAGTCGTGATGCTTGGAACTCTAGAACAACGCACACCCACCCAAGTTGCTTCCCCAACAGCTAAAACCACCTTGCCTACAAGTGGCTTCCAAAGCAATTACACAAAGACATCGTGAATGTTCTCTGCAATTTTATTGAGAATGGCAACATCCCAAGGAAGTAGGACATACCACAAACAGAAGAGGAAGGGAGGTGGGGACAGCACATCTTGTTCCGTGTCACAGGGAGCCTGGCACTGAAGAGCAAGCTTTGTTCTCCTTAGAAAAAGTCCATGTGTGCATGAGGTGTTACCAGGTGTTGTGGAGAGCAATGACAAGTGGAAATGGAAGCCAGGGCTGCAGAGAGAGCTCCTGCTGACAGCACACTGTGGCTGCCAGGTGAGCAAAGCTGTCCAGGTGCTCCACCCTAGGGCCATTAATCCCTCTGGCCACCAGCCAAGAAGATGCTCGCTCCCCGGCTCTGCCAAGGGAGGCGTCCCGCTTACCCCACATCTACCCTGACCCCAAAGGCTAGTGAGTGGAAGCAGCAGGATGTACTGCATGCAGAAGCACCCCAGAGATACGGCCATCGAGGAAGGGACATGCGGACAGAAGAGGAAAGAGGGGTTTTATACACATTTGCCACGAGGCAGCCGGAAATGTACAACCCAGCAAGAAATGCAGAGCGTTTCCCTCCTGTAAATCAGCTCTCCGTGCTGGGTAGCCACGAGTGAGACTTTTCTTTGCTCAGATGGTTATTTCATCGCTGGGCTGGGGACTAGCGAGCAGCTTGCCAGGGCTGCTAGCGGGACATGGCATTGTCAGGAGACTCCTTTGATGGGACCAAGCCAGGTAGATGAGCTGGTACGTGGTGGGCCGTGAGGGACGCAGTTCATTTCATTGCAAGGCACCGGAGCTGGATTTAAGGAGGCTGGGCTGCTGCTGGGAGAAGATAGGAGATGCTTCTTTCCATTTTCAATCTGGCTTTGGGGCTTCAGAATCTCACTCCTGAAGATTTGACGGAAGTGGTCGTGATACATCTCCGTACGGAGGACGATCCCCCACCGGAGCTGAAGTTGCCACCTCCAGAGCCGCACATCCTTCCACTTCCAGAAGAGAAGCCGCCGCCGTACATTCCTCCTCCCATTCCAGAGCTGCCGCCCATGCTTCCTCCTCCAAAGCTTCCTCCTACTCCACAGACACCTCCTCCCATTCCTCCGCCCATGCCGCTGCCGCCTCCAAAGCCTCCTCCCATGCCGCTGCCGCCTCCAAAGCCTCCTCCCATGCCGCTGCCACCTCCGAAGCCTCCTCCCATGCCTCCTCTGCCTCCAGAGATGGTGGTCCTGCCTACCACAGCTGGAAGAGAAGCACAGGTTACATACCCGTTCTCCATTGGCAGGCTGTAGCTCCAAAAAGACATGGTCTACTACTGCTTCTCAAGGAAACAGATGCAGATACTTACAGACATTGACGTTGGACATGCCATCATTGCACAGCCTGTGGGGGAAAACAGGACCAGTTAATCCTACGGAGCGTGCAAGTTTCCTCAGCTGAGAATTTCCTTTTTTTAACAAGGTATATATTCATTATTCTTTCTATATTTTCCAATTATTCTTTAGAAAAACTGGGCAACCTTGAACGTAACGTTCTTATAAATATGGAAAACATAAGGGTAAGAATTGCAGCATTAATGATACAAAATTTGTCTTTAGAATTTATGCAAAGATTTTACCCATGTGTTGTACACTTTGTCAAGAATATAGTCAAATATATGCATAGAAAGAGAGGTACCTGTTCTCCTCTCCCTCCAGCAGCTTCCTGTACATGGCAATCTCAACGTCCAGGGCAATCTTGATGTTCAGCAGCTCCTGGTACTCCTTCAGCAAGCGAGCCAGCTCCTCCTTGTCTTTGCTTAGGGCAGATTCCAGCTCTTCCAGTTTTATCCTGGCATCCTTGAGGGCCATCTCACCCCGCTCCTCGGCCTCAGCAATAGCTGCCTGCAGCTGCTGGTTCTGAGAAAAAGAAAAGCAGTTTCTCAATTCCCTTCTGTGCACCCTCCACTTGAGCAGATCTCAGGACACAAACTGGATGGAAAATTGGCAGGAACCATCAATCTCCTCCAAAGGACCGGGATTTCAATGACTACGTTTCCGTCACGCTAGCCTTATCACACCACTCAGCTCAGTTGGGACCAAGCCTGATGCCATCACACAATCAGATGCTGAGGAGCCCCTACCTGCTTCTTCACATTCTCAATCTCAGCCCGCAGCCTCTGGACGTTCCTGGTCAACTCTTGGATTTCTATCTTGGTGTTGCGGAGGCTGTCCCCATGCCTACCAGCAGTGTTCTGCAGCTCTTCATACTGACAATACGGAGGCAAAGCAACTCATCAGTGACACAACCTACCCAGAACTCAGGCAGTTGCCTTGCTCTGTGGCAAGGAAAGCCGCAAACAGCGGAGACTGACCCAGGTGCCTTGACTGCTTCCCCACTCACCCGGCTCTGGTACCAAGCCTCAGCTTCAGCTCTGCTGTTCTGAGCAATCTGCTCGTACTGGCGCCTGACCTCCTCGATGATGCTGTCCAGATCCAGGTGCCGGTTGTTGTCCATAGACACCACCACGGACAGGTCCCGGCTGATTGTCTGCATCTGGGCCAGCTCCTACAACCAAGACATGAGTTAGCCTGACGATCTGAGGAGGAAAGAAAAGAGCAGCAACTCCAGGCAGCCCCTCCAGACCAAATCCACATGGGCACCCAGTCAAACCTCAGTGTCTTTGGCCACCGCACCCCTCACTGCAACTCCAGGACACCTAGGGGAGGGGAGAGCTCTTACCTCCTCGTAGATGCACCTCAGGAAGTTGATTTCATCAGTCAGAGCTCCCACCTTGGCTTCCAACTCTACTTTAGTCATGTAGGCAGAGTCCACATCCTAAAGGGAAGATCACACAGATAGACAACAGCTCCATCCCATTCCTGAAGAGCTGTTGGCAGCCAATGCCCGCCTTGGTGCTGCCTCCGTCCAAAGTCTTTGCAGTTCATCCCCTCACATCCCCTCTCTCCTGTTGCCTCTGTGACTCACCTTCTTGAGCACCACAAACTCATTTTCAGCAGCAGTGCGCCTGTTGATTTCTTCTTCATACCTGTTGAAGAGGACAAGACAAGATGAGTCTCTTGGATTGCTCACCAGTCAACCAGTGGAACCCCCCTTTCCCTCCATGGCAATCTGTCCCGTTTCTGCAGAGGGAAGACAGTGTGGAAATCTGCAAGCTGGCTTTGCCCTCCCATCTTGGCCCTCATTTCTTCCTTTGCCTCTCACTGCACTTACTTGGTTTTGTACTCCTCCACGTATTGCCGCATATTCTGCAACTCTGACTCCAGCTGTCCCCTCTGTCCCAGAAGAGACTCTAGCCTCCTCCTCAGGTTCTGGATGTAATTTTCAAAGATGACATCGAGGTTCTTCCTTGGCCCAGAAGGCCCTTGCTGTTGGAGGAGCTCCCACTTGGTGGAGAGGACCTTGTTCTGTTGCTCCAGGAAGCGGACCTGAAACGTCACAAGGGGATGTGTGAGATATTCACCTAGGGAGACATCACACTGCTCAAACCTGCTGCTTGTTTGAGAGACTAAGGGAAACATTTCCCATTTCCTGAACTATGGCACGTCCAACTCCTAAAGTGCATGATAAGCATTATTAAATGTTGAGTCATTCAGAAATTCTCATTTTGGGACAAAAAAATGTTTTAAATAGAAATCATCATCCTCATTTTCCATGGCATCAGTTTTGGACGTTGATATCATCTTTGCGGTTGTGAAGTCAATACAAAAATATATTTTTTTTCTCCTCCTTGCACATAGATTTGTAAATACTTGTACAAATGATTCTGTATTTTTGGGGTTTCTGTTTGAAATGAAAATTATCCAAGAGTGTTGGAAAGGAATTTAATACTCTCATGTTCATAGAATCAGTTCCTTGAAAATAAAGTTTCATTAAAAATAAAAGTACTGTAGTGAGAACTCTTAGAATAACTCAATATGCAATGATGACTTTACCCTGAATCACACTACAAATTAGTCTGAAGAGATGGCTAGGCAAGAGAATCTACAGAATATCCCACATATCTTGTCTTTAATCTACCATTGATGTGAAAATCTTGCCCATTGTTCAGTATTACTCAATAAGACCTTAATAATAACTTTCTTCTACAACATCAGTCTTGCAAACTTTACTTTGTTGATAAGAAAAACCATTCCCTTTCCACGCCACAGGAATGTCATTTAAAATCCCCACCTCCACACAAGCACCGTCCTGATTTCTCACCTTGTCAATGAAAGAGGCAAACTGATTGTTAAGAGTCTTGATCTGCTCCTTCTCCTGGTTTTTGACTTGCTGGATCTGGGGATCAATCTCAACATGGACTGGCTGGAGGAGGGTTGGGTCAACTTGCACCGGTTGGATGCCTCCGGGAAAGCCAGGGCCACCAAAGCCACCCATTCCTCCACCGCCCATTCCTCCACCACCAATTCCTCCACCAAAGCCACCCATTCCTCCACCACCTATTCCACCACCACCCATTCCTCCACCAAAGCCACCCATTCCGCCTCCGTAGCCTCCACCAAAGCCACCCATTCTCCCGCCGTATCCTCCACCACCATAGCATCCGCCCACGGTAATTCTTCTGCTGCCACCCATGTTATGGAGGCTTCTGCTGCCAAACCCTCCGCAATGTCCACCTCCTCCACCTCCCCTGGATGAGGAGTATGAGCTGTAACTGATCCTGCTTCTGCCGCCACCTCCTCCAAAGCCACCACCAATGGCAGAGCAAGAGCTGTAGCCCCTTCTACTCCCGCCTCCAAAGCTTCTGCAGGCAGACTGTCGAGACATGGCTGTTTCTCCTAAGCAAAGTCAAAATCAAGAAGTGCAGAAAGACCAATGGAGCTGTGCTGCTGAGGGATGGATGCAGAGAGAAGTGTGCACAGTCTTCTCTGGCTCCAGAACTTCAGGCACTCCCTTTTATCCGCTTCTGGAGGTGGGCTGGGACAGCATGGGCGTGAAGGTGGAAACCAATTTATTATTTTCATCAGCACGGTGTTGTTGACAGATTCTCAGTTGAGCTTTACCATATTTGGGCCTGCCTAGAAACACACCCTGCAATATAGAAGTGAATAAAAGAACAAGAACATTGAAACAGGTCTCAGTGACTAAGTGGACTCTCATGTATCTTTACGACATCTTGGAAATCAACTTTTATGATAATGCACTTTTCTGCAGCCCCTCATTGGATTTCCAGCCTTCATTAGTGGTTCCCAATAATTCTAGATATAGATCTTACCAATCAAAGCTCCATTGAAAGGACAAGTTTTTATGACATCCCAGCTATAATATAGTTTTCACAATTCCTTAAACACACCCTAAATCCCCTTTTTGTATTTAAAATTGCCTTTGGCATTTTAAAAGAAGTTTCCCAATCTTGCACAGGAACTCATGACACCAAAGTTTGAAGAGACTCAGCATATTCTCCTGCTAGAAAGGAAAAACATCTCCTTGGAGTGCACGTGGTGTGACTTTGAATGGGAGTGTCTTCTTCCTGTGGATTAAATTCCCTCCAACTGTATCTCCCCAAATCTGTGACAACTGGGATCTTGGATGATGCTGGAGCAGAGTGAACAAGACAATTTGAATCATCACGCTCCTTCTCTGAGCTCTTCTGGGGGCGATGGGGAGTGACAACCTGTGGAAGAACAAAGGGATGCATCAGGCTGCTGTTTTGGTGAGGCTGGGAACAGACGGACAAGCACTACAGAAGCAGAACGACAGATGAACAGTTCAAGGTGGTGAGAGGTTCCATCTCTCAGATAAATGTTGCTGACCTCTTGTTTACCTGGTGATTTCCAAAGATGAGCCAGCTGAAGGGGAAAATGCTGTTAAGAAATGGAGCTATTACAACTTCTAAGGCATAGTATATCCTCTTGGTTTCAAATATTCCGTTGGGAAAGGATGATATTTTAGAAATGTATTCTGTAGAATGTCTCTAAAATAAAGCAGTCTATTTTTTGTTTGCATGTAAATTAAATATTAATTACTCATAAGGTTCCAGATTAAGATAGAAAATATACAATGATGTTGATGTGCAGTGTTCTGAAGAAAGTAGATAATAGGTGCTGGTTAAAAGAAAAGGTCTGTAAATATTTAAAAGGCATTCTGAAGATATTCTCTGGGTATTATCAATTACTTATATGTTAAAAGTTAAGGAGTGAAATATACAATGATTAATCCCATCTTCTCCAGATAATGGCCGGCACAATTAATCAAAAAGTGACAGAGAAAATACATGTTACAGCCCTTCAAAAGATTTAAAACAATTACGAACATGAATTTAAGGTAATTCAAATGACTTACATATGAGCATGTACATTCATAAGGAATTTTCAGAATCTCCTATAAGACTTGTGCAACTAAATTGTTGCTTGAAAGTATCACTATGTGGCCTACAGACACTTCAAAGATTTTGAAAAACCAGCCCAGAGAATCACTTTCAAAAGCCTCCAGAGAAATCAGAAACATAAATGCCATTGACTGTCACTGAGATGAGGCTGCTTGACACCATGGTCTCTTCAGAGAATGAGGTGTAGGGGAGTGGAGAACGTTACCCTTGAGGGACTCGTATCATGGTTGGCCAAGGGTTATCCTACCCTTGAGGGACACAAGTAATGGCTGGCCATGGGATATCCAATGCTTGAGGGACTCAAGTCACAGTTGGCCAAGGATTACCCAGTTGTGTGTGGTCTGCCTTCTGTGACAAGCTGCAGCTGGAGAATGTTCCCTACAGCAAAGAAGGGACACATGGAATATGCGCTCCCATGGAGAAGTAGGGTAGGTTGGTTTTTAGTTAAAGAGAACAGGGTTTTTTTGTTCTCATGGCCTCCCTCCAGACTACCAAACGCACGGTAGCTGCCTCTCTCGGAAGGCAGTGTGACTTGGTTGTAACAACCCGCATGGGAGCTCCACGATGCAGGGGAAGATTTGTTAAGTCAGCCAAATGCCTGGATGCTGACCACATTCAGCACACACAGATAAGACACCCAGATTGAGTCACTCTGACATCTTCAGACAAGATGTGGAGATTGTACCAAACCTGGAATCACTTCAGCCTCCTCCAGGTAAGAGTCAGTATCAAGCCTGGGCTCCAGCCGTTCCTTCAGATCTCTTATGCAAGGAGCCGTGCACAGCAAAATCATCGACACTAGGCAAAACGTGAACTCTGCAGAAAATGTAGATGGAGACCAAGCCAGGCTGCAGCTTCAGATCTCACACAGCAAAGAGATTCTGGCACCACAGAGGAGGATGTCGCAATGACTCCTCACAACAATGCCTACAATGCTGTGTTTCAGATTTTAAAGCTGAGAAGAAACATAGTCTTAAAACTAAGAACGAAAACAGGTGACTCTTGCCCCAAGCCAAACCCCAAAGTGCTCTTGGCTCAGCCCCAGCTTCTCAGAGGCATCGCCTTCTCATCGCCTTCTGTTTGGGCCAAATTTCTGCTGGACTTCAAAGCAAGTAGAAGTCCCTCTTCTGAGAACCCTGTAACCATTCCCCAGTGCCTTGCCTGGACCACTTCCTAGGTCTGCAGCTTCCTGACCTGCTATAGGTTTCTGTCTCTTTGATCTCTTCTTTGTGGTGGAGGAACTTTGTGGTGTAGGTGTTGATGTTTTCAAACACATCAGCAGTTTCTCCCAGTCTTTTTCCCATACCCCTCTTCGAGCTATACCAAATCTCTCCCACTGCCTCTTAAGGTAAAGACGAGACCCTGGGGGATCTTATCTGACTTCTCAGAGAGGTGATGGGTACCTGATCCCGTGGGTTCAGGACAAATTGTGTGCTCCCAGCCCTTCATGTTTCCACTGCTGGTCAATAAAGGAGAGGATGAGTTGTTGGTTCTCAAGCACTCCTGGTTGCTGAGCTGTGCAGCCTGCCTGGCCACAGCCTACTTGTACACCAGAGGGTAGGTGCTTGGTCAACATCCATACAGGATCATAGACTCATAGAGTATTTTGGGTTGGAAGGGACTGTTACAGCCCATCCAGTCCAACCCCCTCCAAGGAGCAGGGACATCTCCAACCAGATCAGGTTGCTCAGAGCCCCGTCCAACCTGGCCTGGAATGTTTCCAGGGATGGGGTATCCACCACTTCTCTGGGCAACCTATGCCAGTGTTTTACCTCCCTCATGGTAAAAAAAAAAAAAATTCCTTATATCCAGCCTGGATCTACGTCCCTCTATTTTAAAACCATTAGCCTCATCCTGTCACAACAGGGCCTGCTGAGGAGTCTCTCCCCACTTTTCCTGTAGTCCCCTTTAGGCACTGGAAGGCTGCTCTAAGGTCTCCCCAGAGCCTCCTCTTCTCCAGCCCCAGTTCTCCCAGCCTGACCTCACAGCAGAGCTGCTCCAGCCCTCTGATCATCTGCATGGCCTCCTCTGGACCCTCTCCAACTGGTCCACATCCTTCTAATGTTGGGGGCTCCAGAACTGGACACAATGCTCCAGGTGGGGTCTCACCAGAGCAGAGTAGGGGACAGAATCCCCTCCCTTGACCTGCTGGCCACGCTTCTCTTGATGCAGCCCAGGATGCGGTTGGCTTTGTGGGCTGCGAGCACACATTGCCAGCTCATGTTGAGATTCTCACCCAATACCCCATGCTTACAGGACTGTAAAGCTGTCCTCCCACCTCTGCCCACAAGACCTCTGCCATCTACTACCCCTAAACATATCAAAGTCTACTCCACTAGCAGATGATCACAAGGGACTGTCACAAGTGGGTGCTCAGTTGTGTTGGTTGATACAATGGCTGTGGTGTGACTGTGTGGACAGTGCTCCTGTCCTATCTGAATTACTGCACGTTGCTTGACTGGAGCATCCAGAATCCCACATTCCAGCTATGGGCTGGTGCTTTCACACACTGCAATGACTGATAGGAGTCAAGAGGCATCACCTGTGCTTGGACACTTGCCTATCTCCATCCACACACCCATGCAGTTCCCTCAGAGCACAGTCGTGATGCTTGGAACTCTAGAACAACGCACACCCACCCAAGTTGCTTCCCCAACAGCTAAAACCACCTTGCCTACAAGTGGCTTCCAAAGCAATTACACAAAGACATCGTGAATGTTCTCTGCAATTTTATTGAGAATGGCAACATCCCAAGGAAGTAGGACATACCACAAACAGAAGAGGAAGGGAGGTGGGGACAGCACATCTTGTTCCGTGTCACAGGGAGCCTGGCACTGAAGAGCAAGCTTTGTTCTCCTTAGAAAAAGTCCATGTGTGCATGAGGTGTTACCAGGTGTTGTGGAGAGCAATGACAAGTGGAAATGGAAGCCAGGGCTGCAGAGAGAGCTCCTGCTGACAGCACACTGTGGCTGCCAGGTGAGCAAAGCTGTCCAGGTGCTCCACCCTAGGGCCATTAATCCCTCTGGCCACCAGCCAAGAAGATGCTCGCTCCCCGGCTCTGCCAAGGGAGGCGTCCCGCTTACCCCACATCTACCCTGACCCCAAAGGCTAGTGAGTGGAAGCAGCAGGATGTACTGCATGCAGAAGCACCCCAGAGATACGGCCATCGAGGAAGGGACATGCGGACAGAAGAGGAAAGAGGGGTTTTATACACATTTGCCACGAGGCAGCCGGAAATGTACAACCCAGCAAGAAATGCAGAGCGTTTCCCTCCTGTAAATCAGCTCTCCGTGCTGGGTAGCCACGAGTGAGACTTTTCTTTGCTCAGATGGTTATTTCATCGCTGGGCTGGGGACTAGCGAGCAGCTTGCCAGGGCTGCTAGCGGGACATGGCATTGTCAGGAGACTCCTTTGATGGGACCAAGCCAGGTAGATGAGCTGGTACGTGGTGGGCCGTGAGGGACGCAGTTCATTTCATTGCAAGGCACCGGAGCTGGATTTAAGGAGGCTGGGCTGCTGCTGGGAGAAGATAGGAGATGCTTCTTTCCATTTTCAATCTGGCTTTGGGGCTTCAGAATCTCACTCCTGAAGATTTGACGGAAGTGGTCGTGATACATCTCCGTACGGAGGACGATCCCCCACCGGAGCTGAAGTTGCCACCTCCAGAGCCGCACATCCTTCCACTTCCAGAAGAGAAGCCGCCGCCGTACATTCCTCCTCCCATTCCAGAGCTGCCGCCCATGCTTCCTCCTCCAAAGCTTCCTCCTACTCCACAGACACCTCCTCCCATTCCTCCGCCCATGCCGCTGCCGCCTCCAAAGCCTCCTCCCATGCCGCTGCCGCCTCCAAAGCCTCCTCCCATGCCGCTGCCACCTCCGAAGCCTCCTCCCATGCCTCCTCTGCCTCCAGAGATGGTGGTCCTGCCTACCACAGCTGGAAGAGAAGCACAGGTTACATACCCGTTCTCCATTGGCAGGCTGTAGCTCCAAAAAGACATGGTCTACTACTGCTTCTCAAGGAAACAGATGCAGATACTTACAGACATTGACGTTGGACATGCCATCATTGCACAGCCTGTAAAAGGAAATTGGTAAATTTTAATTACTCAACAGAAGAGACATTGTAAAAAAATTGAGAGCTGTGTTTTCATTATCCAACCATTTTCCTGTTTCATCCTGTCGTAGTTCAGCCCTTAGGCCCCCCCTCACTAAAAAAAACCACAACACATCCTTGTCAGCAAATTTGACATCACTGAAATATTTAAGGAGAGAAGTCATCAACAATTCCTCTTTACAATGAGGTTCTTCCAGATTGGAGGTTCATTAAAAATTTGCACATAATAGAAATTAAATGGTAGTTATATCACCTGTAGTGGACAGGATATGCCTGTAATCCATTTTGACCACCCAAACTGCCAATCCAGCATGCCAATCACTATATCCATCCATTTTAAACAAAAGAGTTGGTTTGAGATGACATTGTAAATGTTGAAACTCAAGGCATTCAGCATAGATCGTAACATCCCTCTCAAGACAAAGATCAAGTGTTTACCTGTTCTCCTCTCCCTCCAGCAGCTTCCTGTACATGGCAATCTCAACGTCCAGGGCAATCTTGATGTTCAGCAGCTCCTGGTACTCCTTCAGCAAGCGAGCCAGCTCCTCCTTGTCTTTGCTTAGGGCAGATTCCAGCTCTTCCAGTTTTATCCTGGCATCCTTGAGGGCCATCTCACCCCGCTCCTCGGCCTCAGCAATAGCTGCCTGCAGCTGCTGGTTCTGAGGAAGAAAAAAGGACACTTTCTCAGATCTCATTTGCTCCTTTAGGATCAACCCTCAAACTCACAGTGCAGAAGTCAAGGAAAAAAACAGGTAACATTTACATGAAGTAAACGAGGGGTGACTGAAGAAGCCATTTCTGCCCCACACATGGTCATTTGTGATCCAACCTGATGCCAGCATCCCATGAGACACTATCCAACCCCTACCTGCTTCTTCACGTTCTCAATCTCAGCCCGCAGCCTCTGGACGTTCCTGGTCAACTCTTGGATCTCTATCTTGGTGTTGCGGAGGCTGTCCCCGTGCCTTCCAGCAGTGCTCTGCAGCTGTTCATACTGATGGCACCAAGAAAAAGGAACCCGTCAGTGACACATTCCTCTTGCCTAGACAACATTGGTCAACAGTTTCATAGCTCACGTGCTGCCACAGGCACCTATCACTTTGGTCATGGATGCCCAGCTCAATGTCAAAGATGGTTCTGAGACTCAGTTATTGGTTTTGAACTTTGAAATAGATCTTAGTGACTCTAATAAGCATCCCTTAGCTTCTGAAAAGCTACTTTGGGCAGGCATTTTCCAGTTAAGGTACACTTTTGGCCGTCTTTACTGAAAGGCTTGTACCATGCACCAAAGTGAGATTCTGGACCCCTTGAAAACAGTGAGTCAGATTGCTCAGAAGTGACACAATTTCTCTTGAGACTTCCTTGCATGAACTCCAGCACTGTTAGCTTGAAGAGATATCTCACATTGTCATAAATTATCTGTGAACTCTAGCCATCAGCCAGGGTTCCTTAATTGCTTCCCAGCTTACCTGGCTCTGGTACCAAGCCTCAGCTTCAGCTCTGCTGCTCTGAGCAATCTGCTCGTACTGGCGCCTGACCTCCTCGATGATGCTGTCCAGATCCAGGTGCCGGTTGTTGTCCATAGACACCACCACGGACAGGTCCCGGCTGATTGTCTGCATCTGGGCCAGCTCCTACAACCAAGACATGAGTTAGCCTGACGATCTGAGGAGGAAAGAAAAGAGCAGCAACTCCAGGCAGCCCCTCCAGACCAAATCCACATGGGCACCCAGTCAAACCTCAGTGTCTTTGGCCACCGCACCCCTCACTGCAACTCCAGGACACCTAGGGGAGGGGAGAGCTCTTACCTCCTCGTAGATGCACCTCAGGAAGTTGATTTCATCAGTCAGAGCTCCCACCTTGGCTTCCAACTCTACTTTAGTCATGTAGGCAGAGTCCACATCCTAAAGGGAAGATCACAGAGAACAGTTTCATTTCCTCTTAGAAATCCTTCAGGACCTGGAAATTACAGTCTGTGCTGAGGGTAACAGTTGTGATGGTGTTATTCATTTATGCAAATGAAGCACAAAGGACTTCAAATATCAGCCCACAGATCCTACAGTCGTTCCAAATTCCCATTTAAAAGGGAGTCCCCTCAAAGCACAGAGAAAGCCTGATATTCAAACGATCATTTTGTAGTGCATGTGACTCACCTTCTTAAGCACCACAAACTCATTCTCAGCAGTTGTGCGCCTGTTGATCTCTTCCTCATACCTATGGAGAGTGAAAATACAAGTTGAATTTCTGGAATTTTCCTGCCTAAGGCCACACTAAACAAACTGGGAAAAAAAAAAAACAAACAAAAAAACCAAAAAACAGTAAAATAATTAGACTGAAACATCTATGTCCACAATTGCCCTAAAAAGCATCTGTGTGAAGAAAAATTACTACCAGGCTGCTTGAGGTGCTTTTTGAGTTAGACTGTCACTGCACTTACTTGGTTTTGTAATCCTCCACGTATTGCTGCATGTTCTGCAGCTCTGACTCCAGCTGTCCCCTCTGTGCCAAGACTGACTCAAGCTGCCTCCTCAGGTTCTGGATGTAATTTTCAAAGATGACATCGAGGTTCTTCCTTGGCCCAGAAGGCCCTTGCTGTTGGAGGAGCTCCCACTTGGTGGAGAGGACCTTGTTCTGTTGCTCCAGGAAGCGGACCTGAAAGCCAGCACATGGAGTAGCAACCATCACATGTGGAACAGAGGCAGCCAAGGCTCCCTTTCTTTATGTAAGAAGATTCTCCTTTGTATGATGATGAGAGAAAGGCTAGCTTTTATTATTATTATTGTTATTTCTCTTGTTGCCTAAACCACAAGATCAAGAAAAGGAGGAAATTTTTCAAGTCATATTCAAGTCAAAGGAGCTTTTAAATGTAGCACCAGCTCCAAGCACATTCCCACTGCAGGTAGTATAGAAATCTTAGGTTTCTAGTCTAGATTTAAAAGTCCAGGTATTTGAAAACAAAAAGAATAAAAATATATTAGAGAATACTTAAATGGGACAGTATTTGGAAAGAGAATGGGACAGAAGGGAAAATTTGTGCCTGAAACCTGAAGATATTTGGAGGCATTGAGCCTGCTTGCAAGAATAATCTGTTAGTTGAGCCTGGTGCAACAGGCTAGATGAAAGCCCTGAAGCATCACTTTGATCTCGTACAGGAGAGAGATTCTCATCTTTTCCCTAGCAGTACTTAATAAAAAGGTTCTGCTCAGTCTTCTCAGCCTGCTGATATTAAGCTCAAAAAGAACAACATTTCTGCAGAGCTTGAAAGTTCCTCCCAAATTTGACCCCTAATTAGACACAATCCCACCCTCTCACCTTATCAATGAAAGAAGCAAACTGATTGTTAAGAGTCTTGATCTGTTCCTTCTCCTGGTTTTTGACTTGCTGGATCTGGGGATCAATCTCAACATGGACTGGCTGTAGGAGGGTTGAGTCAACCTGCACCGGCTGGATTCCAGGGCCACCTCTACTGGGGCCACCAAAGCCTGACATGCCAAAGCCAGGGCCACCAAAGCCTCCCATTCCTCCACCACCCATTCCTCCACCATAACCACCCATTCCTCCACCATAACCACCCATTCCTCCACCAAAGCCACCCATTCCTCCACCACCACCCATTCCTCCAAAGCCACTCATTCCTCCTCCACCCATTCCTCCACCAAAGCTGCCTAGTCCTCCTCCATAGCTTCCACCAAAGCCACCCATTCTCCCTCCATATCCTCCACCTCCATAACATCCACCCATGGAAATCCTTCCACTGCCACCTATGTTATGGAGACTCTTGCTGCTAAACCCTCCACAACGTCCACCACCTCCAAATCCCCTGGACATAGAGAACGAGCTGTAGCTGCTCCTGCTTCTGCCACCACCTCCTCCGAAGCCACCACCGATGGCAGAGCAAGAGCTGTAGCCCCTTCTACTCCCTCCTCCAAAGCTTCTGCAGACAGATTGTCGGGACATGGCTGTTTCTTCTAAGCAGAGTCAAAAATTGAGACGATCAGAAAGGTCAATGGAGTTGTGCTGCAAGGAGGTGAGTGCAGAGAGAAAGGAAGTAAGTCCCTCTGACTGGAGGGCAGTAGATGCTCTCTTTTATCTGTTTCTGGAGGTGGGCTGGGTTTGCATGGGCGTGAAGGAGGAGACAGTTACTGTCTTCATCAGAGTGGCGTGGTTTACAGATTTTCATCTTCAATTTGCCAAACATTGACCCTACCCAGAAACACACCCTATAATGCAGGAGAAAATTAAAAAAGATACAACTGTGTCTACCAAATGGTATCTCTCAATGACTAAGGAGTCTTATGCTTTTGTGGTACAGTAACAGCCTCCCTAGGACACACACTGGTCCTTTTTTTCACTGTTCATCCATTGTGGTTATTTCCCTGCTTATGTTTATCTTTATTTTGATCTTTCACTCCAAAGCCCCATGGCAGGCAAGCACTGTAGCTCATGCCAAGTTGTAGCATGGCTTTCACAATTCCCAAACACACCTATGTTACACCCTTAGTCTTCTTTTTACATGGAAAATTGCCTTTGGCTTTGAGAAGTAGTTTCTCAATCTAGAGCCAGGGCTCAGCAAATTGCATTTTGATGAGGCTCTGTGTCTTTTCAATAAACAAAACCTTACCAGAAATGAGATACCGGAGCAATGGTTGGCACTGGAAATTCATTTGTTGTTGGACCAAACTCTTACTGAAAGTGAGTGCTGGAGTCTGCGTGCCAAGATCATCTCAGCATCAGCGGAGAAATGCCATGAATATCCCTTTAGGATTTTCTGAAGGCTTCAGGACCATGTGAAGAGTCAGAAAAGACATCAGGAACCCAACTGCCACGATGGGAAGTGTGGACAGGCGGCTCTGAGATAGACAGAGAGAGGGAGGCATGCAAAATCATGCTGCCCACATAATAAATCCTGGAACTATTTAAATGCAATTAGCTGAGCAGAGGATGCTAGAGAGCTCAACTCATTTGTAGAGACACATGGGAATGAGGAGAACAGAGGGCACAATAACCTTCACTTGAGGAAATGCATGTTTTCCAGCTGCCTGGCTTACTTTGGTATTTATATGCAAATATATTTTTGGCAGACAGACACGCTCATAAGCTGTGTTGAGCCCTCCTTCCAGAATACGGGTAGTACCCTTTTTCAGCTTATTTGAAAGCAGCCACCAGATTTTAGAAAGGCAGGAGCTTTTCAGACCGCTCTGGTTTTGCTGCCCTTCCGAGAAAGGATTAGCTTATGAGTTAAACTTGCAATAATGAGGCTATGACCCATCATGCATTCATCCTTTTGTCTTGCAGAAGCCTGCTTATCAAATAGCAATTACTGTCATTTTAAAAATTTTACTGAGAAATTAAATTTTTTATTAGTTTTCAGTTATCCCCAACAATAGCAGAATGAGACAGTAGCATTTTTAAAGCCACCTAAGAAGTTTTGAAGTTCAAAAATCTTTAGGACTATTGAGGCATCTAACTGTGCTGGTAGCTGTCTAGCAAGGTTCTCAGAAGTTCCCACAGGACACGGGCAATTAAGCACTTCTTGAAAATCCACACTAGCAACTTTAATATCTTCAGATGTTTAAATACCTCTAAAAATATCGCCCAGACACCTATTTTCAAAAGTGCCTAGGGATTCCGACCATGGTGTAACGTGCAGTATTTCCACCAAAAAACACAACTGTCCCTGCACAGCCTGCTCGTCCCACCTCCCTCCCCAGCACCAGCATGGATTCATGAACACATGAGGAAGCAGATCAGGGGACAGACAGGGCTAAAAAAAATACATAACGACAACAAGTCGCTGTGAGATCAAAGGACAGAGAGGACAGGGGTTTCAGCAATTGTACAGCATGGTTTATGGACATCAAAAATGTGGGCTGAGGAGGTCTCGTATGGCTTGTTTGTCGTCAGCAAGGCTTTGTCTCCTAAGTGCCACATCTGGGACAAATGCCTGCCCATCCTGGGAGGTTTTGAAGCACAGCCTCAAATATGAGAGCAACGATGAGCCAGAAGAATCAACAGACATCTGATCCCCTCTCAGGGCGAAGGCAAAAGCCATTTCTCAACAGCCCTTCCCATCTAGAGGAGAGGCAAATCACGGGCAAGACCTGGCAGCACCGTCTCTGCGGACCCAGGCTGCAAACACACTCTGCTTCTTATTTATCCGTCGAATACATTCCACCACCGCCTGCCACACCGCAAGGTTCAGGAGGGTGCCATGGGTTTATAGCTACTATAGATGTAATCACGTATATGCGCATGCACAGACACACACACATTTAACAATGTCTTCCCTTGCCTCTCTCTGCATTACCAAATACGTGGTTATGTTTCCCTGGGTTGGTTTTTTTTTCCCTTTTTTCTGTGGGCGGGAGGACATGATCAGAAAGTTTTCACGTTCCCAGCCGCACTGGGAGGAGATGCGTTAAGTCAGCACAATGCTCGAGTCCCGAGTGCCCGTGTTTAGATAACGCGCTTGTTGAGTCACGGCTGCGTCTCCAGCCAAGTTTAGGAAATCAAACTGGGATTTGGGTATCAACATCATCACCCCAATCAAATGCAACGGGCAGCTTTAGACTGCATGGATCTCATTGTATCCAAAGCCCTGATGAAGGAAAATGACCTTTAAAGGTCCCTTCCAACACAAACTATTCCGTGATCCTGTGATTCTACAAAAACAAACAGGTAGGAATACAGGAAAAGCTACTCAGGCCTTGAATGCTTGGAGAAAAAGGCTCAGCAGCAACACTGTCAGTCGACATGCTCTGAACTTAGGAAAAGTCTTCAACCACAAAAAGAGAGAATTTCTGTGAAAAAAAAAAAGCAAAGCAAAGCAAACCATTTAATTCCCACAGTTTCCGTAAACCACTTGACATCTAAGTGTTTTCACTGTGCTTTAGAATAAACTTTTAAAACGAGGGGGAATCATGACAAAATTAAATGAAACTTATTTCAGGCCACGTAAAATGTTTTCGCTCCTCCAGCAAAAGGCAGAAATTATGTCACATCTCGGTCCAGCCCAGGAGATTTTTTCCCTAATTGCTAGTGCAATCATGGGAACAAAAGACAAGGTCTTTTTGGTGTCTATTTATTTTAACAGCAGCGTTTGTAGGCATCTAGAAGCCTTTTGTCTCTTCATCATGCTGCCCTGATGTCAGGAGTCATTTTCTGTAGGCAAGTTTACACAGAGGCGGCTAGATTGGGGTGACTCTGAGGGAAGTAGATGTCTTTTCATTCAATGCCATCTCAGGTCCCTTTACGACTCTCTAGAATATTTAACCATTGGCCAAACCATATCCCCATCCAAGTAGTTACATGCCTTTGCTGGCAGCATTGTGACATTCCACAGTGGCTGGTACGTTTATGTCTCGAGCATTTACAAACAGGGAACAGAGAATGGGATAAATGAACTGACTCATCCGGATTGCAGAGCAAGTCTGCGGTTGACCAGGGACATGATTCAAGGTCTCCTGAGCAAGAGGTCAAACCACACTGGGAGTTTTTGGCTCTAAATTCACAGGTCATCAAAAATATTTTACTTTTGTGGAGAGGTAGGGCTTCACAGGAGGTTGAGAGCTTGCTCTTCCCATGTTTTCAGTTACCTTTTGGAGATGCCTTAAAAGCAACCCATGGATCCCTGGCCAGTCCAGACAACAATAAAAGCTTCAGAGCTGGCTCCAGCATCATGGATACTGAGGAATTATCGCTGATTTAGCTGGAGGGGTGATGGTCAACCTTCCCTCTTCCACACCATGCCTTCTAGGATGCTCCAAAAGCACTTCAGGCTGTGCAATGTCTTTGCCATGACAGCCCCAGCTGCAGGCACCACAGCGTTGGGACCACCTTGGAGGACAGGGAAGCACAGGTGGAGGGCAGTGGTGTGCTTGGAGGCAATGGTCAGTCTGAGGTGGACAAGCTAGGGAATATCCCAAGTTGGCCAACATGAGCAAGGAAAAGAAAGGAGAAGGGAACAGTCTCCTAACATCAACTGAGTCCAAAAGTCTGCTCTGCTCTAAGGTGGCCAATTGCCTCTTTCACGCCAGGACATCCAGCAGAAGGAGAGAGGAGAGGAGCGCCTGGGTTCAACCCAACTGCCTCTTCCTCTCCTGTCACACTGCCAGGGATGGGCTCGCTTCCACAGATGTCATCCAAGAAAACCCCATGTGTTTCACAGACTCAGCCAGGTCAGACCATCACACTGAGCCTGACCCAGCAATTTTGCCACCCCAACCACCTCATCCCTGCAAGATCTCCTCTGCTCTCCCCGCAAACTTACAAACTACCCAAATTTTTTGAAAGTTTGAGGGTGGGAGAGGGGTGAGAAGGACAGGAGACCACACTGCACATTCACTTTGGTTCTTTTAACTGCAAACTTCAAAGGGCGAGAGAAAGTCAGGTAACACTTCCAGATCTCAGCAAAAGAGGAGTCTGTCGCAACACGAAACTCTTTGGTCAGAGAGAAAAACCACACCAGCGTACTGCCTCTAGTGTTTATTAGGGTAGGTCACACGCCAAAGGAGAAAGGCTTAAGCAAACAAGCGCAATTGTTCCCATGATCACAATGAAAAGGTAAACCCTGAGCAAAACTAAACATTTTAAAGCAGCTTCTAAAGAACACTGGTGAAACTGCTGGTAACTTGCTTAGGAAAAAAAAAAAACACCAGCCTGCAGTGGGATAAGAAATATCTTCAGCTGGGACTAGTCACCATTAGGAAATTCTTGTTTTGGAGTTCGAGCCCTGGCTGATGAGGAGCACTGATTAAAATTGCAACACATCTGGATCCAGCACAAGATCTTGGAAGAAGTCAAGTCTTTCTGCAGGCCTCACAGGACGCCAGTTTTCCGAGCAGCAGGTGGACCAGTCCCCTCCACCCATCGCTGGTAGGGTGCCTCTCACATGGACCACGCTGCTTTGTTGCCTTATCCCAGCCGCGTTTGGGGCTTCCTAGTGGCTGGGCAGGTTCTGCCTCCAAATGACTCCCAGCACCCTGACGACCAGCAGCTTTGCAGCATCTCGAGGGGAGCACTGGGGAAGCAAGCTGTTCTCAAACACTGTCGAGAATCTCAGTCGTTAGGTGGTGAACACAGCCGTATTTTACTTTTCTGTGCAGTTTCTGAAGGAGGGTGGTGGTTTAAAATGATGGTTGACACCTTGGCAGGGAAGCGGAGGTGGTGGTCGTCATGGAATTTGCTGCCTTTCTCCTTTGGGTGCCAGGGACGGGCGAGATAGCTCATGTTCCTAGACCCTCCGGTTGGCAGACGTAGAGCTGGTGTTCTTCAGGATGGTGCCAGACCCCACCACCACTGGGTTAGGCCCTCCTCCCATAGAGCAGAATCCTGCCCCTCCAGAGCCAAATCCACCCCCAGCTCCGAATCCTCCCCCGGAGCCAAATCCACCCCCTCCTAGGTTGTAGCAGAAGCCAGCACCGCCTGTGTTACAGCTGCCTCTCCCACTTCCAGCACCAAATCCAATTCCTCCTCCTCCAAGGCACAGTCCGCTGCCATATCCACCTCCCACAGAGCTGCTGCCACCTCCCACCACAGCTGCAGAGAAGAACAGAAGACATGAGGTTACCTCTGATGCCACCATCAAGTTTTAGAGCATCAATCCCAGCCCACCATGCTCCTGTGGGAACACTACTTACAGATGCTCACGGCGCTCTGACACTCTCCAGACATCCTGCAAGGAGAAGAGACAGAGCATCAGCTCCAGCCAGAGCATCTGGACTGGTCCAGCTCCATGAAGCCAGGCTTGGGCCACCAGATCATGGGCGTAAATAACAGCAGCTGCAAGACTGCAGCCCATAGCTAATGGCAATGCCATTGATATTTGTAACGTGGGAGATGTGATGTGCCACGTTCTTCCCATCAATTCAGCGAGACGCAATCAAACTCCTGCTGTATCCTCACCCACCTGCTTTCCTCGCCCTCCAGCAGCTTCCTGTAGGTCGCGATCTCAACATCCAGCGCCAGCTTGACGTTCATCAGCTCCTGGTACTCGCGGAGCTGCTGGGCCAGGTCCTGCTTTGCCTTCTGCAGGGCGGCCTCCAGCTCGGCCAGTTTGGCCCTGGCATCCTTGAGGGCCACTTCTCCACGTTCCTCAGCGTCTGCAATGGAGCTCTGCAGAGTTTCACACTGGAGGACAAGACACAGCCATCAGTAGGGCAGGGGCGGCCAGCGGGAGATGAAGCTGTGATCCCAGATCACTTGGGCTCAGCTGTTCACAAATACAGAACTTTTCCACCTGCTTACGATCACTTTTACCAGACTGTGTGCTTTTAGGGAGGCTCTGAAGGGCATTACCAAGAGCTTACACCCATTTCTCAAAAAATGCAACCCCTACCTGTTTCTTCACGCTCTCGATCTCAGCCCGTATCCTCTGGATCATGCGGTTGAGCTCAGAGATCTCGGTCTTGGTGTCCTTAAGGCTGTCTCCATGTTTGCCTGCAGTAGCCTGCAGCTCTTCATACTGGTAGGCAGAAGTGAGAGGAGCGTGTTAGGTCCACCATGAGGGGCGCCTCACAACAGCTCTCCATACCACCCCTCGCAAGCCAAGGTCGGCAGGCACATGCTAGCTCCAGTCTCGCCAGATCAGCACCAGGTCTCTGCATGGTCTGAGCTCCCACCAGTGACTCTTCCACCTCCTCAGCCATCGGTGATCACAAGCAAGGTGTGGAGCACTCACCTTGCATCGGTACCAAGTCTCAGCCTCCACTCGGCTCCGGTTGGCAATCTCCTCGTACTGCGCTTTGACCTCTGCGATGATACTGTCCAGGTCCAGGTTTCGGTTATTGTCCATGGAGAGAACCACAGAGGTGTCAGAAACGGTCTTCTGCATCTGAGACAGCTCCTACAATTTACACCAGATCTGCCTTTAACCCTGCTGTAATTTCCTCATGGTGTCACAACCGTTCTCCATCTCAGCATCCCCCTCCAGAGAGAGCTGGACCACTTACCGCCTCATAAAGACACTTCAAGAAGTTAATCTCATCTGCCAGAGAATCTAACTTTGCCTGAAGCTCCACCTTGGTCATATAGACGGCATCCACATCCTGCAGGAGGAATGGGAAATGAAAACCTTCTGCCAGACACACATCATTTTATCTAACATTCAACGGTGAGCCCTTCGGTGCTTCTTTTCCCTATGGCACTGGCATCGTTTAGCCCTGCTCAGGACCAAGCTACGCAGTCTCTTGCACATACACCTAGGTTTATGTCTGATGCTAATGAACCGGTGCTGATGGAAGCAAGACATCCTCTGAAGTGAGTGGTGTCTTTGTGGTAAAAAAAAAATAAATAAAAAGCACCTTTACCTTTTTTAGCAGCACAAAATCATTCTCCGCAGCTGTCCTTTTGTTTATTTCCTCTTCATACCTGTTGATTATAAGGAGGGAGATTGAATCTGTCTGCTTGTTTTGGCTCTGGCTGCTGCTGGCACCTAGAGGTTGTTGGCCTCAGACTAATGAACGCAGCAAAAATAGACCTGCCATGAGCGAGATTTATGGACAAGCAATAGCACTTTCACCCTAGCTCCTGCCATCTCCAACACCTTGCTGAAGAAAACCTGCAAAGAGAAATCCTGTCTCTGCCTAAACTGAATCCTGGTGGCTGTGGCCACTCCAACTCCTTGTACAAGACCCAAGGACCTTCAGGTCCTCCCCATGGGCCATTTCCAACCGCTCACTGGGACAGGTACTTGCTGTAGAGCGTGGAGTGGTGGAGATGATGATTTCCAGAACAAAGTCATTTTTCAACCTGCAACCTCAGTAGAGCAAGGGATCTGGTTCATCCTGATGAGCTCCAGAGTTGCTTTCCCACCATTTTTTGGAAGTCCTTCAGTGGAAGCATTTCTGCAGGCTCTGTTCTTGCTTTTGCAACTGGGCAAATTAATCCAATAAATAATAGCAGGAAATTAATCTTTTTTTTTTTTTCACCACATCATCTTTCCAAAGAAAGCTCTAAGATTCAAATCATGATGGATATTATGGGAAGGAATCCATGAGGAAATCCATGAGGAAATTATAGTAGAATTTAGCAACTCATCTAATTAGTTCATTAAATCATAATGTCATGGGTTCTTAAGTGAGGAAGACAAACAGTAAAGGATCCCGCGTTAGTGAGAAGCATAACTCAGACAACAATACATATTGAGAAATACCTTGAAAAATCACTGCCTATTGTCAAAACTCAGTTGAGGAAACTGAATCAAACTTCCCCAAAACCTTTTATATTTTCTAACCATTGAAACAAGTGAAATATTCTCAATTCATATGATTCTTTCAATTTTCTGACTGTTCAAAGTAAGTTTTTATGTCTGTATTTTCACCACCAGACAGCCCAACCATGAGTACACTGAGAACAACATACTTGGTCTTGAAGTCTTCCACCATGTCTTGGAAGCTTCTCAGCTCTGACTCCAGCTGATGCTTCTCACTGGAGAGGCTGTCCAGCTGCTTCCTCAGCCCGCTGATGTAGGTTTCAAAAAAGGGGTCAAGGTTCCTGCTGCCCGTCGCTGTGCCACCCTGCTCCTGCAGGAGTTTCCACTTGGTTTCCAGGACTCGGTTCTGCTGCTCTAGGAACCGGACCTAAATGATTGCAGGGGTGGGTAGAAAAAGAGTCAGACTATTCCCGAAAGCATCTTTTCAATTGAGATTTTTTTTCCCATGTTTTACATACTTTTTTCTCATTTAATGAGTTTAACCTTCCTGCCTATTTTCATCTCCAGTGAGATCTCCCACTGGAAATGTGGGACCGCAGCTCTAGGATGAGTGGGCAAAAGTGGACACCTTCCCTTTCCAACCTCACAGTCTCTAAACAGGAGAAACACAGTGAACTTCACAGCTTTGGCATCATCTCCTTAAAAATGGGCCAAAACACCCAAAGTCCTTCAGCCCATGGATGGACAGAGTCCCTCAGCAGAGACTCCTCTGAGGATGCTCTGCAGATAGGTGCTGGTCCCACAGCTTAGCACTAGCATCGTGGTCTAAAGAACCAAGGATTTTGTTCCTGGGTTTCCCTATAACCTTGGGAAAGTCACTTCTCCAGCCACCATCTCTCTATCTGCAGGGGTGGTCTGGGCAACGCCTGGCTCTCAGGGTGTTCTTGGATGGGTATCTCCCAGTCATTTCAACGAACAGGAGCCATGGTGAGCTCAGACCGCCACCTCCCAGCCCCAGGTTGAAGTCACATCACCTTGTCAATGAAGGAAGCGAATTTGTTGTTGAGCTGCTTCATCTCCTCCCGCTCTTGCGTCCGCACCTTCTGGATCTCAGGGTCAATTTCAAGGTTGAGTGGGGCCAGCAGGCTCTGGTTAATGGTCACTTCCCTGATGCCACCCGGTGGGCAAGGAGGAAAGCCTTGACCTCCCATCCCACCATCAAATCCTCCGCCAAAGCCACCAAAACCACAACCGAGGCTCCCACTGAAGCTGCCTCCGGCCCCGCCACCATAGCTGCCACCAAATCCTGCCCCAGCTCCGTAGCCATAGCCAAAGCCTCCTTGGCCACCAACCCCAAAACCTCTGCAGACACCACCACCTCCACCGAATCCTCCCAGGGAGGTACTTTTACTCCCTCCCAAGCAATAGAGGCTCCTGCTGCTGAAGCCACCAGCGTTGCCAGGTGCCCTGCATCCTCCACGGGACCCAGAGCTGAACGTGACCTTGTTCCTCCCTCCAAAGCAAGCGGAGCTGGAGCTGAATCCCTTTCCAAGACCACAAGACTGGCGAGACATGGTGGCGGGTCGCTGACAGTCAGCCTGTGAAGAGAGAATTGCTGAGTGGTGCGGTGCGCAGGAGGACGTTCAGAGGCAAGAGGAGGTGAGTCCTGCGGGTGCAGCGGCTGAGTGTCCCTTTTTATCTGCTCATGGAGTTGGCCGGGTGTCAGGGGAGTGGAGATACCTTTTTTTTTTCCTTTTATTCTATTCATTGTTTCAGGGCTTGGAAGGATGCCCTCCTGTCTTTGCCACCACCATGACCTGCCTCAAAACACTCCCTCGACAGCTAAGAAAAACAAAGCTATTGTTGGTGTTGGAAGCACAACTCCAAATCAAATTCCCTGAGCTGCAGCTGTCAACTCATCATGGGCCTCTCTGAGCCTCTCATGGCAGTGACAAAGCACCTGAAATTCCTTGACATATCACACCCTCGAGGGAGACCCTTATTTTAGCTAAATCATTCATTTTGAGCCTGATGGCAGGTGCTTGGTTCACTGAACTCCAACAAAAACGTGGTTTCCCAATCACACCCTCAGATGCACTCCAGTTCAACCTTGTGCTCGGAGGACGTTTGACTTGGGTTGTCCAAAACTGTTTCACAACCAGAGAGCATTAGTCCTTGGCAGGGTTATAAAATTAGTTTTATGTCGATAAAGAAGACTTAGAAACACTTTTAAGAAGGTTTTAACATCATTCTAGATCACTATGACTGGTGCGTTGAGCCTGGAGGGACACGGAGGGGTTTGTCTTGATATTTCTGTGTTGCAAAACCTTCGCCGTACCTCAACAGGGTCAAGATGGCATTACAAGGAGCTCTGCACTGCGTCCGTGACAGCAGGTCCCAACCGCTGCCGGAATATTTCCTGGTCATCTTCATAGGGTCTCCAGCCACGAGCCCCCTCCACAGCACGTGGTGCTTGGCGAAGCCACTCCCACACTAACCCATTAGCGAGCTTGCATTGTTTAAAAAAAAAAAAAGACTTAATTGCTTAACCACTTTTAATTTATATTTTAATGAGCAGAGGTGTCTGAAGATCATTTCCAACTGAGGATCCCCATTTAGCCCGCCGTTAAAAAAAAATAAAAAGCCATTAACGTTCCCCTCAAACCACAAGCTGCAGCTGAAGCCATGCAATAAAAGCCAGCTCTGTAATTATCCCTTTCATCAGAGAGCCTCCTAAGAGAACCAGTTTCAGCTCCGAGCCTGTTCACTTTTGGCTTTTTTTTCTGCCAACATGCAAATCTGGGTCTGGGTGCATCTCTGCAGGAGGGGAGGACTTTTCCTCCTGAATCTCATTGGGCACTTGTTGAGCTGCAGGATTTTCAACCCAAGGGGATTTGCATGGCAGGGAACAGGGAAACTCGCGCTCCCCTTTGGCGCAAGCACCCTGCACATCCTGGCTCCACTCGGAAGCCCTCTCCCATCCCAGTGCTCTGGGATCCCCGATTTTCCAGCTCACTGTGGGGACGTGGTTGGGGTGAGGAGGGAAACGGCTTGAACCCAGCTCTAGGCGGGGGAAAGGAAGCAGCAGCTGCATCTCCCTGACCTTACGCAACCAGCAGATCGGCTGAGAAACCAAATGAACCTGTTCGAGCCCAGGCGGAGAGCGTAGCTGCTGGGAGTTCCCAGGGTGGCTCCGCCACCGGCTCCTGGCACAGCTCCTGGCTCATCACCAGCCAAGGTGCTTGCCCAAGAAGCCAGCTGCTGGGCCAGTAAAGCGCCCTGCTACCCCCATGAAGTCCTGTCCCACCACAGTGGGGTGGGAAAACCTTGCTGGCGCACTGGAGCTCCCTCCCAAATCCATCCTGCATGCCAAGGCTGAGCATCTCAGATGCTCCAGTGCTTGCTGGGCTGGTTAACACACCAGGAGCAAAGCACGGGTGATGTTGGTCCTGGGGAGCCAACGCTGGCCACCATCACCCACCCAGTGCCGGGACGGAGTCATCCAACGGCAATGACCAAGTCTTGGGATGAGTGCCCTGGGGTGGGAAACACCATCGGGGTGGGGTGGGGACTGGAGACGGAGCCCAGGGGACAACCTGGCCCCACTTTAATTGCTGGCGCCTCCTCTTTTGCCTCCCCCATAGCAGGCTGGGAGGAGAGGCCATATTCCAGCAACTCCTTTCTCCTCCCAAGAGCCATGACGGTAGCAAAGCTGACGAGGCACGCGGCAGAAATTGGACATTTCCAAGTGCAAGAGGGATGAGTCCTCCTCTTAAAGACTGGCTCATAGCTCAGGCTCCTTCCCTACACCAGAAATCCAGAGGACATCTCCACGTCAGGTTACTGCTGGGTTTAAATCTGTGTGACTCCGTCGCTGAGGACCCGGGCACCCCACTGAGAACGTCCAAGAGCTCATCAGTCGTTGACCTTGTCACTTTCCAGCGATGCCCACACGTGCACCCACCTTCAGAGGGGTTTCTCCTCCCGCTGAGGACAGCAGACAAACCCCCAAACCCACAGACAGACCTAAGAGCTTTGCTAGGCTGGGCTTGAGTGAGATGCTGGAAAGAAAAATCGGCTCTTCCCATGGAAAGATCTAAATAACCAACTTCTTTGTGTCCTAACCCCAGCCCAGAGGTGAAACCTGATCCCCAGAGGTTTTGCAGCTCTGCTGACACTACCGCTGCCTTTCTGTAATGAGGTTCTGAGACTCGCTCCGGGCTCTGCAAGGCCGCAGCAGGAGAGTCGGGCACCAGCACATCCGGAGCGTCTGTGGCAGGGCCCCGCCATGGCGGGGCAGCGGCTGCGGGGCAGGGACCCCCAGGCTCGGTCCTCGCTAGCCGGACCAGGCAGTTGGTTCGTCTGCCGCAGGTCAGGGTCATCCCTCAGCTGCGGGCAGATCCCTGCGCAGGGACATGAGGGTCTCCGGTCTCAATGGAGGAGCAGGCGCACGCCGTGCACCTCAGCAGGAGAGGATCCACGGTGGGATGTGAACCTTTCCTGCACCAGAGGGGTGGAAAGAGGGGATGTCTCCCCTCTGAGGGGTTAAAAAAGGCTCTGGACAACCCTGTGCAGCAAGGTTGGAGCTGGATACCCAGGATATCCGCACCCATGGATGTACCCCACACCTCCACGGGAGAGGGGACCGCTTATATGAGCTGAAAGCATCCGAGCCGCAGCCCCTGTAACCTGAACCAGGGGAAAGCAGAGCAAAGCTCAGAGAGCCCAAATGTAGCCGGTTTCACCCCAAAACTGCACTGGGACTGCGTTGAACCGAGAAAACTCTGCTTTGTCCAACAGTAAAGGAGCAGGAGACTCCTGGCTGCTCAACCGGCGATTACTAACCAGGCAAATTGCAGGGCCGGGACGTGAGCTGGGAATCATAAAAGCAGAAATAACAAGGTGGGTCCCAAGACAGATCAAAGCGGCGTGTTGCAGAAGACGGGCGGCACCTCTGCTCCTGTCAGAGCGACGATTGCAGAGAGTGAAGAGCCCCGGGCACTCGCTCGGGAGCCTCCTTGCAAGAAATGGCGCTGCTAGCACGTAGCTTACAGGCAAGCCCTTCTCCTGGGAACTCGCGGCCCTTCGTGCATGACGTTAATAACAGCAATAACTCTTATTATTGTGGTGATGCCGTCAAATAGTTTTGCCTGACGCAGTGTTGGCACCTCCAACAGGTGGCTCCTCTCCCACTGTCCCCTGCCACCCTGCTTGGTGTGGGATGCTGCCGAGCATCCTTCCCCGCCACAGGGGAAAGCTCTTCCTGGTCCTGCGGTGGGAAAAACAGAGACAGGTCTCCCACGAAATGAATATCAGGGACCATTTCAGACGTAGCTGGGAGGAGCATCTGCTTGGACTGGAAGCGGGAAGCAGGGCAGCCCCCACTGGATCCCCCCATGGGAGATGAGGACCCACTCCAAGGGACGTGGGGTGGGGGCTTGATTAACCCCAGGCAGGGACAGGGTCTATCCCCAGGGTAGTGAGGGGGTCCTGCGGCCTCTCAGCAGCCCAAGCAAGGCCAGCGCAGAGCCGTACAGCCCCATCCCATGGGAATACGGGCCTGCCGGACACCCATTTCCCCCTGTTTCTTCCCATGTCAAAAGAAACAGCGCCGAGCATTCTTCATCCACGCCAGGGGCAAACAGGAACACAAATTTAGATGGGAAAGGGTTGTGCGGGATACACCCGCAATGGGGCCGGGGGTGGGGAACGGCAGCTTTAAGCAGCTTCACTTCAGGCAGTCAAGGAGCTTTTGCAGGGCAGAGCATCTCCCCCAGCCCAAAAGCATCACTTGGGGTCAGAACACTCATTTTTCATGAAAAGGGACGGGGAAAAACAGATCCGAAGCCTCAGAGCCTCACAGAAAGGGAAAAGCTTCTCCAAACGCCTGTAGATTTTGCAGGAGGATGGAGAGGATTCTCCCCCATGCGAGGGTCCCCTCATATCTCATAAACTGGGGGGGTGGCAATGAGGCCGTTTAGCTCTGGTGCTTAAATGAAACAATTGGGAAAGGAGTGGGTTTGGGAAGAAAAGAGGCAAAATGGCTGGGAGAGCATCTCTGAGCCCAGGCTTGGCAGAGAAGGGAGCATGAATTTGGGAGCCGGAGAGCAGAAACCCCAAACCCCACGCTGGGACCAGGCCGTGCCCGCACAGCCTGGGAAACCCCCCCAGGTTCGGCATCACCTGGGAGCCCCCTGAAAATGTGTCTGTCCCTCCCCACCACCCCATCTCGTCCCAGTTTCCCCTCCCGGGGGCTCACCAGCACCCGGGGAATGCCCCACACCTGATCCCGAGGTGTTTCTCCCCCCCCCAAAAAAAAAAAAAAAAGCAACACCATCCCCCAAAAAATGCTGGGGCTGCTTCACCTCCACGGGACCGGGGCCGAAAGGGACGAACGGGGCCGCGGGGGGGCGATGCTGGGGGTCAGGCGAGGTTTGGGGGCTCCGCGGGGGGGAGGGCACCGCCCCGGGCAGGGCACAAGGGTGTGCGTGTGAAAATATGAAGAAGTGAAGCGTTGGGCGGATCCTGGCCCCGGCGCCGATTGCAGGCGTGAACCCGCAGCAGGCCCGGGCTTGCTGCACCCCTGCCCCGCGCCGCGCCCGGCCCCGGCGGCCCAGGAGGGACCAGGCCCCCGCTATGGGGCAGGGGCCCCGCGCGACGCCCCATGCACACGCGTGTACGAGGATGGGCGCACGCCTGGAAGACCCCGCCCGGACCCCTTTGGGTGTCGCCGTCCCCCCACTCCAGGGGTGCTGCCCCTTCTCGTCTCCCCCCACACCACAGCGTCACAAAGGGGACCCCAAACCGCCGGGGGGGGCGGGGGGAAGGTGGAGCAGCCCGTTCTGGCGGTGGATTTAGTGGGGGCCGGGCTCGGGGGGTCCTGCAGAGGTGGACACGGGGGTTGAGGCCCCACCACAGGAAAGTTTGGTGGGGGGCACAAAGCACCCGAGCCGGTGGCTCAGCTCCGTCCCCAGACCCTGGGTCCTCGCCCCGGGGTCCCCTCGTCCCCTCCAGCGCCCACCATGAGTCCCTAACGCCCCCTGCCCTGGACTCAGGGACCCCCAAACCCTATCACCCCGCTCCCCCCCCCAGCCCAAGAGGGGCCCAGGCGGCCGGGCCCCCTCTCCCAGCTCCCCCCCCCCCCCCCGGGCTCTGGGACATCCTGAAAGGAGCAGGGATCCCCGCCCCCCACCCAACCCCAGGGACACCCAAAAAACACGTAGGGCCCGCGCACAGGGCCCCACACGTCCGTCCCGGTGAGTCACGGCTCCACCCGTGAGACGAGTTGGATCAGGTATCAGCCTGCCCTGGCAGCCCCGCCCCAGTCCTGGGAGGGGGTCCGGGGATGGACCCCCAGGGTGGGTGTTAGGTCAAATTCTGCCACTGGGGACCGGGTCCTGCCCGGAGGGTCCCCACGCTGCATCCCCGCATCTGTGCCTCAGTTTCCCCAAAACCAGGGCCTCACCTCCAGGCTTTTTGGAAGGTGATGGGTGGTTTTAACGCCCCCCGCCCCCAGGACCCTCTGGGTGCCCCTGGGCCCCGCAAAGCCGCGGAGTGATGGCAGGGACCCCCGAGGCCCCCGGTCCCAGCAGGGGGAGGGGGACGACGACACCAAAACACCAAAAGCCGGGCTGGCACCGCACCAAAGCGCTCCCCCAAAAAAAAAACGGGTTTCGGGGGTGCCCCCCCCAGGGAAGGGGGGTTTTGCAGGGCGCTGGCACCGAGAGGGGGTGACGCTCCGGAGGGGAGGGGGCACAGGGTTGCAACTGGGGGTCCCACCGAGCTAGGGGGGGCTCAGGCACCGCCGACACCCGCGCTCCCCCAGACTCCACCTCCGCCCCGTGCTTCAGTTTCCCCTGCGAGGTCTCCAGGACCCCCAGCATTGGGGTAGGGGGCTCCACGGGGCCCCTCCGGGCTCAACCCCTGCCCCCCGCCCCCCAATCCCCGGCCGGATCCAGGCCCCCGCCGCGGGATCCAGCCCCGCCCCACCCCGCGCTGGGTGCCATCCCCGCTCCTCTGCCGCCCCCCAGCGTCCCCGCCAGCCCAAAACCGGCGCGGGGAGGGGGTGCTGGGGCTGCTATACGGGCTAGGGGCGAACCGCCCCCCCCCCCCCCAATCCCACCCCTCCTCCCCTCGGTGAGCCCCCAAACCAGCCCCTCAAATGCAGGGTGAGCCCCGGGGGACCTGGGAACATCCCGGGGCGGGGAGGCACACACGACCCCGTCCCCCCCACCAAAGCGAAACCCTGAGACAGGGGCGGAGTGGTGGTGAATTGCGGGGGTGGGGTTCAGCTGTGTCACACCCCCCGCCCAGCCCAGCACCAGCACTACTTTGGCCCACGGGCCCCCCCGATGCTCAGGGCCCCTCCGGAATGGGGGGGGCGGGGCGTGCCGGGGCTCTCTGGATGCTCCCAGCTCCAATTTTGCACCCAAAATTGGGGGAGGGGCGGCCCCAGGCCCCTGGGGTGCAAACTGGCAGGGCTGGGGGCACGGCGAGGGGGGACAAAGGAGGACAGGGAATCCTTGCCCCACCCCGCCCCAAGCACGTTAATTAGCTGCAAGCGGTAATTGCAGACGGCAGGTGTCACCTCCGGACCGGGAATGGGAGGCGGGCGGCTGCACCCCAATATCCTGGGCACCCCCCAGCCCCACATCACAGCCCCCCCACCACCACTAAGGGGGCACCGGAGGTGCCAGCGGTGCCGGGGGGGTTCTGAGCCCCCCACCTCCATTGTGCGGACCCCCCGAAGTCACCCGCAGCCCATCCCCAACCTCCAAACTCGCCGCCCCACGAGCAGAACCCGCCCGCGGGCCCGCCGAGCCGCCGCCGTTAATGATCAACCGGGGGGCAAAGTCCCACCTGCCGCGGCCCCGCGCCCGGCCGGGGTCCCCGCCCCGCCCGCGCCCCTGCCACCGGCGGCTCCGGTGGCCCTGGTCGTGTCCCCGTCACCTCCCAGGGGTGGGCGTGGAAAAGCCCGTTAAACACACCCCCTCCGCCCATTCCCAGGGCTGGATCTCAATGGGGAGCTGGGACCCCCAAACTGGGCTGCTCCACTCCCTCCCTGCGATCCCAAATCAGCGGGGACAATGGATGGGCACCCAGGGGAGCGTCCCCTCCCCCCTAGTGACTCGGGGCCTCTCTGGCCCCACTTTTGGTGCAGCAAACCCCACGGGTGGGGCAATCCCACAGCTTTATGGGATGCAGAGGCAGCCGAAAATAAATGGCTCCCACGATTTTCCTCCCAGCAGCGCCCTGGGGCTCAACCCTCCTACGAGACACCAGAGAATCCCACGGGGCTGAGCCCTGGGCCCTGGGCCTGGGGCAGCTCTCGGATCTGAGCGATGGAGGATAGACGTGACAGGGGCCATAACCTGGATTCCCAGAGGGAACCTTGGTTTGGGGCAAAACACCGCAGGATTTGGCCAGTTGGGTTTTGAAGGCCACCGGTCATGACCTCGATATGCTAACGAAGGTCATAATTAAAGCTGGTGCTGGAAAGCCTAAAAGAAACCCCACTACATGGGACGAGGTCATTACTGGGATTTGCCGGCCGGGGCGGATCCTGGCACCCCGGGGGAATGCACCCTGGCCCGGGCGGGCGCTTCTCCAGGCCGCAGCCGATGCCCCCACGTCCCCGCAGGCAGCGGCACCAGGCTTTTGCCAAAAAACTCCGTGTTTCAAAGGCTTTATTCCGGCAGCAGAGCCGGCGGGAGCCCCCCTCGCCACTTCCCACCTCACAGCTCCAATGGGGTCACGGTGGGGGCCAGGACGGACGGGACAAGGGCGGGTTGGAGCCCTCGATGGGGATCGGGGGGCACTGGCTCAGGTTGCCGTGAGGGGATTGGGGGTGTCAGGGGTCCCATCCGCCTGCAGGCCCAATCTGGCCGCCAAAGGCTCCTGCGGAGAGACACTCCCCCCCCGGGAAGGGGGGTCTCAGCTAGCCAGGACGTCGGAGGACTCAGACACCAGCTTGCCATCGCGAGTCTCGATCTTCTTGATGACGATGGCACGGGATTTGGAGAGGGACAAGCTCTCCAGAGCCGGGGGGGACACGGTGTAGCTGGAGCTGGCGAAGGAGGTGCCGAAGCCCCCACCAAAGCCCCCACTGAAGCCCCCGCCGAAGCCAGCTGCTGCAGGAGAGGGCCCAGCCGTGAGCGCGGTGGCACCCAATGGTGGTACCCAATGCGGGGGGTGGGTCCCGGTCACCCCCCTGCCTTACCCGAGTACCCTGTCGTTGTCTTGGTGTGGATGCTTAGGTTTTGCATGCCAGACTCCAGCCTGTCAGGGGAAATTTGGGGAGGGGGGAACGCCGTAAGCATCAGCGTGGGGGCTAAGGGACATGCCCAAGGCCAGACAGGCGGGAAGGTGGTGTCAGAGGGACTCGGGGGCCTCCCCGTCCTGGCCACAGCCTTGGGTCGCAGATGTGGAAAACAGGATGTGGGATGCGATGGGATGTGGGATATGGGTTGCGGGACACAGGTCCCACCATGTCACCCCCCAGCAAGGCAGGGGTGGCCCCACCTGCTCTCCTCGCCCTCCAGCAGCTTCCTGTAGGTCGCGATCTCGATGTCCAGGGCCAGCTTGACGTTCATCAGCTCCTGGTACTCGCGGAGCTGCCGGGCCATGTCCTGCTTCGCCTTCTGCAGGGCGGCCTCCAGCTCAGCCAGTTTGGCCTTGGCATCCTTGAGGGCCAGCTCCCCGCGCTCCTCTGCCTCGGCGATGGCCGTCTCCAGGCCGGCTCTCTGCAATGCACGTCCACAGCAGGGGTGGGGGGTTGACCTGGAGAAGGGGCTAGGGGCATCCCCCGTGCCCCAGCATCCCCAGTGCCACGGCATCCCAGCATCCTCCTCACCTCCCAGCATCCCTCACCTTCCCAGCACCACACATCTCCCACCACCCCTCACCACCCGCGCCCCTGGTGCCCCCCGTAATCCCCTACACCTCAGCACCCCCCATATCCCACCACCCCCTGTCCCCCCCAATATGCCCCATGTCCCACCAGCCCTCACCCCCCAGTATCCCTTGACTCCAGAATCTGCTGTGCCCCCCAGCATCCCCCATGTCTCAGCGTCCCTCACCCCCAGCATCCCCTGTGTCCCCCAGCATCCCTTGACCGCCAGCATCCTCTGTGCCCCCCAGCATCCCCCGTGTCCCACCATCCCTTACCCTCCAACATCTCGTGCCTCCCAGCACCCCCTGTGTCCCCCAGCATTCCCCATGTCCCAGCATCCCATGCCCCCCAGCATCCCCCCCTGCATCTCTGGGATATGGCTCTGGGGCTGCCAGGGGCAGGGTGTGTGGGGGTCCGCAGGTAGCTGAGGGGCGGCTCAAGGCCCGGAGGGGCCCTGGTGGTGCTGGTGAGGGAGGGCGGCAGCGTCTCCCTCCTTTCCCACCCCAGGGCAGAGGGGGCTGTTCCCAGACCTGGTTCTTGAGCGCCTCGATTTCCGCCTGGATCCTCTGGATCAGCCGGTTCAGCTCGTTGATCTCGCTCCGGGTGTTGCGCAGGTCGTCCCCGTGCTTCCCGGCCGTGGTCTTCAACTCCTCGTACTGCGGGGACCAGAGCAGGCAGGATGGAGATGGGGTGCCCTCCCCTCCCTGTTCTCTTTCCCCCAGTGCCCCAAAACTGGGGAGAAGAAAGCCAGGACATGCCCACACCAGGAGGGCTGCTCGGGGCCAGGGTGTCACGGCTCCAGTTGGGTTTGGAGCCGGAATCTCTCCCACGCAGCAGCCACCTGCTCCAGGGCAGGGAGGGTTTTTTGCCCGGCTGGGTTGGAGGATAGAGTCGTGGGGAGGAGGAGGAAGGAGCCAGTGCTTCCTTCATCCCAGATCAGGGAGCAGTGGGGACCACTGAGGGGAGCTTGGAGCACCCCGCGGCCTGGGGCCGGTGCCTCGGCTCACCTTGATCTGGTACATGCTCTCAGCCTCAGCGCGGCTGCGGTTGGCGATGTCCTCGTACTGCGCCTTCACCTCAGCAATGATCCCGTCCAGGTCCAGGCTGCGGTTGTTGTCCATGGAGAGGACAACGGAGGTGTCAGAGATCTGAGACTGCAGCTCCCGGAGCTCCTGTGTGCCATGAGGGGGAGGGCGGGGGTCCGGGACTGAGCACGGGCAACTCAGTGCACATGTGGCCTCCCTCCCCCCAAGAGTGGAGACCCCTCTACCTCATCATAAAGCTGCCTCAGGAAATTTATCTCATCGGTCAAGCTCTCCAGGCGCGACTCCAGCTCCACCTTGTTCATGTAGGCTTCGTCCACGTCCTGGGGGCACAGCGGGTGCCCTGTCAGCCCCCTGCTCCTATGCCCCGTCACCACGCCCTGGTGCTGCTCGGCCCCTGCCAGACCCGAGCTCCCACACACACCTTTTTGAGCAGGACAAACTCATTTTCCTTCTCCGTGCGGTGGTTGATCTCCTCTTCGTACCTGGGGGGAGAGGGGAGGGCTTGGAGCTGGGGACGGGGGGACACAGGGATGCGGGGACGTGGGGACATGGGGACGCAGGGATGTAGGGGTGCAGGGTCAGGGGAATGCAGGGGTCACGGGGATGTGGGGCCATGGGGCTGCAGGGACACCTGTGGGAGACCCACCCTCCCCGGGCCAAAGCCACCCCATGAGGGCCGGAGGGGCCGCTCCAGCCCCCTCCCGGCGTCCTTGGCTGCCCACCCACACCTCGGGGAGACGGCGGGACGCTGCGCCCTGAAGCAAAGCCGCCGATGCCAAGCGGGCCGGTGCGGCTTCCCCAACCACCTCCGTCACCCAGGATGGGGGTCAAGCAGCGGGCCGAGCCTGTGCCAGCGGGGCCGGGGCCAGGGTGGGGGCCGGGGCCGGGGCCGGGACTGACTTGCTCTTGAACTCCTCCACCAGCCCCTGCACGCTGCCCAGCTCGGCCTGCAGGCGCAGGCGCTCCTGGCCCAGGCCCTCGAGCTGGCGGCGCAGGCTGCCCGCGTAGGCCTCGAACAGCCCGCTCAGGTTGCTGCGGCCCGGCCGCTGCGTCTGCAGCAGGTTCCACTTGGTCTCCAGCATCTTGTTCTGCTGCTCCAGGAACCGCACCTGGGGACCAGGGGGCATCAGTGTCACCCCCCACCCCCCGTCCCAGGGCCAGGCTTCTGCAGCTGGCGTGGGTGACGGGGACGGGTGGGGGGTGGGTAGGGGGCAGACAGGGGGTCCTGGGTGCAAACGGGGCTCTTGGGTACAAATCTGGGGGCTTGGTGCAAGATTGGGGACGTTGGTGCAAGATTGGGGTCCTGGGTGCAAATTTGTGGGTCCTGGGTGCTGATGTGCAAGGGGCAAAGGGTGAAGGGGGGCAGGGGGCAAGGCTGGGGTCCTGGGTGCAAATTTGGGGGTCCTAGGAGCAAGTTGGATCTGGGGTGCAAGGCTGGGGTCCCAGGGGGCAAGGCTGGGGTCATCGGGTCTGGGGTGCAAACCTGCAGTCCCAGTTGCCCCCCGGGGAATCCTCGGCCCCCCACTGGCCCAAGATGGGGCAAGAGGCCCGGTCCCAGCGGAGCACCCGGAAGCGGGTGCCGGGGCGGAACGGTGCCGGGTGCCGGTGGGAGTGGGGCACCCACCCCAGCGCTGGCTGCTTTCCCCCTCCATGGGTGGGTGCCCCCATTGCACCCCTGGGCAGGGGGCAATGCTCCCCGTCCCACCCTAGCTCCTGCCCCGCCACCGCTCCCTGCCCGCCGGCTGGGCCGCCGTGTCTGGAGCAGTGGGAGGGGACCTGGGTGTCCCCACAGCCACCGCGCATCCCCCAGGGGGTCAGGGTGGCACCAAAGGGGGTCTGGATGTCCCCAAAGGGGTCAAAATGTGTCCAAAGGGGTGAGGAGGTCCCCAAGTGGGTCTGGGTGTCCCCATGGGGGCCAGGATATCACCGAGGGGATCAGGAGGTCCCCAAGGAGGTTAGGAGGTCCCTGAGGGGTCTCAGTGTCCCCAAAGGGGTCAGGAGGTCCCCGAGGGGGTCCCAGCCCTCTCCCCAGCCCCACCTTGTCAATGAAGGAGGCAAACTTGTTGTTGAGGGTCTTGATCTGCTCCTTCTCCTCCTTGCGCACCCGCTGGATGCTGGGGTCAATCTCCAGGTTGAGGGGCGTCAGGAGGCTCTGGTTGACGCTGACGGCCGTGATGCCGCCCCCCGTCCCGGGCACGACGGCCGGACCTCGGTACAGCCCAGCTCCGTAGCGGCTCCCACCGTAGGCGCCGAAGGCCGAAGCCGTGCTCATCCTCACGCCGGGGCCGGCGGTGTAGGAGTGGGAGCTGAAGGAACGACTGGGTACAGCCGAGCTGCTTCTCACCGTCTTCCTGGTGATGGTGACGGACATGGCGAGCAGGCAGGTGGGCCGGGAGGTGGGCAAGCAGGTTGGGAGGTGGGCAAGGAGGTTGGGAGACAGTCGAGAAGGTTGAAGGAGGAGGCGAGATGGGCGAGAAGGGTGGAAGAAGGTGGAAGGAGGCCGCGAGGGAACCACAAGGTGGGCGAGAAGGTTGGAAGAAGCTGGGAGGTGGGGCAGGAGGGCTGCAGGACAGGCAGCACCGGTTGAGGACGGATCCAGGGCGGGGAGAGCAGCTGGGAGTTTATATCCTGGAGCTGGAGGGGAGGGGAGCGGGATGGGAGGGCCTCCCGCTCCAGGCAAGCAGCACCTGCTTCTTAACCCCTTCGGAGCGACTGGGATCCGCTGGGATCCGCTGGCATCTGCTGGGATCCACCGGGATCTGCTGGGATCCGCCGGGCCCTGTGGCAGCGTTGGGGAGTGAGGTCTCGCTGGTGCTGGGCACGGCGAGGAGCGGCTGGGGGTGTTGGGGGTGCTGAGCCCCCCACTCTGCAGGGCGGCGGGAGCAGGGTGCTCACCCCAAAATCCAGCTGCCAGTGCCGCCCTGCCCCCATCCCCATCAGCACCCTGAGCCCCACACCCAGCTCGGGGGTGAAACCCTCCTGGCTCAGCCGGCATGGGGCAGAGGGTGGGACCCGCAGGCAAGTCCCTGTCCCCAGACCCTCTCCCCAGCCTGGGTCCCCCAGTCAATGTCTCCAGCCCCACGTCCCCAGCCTCCACCCCTAAGGCCGTGTCCCCAAGCCCCGAGCTGGCGCCATCAGCCCCTGCTCTTTGTGACCTCCTGCACAAAACCCTGCCCTCAAAATGGGGAAAAACCCTCAAAAAAAAAAAAAAGTGTGTTTCTGGCTAAAACCCAGGCTTCTCCCTGAGCTGTTCAACCAAGGACCTGATCCCCCCCAGACCAGGATCAGGCCACCCATGCAGAGTCCATGCCGTGCCGTGCCGCATCTCCCCTTGCCGCTCCGGATCCACCTGGCACCGGGAGGGCTGGGACGGGGATGTGGCCGGGTGCAGCAGTGGCTCAGGCGGACGGTCAGGACCAGGCTTGCCCAGCACGGGAGTGGCGGGCACTGGGCCAAGACGGCACGCGGCGCCCGGCACCTGCAGGCAGGGATTTGGAGGTTTGCTGGGTTTATTTTGTCTTTGTTGTGTTGTCCTCGGCGCGGCAGGAAGGGTGGCCCTGGGGCAGTGCTGATGCCGTAAACCCATGGAGCCAGCTCCTCATCCAGCCCAACGCCTCCCCGGGGAGGTAGAGCCACCCATCCTTCTGGCAGCTCTGCCGCCCAGCCACTCACACGGCTGCATCCCCACCCACCCTTGGCCAGACCCAACCGCCCACCCATCCCTCTAGACTCCCACCCATCTGCCCACCCATCCATCCATCCATCTGTCCATCCATCCCTTCATCCATACATCCCTCCACCCATCCCTCCCTCCATCCCTCCCTCCATCCATCCGTCTGTCCACCCATCCCTCCATCCACCCATCCATCCACCCATCCCTCCATCCGTCCATCCATCCCTCCATCCACCCATCCCTCCATCCATCCCTCCATCTATCCTTCCATCCATCCCTCCACCCATCCCTCCACCCATCCCTCCATCCACCCCTCCATCCACCCATCCCTCCACCCATCCCTCCATCCACCCCTCCATCCATCCATCCCTCCACCCATCCCTCCACCCATCCCTCCATCCACCCCTCCATCCACCCCTCCATCCACCCATCCCTCCACCCATCCCTCCATCCACCCCTCCATCCACCCATCCCTCCACCCATCCCTCCACCCATCCCTCCATCCACCCCTCCATCCACCCATCCCTCCACCCATCCCTCCACCCATCCCTCCATCCACCCCTCCATCCACCCATCCCTCCACCCATCCCTCCACCCATCCCTCCATCCACCCCTCCATCCATCCATCCCTCCATCCCTCCCTCCATCCTTCCATCCATCCGTCCCTCCGTCCCTCCATCCACCCACCCATCCCTCCATCCACCCATCCCTCCCTCCATCCCTCCATCCTTCTGTCCCTCCATCCCAGGACAGACCCAGCTCCCCATCCCCCACCCCCTGCACAGCCCCCACCCTCACGGGCCCACCCGACCCCGGGGACACGACCGGGCTCCCCCAGCTCGGCAAGGGTGTCGGAGGCCCCCTGAACTGCCGCAAAGCTCCCCCGAACTTCTCCACTCCCCCCTCGGACGTCTCCCCCGCCCCCACGACCTCTCCACACCCCACCCCCCCTTATCGCGAAGGGATTTGCAGGCCCGGCAGGTCCCCCGCCCCCCACCCAGGCTGCGGGGGGGAAGCGGGGCCCTGGGCGGGCGCCAGGTCCCAGCAGGGACCCCCTCCCCCCACCGGCCCCCCCGCGAAGCCCCGAGGGGGGCAAAGCAGCACCCCCAGGCAGCGACCCCCCCGTCCCCTCAGCCCCACGGGTGGGTGACTCCACGGCGGGAGACGCTCAGTCAGAAACCCCCGCTCGCCTCCGCCCCGGCCCCCCCGAGGCGGGGAGACAGGACCCCCCCGCCCCCCAAGGGTGCCCCCCGCCCAGAGCCTGACCCTGTCCGCTCTGGGAGGAGGGGGAGGGCGGCGGGCGCTTCGCTCGGGGGGCCCCGCACCCTCGGGGGTGGGGGCAAGGGCGGGGGCCCACGGTGTCCCCGCGCTGCTTGGGGGCCACGGGGGGCCGGGGGGTGGCCCTGAGCCGCCGAGGCTCCGGGTCGCCCCCTCGGAGATGGGGGAAGGCGGCCGGGGGCTCGGCCGGGGTCGCGTCCAGCGCCCCTCAGGGTGCTGAGCATTGCGGGGGGGAGGTCCCTGGGCCCGCGCCCCCGGCTGGGGGCTGGGGGGCTGTGGCAGAGCCCTATCAGCCCCAGGCCGCTTTCATCTGGGGTTTACGGCCCCGTGGCCTTCGGGGCCGGGGGGGACGTGGCAGCTCCCCCGTCACCCACCCGGCACGCGAGGAATGCACCTGATAAGGGGGATAAGGGGGTGGGGAGGGACTCCACACCCCCCCGTGGGGTCAGGGGGTCCCGTCGGCTCCTTGGGGGCCGAAAGAGGAGCGGAGGGGTTGGGAGGGGGTGCCCCAGAGCCCGCCCGCCCCGTTCCACGGGGGTCCTGGGCACCCAGGGAGACCCCCACCCAGCCACGGGGCACCCCAGGGGGGTCCTGCACCCACGGGTGCACTCCCAGACCACGCAGACCCCCGGCCCGGATCACATCGGCCCCGCCACGGGGGGAGTGGGGGGCGGCCCCGGGGTCCGACGCTGCCGGTGCTCGGGGATCAGACACCCCCGGGACCCCGAGGCGGGACCCCCGTGACCAGACCCCACGGGGACCCCAGGGTGGGACCCCCGGGCGGGACCCCCGTGACCAGACCCCACGGGGACCCCAGGCTGGGACCCCCGGGCGGGACCCCCGGGAGGGACCCCCGGGACCAGACCCCACGGGGACCCCAGGCTGGGACCCCCGGGCGGGACCCCCGTGACCAGACCCCACGGGGACCCCAGGCTGGGACCCCCGGGCGGGACCCCCGGGCGGGACCCCCGTGACCAGACCCCACAGGGACGCCAGGGTGGGACCCCCGGGCGGGATCCCCGTGACCAGACCCCACAGGGACGCCAGGGTGGGACCCCCGGGCGGGATCCCCGTGACCAGACCCCACAGGGACGCCAGGGTGGGACCCCCGGGCGGGACCCCCGGGCGGGACCCCCGTGACCAGACCCCACGGGGACGCCAGGGTGGGACCCCCGGGCGGGACCCCCGTGACCAGACCCCACGGGGACGCCAGGGTGGGACCCCCGGGCGGGATCCCCGTGACCAGACCCCACAGGGACGCCAGGGTGGGACCCCCGGGCGGGACCCCCGGGCGGGACCCCCGTGACCAGACCCCACGGGGACCCCAGGCTGGGACCCCCGGGCGGGACCCCCGTGACCAGACCCCACGGGGACGCCAGGGTGGGACCCCCGGGCGGGATCCCCGTGAGCGCCCGGGGCAGCTCGGGCGCCTCCATTTCCTCGTCCACGCGCCCGGCCGGTGCCGCCGCCACCGCACGCGCACCGAAATGGCGCGGGCTCGGCCCCCGGCGCCGGCGGGGCGGGAACGGGGCAAAATGGGGCAGGAACGGGGCAAAACGGCAGGAGTGGGACAGGAACTGGGCAACATGGGGCAAAGGGGGGCAGGTGGGGCGCAGGGCGCGCGCTCACGCCCAGGTGTGCGCTCGTGTAGGGCTGCAGGCACGACCTCCTCCTGCCCCCCTCCCCCGGGGGCCCTGGCCACCCCTCCCCCAGCCCGCGGCGCGGGGCCGATCCCCGCCGATAGCGCTGGAATGCGGGGGGGTGGGCGGTCCCCCGACCCATCCCGGGGCGGGGAGCGGCCAGTCCGGATTCCTGCGGCCGGGTGGGCAGGGCGAGCCCTTCCCCCCCACCCCCACCTACCTGGGACCCCCGGGAACGGGGGGCCCCGCCGCCCCCCGGGGTGGGGGTCGCTGTGGGGCGAGTGGGTCCGTGGGGTGATGTGGGGCTGGCCTGAGCCCGTGGGGAGAGCTGGAGCCGTGGGGTGCCCCAAAATGTGTGGGGCTGGGCCTCCTCCCTCCTCCTTGTGCCCCACAGTTTATGGGTCCAAGCCCCCCTGTCCGCCCCCCGCCCCACAGGTTAGGCGCTGACCCCCATTCCTCCACTCTGCCCGACAGGTTATGGGGCAGGCCCTCATTCCTCCACCTGAGGCTCCACAGGTTATGGCGCTGAGCCTCCTTCCTGCACCCCACAAGTTATGGGGCCAAGCCCCCTGCCTCCACCCTGCACCCCACAAGTTATGGGGTCGAGCCCCCTGCCTCCACCCTGCACCCCACAAGTTATGGGGTCGAGCCCCCTGCCTCCACCCTGCACCCCACAAGTTATGGGGCCGAGCCCATGCCGGGAACAAAAGCCTTGGGCTGGGTCCAGCCCCACCTTCCCCGGCGCAGGGGCCCGGAGCAGGGCCGCGGGGAGGTGCCGTGGGGCTTCCCCGCCTCTCCTGGGTATAAATCCCCGTCTGCTGTCCACCCGTCTCTCCGTCTGTCCGTCCACCCATCCGTCCGTCCGTCCAGCTCCGCGTCACCATGAGCTATTCCCGCAGCAGCGTCTACTCCAGCTCCCAGCGCTCCGCTGTCACCCCCGGCGTCACCCCCGGCGTCACCCTCGCCTTTGGCTCCGGCCGCCGCTTCGGCCCCCTGAGCAGTGCAGCCAGCGTCTATGCTGGGGCCGGGGGCTCAGGCTCCCGCGTCTCTGTCACCCGCGCTGCCAGCGTGACCAGCTCTGCCGGGGGTTACGGGGGCGGCTATGGGGCTGGGTTGGGGGGCAGCATGCTGGTGACGGGTTCCGGCGTGGTGGCCAATGAGAAGGAGACGATGCAGGACCTCAACGAGCGTTTGGCCACCTACTTGGAGAAGGTCCGGAGCCTGGAACAGGAGAACCGCAGGCTGGAGGTCCAGATCCGCGACTTCATGGCCAAAAAAGGTCCCAGCGCCCGGGACTGGGGCCGCTACTGGGAGGCCATCGAGGAGCTGCGGGACAAGGTGGGGTCCCCGAGGCCGGTGGCACCTCGAGGTGATTGCGGTGATGTGGCAGTGTGGCGGGGCTGGGCGGACTTTGCACCCCGAGGCCGTGGCTGTCGCCTCTGGGTGGGCAGCGAAGGGAGGTGACCAAGGGCACGGGGCAGGGCGGTGGCAGAGGGGGGCCCACAGGCAAACGAGCCGCGCCCCAGCACCACGTGCTCAGCCAGGTTCAAGGTCACCCCAGGCGCCAGGGTGCCCCTCAAGTGAACCCCGTCCCTGCCTCAGTCTACAGCTGCTGTTCCAGGGTGCGGCCGGTCAGAAAAAGGGAGCGCGGGCGGCTGCCAGGGTGGCACCGGGCTGGATGACGTGAGCGGGTGTGGCGGGGGGGGTGGCCCCCGTGCGGAGCTGATGGTGGCGTGTCCCTGTGTCTGTCCCGTCCCTGTGTCCCCATGTCCGTGTGTCCCCATGTCTATGTCCCCATCCCAAGATCTTCGAGGCAACAGTGGAGAACGCCCGGACGGTGCTGCAGATCGACAACGCCCGGCTGGCAGCCGACGACTTCAGAGTCAAGTGAGGACCGGGAATGGGAATGGGAATGGGAACGGGACTGGGGGCATGGGTAGGAATGGGGTTGGGGATAGAGACGGAAATGGGGACAGGAATGGGAACAGGGATGGGAATGGGAATGGGAATGGGAATGGGGGCGTCGGTGAGAATGGGGGTGAAAGTGGAAATGGGGATGGAAGTAGAGTTGGGGATGGGGATGGGAATCAGGGTGGGGACAGGAATAAGGATGTGGATGGAGAAAGGATGGGAATGGAGCTGGGAATGAGAATGGGAATGGGAACAGGAATTGGGGCATGGGTAGGAATGGGGTTGGAGATGGAGATGGAAATGGGGACAGGAATGGGAACAGGGATGGGAATGGGAACGGGGATGGGAATAGGGGTGTGAGTGGGAATGGGGGTGAGAGTGGGAATGGAGATGGGAGTAGGGACAGAGATGGGGACAAGGATGGGGACAGGGACGGGGACACGGCCGGGGCGGGAGCCGCTCAGCACCGTGTCCCAGGTACGAGGCAGAGCTGGCCATCCGCCTCTCGGTGGAGAATGACATCACGGGGCTGCGCAAGGTCATCGATGACACCAACATGGCCCGGATGCAGCTGGAAGGGGAGATCGAGTCCCTCAAGGAGGAGCTCATCTTCATGAAGAAGAACCACGAGGAAGTAGGGCTCAAGGTGGGGCTGGGTGGAGGGTCCAGGGCTGGTGGGGACCCCATGCTGATGCCAGCCCCTCCCTGTCCCCCCCAGGAGGTGAAGAGCCTCCAGGCCCAGGTCTCTGAGTCGGCACTGACGGTGGAGGTGGACGCGCCCAAGTCGCAGGACCTGGGCAAGATCATGGCGGAGATCCGGGCGCAGTACGACGCCCTGGCCCAGAAGAACCTGGAGGACCTGGAGAAGCAATGGGGGCGGCAGGTGGGTCCAGCCCCCCACCCAAACCTGCACCTAGGAGGGGGCCCTGCTGGTGCTGGTGATGCTCCATGGGGCGTCTTCCCTGGGGGACATCAAGCTAAGGGGGGGGCAGCCCCCAGCTCCATGGGGTGGTCGTCCGAAGGTCCTGACACAACGGAGAACCCCATCTGAGGGGAGCGTGTTTCCCTGGGGGTCCCCGGTCTGCTACAGGGGTGCTCCCCAAAGGCTCCCCATGAGGAGGACTTGACCCAGTGGGGTCCTGGCCCAATGTTGGGGACATTCCTGGAGGAACTCGATCCTAGATTGGACCCCAGTCCTTGGGGTTGGCTCATCTCAGGGTGATTTTGCCCCCTCGCACCCTCTCTGTGGGCTGGGGTGGCCATGGTGAGCTGGGTCAAGGCGCTGACCCTCAAATATCCATGTGTCTCCCCCAAGATCACCGAGAGCACCATCGAGATCACGCAGAGCAGCAAGGACATCGATGCAGCCCGCAGCACCGTGGTGGACCTCCGTCGCTCCGTCCAGACCCTAGAGATCGACCTGGAGTCCCTCCGTAACCAGGTACCACCCCCCCAGCAAAGAAACCCCCCTCCCTACCCCACTCATCCGGCCCCACGGAGCCACCTGGCCGCCCCGGGCGGTGGGCTGAGGACCTCCGTGCGACGCTCCGCAGAGAGCCGGCCTGGAGGCCAGCCTCCTGGAGGTGGAGAACCGCTACGGCGCGCAGATGGAGCAGCTCAATGGCCTGGTCCTGCGGGCCGAGGCGGAGCTGGCGCAGGTGCGCGGCGAGCTGCAGCGCCAGGCCGAGGAGTACCAGGCACTGCTCAACGTCAAGGGCAAGCTGGAGGCCGAGATCACAACCTACCGGCAGCTGCTGGAGGGGGGAGAGGAGTTCAGGTAGAGGGGATGGGGGTGAGACCGGGCGCGGGGTGTCTGTGATCCCTCACGAAGGGTGGGACGGGATGGGGAGGGGAGAGCGGGGATGCGCCCAGGTGATGGGATGTCCCAGCGCCGTCCTGATGGACGCTCTGGGGACAGCGAGGGGACAGCGGTGCTGTCCAGCTGGGCCGAGCCCTGGGACCATCCCAGCATGTCCCCATGGATGCTCCAGCTCCATCACCTCCGGGTTCCTGGGGGTGACACTGGGGCAGACGGGGAGGGGACATGTCCGAGGGGAGCTGGGCACCCTCAGCCGCCTCCTCCCCGCCCCGCAGCCTGCAGGACGCCCTGGAGAAGGAGCCCCCACAGCGGAGCGCGGTGAGGGTGGACGGGAAGGTGGTGACCGAGACCAAGGAGGTGAAGGTGCGGGCGTTCTGAGGCGGCGGGGCAGGGGGAGCCTCCCCGAGCCCACCCCCCCAATAAAATGTCCCCAGGGATATGAGTCCGGCCTGGTGTCTCCTTCTGCTGGGGTGGGGGGAAGGGGTTCGGGGCTGTGGGGAGGTGGCTGGGCAGGAAACTGAGGCACGGAGAGGGTGGGGGATAAATGTTGGGGGGAGAACGGAGGGATGAGTGGAGGGAGGGAGGGAGGGACAGGGGGTTGGTGGGCAGACGGACGGACAGGGGGGGACAGATGGACGCACAGATGACGGATGAGGAGTGGGTCAGTGGAGGGGGATGGGGGTGCACAGACAGACACGGCGTCCCGTGGGAGCAGGCCCGGGGGGGGCCAGTGGCTGTCGCGTCCCAGTCCCTGTCCCCATGGAGCTGCCCCACAGCTGTGACCCACAGCTCTGCCCCATGGCAGGGCGCAGGGCCCCGCACCGCCTCGCTGGGGCTCCCCAGGTTTTGTGCTGGGAAGTTTTTTCCCTGCGCTTTTGAAACAAACCCAACCAACCATTTGCGGAACAGCGACTTTGTCCAAACTGAAATCGTTGCCTCATCAGTAACATCATTAAAAAGTGGGTTGTTTTCTGATTTATTAATAAACCTTAACGTCTAATGCACGAATTCCTGTCATTTAACACCGATTTATCATCTGCGCTGCCCGACAAGTGCCCAGCGTGGATCCCAATGCCTTTCCAAGGAAATCTCGATTTTAGCGTTTCCAGGATGCAGCGCACGGGCCCTGGCGTCCATTACAGCTGCGACGCTGCCCCGCCAGTGGCCGTTCGACGCGCGGCCGCTCCCCTGACCACCCAGGGCCCTGCCAGGGACCCCCAGGGGCTCCCAAAGCTCCCAGCCCCCCCCACCCAAGGTGCCCCCCCAGGGTCACCTCCAGGCACTCCCGGTCCCAAGGCCTCCAGTATCCCTGCGGGACCCCCAAGGACTCCCCTAGGGCCTCCCACACCCCCCAACAGGACCCAACAAATCCCCCCCCCCAGGACGCCCAGGGACACTCAAGGGTTCCACCAGATCCCTCCCGCATCTCCATGGTCCCCCAGCCCCCCCCCCCATATTCCCCCAGATCCTCCTAAATCCCCCCAGGACCCCCCCAACCCCCAAAATTATCCCCAGGGCCTCCCCTGCCCCATTAAACCACCACCAGGGCCCCTCCAGGCCCCCACAGATCCCTCCAGGATGCCCCACAAATCACCCACAGCGCCCCCTTCAGGGACCCCCCAGGACCCCCCCCCATGCCGACACGACCCCACAAACCCGGGGAGGTCCCTGGAAGTAGCCCCTCCCCACCCAGTAAAGGTCCCGTGTTTGGGTGGAGCCGCTGCCGGTGACTGGGCCGGAGGCGGGGCCAAGGGACCGGGGGCGGGGCTGCGAGGGATGAATGGGGAGGCGGAGCGTGAACGGGGTGGAGGCTCCGCCCCCGCCCTCTGATTGGCATCGGCGGCACCGCCCCCTGCCCCGCCCCACCCCCCTCCTACGCTTCCTTCTGCCCTCCTATTGGTTGCTGGCGGCCGCGCCTCCGCGCTATTGGGCGGTGCCGCCGGGGATCGGGGCGTGGCCTGCGCGAGGAGGGGGCGGTGCCCGATGGGAGGCGGGAGGCTGCCGGGTCCTGGTCCGTGCACGGGGCGGGGCAGTCCTGGGGCTTCGAGGCCGTTTTGGGGGGGCTGAGAGGCTTGGGGGGGCGAGAGGTTTTAGGGGGGCTCTGGGGGCGCCTGAAGGGGCTCAGAGGGGGCGTAGGGGCCTTTCTGAGGGGGGCTGAGGTGTTTGGAGGGGTTCTGGAGAGGCTTAGGGGCCATTTTGGGGGGGATGAGGGGCTCTGGGGGGGCTCGAGGGGGGCTTGAGGGGGCTTAGGGATTTTAGAGGGCTTTTGGGGGGCTGTAGGGGGGCTTAGGGGACTGATGGGGATCCTGAAGGGCCTCAGAGGGGGCTTAGGGACATTTTTGTTTGGCTGAGAGGCCTTGGGGCAGCTGAGGGGGCTCTGGTGGGGGCTGAGGGGTTTTGGGGGGTGCCTGAGAGGCCTCTGGGAGGTTTAAAAGGCTTTGGGGGTTCTGAGGGGGGCTGAGGGACCTGGGGGGGCTCAGGGGGCTGAGAGAAATTGGTCGCTGCTGCCACCGCCCATCAGCGGGCAGAGCCGAGCCGTGCGCAGGGCTCGCGTTTACTGCCGTCCCGCTGCATAACAGCGCAGGGTGAACTTGGGAAAAGGAATTTCAGGCTGCTCCTGGTTTGCATGGCTCGTGATCTTGGGATGAAGACGATCTCCAGAATTTTATTTATTTATTCAGAGGGTTCCTCTCGAACTGAGGAAGGCTCTAGAGATCGTCTGCCCGCTGTCCACCATGATTTAAAAGTGACAAACGCTGTCATTTCTTCTCTTGCAGTAGATCCATAAAATTAAAAAAAAAAAAAGATTATGAGAAAAGAACTGCTGAATGGGACCAGGAGGAGTAAATGTGATTTTTCACTCCAATAAAAACTGGTTTCCACATTTCTTTGATGAGAAAGAACAAAACCCAGGCAGGGTACAGAACCTCCTTAATGGCGAACCAGCTTCTGACTTTGCTTACAGCAGCTGGGACCAAATTCCAGAAAGTCACAGGAGAATTAACGCGGAATTCTCTGTCCTTGCTTTATGAATGTTACCAGAGATGCTGTGCCCCTGCCTAGCAGGGTATTAAAGTATTTTCCAAATGTTTAATAGTTTAATAAACTCGTTTCCAAATAACTGAGTTCTCCTTGGAAATATTTCTGCTGCTGCAAATGTGTCTGTCAATGCGGACGTGCAGCATTTTGAAGCCACATTGGCAAACATTGCTTACGTTCAATGATCCAGTTCTCTGAAAATAAAAATTACCTTTTACATTCTTTTGTATTAACACTCCATTTAATTTAAAAACCCCCACCAAACAAGCCCATAATATTTATTTTTAACCAGTAGATAATGGCTTTAGGAGTTGCGTACGTCACACAAGAAAGAATTATGAAATTAATTTGTCTTAAGTGGAAACAGTGTCCAAGTGCAAAACTAGATTTATTTCTATATTAAGTTAATCCAGTTTTCTTTTCCAAGCTACTTTTTAAAATGTATTTTATTTAAATGGGACAGGTACAGAAAACAATTAGAGAAAATAAACTTCTAAGCCTGAGCCCGTGGATGCTGGCACTGACTACAAGCACGCACTTTGTTTCAGTAACTTCAATGGTTATTTTGAGCACTTTCTCCGAAGTCTTTTTATGTGCTTCTCAGTTTCTTTTCCCATTTGAAATTGTTTGTGTCTTTCTGCCATTGCAATAAGCTCGTTAGGAACTACCTGATAAGAAAGCAGCACAAGAACAAGGTCAGTTTTAAATAAATTAAACTTTTAGACTCTGCTTTACAAAAATGCCATCGATGTGTGCGTTCCCAAACTTGATTCTGGTATTTATCTGGCTCCTGTCACTTGCAGATTGTCTTTTCTGTAGAGATGCACTGAAAAATCTTTTCACATAAAATTATACTGCAAAATAATCAGCACAGTGTCCCTGGATTTTCAATTACCACCACATCTGATGAGAACGTATAACCAGCTAATTAAAACATTTGTATTTCAGACAGAGATGTATCTTTCCCTGGTAACGAACAGCGGGAAAGAGCATCCAATGCCACCCTGAGGCGATACCCTTCCCTCTTTATTCCAGTGTTACACCAGTATGTTTGATGTTAAATTTCTCCAGAAGCTTTAAGAGAAGCTTTGGTGCCTCAAGCAAGTGCAGCCATAGGATGGGTTCTCACGTGGACAAAACAAAGCTAAAAGACCAGAAAAGAAGGGCAGGAGAAAGCAGGCAGTTCGGGAAACCAATTCCAGATTGGACAACCCCTGCCTGCAGCATGGCCTCGGGTTGTGCAGCTCTTGAGGTGGGCTGGTTTTAATAGATCAGTGATCCAAAACCTCTTCTGAAGTTTGCAGTAACGTCTGCGCTCTGCCCGAGCTGGTTGAAGACTTGCTCCATGATCTCTAAGAATGGCGTGTGGTTTTCTGTCTTTCGTTCAGTGATCGGTGTCACCCTGCCTAATAAATTCTGTCCACCGTTCTTCACATCTGGCCTCAGTCCTCACGAATGCGAGGAGCTCCCAGGCAACAAGGTGTGCTGGTGACACCGCGCCCCTCCTTTCCCACATCATTACGAACATGGCAGGAAGCGCCGTGGATTGTGGCGACGTGCTCTTGCAACCTCCCAGCACACCTTACTTGTTTTGACATTGAAGCATTCTGAACCTTCAGACTGAATTTTCAGTTGCTCTCCTTCCCTTTGACATGATGCTTTAAGACTGAAGAAATTATATTTCCATTGTCACAAGGGAAAAAAAAAACCAACACCTGCCCATACGGATACTTCCCTTCTATCAGCTATAACTAAAAGTTTGAGAACAATGTTGTGACTAACAGTTACCCCTGAGTAAGGATCCAGAGATGCTCTTTTCTCCTCCCAACTCAGAGGCCCATTCCCAATCGAGCTATCACACGTTCAAGAAGCCTGGGAACTTCACTGCAGCAGGAGACGAGGCATGGATGGTACCGGCTGGCTCGGAGCGCAGTCAGGGCACCTCCAAGCTCTAATCAAGTGGCTTCAAAGCATCATCACTGGTTTCACCTCTCACACCATTCTATGATTCTATGATCTTCTAAAAAAAACCAAAACAAGCAAGCCTCCCCAAAATAAAACAAAACAAAAAAAACCCCCACTCAACTCCCCTCCCTCAAAACATGCAACTTTAAGAAATTATCAGGGGACAACTCTTGGGATTCTATTTTTTCTTTGCCTCCCTCAAAAGCATCTTATCAAGTTCGCAATAAGTGCCATAACATCATTCATAGTTGTAAAACAGAAACACTTTCACTGCCGGGAACACTTGAAAGGAGCTTTGAGAGCAGTTTCAGACTCCAGGAAGTGAAACATTCTGCTGCCCAGAAGAGCCATAGAAATGCCAGTTTCATAAAATAAACTCTGCTAAAGTGATCAGACCGCAGACCAAAAAAATGTTCTGAAATGCCTTCTTTTCATAGAATCACAGATGGGTTTGGTGGGAATGGACCTTCAAAGCCCACCCAGCCCAACCGCCCTGCCAGGAGCAGGGACATCTCCAACCGGATCCGGTTGCTCACAGCCCCGTCCAACCTGGCCTGGAATGTTTCCAGGGATGGGGCATCCACCGCCTCGCTGGGCAACCTGGGCCAGTGTCCCACCACCCTCAGCGTCAAGTATTTCTTACATCCAGTCTGAATCTCCCCTCTTTTGGTTTAAAACCATCACCCCTCGTCCTGTCACAGCAGGCCCTGCTGAAGAGTCTCTCCCCACCTTCCCTGCAGCCCCCTTTGGGCACTGGGAGCCACTCTAAGGTCTCCCGGAGCCTCCTCTTCTCCAGGCTGAGCAGCCCCAGCTCTCCCAGCCTGGCCTCACAGCAGAGCTGCTCCAGCCTCTGAGCATCTGCGTGGCCTCCTCTGGACCCTCTCCAGCAGCTCCACGTCCTTCTGGTGTTGGGGGCTCCAGAGCTGGACGCAGCGCTGCAGGGAGGGTCTCAGCAGAGCGGAGTGTTTTGCTAGTTTAGTGGGTCGAATCACTTTGCTTTTTGTTTCTGCCAAAGCTACGGTTGAGTTAAAGTTCACTTTGCCTGACTGGATGACTTTTCACATATCATACTCATTCTGCATCGCGCCGGTCTGCCTGCCTGCTGTGCACCACTGCGCTGTGGGTCCTCATCACCATAATTCACAGGCACACTAAAAGCAGTATTTTATTTTTCTCCTTAAAGCCAGATTATTTCAGACCTTTGGATTTACAAGCCAGGTAACAAGCCCCACCATGCAATCATAGAAGGGTCCAGGTTGAAAGGCAGCTCTGGAGGTGATCTGGTTGGAACTTCTCCTGAAAGCAGGGTTTTAGACAAGGTCATCCAGGGCTCTGCCAAGCCAAGCCTCCAGGAACTCCTGAGGGATGTTCTATGAGCAACCCGTTCCAGGGTTCCGTTGTTGTCACGACTTCCCTTCAAAGCCTTCCAAAATAAAATCAGCTTCTCCTGACAGTCTTAACTACTGAAAACAATTTAAAATTATTCATTTACTAGGTCACTTTCCTTCAGAAAAAAAAAAAAACACTAGCTTTCAAAGTAAATGGCTTTAGACCTTTTAAGGTGCACAGGAAGATCAGACACGTTAATACGTGTGCACGCAGAGAGAAGGAAAGCATCGTGAAGGGCTGGATTCGAAGGGAACCGGCTTCTGAATTCTTTCCAAGGATTTACAGTCCATGGAGACACCCTGTGGAATGGTGCAGAATGACAGGCTTGGAAGGAAAGCACGCTCAAAACTAGAGTTGTAACCGGCTTTTTCCACACATCTGAGCTCGTTTGGGCCCAGTACTAAACTTTCTGTATTTTGAAGAGAGGAACAGACACCACAGGTGCAGGAGAACGGAGCGAGAAGAGGAGACTGTTAGGACACAGTTCTGCCATTGGAATGACATGTCCTCACTTCGCTCTTTCTGCGCAGGCCTGGACACGCGTGGGTAGCCCAACCGCTGCGTAACAGCTTTGCTCACCGTTGGATGGGGACACTCTCAACCACAGCATTTTGGGCTGATTTTCGCATTCTAATTCCACTGCAGCTTCGAAACAGCTTATGCACTCTATTTGAACCCGATCTTGAGGACGGCCGATTTACTGAACTTATGACAAATCGTCTCCTATGGAGCCCAGGAACGGAAACAAGCCCTGTTATCTTTAATAAAGATGGGCAGAAACGATCTGCTTTGACTGCTTATGTTTTCAGATAAACCAGCAAATAACAGAAATAGTTCTAGAAGTCTCCACAAAGCTGCTCTTCAAGTAACAGCCACAGAATTTATGTTTAAAAACTCTGTGAATGACAGCATTGCAAAATATAATTAAAAATAAAACCGGAGCTATTGTCTGACACGCAGTGATGTGACAGGGTAAGAACGCTGCTGCTACTCAACACCCCATGACACACGTTATTAAAACGTGAATGAGGAGGTGGCACCTCTCCGTGTGCAGTGTGGAGAGGTACAAAGAATCCCATAGTAACAGAGCAAAACAGAGCAAAAATTCTACGAGACGCAGGTGACGCCAGGAGGCTCTCCCTCCCCTTTCTGTGGGGATGCCCTGGATGGCAGATACACAGGAGCAGCTACAGCGAAAAAAAAAAAGAGATAATAAAAGAGGCAGGAAGAAGCAGCATTTTATTTATGCATCTTCCAAATCTCTCTCTCATGGACATGAGCGATGTAGAGTACAGAATATGTAGCCTACAATGTGAAAATACTAAATCAGATTGCTTAAAGCCTTACTTCCCTTACTTAAAGCAAAAAGCTCAGACTGCAAGTTATCTATACAATATTTTAAATGCAAATTGGAAAAACCGTAACCAAAAAAAAGGAAATATTGCAAAATACAGATACAGAAGAGTAGACAGCCACAGAAAGGATAAAAACGGAGCTAGATTTAAAAAGACAAAAATATCTCCTTACTATTTAGAAAAGTGGCAAAATGTTCATCGTGTCACAGCCAACACTTGCAGAAACCCAGTAAAATTGTAAATACTAGTCAAAATAAAACTCCCTGAAGAATTACCATTTTTCAGTCTCAACAGGCTTCCACAAAGATAAGAAGACGGTAACCACCCAACAAGAATGAGCTATGAAGAGGGGGCCAGGATCTGCACAAGATTCAGCTGTAGGACAAACACAGGGGATCGTGCGTGTTGAGGTACTGTGGCCAATATTTAGCGACATGAGGACGATATCCCAGAGGAATTACTCCACCTCTGGCTTCCCTTCACAGCTGTAACAGTTCCATGCAAGCAATAGCAAGCTCAAACCTTGAGTTCTCTAAACAGTCAAGCAATGTAGTCGTCTAGGATATTTTCCGTAAATCTAGGGTATTTTTGTCAATAATGCCAAAGGGAAGAGTAAAATAATTCGTCTGGCAGCAGTATTAAAATGGGGCCATTTTCCTCATGTTCCTACCAATTACCTATTGGTAGGAAATACCTATTGGTAGGAACATGTTCCTACCTTAAATTAGCAGCATTTGTAACTTTTTAACTTTGTCCGACTGAAATCCTGTTCTCATTTCTGTGAGATCACATCACAGTGTGCTGTCACCGTTCTGTCCCCGTCTGGCGGAGGGGAACAGCCTGCTTAGGTCGTCTGGGCCGGCAGAGACACTTGCTTGCTTCAGATGCATGAAAGGTGTGTGTGTCCCAAAGCTCTCAATTTTTCCAGCAGTATTAGTTCGGTCTAATAAACGGTATTATCTCCACCTACGTATTTTGCCACAGCATCTGCATTTTAATTACTGCTTCATAGTTTCTTTGGTCTTCTCAGCGTGTTTGGGAATGCAAGAACTGCACACTGGGGATGGTGTCCTCCTCAGTGCTCTCCATTAATTCGTAAGCGCCTTCACGAGACAGCTCTGCTCTCACTGACTTCACTGGGAGGAAATCCCAGCTCATGCGTCTCCGCCCCAGGTTGAACAGTGCAAAGCCTTTTTAGTGTCGCTTCCCTGGAAATGCCTTTTCTCCCACATCCTGTCTCTTAGCACATTTGTTTGCCCTTCTGGTAGCTACGATTGTGTCCTTGGGATGAGATGGGAAAATGAATTTATGGGTCTTTTTAAAAAAAAAAATAAAAAAAAGGAAAGAGAGAAAAGGAACAGCTGATTTACAAACCTTTCACTTTCAATGGCTTAAGCTCGGTCACTCAGGCACAGATGAAGTATTCTCCCAGGAAATCTTACTGAGAAAACAGATCCAGGCATTCTGTTGTTTCCAGTGTGCCCTATGGAGAACTCATATTTCCTTAGGCAGAACCTGTCCCAAAGAGATGTCGGAAAAGGTAAGGCCGTAAATCTGGGCCAGGTCCAGATGCGCGAGATTCTGGTGCCCTGAGGCCACCCCAGCTTGATTTATAAACGCTTCCATGGTTTGTTTCGGCACTTTAAAGTAATCGTGTACATTAGAGGAAAATCAGACAATGTACATCTGGTATATATGCAACGTCTAAACTGTACATAAAAGGCAGAGCTGGGGACCAGAAGTGAGAATTTTGCTCACAGGCCATAAAACCAGCAGCAGCGCAGTCTCCTGCTATTTGAGCTGACAGGATTCCGGCTGTCAGGGCACATCTCTGCACGGCCATGCGTACGAACCCTCCGTCACCGCTCCTGGTCCGCAGAACACGGAGCACAGCTGTGGAGGCCATCACCTCTCTGTTATCATCACCTCCAAAAGAATTATCTCCTTCTCACTGTGCAAGATATCCAGGACAGTTTAGAATTTTCCCTAACATAGATGCTTGAGGTTGAAAATAGGATTTTTTTTTTTTTCAGTTAGAACCATGAAGTTGAATGTAGTATTTTCAACGACATACAAAATCCAGAGACACACATGGATATTTCCTTTATTCCACTTCCTTTGCTCCTTCAGGGCAGTTTATGTCTGTTACTCACATTCCAGGTATTTGTTTCCCAGAACTTTCACCGGTTTGATTTCACAGCCCTTCTCTTCCATCTCTGGTATCTCTCCACGCTCTGGTCCACGCTCTTTTCTCCTCTGCACATTTCAGACCTCGCCCTCACTCAGCCCCTTGGGACGTTACAATTGCTTCCACCATTGTCAACAAGCCGTTTTCTTTCAGTCCCATACCTCATTAAAGTGTATAACCTATTTCTAAAATTCCCACCATACCTTTGTTTCCTTTCCCCCCTTAACAGCATTACATAAAATTGGTTTTCATCATCTTTTTAATTATCACTCCTATTAACAAAACTACTGATTAGTTTTAGTTGAAGCCTGGCCTACTCGCTAGTCTTTCAAAAAACGAATTAAATTACCATAAAATAAGTAAAAGTTTGATGACTTCTTTACAAATATACCTTACATGAAAAATGAAAAGTACCATAACCCAACATCCTCACCTTAGTGTTCAGAATTTCCTAAACAACGTGTTTATGAAGTGTTTAGAAAAACATTCAGGCAAATCAACACAGTGTCATAAAGTCCTGTCGTTCTTCGATGTCTGAATTAAACTGGTTTTAAATAATTAAAATTATTCAAGGGTTATGATGCCTGGGTGATCCATAGCTCAGGAAGTAGGAAGCTGCTGGAAGAGGAAACAACCACAGAACAGCCACAGGTACACATCACTAAATGGAAATAAATGAAGGAGTTTTTTAACGAAAGCCACTCAGAATTGTAAGAGAATACCAATTTCAGCAAAGCTACGCAAAGAGAATAAGGCTTGAAAAATAGATAGCAGGTTTATTTGGAGTTGCATCAGCGTATCTCCACGACACCCGTCTTTCCTTCTTTTTTTGATCATCGTTAATAACGAACAGCATCTGGACACCTCGGTAGAGATGCCAGAGAAGTCTGAGAGACTCAGGAAAAGGACAAAGCGCTAAGGAGGAGCATGTGCATGGAAGAATCAGTTACTGAGAAAGAGAATAAAGTGAAGAATGATAAAATATTAACAAAATATTAACAAAACCAGTGTTAGCAACCCAGAAAACCAGATCCTAAATTCTTCATAAATTTTCCTACATCTCTTTATTAAGGCCTAGTTCTTTAGTTTGTCTCAAAATTATCACCCTAAAAGCATAGTTTTGCTTCAGGAAAATTAAATAAAGCCCTAAAATGGTTAGTATTTGTTTATTTTTTCCATATTAAAATAAAAGACTATAGTTACAAATAATAATTTTCAATATAGCATTTTTTTAATATTACAGTAGGGTTTTTTTTCTTTCTCTCTTAAGTGACTGTTTAACTTGGGTTTTTGTTCAGATGGCAAACTGCTTCAGAAGATCACGGAAATTCAGACACTGGCCCACTTCACAGATCCTGTAATTACGTCTGACCTTACTCCTAAAAGAGGAAATGGCTGCAGCGTTCAGAAGTGTACTGTTCCGAAGAACTCCAACGTGGCATACTGATCCGAATGTGTTCTTCACCGAGTCAGCCTGAGCCAACCTCTCGATCACAATACGGCAAAAACTCTGTGCCCTTGAAGAGAGCACCTCTCAGCCGAACGATGCGCTGTTCGAGAATTGCCATCAGCTGCCAACCACCGGTACTGCTGGTGGATATTTGCATTTTGAAGACTGGAGGATGTCCACATCTGCTTTTCCACATCACAGGAAAAAAAAAATGAAGTCACTTTTCTCACAAGCAGCTGTCATTTTCAGCCAAGAATTATCAGGTGTTTGCTTTTTGAAAAACTAGTTTTTTATAAACTGAATGTTCCCCATGAAACCACATCTCCCAACAGCCCAGACTAACAAATTTTCCTGTGCTCCCTTCTGTCTGCTGAGGCTTGACCAGGAGGTTTCCAGTGGGATTTGTAGTCCACCTGTCCACATGAGCTGCGTGTGGTGCAGTCGCTCTCACACTGGGTTTGTTGGGTTTTTCAGTTGTGAAAAACCTGGTCACCGGCAGCAGGGCCGACTGCTGCTTTCTCTCACTGGTCACTGACCGGACACCAGATGGTGGAAATATTCTGTTCCTGCTGACCTGGCCCAGAGCTGGCAATCCAGAGGTGAAGAGCTCAAACATAATTTGGGATAGGACTACGTCTGCAACAGCCAGAAGGGAAAGTTTATGGCAGTTAAAATATCAGGAAAAGTAGAAAATACGAGTAGGCTGTTTGTGAGAAACACAATCCAGAAAAAACAGGGATCATCATAACAAGAAAATGCAAATAGAAATAAAAGACATAAAATATTAAGATGCAGCTCCCTTTTGCAGGTTTCGGGGAAAATAAAATCAAGGTGTCAGTATAACATTACACAGTCACCTTCACCGGTTCTGAACAGTAGATATTTTTCAGCAAACTTACCTATCCCAGCCCTACCATTTTATTCGCTTCTGCACAAGTACTTTGCTTTGCTGCACACTCAAGCTTTTAATTTTTCACATTAGATTTCTGTGTTGCATCCAAAATCGCTACCAAAATTTCTGGTCTCCACCATAAATTGCCAGAGGAACTGCTGGTCCACTCGTGAAGATGACCTCACACAGGTTACGGCAGGTACCAAACGTCGTGCAGCATGGAGAAACGTTTGGTCGGTTTTCTTCATGATAACCTGCTTAATTAATTTACAACTATGACGTTTAGGGACTGAAAATATCCCGTCTTTGGTCCCTGAAGCCATCCTGTCATCGCAAGTACTGTGGCACACACTGTGATGTAAAAAGCATTGTTCCAAGGTAGATTACACAAACCGGAATCTCTCACAGGTAAATTTTTCCTGTGAAAATACAAAATTAGGCATTGCCAAAAATTTAAAAATATTTAAAATTCCTCAGGTATACACTTTTTTTTAAGAACTACAACTACTAAACTACAACTACTATACCAAACTGCAGCTAGAATCATTTGAGGTTTGAATTTATTGCAAATAGTTATTTAAAGAGCATGACATTTTCTTTCTTCAGCTTCAGCAGTAAGGCTGATGTAGCTCTCCTGCCAAAACTCCCTGTTTCTACCAGTGTAGCAAATTTGGCTCGAGGATGAAAATAAGCAGTGTTGGAGAAGTGCCATGTTCCTAATACAAACTTCAAAGACGTTAAAAGTATCCTACAGTGCGGTACACCAGCAGAAGCAGGAACAACAGATCTTTCCTCTACTGGTCAAATTTACACAAATTAAAAAACCACGAAAAGGAACATGGAATTGGAAAATAAAGTTAAAAGAAAGAATTTTCAGTACCTTGCAGTTATCACAAGAAACTCCATTTTTTTTTCCCCTTTAATTTAGAGAAGAGGGCAGCAAAAAAGTAAATTAGATGAAAAGAGGTGAAGGAAGGTGACTTAGAAAAGGCGTAAGGATGCTGAGCTGAGGACTAGTTTTCCAGGCCCAAAAGTGGCGTAGAACAGATGAGGGGATGCCTATCAAAAACAGCATCAAAGGAACAGCTGAAAAAGTGGGAATTCTTGGTGGGAAGGGCTGCAGCTGAGCCCTAGGATGGTTCCCCCGACAAGATCAGCAGCTTGATGGGCCACAGCGTCGCTGAGTAGAGCTGGTGAGCCACTGGAAACGGAACTGGGCGCCTGGCAGCCTGGTTCAGCAAAGCCTGAGCCTTAGGTGGGCTGGCAGCACGGCTGCTGCTCGGCACGCTGGCTCCGTAACCGGGCCCTGCAACAAACGCTCCTGTTCGGTCTCGAGCCACGTGCTCCTGGCAAGCTTCACAAGAAAGGCCTGGTCCAGAAAGCCCAAGCATTTTTAAGTGTGCATCACCTGGTCATTGTCATGTCCTCTAAAACATCTCATGTTTCCTTTGATAATTTTTTTTTTTTTTTGTCAGCATGCACAGCTTGAAGAAAATAATTTTTAATTAAAGAATTTTTTAAAAGCCTCATCAACCTTGCTCCAATGAGCAAGAGAACCATGTCTCCATTAAACACTGTGCACACAGGACAGCTTGAACCGAAACTGCAGCGTCTGCAAAAATGAATGTAGAAGTGGCATCAGGACGATTGGGAAAATGGGAAGGGCATCCGGCAACAGCCTTTGGGCCAGCAAAATGCAGCTGGGGAGAGGATAAAATGATTCTCTTGCAGCAAACAGACATGACAGAAGGCTGAGCTGTTGAAACGATAGGGCAATATCGGCTCTAGAACAGGACATGAATACATTTAGGCTAAAATTAGAACGAATTCAAGCGCCAAGACATTTTGGGTCAAAAGGAGAACGGTGAGGCTGAAAGACTCCAATGGCTTTTAAGAGCAATATGGTCACGAAACTTTTGAGATGCAACACCGCCTGACACAAGGACTTGATCGTCCCCTTGCAGCTCATTGTTGATGCTGCCAAACGCCTGCGGGTTTCTGTCACAAGCCGGTCTCTTACCGATGACCTCGCTTTAACGTCTGCCGACAGCGCGAGACTAACAGCAGGTCACAGAAAGCACCAACGCGGCCTCCAATTAAATCCAGCCTCGGAGTTGTTCAGACGCGGAGGAAACGCTTTCGTAGCCAAGTCACAATTTAAATCGTCACGCCCAGTTAACTTATTGAATAAGGGATGCAATTTGTTGAAGCCTGCCCTCTCGTCCCCCAAAACTATGACTAAAATACACTAGGTACAAAAATTTCAGCCAAGCTGGAGTCTGTCTGTCTTACAGGCATCATTTTTAAAAATAAAGTGCAACCAAGAGAAAAATCCACCCCGGAGCGGGATTTTGCACCTGTATCTGCGATTGTAACCCCAACACGACAGCCGAGGGCCCAGCCAGGCCGGGAGCGGCCCAGCACAAAGCATCTGGCTGGAAAATAAGAGGAAGAGGAGTCATTTCTCACCGCAAAACAGGGGAGGGCCGTGGGATGGGACTTGGCTCCCCCTCCAGCAAATAACACACTGAGGTGGGGAGTTGTGGAAAGAGCCCTTTCCCAGGGGCTTTTCCCAGCTTCCCGGGTTTCGCTAAGGTGCAGGGAGGCCTGCGGCTGGTACCGTGACCCAAACTGCCTCAAGAAGTTATTCCGTGCCATGAACGCCGTGCTTGGGACGCAAGCGGGGCTGGGCCGGGGAGCTGGCTGGCTTTTCCCTCGCTGTTCGGAATCAGTCCGCAATTGGTTTTGGTTTTTTTTTGTCATTCCGTGATTGCTGCTCAGGACAGGCCACATCGGTCATTGTGTAGTGAGAAATTGTGCATCGATTCTTTTCTATATTTTATTATTGTTATAAAGAATAAAGTATATGATCAAATATGATGATTAGAGGGCTGGAGCACCTCTCCTATGAGGACAGGCTCAGTTAACCAATCTGAAAATATTGACTTTGATAACTAAAATCATTAACTAAATCAAAGTTGGTGACTCTGAAATGTGCTTGGGAAGCCCCTCCTCCGCGCCGGGCAGGACCGGAGCGCCAGGCTGGTCACGCATCCCTAGGTACGTGCGTTCTGTATTGCTGCTCTTCTTCTTCCTGCCATACTTTTGGGTCAGGACATGAAAATCGGAGGATTTCCCGGGCCGTTCAGTGCTGGGACAGCTTCTGAGCAGGCTCAGCCACGACACCAGGCCAAACTTCTGGCGGCGACTTTCAGATTCTTTGACAGGTTGGAGAGAAAAGCCAGGCTTCACAGTTCGGTCAGATCAGCAGCAGGTTTGTGAGGTTTTTCCTAAATCACTGCCCTGCGAAGGAGACATCTCCCGCTCATGGAGATTTTGGGGCCACAGCTCGTAAGGCTCGCATCGCCCCGCGAGCAGGCGGTAACTCGCCGGTCGGAAGAACAGAGCAGGGCCAATTGCCGTACAATACCAAGCGGCTGCTACAGGCGCTGCTGCGCAGCATCCAAGGTGAACCCAGACGGCGGTCGTGTACGAATGGCTTCTGATAAAAGTGGGAATTTTTTTGTACTGTGCAATCGCAATCCTCTCAGGCTTAAATCAGTGCAATGCCGATTGACTTTTTAATAAGCTCCTTTCCAACTTCTGATTGTTGGTTTTTTTTAAGTCACTTTCAACTGGGTTGGTTAAATATAGTTAATAAGATGGAAAGGGTGTTTTTTAATTAGCTCAGACAAAATATTCCATTGTATTTATGTGCGTTTTGAAGGCAGGAGGAGGTGAGATGAGGATTCAGGGCTTGCTCTCTGTCACCTCCGCTTATATATAATTATCAAAATATAGACATTACTTTTATTTATAAACTATTAAAGAATCTGGTTATCCCATCAAATCCAAACGGGTTACCATGAGCTTCTGAGTTGCCTCTGACATTGTATAAAAGGACAAGAAATTCTTCTGGAGGCGCAGTTAAGGCCTGTGTCCTCTGAGGGAAATCGGTCTGCGCAAAGCCAAGCAAAAATAACTGGTAGCGCTCGCCACCACCCGCATGCCGTCCGCCGGCCCAACCGCAAGCCGGCCAGAATCGGTGGAAATCCTGACACTGACTCAGAGGGAAATATGTGACGGGGGGCCTGGGTGTGCGAGTGTATCGCCATTATCCATCCCGTAATGAAAACACCGCGCGCCTTAGCTCTTGGTCCAAAGATAAAAATGCCTTTTCTCCACATCATTTGGGTCACACCTAGAGGGAGACAGGCTCTTTTGGGTAAAAATTCCAATTTGTACCTCCTTCAGGCCAGGCCGCAGAGGGTGCTGCCTCGTGGGTGGCTCAGGGTAATTCCGAGCTCTCCGAACACGACTTTCCATGGGCCGGAGATGGTGGCTGTGCGTGGCGGAGAGGATCCAACTGGGCCACGGCCTGGCTGCCTTTCAGCTGGCACAGCGCGCCTGGCAACCACCCCAAACCAGGCGCGATGCGCCGGAGCAAAAAGGCCTTTCTCTGCACGCCCAGTTTCCTCACACGCCGCAGGGTCACGGGCGCCGCGCAGCTGTCGTTTCTCACTCGCATTTTGCAGCGGAGTTGGAGCCGCCCCGCTCACTGGTTGGAGCGTTTCAGCAGAACAAGGGCGGGTGTGTCACACCCCTCCGTACGGGCAGGGAATAAAATTCCTTTCCCACTTCGTTTTAGTGGAATGCGACCTTTCCTAGGACACACGGTGCCAGAAACTTGCCACGCCTGGACGGTGAACGCGGCGTGCTCGTTATCATCTTTCCTGCCGTGAAACGCCCCACTGCTGCAGCTCAGCCGCGCCTGCTCCTCGTGCCCTCCAGAAACACGTCCAAAGATTTTGGAAAAACTTCACGGACCCGGAACAGCTCAGCCGCCAGCCCGGGGCGGGATACGGGGTGACCCCCAGCCCCAGCAAACAGGGCCGCTCCGCCCCACAGTGGGGATCTGCCTGGCTGGGGGGCTCCCCTGATTCGGAACAGACAGGTATCGTGGGGGGACCATCTCAGCCCCATGGCACTGCCCCACGGCTGTCCTCCATGGCTGTGACCCACGGCTCTGCCCCATGGCTGTGCCCCACGGCTGTCCTTCATGGCTGTGCCCCATGGCTGTGCCCCACAGCTGTCCTTCATGGCTCTGCCCCACGGCTGTCCTCCACGGCTGTCCCCCATGGCACTGCCCCACAGCTGTCCTCCACGGCTGTGCCCCATGGCACTGCCCCACGGCTGTGACCCACGGCTCCGCCTCAGTGCACGGGGCGCCGCCGCGCTGCACCAGAACCCCGACGGCCGATCGCGGCGCGGGCGGCGCTGCCAACCGCAGAATCATCTCCCGGACCGGCCCCGCCCCTCGCGGGGAGAGGGCGGGCTGTTCATAGTCACGTGACGATTTCATCCGGGTCCTTTGCCTTCTCTGCCTCGTCCCAACATGGCGGCCTCAGGTGAGCGCTGCGCGGCGGCGGCGCGGCCCGGCGGCCTTCGCGGGGGGCGACCGGCCCCGATGGGCCCGCGCCGGGCGTTGCCGCTTCCCCGGGGTGGGGCGGCGGGGCCGAGAGGAGGAGGAGGAGGGAGCGGCGGCGGCGGCGGCAGCGGCAGCGAACCGGTCTCCCCTCCCCCCCGTCCCCACAGGGACGGCGCGCGCGGCCGCTCCCCCCGCCCCCCCCGCCGGCTTCCTATTGGTGGGAGGGCGCGCGCGGCCGCCGGTGATTGACGTGGGGGGGGACGGGAGCCAGATGGAACCTTCGGCCGCGTCGCTGCGCAGGCGCGGAGTGGTGAGGTGGGGGGGCGCGGGGCGGCACCCACGTGGGTGCCCGCGCGCACGCGGTCGGTGCCGGGGGGGGAGGTGACCGGTACCGCAGCCCCCCTGCCCCCGCCCGGCGCTGCCCCGCGCTCGTCGGGCCGGGGGGGGCGGGCCCGGCCCCGTTTCCCCTTTTTCCCCCAAGCCCCCTGCGCTGCCCAGGGCGCCGCCCTCCCCGCAGCCCCGCGGCCTCGATCCCCGGGGGCCGCGCCGCTTCTCCTCCAGCCGCCGGCGCCGTTTGGAGCCCGGGGGGAGCGTGAGACACCGGGACCCCCCGCTTTTCCCCCCAGATCCTTGGTGTCCCCGCCCCGCGTGCTCCGGGGCAGGCGGTGGCACCGTGTGGGGCGAGGCCGCCGCTGCAGAGAGGCGAGGGATCCATCGGGGCCGCCAGCAGCTCCGCAGCGGAAGGGCCGATGCCAAACGCCCTCGCCCTTCTCCCCGGCCTGGCCTGAGCCACAGTGGCCCCGCGGTGCGGCCCGGGGTCCCGGCGCCACACGGGGGGCTCTGAGCACCGGGGAGGGCGGCCTCAGGACTCCACGTGCGCCGTCCAGTGTCCAAGACCAGGTGTGGAGGCTGACCAAGCCTCGACGCGGGGCTCAGGTCCCCCTCGGCAGGGTTGAAGCCAGCAGCAAGCAGCAGATTTTGCCCAGGTGGGGGGTAGGTTTTTCCCCCCCACCCCGGCCTGGGGCCGGCAGACAGAGCGACACCGTTATCCTGCGACGGAAGCTGCTTCACACCAAGCCTGGGACTCGCTGGCTGTTTGACACAGCTGGAGCCATCCCAGCCTGCTGGTTTTCGGAGACCGGTGGCCACACGGGAGTGGATCCGGTGCTGTTCGGGCAGTGTTTTCGACAAGGCGGAGAGGGTGAAACAACGCTGCCTGGCCTCCTTTCCTCGGGAATGGTGCTCCTTGTCGGCAGCAGAGTATTTCTCTTCATTTTTTCCAGGCAGTCACCGCTGCCGCTGCTCTCCCAGCGTTTTTATCCAGAACTGACGTCATCTTTCCATGAGCTTCCCCTTGGCAAACAGAGCTTGAGCCGTTCCGAAGGGCTGGCTGGATTTATGGCTTCTGCTCTTTGCCTGTGGATAGATCGGAAAGGCTTCCTGTCCTGAAAAGTGGCAGCAAAATTTGAGGGAGGGGGACCCAGAGATGTTTGCACTGGCAGTGAATGCCCGGGCGCCTGTGGCTCGTCACCCTCCCAGTTACAGCCACTAACGTGTCGCTGAGGGCCTGGAAGGTGTCACTCCCCCCACGGCACTCGGGTGTCTCGCAGCTGGGTCAGAAATTTACGGGGTCCTCGGGGCGCTGCCCACTCTCCCAGGGGTGTCGGAAAGCATTTTGCCCGCTCTGTGCCCAGGGCAGCTCTGGGGGTGTTTGGGCTCCTGGGTAAAGCGTTTCCAGTCACCCATGGTCCCGAAGGCGAGGCCCAAGGGAGTGGGAAGCGGCTGGAGACGCGAGAGGAAGACAAAGCACTGCTGAGGTTTTCTCCAGAGCACAACCAGTGTCTCGCCGCAAGGAGAGTAAAGCCCCCAACCGAAGGGGCGATGGTCGGAGACGGGCAGAGCAGCCATCGCTCCTGGTGCCATTCCGTGTCACTCGGACGTTTGCCAGAACTGTGGGACACAGCGTGGCTGGGAGAGCTGAGCGGGCTCGGAAATGTCCGAGAGCCCGGGCACCTCTTTGGTAGTTGAGGGGCAGGGGAGGGGGCAAAGTTGGCCAAACAGTGGGGTAAGGGGTCGGTTTTAGGCTCGGCTCTTCTCTCTGTCCCTTCTGGGGTCTTGGTGCACACTGGGAATGAAGATCTGGTGAGAGCTGGGGGAGAATGGGAGCTCCCGGCATTGCTAGAGACACTGGGGGCGAGTTTGGGAGGGTGGGAAGCTCCATCTTCCCAGCGCCCGGCTGGAGTAGCAGGGTCCGCTTTCCTGCTGCCTTAAAACCCAGCCTGAGACCAGCAGGGAAGAGCGAGACGCAGAGAACGGGGGACTGGGGGGGCTGGGAGCAGGAACGGGGGCCCCGCGTCGCGCACAGGCGGTCGATCCAAACCCTGCTGGAAGAGGCTGGCGGTCGTCGCACTGATGCTGGTGTGTGGGTTTTTGTGGGAGAAACCATTTTAAGTGCAATTTGCTGAGCAATCCCTCAGCTCTGAGCATTGGCTAATTAGAGACGGCAAACGAGCAGCCTGCGCAACTCCCGCATCTGTCATTTTTATCTTCATTAAGGCTGCTGCGACACTTCACCCGCTAATTATCGTACTCCCTGGCCAGCAGCCTGCTAAGAGATTATCTGCGTGAAGTCCAGCCGCCCCAGAGTTTATTATTTTGTTCTTAATGAAGATAAAAGCGCGTGTTTTCAAAAGCAATCGGTTTCGCCTTGCTGCCACTGCAGTATCTTCTAAAGCAGCCCGGCTTTTCTTTCTCCTGGGCAATGAGAGCGGAAGCGCTGCTTAACAACCCTGCGGAGGGGCTGTCCCCGGTCACCAGGGCATCTGAGCCCCTGGTGCTCTGCAAAAAAAAAAAAAGGTTTGGCAGGTAAAGGCGCTGTCAGCCCCTGCTCCGGCCATTGGTGCCGCAGGAGGGCAGCAATTCCTTCCACAAGGGGGAAAAAAAAAAATTTTGCAAACCACATCATAACCGGCCTTCCTAAAAATAGCTTGGCTTCCCCAGCACCGCTGGGAGGTGTCGCAGCCCATCACGACGCCCGGCTTCATCAGGAGACGGCAAAGCCTCGCTGAATAAACGCTCTCTGGTGTAGCCAAAAAAAAAAAATCCCCGAGTGGGAAGAGTTGGGAGATTAGTTCAGATGTCAGCAAGGCTGGCCGGCTTCTGGCTCCAGGGGATCGCTGTGCCGTGCTCCGTACGCGGCCTGGGTGGACGTGGGGTGGCTTCTCCCCTTACCGCCTCCTCTCCCAAAGCGAACAGCCCCCGGCGAGGTTTGTGGGTACAGCCGACCCCCAAAACCTGATGCCTGAGCGCGCTTTGGGCGAGGGGAGCTTCGGTTCTCGGCTGTGCTGGGTTGGAGGACGTTGCCTCTTTGGAAACAGAATTTTCATTGGAAACTTTGGAAACAGTATTTACATTGGGCCGAGGTGGCCGGTGCCTGTGTCCCCGTGGCTCCCGCCACTCCTCCTGCCCCACCCTACCAAGACCAGGCCAGTCCCGGATGTCGCTCACTCCTCTTTCTCTCCCCGCCAGCTAAGAAGAAGAACAAGAAGGGCAAGACCCTCACTCTGACGGACTTTCTGGCAGAAGATGGCGGCGGTGGCGGCCCGACCTATATCCCCAAACCCGTCAGCTGGGCCGACGAGACAGACGACCTGGAAGGAGACGGTACTGTTGCTACGCGGCTGGCGGGAGCATGCGGCTCCCGAATCAGTCAAACACCCAACCGGCTCGTTCGCGACGTTAAAACGCCGATAACCACGGGGTCTCCTGGCCTGCAGTGTTCGAAGAAGCGGCACTCCGCTTCTGGCTCGCTCCTGGGGTTTGAGGGGCGCACAGGCGGTTTGTCCGCTGACAGATCCTTCCCCTTCTCACACCGGAGGAACCGGGTGGGAAGCGCTGGTAACCGGGTCTGGCCGTACCCTTGAACGGCCAGTGACCCAGAACGTCGCACCCAAACACTGCGGAACCTGCTGGTTGTTTCTTCTCTGGGGAGTAACTAACCTCAGAGAGCAAACCCAGTTCTCCTAACAATCAAGACTTGTCATCCAGTGGAGGGGGAGGGAGATTTTCGCTCAGAAATGGGGTAAAGAGCTTTTTGTCAGCGCAACCGGCGCAGAGAACGCGGAGGGTGGGCAGACTGACGGGAGCCTGGGAGTTTACTGGTGAGCGCGGCAACCTGTGTGCTCAGTGGTCACAGCGAATTCTCCCTCTAAAAACGTTAATATCCAGCCTTGGTGTTTTTTCCATGAGACGGGCTGCGATTCAGACAGGAATTAATCCCAGAAAGGCTTTAATGCTTTATTAAGCAGGTAGCCGGACTTTATGGTAGCTCTCGGTGCCATTCCAGCCTGCCTCGCTTTCTCCTTGGGGACTGCTGGTGGCTTTGGGGCAGGTGCTTTCCCTCTGGGCTGTCTAGCAGCTCGGCCGGATGAATTTCTGGGCTTTAACCCTCAGCTCCTCGGCTGTGGTGCTGCCGTGCAATGAGGATGATGGCGTTGGCAGGAGCCACGCTCTAGTCGGGTGCTTCTGGGGGTGATTTGCCAAATTTCTCTCTTTAGTTTCCACCACTTGGCACAGTAACGATGATGATGTGTACCGGGCCCCTCCGATCGACCGCTCCATCCTGCCAACCGCCCCGCGGGCCGCTCGGGAGCCCAACATAGACAGAAGCCGCCTCCCGAAATCCCCCCCCTACACTGCCTTTCTGGGAAACCTGCCCTATGATGTGACGGAAGAATCCATCAAAGACTTCTTCAGAGGACTCAACGTGAGTAGCTGATTAAATCACGTAGACTTGCTGTTGCTGTTACCTGCTCCAGCACCGCCGTTCCCTCTGCTGTTTCTCCCTTTTTTTCACTGCTGCTCTGCCCGTCTGGCACCTTCTGCCCTTTCTTCAGTACAGTTGCGTGGAGGCACCACATGTTTTGCTGATGGGCTGCACTCTGGCCTGTGCTGCGTCCAGCCCTCTCCAGGGGTTTCCCGGCTGGAGCTCGCTCAAGATGCATCCTGCGCCCCGGCCGAGAGCTGCGGACGCTCCCAGGGAGGCTGCGACTGCCAACACAATACATTTTTTTTTTTCCCAGCTTTAAGAGTATTGGAGCCCTTGGGTTATTCAGGGAGGAGGGGCAGCGATGAGAAATGGCCACTTCGTCCCAGAAGTTGACCCTGGGAAGTGGAGCTGGAGTCCAGCAATCCCCACGCGGCAGTGAGCCGTGCTAACCGCAGCAGATAGCTCCCCGCGGGCGGAGCCGTGCTGCCTACCTCGGTCTCTGTCTTTTCGCCATGTTTTTCTAACGCCTCACGCCTGCTGAGGCAGCATCCGCTCCTCCTCGGAAACTTAATAGCGTGGGTGAAACTCCTGTGGAGGAGGAGGAGGAGGGAGCCACAAGGCTCGGCCCTGGACGGGTCCGGGCCGAGGGGTCAGTGCTACGCAGGAGAGTGAGAAGCAAAGCGTGATGGAGGCCCTTGTGCTTGTGGAAGCCACTTGTTCCGCGGCCATCGATCGTACTCCCTTCCCAGTGGCTCCTTGCGTGCAGCTTGCCTGAAGGTGATTTGTGCCTTCCCTTTGCGCATAACAAGCTCCGCAGGCTGCCGCTGCTTCCAGCAACCCGGGAGCAGCTACACTTTGGGAATGTAAATCCAGAGAGGAGAGGTTGCGGAAGGCGCCGGCGCAGTGGGAGATCTGATAGGGCCTGGAAAGCGGTGCCAAGGGCTCAGAGCATGTCCAGAAGTGGATGGACAACATGCGACACGTAACCTAGCAAAGGCAGCAAGCTATCCTTGCGGCCCTAGGACTCCCCTTGAACGCAAAAAGTCTTGCTCAGACGAGCCCAAAGCTGCTTTTCACCGGGGTTTTTCCCCGGGAGTCTGGGCCGAGCTCTGCAAGCAGGCAGGAGGCAAAGGGATGGCTCCTGCTGGCTTCAGGGGCTGCGGCCTTGTGCTCGGGGCGCGGAGCAGCTATCGCCCGCTGAGCAGAGCTCTCCCAGTTCCCGCTGCAGCTGCTGGAGATCTGTGGCTGCCAACCTCTTGCCAAATTCCTCCAAAGGAGCGTCGGTGGCACTTGTAGTGCTGTTTGAAGAGGGAGCTGAATTCCACTCATGGTTGAGAGGATTTATTCAGCCCCTTGATGGCAATGAGTTGCGTGGTCCCACGTAGCTCAATCCTCGCCCGTCGTTATTGACATCGGGGAGCAGGAGTCCTAATGAGAGCTTTCCTCTTCTCTCTGCCTGCAGATAAGTGCTGTGCGTTTGCCACGGGAACCTACCAACCCCGAGAGGTTGAAAGGTTTTGGTTACGCTGAGTTTGAAGACATAGACTCCTTATTCCAGGCCCTGAGCCTCAATGAAGAGGTGAGTACAAGCCCTGACAGAGCCAGACTGGTGCGTGCGAGCCCCCCAGCAGATCAGGCGCCTTCCTGGGCAGCCCTGGCTGCTGGAGAGGCATCGAGAAGCTGTCGTCCCGTAGAGCAGCAGCTGTCCCTGCTTGAGAGCCATTAAATGGGCACAAAAGCACTTTTTGAGGCTGACAGCCCCTGTGTTGTATGAGCTGCTCGCTCTGTGCTCAGGCGTCGGCCTGGGATCGGCTCCTCTTACCCCTCCGCATGCCTCCGGGCCGCGAGGCTGACTGCTCGCTGTTGTTTTCAGTCTCTAGGGAACAGAAGAATACGAGTGGATGTTGCTGATCAAGCTCAGGATAAAGGTGAGGGTCCTGCTGGCTCGCCATCTTCCCTTCACGTCGGCTCTCTCGCTGGCGGCGGGTTGGCGACCAGCCTGGCTGAGGAGGGACGGCTCCGAGCCCAGCTCCAGGCCAGTGCACAGGCTCAGGCTTGGGCCCTGCCTGCGTGACCGGAGGGCCCGGCCGGGGTGTTTTGCCTGCTGGCACTTAGTGAAGGACGTCGTGTTGGTTCCTCCCACGCCCTCGCTCTGTTCCCATCGCAGTACTTGCCTCAGCCAAGGGTTTTCAAAGCGTCAGTGATTCCCGCTGATTGAGAGTGGGGAACTAGGAGAGGCTGCGCCCTCGCTCCGTTCACCGCTGACTCGGCCCCGTGAGCTGAGATTTCCTTCCCTTCCCCGGCAGATCGGGACGATCGCTGCTTCGGCAGAGATCGAGATCGCTTCCGTGACTCAGAGAGGTTCGAGAGCGACTGGAGGGCCCGTCCTGCCACCACCGATAGCTTTGATGATTACCCGCCCCGCCGGGGTGACGACAGCTTCGGAGACAGTGAGTTGAGAGAAAAATCACGTGTTCCTTCCGGGGCCGTCCTGAAGCGGTGGCTGAGGGGAGCTGACCGGTCACGAAGAGCTCAGGCTGTGGCCTCCCTCCGCTCTGTCGCTGGCAAGCAGATTTCCTGCGGGTGGTTGTTTCCCCTGCACCTGTAGCGCAGAGCCAAATCTGCCACATCTTTCCGTATGGATACCTCTTCCTCCTTTCCCTTGTTTCCCCCGAAAAAATCGGCAATGTCTCAACGTCCGGGCGTGCTTTATTCTGCTCTGCCTGATGGGATGCTGACAGAGCGGCCCCCCGGAGTGCGTTCCCCGGCCGGGGAGCAGTAAGGGTGAGCGGGTCAGCACCGGCTCCCGGCTGGAGAACGGCAGCAGGATTTTCCTGCTTCGTTAGGGGATGTGACTCTCTCACAGTAATGAGCGCAGGAAAATCCTCGCTGATGTCTGTCACCTGAGCCTTCAGGGTGAAATGATGTGCTGGGCTCCCCCGAGCTGCCCCGCTCACGCCGCCCACCTCTCCTTTCTCTTGCCTCCAGGGTATCGGGATCGCTACGACGATCGGTATCGGGATGGCCCACGGAGGGACATGGACCGTGGCTTTGGGGGCAGGGATCGCTACGATGACCGCAGCAGAGACTACGACCGAGGTAGGACGTTCCTGAAGGATTGCTGGGGTGGAGAGGGTGAGAGTGAGTCCCCGCAACGGCAGACGAGCGGCCCAGCGCAACCCAGTTCCCCTCCCGTGATGGGGAAGGGCTGTGGAGGATGAGCTGTTGCTCCTCCTCTCTGGACGGCTTTAATCCCCGGCCTTGCTCTATCTGGGTCTGGTCCAGATTTTAAGGCCATTGCGTTAGGACGATGCTGGCCTGCAGGGAGGCCTCCTGCTCCATGCCCCACCGGCCCAGGAGGGATCAGGACGCAGCGGGAAGCGTTTCTTTTCCCCCTCCAGGCTACGATTCCCGGATAGGCAGCGGCAGGAGGGCCTTTGGCAGCGGCTATCGCCGGGATGACGATTACAGAGGGTGCGGTGACCGCTACGAAGACCGCTACGACCGGCGGGATGACCGGATGGATCGGTGGAATTCCCGGGATGATTACAGCCGGAGTGATTTCCGCAGCGAGGACAGAGGTAATGGCTTCAGAGGGGTCCTGGCTTCGCTGGGAGTGGCTCTAGCTGGGATTTGCGCTCACTCCTGGTATCGTTGCTCCTTCCCAGGACCCACTCAGAGGCCGAAGCTGAACCTGAAGCCCCGGAGCGCGCCGAAGGAGGAGGAGACCTCGGTGGCCCCCGCACCCCAGTCCAGCCGGGCTGCCTCCATCTTCGGGGGGGCCAAGCCAGTGGACACGGCTGCCAGGGAGCGGGAGGTGGAAGAGCGGCTACAGAAGGAGCAGGAGAAGCTGCAACGCCAGCTGGAAGATGACAAGAGGATAGAAAGGCGGCCCCGGGAGAGGTGGGCTGGCGCGGCATTCAAAACCTGCGTGGGGGGGTGCGGGCAGCGGTGCGTCCGTTGGGCGGCCTGGGGACCGCTGAGTCAGTCCCGCCTCCCACTGTTCCCCCTCAACCGCTCGTCTCGGCAGCGGTGCCCATCACGCCTCTCGGGTGCTGTAAGCCTGCTTCCCGCTCCCCTTCGCTCCCTGCGCTGCGGTGCCCGAATCAGCCCCTCTCTCCTGCTCTGGCGCAGGCATCCCAGCTGGCGAAGCGAAGAGAACCAGGAGCGATCGCGGACGGGGAGCGAGTCCTCGCAGACCGGCACCTCAGGGCCGCCGGGCACCTCTGTGGGAACCGGCCCCACGGGCAGGAGTGAGTAGAGAGCCGGGTGGCCCCCGCCTCGTCGCTCTTGTCACCATGCTTCCGGCTCACTGTCGACGTCTCCCCTGCAGCCACGCGGAGGAGGGAGAGCGAGAAGTCGCTGGAGAACGAGACGTTCACCAGGGAGGACGATGCCCCCTCTCCCACCTCCAAGCCGAAGGAGGAGAAGCAGCCCCTGAAGGTGATGCCTGCGCCGCCGCCCAAGGAGAACGCCTGGACGAAGCGCAGCGCCAACCCCCCTGCCCGCTCGCCGAGCTCGGATTCGGAGCAGCGCTCCCCAACGAGGTCAGTGCCGCGGCCCTGGGTCCCGCGGGATCTCTCCCGTGCCGGGGCGCTGGGAGCCGCGCGGCCTGCAGGTGCCATCACCTCGAGGCCTTGACGCTGTTCCTCCTCCTCTTTTCCCCCAGCGGCAGCCGGACGGCGCCCAGCCCACCCCTGGATGATGGGGCACCCCCAAAAAACGCCCACAGGAAAGGTGAGAGGGCTTTGCCACTCCACCCCCTTCCAAACGCAGCTCTGAAAACTATTCCAATCCTGCAGAGAGAGCGGGGAGCTCGGCGCAAGACCCTCACCGCCTTTTCCTCCCTCCAGGAGACGAGAACAAACCCGACGGGGGACGGGAGAGCGGCTCCAAGGTCCGAAGCGGGAGCTCCGGCCGCGGCCCGGGAGATTCTGATAGGTGGGTGACACGGGCCTGCGTTTGAACCCGCGCCACCCCGCCCGCCGCTGGCTTTCCCGGCCTCCCCGGCGTGCGGCACAAAGGTGCGGGCGCCAACCGGCCTCTGCCTCTTGCAGGAGAGAGAGCAGGAAGGACCACGACTCGCGACCTGCGCCTGAGCCAAAGAAACTCGACGAGACCCCACCCTCTGTAAGCGCCGGGGGGCGGACGATGCGGCAGCTCGAGCCGTGATGAGCTTTTTCTAGACCTTTTTTTTTTGGGGTCTATTTTGGCTTTTTTTGGGTTCTTTTTCTCGACACGCTGAGGAGGGAGGGGTCTGACAAGCCCCTTCCTTCCCGCAGTTCAGCCACGCCAGTAAGTACGCCGCGCTGTCGCTGGACGGCGAAGATGACGGCGACGATGAGGAACGCGCTGAGTAAAACCCGGGCCCTCGCGCCGCCCCCCCGCCGGCCGCCACCTCGGGATCATTGGGAGAATTAAAAAAAACCAAACCTCTGTCCCGACGAGAGAGAAATAAAACCTAAAACTCACCATCTCCTGCACCCCTCTCTGCAACTTCCTACATCGGGGAAGAAAACAAGGGGTGCACCTGCGCCCACACCGCCTGGGGCGGGGGGACGCTACCGCAGCCACCTCGCCACAGGGCGGGGGCTGCGCTGGGCAGGGGGCGCGGGGGCGGCTGAGGAGGAGGAGCCGGCCTTCCTCCCCCCGTTTGCCGCCCGACCAAAACGGGGGCCGGCGCCTGGGCTGCAGCTCCGCCGTGCTGGCGGCCGCGCCTGGGGAGCCTTCCTCCTCCTCCTCCTCCGGGGGCCCAAGTGCTGCCCCTCCCCCACCCGGCCCGGAGATGACAGCGGGGGGCCTGGGGCTCCCGGGGCACCCATCCCTGGGCCCCCCCCCCCCCAAAAAGCAAAGGGCAAAACCCCTCCTTCCTCCCTTTTCCTCTCCCCCTTTTCCCTTCCGCCTCCTCTTTTTCCCCGCGCGCCACCCCCCCTCCCCCCCCGGCGGGGACGGGGCCGTGCCCCGGGGAGGTGGGGGAGGGGCGGCCGCTCCGCCGTTGTTTTCCTGGCTTTTCCGAGATCTTTTGCGAAAATAAATAAAAAACCCGAACGCGCCCAGCCGCGACGGGAGGGGAAGGGCGCGCGGGAGCCGCCCGGGCCCGGGAGCCTCGGGGACCGGTAGCGCCGGGGGTCCCAGCGCCATGAAGGTACCGAGGGGGAGGGGCGCTGCTTTTGGGGTGTTTCCCTGTGTTTTCCCAACCCGAGGGGGGGGGCCGGACCGAGGCCTCTCCCCCCCCCACGCACGGGAAGCGGCCCCCGAGGGCGGGGCGGGCCCGGCCCAGGCTCGGCCGCGCTCCCGAGACCGCTCCCGGACCCACGGACCCCAGGGACCCCCCCGCCCCCCGCCATGAAGCCCCCAGGCGCGATCCGGTCGCTGCTGCGGGGGCTCGGCCGCCGCGACGGCACCGACACGGTAGGGCAGGGGGGCGGGGCTGGCCCCTCCGTGGGGGGGTCCCGCGTGGAAACCGGGGAGAGCAGGGGCAGAGGATTGCGGCGGGACCCTCCCCCACTACCCAGTGTTACCCCCTGGGTTTGCCTCTGCCGCCGCCCCCCCCCCGCAATCTCTCCTGGTCGCCCCCTCCCCACGCGGGACGCGAGTTGGCCGGAGCTCAGCCGGAGGGGTGGCGGTGCTGCCCCCCCCAGGCTGTGTCCCCCCCTCGTGTCCCCTCCACTTTCCCCACTTTCCCTCTTTTCCCACGCCCCCTATGCTGCCCCCTACCATCCCACCCCCCCCCACCCCCGCACCCGTGGGAGCGGTTTCCTGGCCGGGTCCCGGCCCCGCTTCCTGCAGCCGGACACAGCGTCCCCGGCCGAGGGCCAGGACACGGATGGGGGGGGGACACGAGGGGGACACGGGAATGGACACGGGGATCAGGACACGGAGGAACAGGGGGGAGGAACACGGAGGGGACACGGGAGGGGACAGGGGGAGAACATGGGGGAAGACACCGGGGCGGGGGGTGACACGAGGGGAGAGCAGCCCCCGCTGTTGGTACCCACGGGCTCCCCGCCTCAGCCCCCTGCCGTGGGGGGGGGGGGAACGGTCCCGTGCCTCAGTTTCCCTCCGTGGGGCACTGCGGGTGCGTGGGGGCAGGGGCCATGTTCCTGCGTGTGGGGAGGGATGGGGGTCTCCACTCCGCTCGTGCCCCACACCCATACATGTCTGTCCCACAGCCCCCCACGCCCCACACCTTCCGCGAGAAGGCCTTTCGGCGGGGGGGGGCCTGTGCCGCCTGCCACGAGCCCCTTGGCCCCCAGGGCCTCGTCTGCAGAGGTGACACCCGCGACCCCTCTACGGACACCCCCCGACCTCCCCATGACACCTCCAGGACCCCCATGGACCCCCTCCCCTGCTCCGAACCCCACACAGACCCCTCCAGAATCCCTCGAGATCCCCCCACAGATCTCCTCGGGACCCTCACAGACCCCCCCACAGACTCCTCCAACCCTCAGGGACCCCTTGCCCCCCAACTCCCCCCTGGACCCCACCTCGAGACTCCTATGAACCCTCCCATGGATCCCTCTGACTCCCCCAGGACCCCCCGACCCCACCGGGGAGGGATGCTGGGGTGGGGCTGTGGGTGCTGGGTGGCAGCGGGGGGTCCTGATGCCCGTTTTGCCCCTTCCCCCCCAGTGTGTAAGGTCACCAGCCACGAGCACTGCCAGGCTAAGGTAGGGGGGAGGGGGCGGGGGGGGACAGCCCCTCCTCCCCACTGTCCTCTCCTGGTCCCTAGGGCGGGAGGGGCACGTGCAGCCCCCTCAGGGTGCGGGGGGGTGGGGCGTCACCGCATCCCCCGTTGCTCCCCGTGTTGCGCAACACCGGCTTTGGCTGGGGGCTGCAGCCGGACGGACACGGGGGAGGGCACGGACACGAACACGGGTGGCACCGACACGGGGGTGGGGGGGGACGTGGACACGAGGCGGGGCAGCACGGACACGAGGGGGCTGAGGCACGGACACGGGGGAGCGGGGGGCAGCCAGCGGGCTGGGGTGGGTGGGGACGCCCTGTCCTGTGGGCTCCCTGCTGCAGGACATGGGGCTGGGGTCCCTCCTTGGGGCGAATCCGGGGATCCCGGGTGACCCCGCCCCCTACAGGTGCCGGGCCCGTGCCAGGCTGCGCCCCCCCCCGAGCGGGCGGGGCCGGGCAGGGGGAAACCGAGGCCGGCAGCCCCCCCGCCCCCCCGTCCCCTCCAGAGGCGGAACACGGCCCCCGTGGGGCGGGGCGAGCACATGGTGGGTCCCCTCCCCCCCCCCCGTGTCCCCACATCCGTGGGCCGGGCCCCCCGTGACCCCCTCCATGCCCCCCCAGGGCTCCAGCTGGTCCCTCAATGGCACTCGGCAATGCGGCACCCTGACCAGGTACGGGGGGGGAGCGGGGGGTGTCGGGGGGCTGGGGGATCATGGGGTGCTGTGGGGTGGGGGAGCCCAGGGGTTGTGGGGTGCTGTGGGGGGCTCGGGTTTTGGGTGCCGAGGAGAAGCCCAGGGGGGCTGGGGGTGGCTGGGGGGCAGGGGAAGGCGCAGGGGTTTTGGGGTGCCGGGGGGCTCAGGGGCTGTGGGGAGCGGTGGGGCTGTGCAGTGCGGGGGGGCTGTGCGGTGCGGGGGGGCTGTGGGGTGCGGGGGGCTATGCGGGGCTGTGGGAGCTGTGGGGTGCGGTGGGGCTGTGCGGTGCGGGGGGGCTGTGCGGTGACTCCACTCGCCCTCCTTGACCCCCAGGCCCCCCCCCGAGCCCGAGCTGTCCCTGTCGCACGTGACCGAGCGCATCCTCTGCCTGCGCTTCCCGCGCCGCCTCCCGCCCGGCCGCCACCGATGGCACCTGCGGGGCCTGGCGCGCGCGCTGGCGGGGCGGCACCACGACCGGTACACGGTGCGGGACACGGGGGACGCGGGACCCGGGGGCGGGGACACGGGGGGGAACGGGGACGGGGCGCCCGGCCGTGGGGACAGCACGTGGGGTCCCCGGGGTCAGGGCAAGTGGCTGCGCAGGGCACCGGGGTCCCTGTGGGGCACACCGGGGGGCTCAGCCGTGGGGCAGGGCACCGGGGTCCCTGTGGGGCACACCGGGGGGCTCAGCCGTGGGGCAGGGCACCGGGGTCCCTGTGGGGCACACCGCGGGGCTCAGCCGTGGGGCAGGGCACCGGGGTCCCTGTGGGGCACACCGCGGGGCTCAGCCGTGGGGCAGGGCACCGGGGTCCCTGTGGGGCACACCGCGGGGCTCAGCCGTGGGGCAGGGCACCGGGGTCCCTGTGGGGCACACCGCGGGGCTCAGCCGTGGGGCAGGGCACCGGGGTCCCCAGTGACGGGACGCGGGGGTCGCGGGCTGTGGGGCGGGGGCCAGCACCCCCCGCGCACTCTGGGTGGGATCCGGCAGCGCTGGGGCCTCCGTTTCCCCTGGGGGAACCTGCCCGGGGGTCCCGCTGACACCCCCCCTCCCAGATCTTCAACCTCTCGGAGCCGCGAGAGGACCTGGCCCGGCTCAACCCCAGGGTGAGGGGGGGGGCGGGAGGGGACGGGCCCGGAGGTCCGGGGTGGGGGAGGGTCCTGGGGGGGGGAGGTTCCCAGTTGCGTTGGGCGTCCCGGGGCGTGGAGGGTTCCCGAGGTGGGGTAGAGGTCCCGGGTTGGGTCTCGAGGGGTGGGGGACCCGAGGGGTGAGGTTCCCGGGTGGGTGGGTGTCACGGGTGGGGGGGGATCCCGGGGGGTGGAGGGTTCCAGCGGGGGGGTGGGGGGGTGCCAGGGGAGGTCCCGGGGCGGCGGGGAGGTTCTCGGGAGGGGTCCCGGGTGGGTGGGTGTCCCGTGGGGGAAGGTTCTCGGAGGGTGGGGAGGTTCCCGGGGGGGGCGGGGTCCCAGGGGGTGGAGGGTGTCCCAGGAAGTGTCTCGAGGGGTTGGGAGGTTCTCGAGGAGGAGTCCTGGGGGGGTCCCGGGTGGGTGGGTATCCTGGGGGGGAGAGATTCCCGGGGAGGCAGGTGTCCCGAGGGGGGTGCTGGGTGGGGGGCGTCCCAGTGGGTCCCGGCGCTGACGGTGTCCCCCAGGTGCAGGAGTTCGGGTGGCCGGACGGGCACGCGCCCCACCTGGAGCAGCTCTGCGCCGTCTGCCGCGCGCTGGAGGGGTGGCTGGGGGCCCACCCACACAACGTGGCTGTGCTGCACTGCAGGGTGGGGGGGCTATGGGGGGGCTGAGGGGCTATGGGGGCTATGGAGGTGGGCGGGGCTGGGGAGGGAGTTATGGAGGGGACTATGGGGGTCTATGGGGGGGGCTATGAGGGCTGAGGGGGGCTGAGGCGGCTCATGGGGGCTATGAGGGGTTAGGGGGGCTATGTGGGACAGGGGGCAGGGGGACTGCGGGGGTTGTGGGGGGCTATGGGGACTGGGGGCGCTGAGGGGGGCTGTGGGGCTATGGGGGCTGTGAGGGGAGCAGGGGGCCATGGGGGGCTGGATAGGGGCATGCGGGAAACTGGGAGGCTATGGCGGAACCATGAGGGGCCATGGGGGGCTAGGGGGCATGGGGGCCTCAGGGGCCGTGTACCCCCCCTCAGGGCTGTAAGGGCAAGGCTGGTGTCGTCGTGGCGGCCTACATGCACTACAGTCAGGCCTCGGCCAGGTCGGGGGACAGGGGGCGATGGGGGATGGTGGGAGGTGGTGGGGAGCAATGGGGGGCTGGGGGGTGGGCAGCGACGGAAGAGTTGGGGGCAGTGGGCAGCTGGGGCTGATGGGGGGGGCAGGGGTGAATGGGGGGGCATGGGGTGATGGGGGATGGTGGGGGCGGTGGGGGATAGGGGTGGTGAGGAGCGATGGGGGGCTGGGGTGTGGGCAGTGATGGAAGAGTTAGGGGCAGTGGGGGGCTGGGGCTGATGGGGGGCTGCAGGGGTGAATGGGGGGGCATGGGGCACTGTGGCAGGCACAGGGAGGCTGTGGGGGTCACCAGGGGGCTGTGGCGGTCATGGGGGGGCTGTGGGGGTCACTGTAGGGCTGTGGACCCCCCCCAGCGCTGACCAGGCCCTGGCTGCTCTCACCATGAGGAAATTCTGTGAGGAGAGACTGGGGGCGGAGCTGCAGCCCTCGCAGAGGAGGTGGGGGGGCAGCGGGAGGGGGGCGGCAGGGCCCCAACTCCCTGCCTGGGTCAGGGTGCTGTGGGTGTCGTGGGTCTCAGGGGTGCTGGGTGCTCTGGGTCCCGTGGGCCCTGTGGGTGCTGGGTCCCGTGGGAGTTTTGGGTCCCATGGGTGCTGGGTCCCGTGGAAGTTTTGGGTGCTGTGAGTCCCGTGGGTCCCATGGGTGCTGGATCCCGTGGAAGTTTTGGGTGCCATGGGTGCTGTGGGTCCCGTGGGTGCTGGGGTCCGTGGGTGCTGGGAGCTGTGGATGCTGGGTGCCGTGGGGCCCACGGGTGCCCTGGGTGCTGGGTCCCACGGGTGCCCCCAGGTACGTCGCGCACTTTGCGGCACTGCTCTCCGGGCGCGTGCGGATGAACAGCAGCCCCCGCTTCCTGCACCACGTGCTGCTGCCCCCCCTGCCCGGTCAGTGGGGGGATCCGCACCACCCCCTGGGACAGGGACCCCCAGGACAGGGACCCCTCTCCCCAGCACAGCCTCTCCCCCCAACAGGTTTCACCCCAGCAGAGCCCCCCCATGCGGCAGCGACCCCTCTCCCTCAGGGAGATCCCTCCAGCAGACCCCCCTCGCAGACCCCTCCCCCCCAGCAGACACCCGCCCCCCCGGGAAGGGAGTCCCCCCAACAGGACCCCTCCCCCCACAGTGGGGTTCCCCCTCCCCAGCAGAGCCCCTCTGCAGACCCTCCCTCCGCCAGCAGATTCTCCCCCCCCACCTCGGGGCAGGGCGGCCCCCCTCCTCCCCAGCAGGACCCCTCCCCTCCACAGTGGGTTCCCCGCTCCAGCAGACACCCCCCCCGCCCGCAGGCCCCTGCCCCCCAGTAGACCCCCCCCGCCTGGGAAGGGAGTAGTGTCCCCCCCCAGCAGGACCCTCTCCCCCCACCATGAGACATCCCCCCCCCGCAGCAGACCCCTCATCCCCCACAGGACTACCCCCAGCAGATCCCTCCCCCGGGGCAGAGAGCCCCCCTACCCCGTCTCAGACCCCCCCACGCCCCCCCCCCCTGCAGGCTGCCAACCCTTCCTGAAGATCTACCAGGCGCTGCAGCTCATCTACACCTCGGCGGTCTAGTGAGTGCCCCTCCCCCCAGCCTGGCGGGGGTCCCAGCGCCCCCAGCCCTCACCCGCCCCCCTCCCCCCCAGCAGCGCCCCGGGCCCGCAGGGGCTCTGCATCAGCCTGGAGCCGGCCCTGCTGCTCAAGGGGGACGTGATGGTGAGCGCAGGAGGGGCGTGTGGGGTGCTACAGAGGGGGAGTGCAAGGAAGGGGCGTGCACGGGGGGCGTGCAAGGGGTGCGCGCACGTCAGGGTTGTGTGCGTGGGACCCACGTGCAAGGGTGAGCTGCGTGTGTAAAGTGTGCACGTGTGAAGTGTGCGTGTGCAGGGGGCGTGCCCAAATGCAGGGGGTGAACACGTGAGGTATGCACGTGCACGAGATGCGTGTGCAAAGTGTGCACGTGTGAGCGGTGGGTGTGCACGGGGGCCTGCACGTGCAAGGGGTGCCCGTGTGAAGTGTGCGTGTGTGAACGACGCACGTGCAAGGGCCACGTGTGAGAGGCGTGTGCAAAGAGCGCACGGGCAAGGGGGGACGTGCGAGCTGTGCGCGGGCAAGAGATGCGCGTGCAAGGCGGGCACGTGCGAGGGCCGGCCGCGTGTGCAGGGGCCGCCGGTGTGACGCGGGCGAGGGCTGCGGGGCGGGGCCCTCGCGCGGCTCACGCGTGTGCCGCAGGTGAAGTGCTACCGGTGGCTGGGCGGCGCGCGGCGCCGGGCGCTGTTCCGCGCGCAGTTCCACACGGGGGCGCTGCTCAGCCCCCGCCTGCAGCTGCGCTGGGCGGAGCTGGACCAGCCCTGCTCAGGTGGGGGGCGGGGAGAGGGTCGGGCGTCCTGGGGGACTCGGGGGGTCGAAGGGTGTGGGAGGGGGTGGAGGGACTCTCAGGGGGCAGGGGGATGGGGAGTTGGGGGGTCTGGGGGGGGTGGGGGGGGCGGGAAGAGTGGGGAGTGCGGAGGGCTGGGAGGTCTGGGGGGGAGTCCGAGGGGGTCCGGGGTTCAGGGGTATGAGGAGGAGGGCCCGGGGGGTGCGGAGGGGCCCGGGCCGTGCCCCCCAACCCCCGCCCCCCCCCTAGACGAGAGCTGCCCCCCCGACGCCCGCGTGGAGCTGCTCTTCTCTTCCGGCCCGGCCAGCACAGGTTGGCGGGGGAGCACCCGGGACCCCCGGGCCGGGCCCCTCCCCCCGCCCAGCACCCATGGTCCTTCCCTCCGTGCCCCCCCCAGGCTGCCCCTCGACGCGCTGCCCCCCTGCCGTCCCAGTGCGGCTCGCGGGGGGGGAGCCGGCCCTGCGCTGGGACTCGTACGAGGGGCTGGGGCTGCGGCACGAGGACAGCGCGGAGGGTAGGGAGAGGGGCGGGGGGGGGTCGCACGGGGGGGGAGGGGGAGTGGGGAAATGAGGGCACGGGGGGTGGGGGGGCAGCGGCAGTGGGAGATGGGGGCACGAGAGAGTGGGGGGCACGGGGGGATGGGGGAACAGGGGTGAGGGGCATTGCGGGGATGGGGGGCGGGGGACACGGGGGACTGCGGGGGGAGGGGAGGGTCACAAGGGGGTGGGGGAGGGGGGTCACAGGGGGACGGGGGCGGGGGGAGGGGAGGGTCACAAGGGGGTGGGGGAGGGGGGTCACAGGGGGACGGGGGCGGGGGGATGGGGAGTGTTAAGAGTTCCAGCGTGGAGGGGTCCTGGGTGTGGGGTGATGACCCCCCCCGCCACCCACTCCCCCCCCCCTTCTCCCCGCAGAGCTCCCGCAGGCCCCGGCGCGGGAGCAGCGCGCGCCCGGCCCCGGGAACGCCCTGCCCCCCACCCCCGCCGAGCGCCGCGAGCTGGAGCGGCTGTTGGGGGGCTGCGGGCTGGGGGGCGGGGCGGGACCCGCGGAGACGCCCAGCCCGCAGGGGGGACACCCCCCACGGCACCCCAGAGCCCCACGGGACCCCAGCCCCATATGGGACCCTGACACCCCACCGCACCCCAGAGCCCTGTGTGTCCCCAGAGCCCCACGGTGCCCCAATACCCTGCGGGAGCCCAACACCCTGTGGGACCCCAGCCCCATATGGGACCCCCGGAGCCCCACGGCGCCCCAGCGCCCTGCAGCCCACAGCCCTCTGGGACTGTGACACCCTATGGGAGCCCAGCGCCCCACAGCCCGGAGCGCTATGGGAGCCCAGACCCATATGGGACCCCAGAGCCCCCCCAGCACCCGGACACCCCATGGGACCCCAGAGCCCCGTGGGACCCCAGCACCATATAGAACCGTGACACCCTATGGAACCCCAGAGCTTCATGGCCCAGAGTCCTATGGGACCCCAACATCCTGTGGGACCCCGACACCCCATGGGGCCACAGCCCCCTATGGGACCCCAGTGCCCCACAGCGCCCCAGCCCCTCTGCCGTGCGGCTGGGCCAGCTTGCCCCCCCCCTGCTCTTGCTGCTTTGTGCCCCTGGCCTGGCCCCCCCCGAGAGGCCCTGCTGTGGGGCCGAAGGGGCCCGAGGTGCCCCTGGGGGGGGCGGGAAGCAGGGGGTGCAGCGCTCGCTCTCTGAGGGCCCCCCACCTTGTGGCTCCAGGCGCCAGCTGTGGGGCTACCAGCTGTGGGAGGGGCTGCGCCCCCTCGAGGCCCCGTCCCTGCTCTGCGGGGTGCACTCGGAGTGGGGGGGTGAAAACGAGGGGGAGCCCCCTCACCTTCTGGCCCCTGGCCCAGCACCCGAGTCCCCTGCTTGCCCCCATTGCGGCCACCCTGGCTTGGGGCTGGGCCGCGCCCCCCCCCGGGCCCCCCTGGCCCCCCAGGACCCCTACAGCAGGGTGGGCTACAGCCCCCGCGAGGGCTACGGCAGCCCTGCACAGCCAGACCAGCAGGAGCCCACTGGTGAGGGTCTGGGGGGCCGGGGGGGGGGTGGTGGCCACAGAGGCGGTGGGGGGAGTGCTGGGGTGCAAGGGGGCTAGTGGGGTGTTGAGGGGCTGGGGGTTTGGTTGGGGGATTATGGGGGAGGCTAGTGGGGGGCTGCGGGGGGGGGGGCTAGTGGCCACAAGGGGGGCGTTGGGGTGCACGGGCACTAGTGGGGGGCAATAGGGCTACTGGGGTGTGTTGGGTGGCCTCATGGACATGGAAGGGGGGGTGGCTGCCAAGGGACTTCTAGGGGGGGAAGGGGGTCACACTGGGCCCCCCTAGAGGGTCCCGTGGGGGCGGGGACTGAGTGGGGTTTCCCCCCCTCTGCCCCCCCAGAGCGGAGGAGCCCGGGTGAGGGGGGATCCTGGCCCGAGACCCCCGAAGGCCCCAGCTCGTCCCCTCGTTGCCCGGCCCCTCCCCCCGCCAGCAGCGGCACCCAAGGCAGGGGCCCGGGCACCCCACCCCCCTGCAGCCACCCTCTCCTGCCCGAGAAGCGGCGCCCCCCAGCGCCAGGGGGGCCCCGAGATGGAGCCGCCCCCGAGGCCGCGTTCGCGCAGGACACATCCCGGTTCTGGTACAAACCCGGCCTCTCGCGGGACCGAGGTACGGGGGGGGGGGGAACGACACGGACACACGACACGACTCCCCGGCAGCACGCGTGGGTGACGCGCGTGCCGGGGTCCCGCAGCCGTGGCCCTGCTGAAGGAGGAGCCGCCCGGCTCCTTCCTGGTGCGGGAGAGCCGGTCCTGCCCCGGCGCCTTCGGCCTGGCCCTCAGGGTGCCCGCGCCGCCCTCCGGGACCCGCAGCCTGCCCCACGGCACCGGTACGGACCCCACCGCACGGTACCGCACATCCCGCCCCACGGCACCCCCCCACTGCCCCGCCCTGCCTCGCGGCACCCACACTGCCCCACGGCATCCCAGACCTTGCCCCATGGGACCCACACCCTGGGTGGCCTCCACGACCCCCCCACCCCACTGGCTCTGTGGCCCAGAGTGGCCTCAAACTGTCGGGGGGCCCCAGCACCCCCAGGGGCCGTGAGCACCCTATGGACCCCCTCCCAACACCCCACCGGCCCCGGTACCCCATGTCCCCTCCCCCCCGGAGCCCCCCGGCCTCTCCGAGGGCAGGACTGGGGTGGGGGGTGCGGCCGCAGGGGCGGGTTGAACCCAGGTGCTGCCTCCCCCCCCAGGGGACCCCCGGGAGCAGCTGGTCCGGCATTTCCTGATCGAGAGCGGCCCGCGCGGCGTGCGGGTCAGGGGGTGCAGGGAGGAGCCGCAGTTCGGTGAGGGGGGGCCGGGGGTTCCCGAGGGAGCAGAGTCTTGGCGGGAGTTCTCAGGGGAGTCTCGGGTGGGTGTGGGGTGTCGGGAGCGGGGAGGGGTTCAGGATCCCGGGGAGGGTGGGGGCCCGGGGGGGTGCGGGGTCCCGGCCCTGACTCTCGCGCAGGCAGCCTGCCCGCGCTGGTGCTGCACCACTCCATCAGCCCCATTTCGCTGCCGTGCGCCCTGCGCCTCCCCGGCAAAGGTGCGGGAGCCCCCCCCGCCCCGCCCACTCCCCCCTCGGTCCCGGGGGGCCCAGCAGTGCCCCCAGCCCCGCCCCCCCTTTCCTCCCCCCAGACCCGTTGGAGGAGACCGGGGGGCGGCCCGCGTCCCCCAGCGTCAGCACGGCTGCTGAGCTGCTGCGCCAGGGAGCTGGTGGGTGCTGGGGGGGGGGGGGGGGGGAGCCGCGGGGGGGGCTGTGCCCGGCACCCCCGAGGTCTTGAGGGGGCTGGGAGGAGGGGGCTATACCCCAGCTGGGGGTCCTAGGAGGGGACTGTGCCCCAGTTCTGGGGTGGGGCAGACCCCAGTTGGGGGTCTTGAGGAGACCATATCCCAGTCCCGCAGGAAGCTGTACTCCAGTCGGGGGTCCTGGGTGGGGGGGGCATATCCCAGTTGGGGGCCCTGCAGAGGGGGTGCATACCCTAGTTGGGGCTCTGGGGGTGCAGTTGGGGTTCCGGTGGGGGCAGTTGGGGGGTCCCGGGCCTATATTCCCCCCCCCCCCCCCAGCCTGCAGCGTGCTCCTGCTGGGCTCGGTGGACACGGAGGCGCTGACGGGGCCGCAGGCGCTGGCCAAGGCCACGGGCACGGTCCTGGGGGGCTCCCCCGCGCCCCGGCCCTGCCTCGTGCACTTTAGGGTGTCGGCGCAGGGCATCACCCTCACAGACAACCAGCGCAGGTCAGCACCCCCCCCCGCCCCCAGACACCCACAGCGCCCTCCCCCCATGTCCTCTCTGCACTTACAACCCCTCCATCATCTGCCCATCCCCTGTGCACCCCCTATGTCGTGTCCCCCCTACAGCCCCCCCCCCCATCCCCGTTGTGTGTGCTTGTCCCTGCAGCTCTCCCACACCATCCCCCAGCAGTGCCCTGGGTGCCACAGCCTGGGTGGGCCCAGTGCCCCCCAGCCCGGTAAATGGGGGTCCAACCCCCCCCCCCATTTCTCTCCCCAGGCTCTTTTTCCGCCGTCACTACCCTGTCAGCAGCGTCACCTACTGCAACACGGACCCCAAACAGCGCAGGTAGGGGGACACGCGTTGGGGGAAACACGTCAGGGGTACCGCCTGGCCAACACCCTGCTAATGACACCCCCCCTCCCCCCCAGGTGGGCCAACGAAGACGGCACCACCTCCACGTAAGCACCCACGGGTCGGGGGTTGCCCGGTGCTGGGAGACCCCCCCGGGAGCCTCCCCCCACAGCTCTGCTCCCCTCCCCCAGGATCTTTGGCTTCGTGGCCAAGAAGGCTGGGGGGGTGGGGGAGGGCAACGCCTGCCACGTCTTTGCTGAGCACGACCCCGAGCAGCCGGCCACCGCCATCGTCACCTTCGTCACCAGGGTGATGCTGGGCACCCGCCGTGCGTGAGCCCCCCCCCCCCCCCCCACGACCCCCCACGGGGGCTGCTGGGCACCCCACCCCCCTCTGCTACGGGGGGCAGGGGCTGGGCTGGGGGGGCACCCAATGCAGCCCCACCCCGTCCGCGGGGGTGGGCTCCAAAAAAGACGAGTGCATTTTTCTCCAAGAAACGGTTTATAGCGCCTGGCGCAGCCGCCGCCCGTGTACGGGGTGAAATGGTGAATTTGGGGGGGGCAGGGAGGGGTGGAGCTGGGGGGACATGAGCCGCCTCCCCCCCCGCCCCCCCCCAACGTGCAAACACCACTGGGGACCCAAAGCCCCGTCCCTGCCCCCTAGGATGAGGGTCCCAGCCCCCCCGGGGCCGGGGGCAGTGCGGTGATCAGATGGGTCCTGCAGCTGCGTAAGGGTGCCGAGGGTGAGGGCAGGATCGGGCCCCCACCCCCACCGTCAGGGAAAGGCCCTGAAGTGCGCGGGGGGTGGGGGGGCACCCCCTACCCACTGAGGGGGTGCAGGTCGACCTTGACCTTCTCGCCGCTGCTCAGCATGCCCACGGTGGGGAAGTAGCCCCCCGCCGGCACCACTGCCTCCTTGCGCCCCAGCACCTTCCCGTTCCGCGTGAAAAACACCTGGGGGGCGTGGGGGGTCAGGGCACCGCCCCCCTTCACAGCACAGGGGGAGGGGCGTGCCCCCCGACCACCCCAAAGGGATCCCAAGGGGGGAGGCCCAATCCTGCCCCCCAGCTCTTACCACCACCTTCCTCCCCTGCTGCTCCTGCTCCATCTCCTCCTCCTCCTCCTCCTCTTCTTCTTCTTCCTCCTCCTCCTCCTCCTCCTCTTCCTCCTCCTCCGCCGCGCCCCCGTGCAGGTACAGCGCGTTCCTCACCGCCATTGCCCTCACCTCCGCCGCCTCCGCGTCGCTGTCCCCTGGGGGGTCACGCACGCACACCCACACACCACAGTGCCTCCCCTCACGCCCTGCGGGGGTCCTGGCCCCCCGAGCCCCCACCTGCGCCCTGCGTGGCGTAGTCGCGCGGGAACATGATGCCGCAGCCCATGGTGTCGCCCTTGTAGCAGCGGGGGCCGAAGGGGTCGCCCACCCCGCTGCCCTGGAACAGCTTTCCGTCATCTGGGGGGACACATGTCAGGGTCCCCCCCACCCCATGGGGCTGCCCCACGGCGAGGGAGGGGGAGGCTGAGGGGGGGGAGGGGGCACATCAACTGCCGAGACCCCCACCAACATCCCAGCGTGAGAGGGCCCACAACCCAAATGCCACCCTGGGGCCAGGGGAGGGTCACATTTAGGGGCATCCTTGCATTTGCGGGGGGGTCTCAAGTTTGGGGGTCCCCATGTTCAGGGGGAGCCCCCACATTTTGGAGGGGGCAGTTCCCATGTTTGGAGGGGACTCCATCTTTGGGGCAGGTGTTCCCACGTTTTGGGGAGGGGAGGGGCGCTCACCCGCATGGTAGGCTACCGAGCCTCTGCTCCAGCCCGGATGCCGGTTTTTCGGGTAATCCTGCAGAAGAGGAGGCGGAGGAGGGGGATGAAGGGCGGGAGGGGTCAGCAGCGTCCCCCCCGCGCCCCTCACCTTGCGGGCCAGCCCCAGGGCGATGTAGCACTTCTCCCCCGGGTCCACGATCTCCACCTCGAAGTAGTGGCTGCGCGGGCTGAGGGGGCGGCGCGCCTGCGCCAGCCCCACGTCCACGATGCTCTTCCCCTTGCCCATGTACTCCAGCAGCTGGGGGGCACGGGGGGGGGGTGAGGGGGGGTGGTACCCCTCCGCACCCCGCCAGCAGCAGTGTAAAGCGGGGTTGTGCTCAGGGTGAATGGAGGGGAATGTGGGGCCGCGGTGCTGGTGGTGTCCCAAAGCTGGGGGCGGGGTGCCAAACCTGGGGGGTTGGAGAGCCCCAAACTTGGGGGGGAGGGGAAACACCTCAAACCTGGGGGGGGATGTCTCAAAACTGGAAGGATGACACCCTAAACCTTTTGGGGGGGTCCCAAACCTGGATGGGGAGCAATATGCTTCCAGCCCCCACAAACAGGTCAGACCCCACAAGAAATGGGGGGGGGAACTGAGACACGGGCAGGGAGGCATGGGGCTGGCGTGGACGCAGCCAGGTGCCTTGGGGGGATGCTCTGCCAGCATCTAGGAATCCCATCGAGCTGGGGGGGGGGCGATGTGTGCTGGAGGCGGGGGGGTCACACACAACCCACTGAGGGAAGGGACCCCGCCAACAAAGGAAAATCGGGGCGAGGCCTGTGGCCAATCATCAGTTTTGGGGGAAAATGGCCACTTCTTGGGGCACGGCCCTGCTCACACTGGGACCCTGAACCCCCCTCCCCAAGACCCCTAAATCCTTCCCGCCCCCTCCCAAAAAGTCCCAGTGCCAGGGATCCTGGGACGCACGGTGGCAGCCAAGTCCCCCCACTGCGGGATGCTGGCGCCTGGCACAGTGCGGCTGAAGGTGGGGTGGGTGGCACCCACCGTGCCGCAGACCCTGACATCGTGCAGCCGCCCCCACTCCTCCTCGTGGCTGTCCACCATCATGGCGCTGTCGTCCTCCTCCGTGCCCAGCTCGGCGCGCAAGTGCAGGCGCACCTCCTCCCCCAGCGAGTGCATCCCCACTGCGGGGAACAGCCCCTCTGGGGACAGCGGCACCGCGGTGGAGCCCACCTGCACGGGATGGGGCGTGGGGGTCAGGTGGTGGCGGAGGGGGGCCAGGGGAGGCGGCGGGGGCAGGGGGTCTCACCCGTTTGCCGTTTTTGGTGAAGAAGACCTGGGCCGTGCGCACGCCGAAGGAGAGCAGCTCGATGCCGCAGCCGATGCGATCGCCCGAGCTGCACTTGGTGCCAAACTGGCGGCCCTTGGCCCGGCCACTGTATAGCCTGTGGGCGGGGGGGCGTTGAGCAGGGGGTGGCAAGGCAGAGGGGGGTGGGCAACCCCTTCTCCCTGTCCCCAGGCTGCAAGCAGCCCCCTGAAGCTGCTCCCCACAGGCGGGTGGGGTCCTGTCAGCCCCTCGGCTCCCAGCGACCCCTCACCAGGTGCCACGGCAACCCCCTTCCCCAGGCCCCGGTCACCCCCCCACCCCCCAGATCCCAGTGATGCCCCTCTCCTTTCCCAGGTCCTGGTGGCCCCCCCACCCAGTCTCAGTGATCCCCCCTCTCCCACCTGTAGAGATCCTGGTAGCTTCCCCCACCCCGTGCAGGGTCCCAGTGACGCACCCCTGCCCCTCCCCCCGTCCCACCCACGGGGTCCCGGTGCCCCCCACCACTCGTGGAGTCCCGGTGGCCCCCACCCGCAGGGTCCCGCAGCCCCCCACTCACTTCCCGTCGTCGGCATGGTAGGCCACCGAGTCAGGTAGCCAGCCGGGCTGGTGGTCCAGGCTGTAGAACTGCGGCACCAGCCCCACAGCGATGGTGCCCCGCACGCCGCTGTCCACGATGGACACCTGGGGAGGGCACCGAGAGAGCCCCTCAGCCCCACTCCTGGCCCGGGGAGAATCCCCCGTGGGGTCAGGCCTCACCTCGAAGTAGTTGTTGTCCCGGGTGAGTGGGCGCGGGGCCACGTAGCAGCCAACTTCGCCCGAGTTCCCGTGGTAGCTGTGGGGGGGAACAGCGCGTGGGCGGGGGTCCTGCGTAGTGGTGGGCACCCCCGCCCCCCCGTACCTGAGCGTGTCGCCGTCCACCAGGATGTGCTTGGCCCGCTCCTGGCAGCGGCCCGCACGCACCTCGCGGATCTCGCGGATCCGCCGGCGCCAGTTGAGGAACCGGTAGTGCAGGTGCAGGTCATCCATGGCGGGGGGAGGCCTGGCGGGGGGTGGTCAGGGCCCGGGACCCCTTCTCCCAGGGCCCCATAGCCCCTCACAGCCCCCTCCCCCGCCTGGGCGGCCCCTCGCTCCCCAACTCCACGCTCAGCCCCCTGCATACCCGGCTGCCCCACAGACCCCCACACGTGCCCCCCCATAACTGCCCCCCATGCTCACTCCCCCCACTTGGCTCCCTCACAGTTGGACTCCCCATGTCCACCCCCCACGCGTGGGGCCCCCCGCACCTCCCCCCATCCCCGTCTCCCCCACACCCCCCACAACCAGACCCCCCCCACGCTCCCCCCTCCAGGCCCCACAAGCAGGAGTGCAGCCCCCCGCGCCCCCAGCTCCCCCGCACCAGCCCCATCACCACTCCCCGCCCCCATTCCGGGGTCCCCCCTGCCGCCCCGCCCCGCCCAGCCCCTCCCCTCCCCTCACCTCCATGGGTTCCGCGCTCCGGTCACTCCCGGCCCCGGCCCCGCCGCCTCCGCTCACATCCGGGACCACGCCCTTCCTCCTTCTCCTCCCCCCTCGCCGACCCGCTCGGCCAATCGCCGCCCGAAGCGGTCCGACCGACGGCTCGTTGGACCAATCGGAGGCCGGAGGAGAGGGGGGGGGGCGGAACCGGACTGGGGTGCACAGAGGTCACGTGACTCCCGCGTCCTGCGGAGAGATCCCGCGTTCTCGGGGGACCGGGGCGCCCCCAGTGGCGGTGGACGGGACTGCAGGGGAGGATTTGGGGAGGGGGGTCACAGCCCCACCCCTCCCGGGGGACAGCGCGCAGGAAGCCCCGACAGCGCCCGCTGACGCTTCTCTATCCCGCCAAGCCACGCCCCATCGCTAAGCCACGCCCCCACACAGACAAATCACGTGCCATCATCCCTAAGCCACGCCCCCGCCCTGCCAAACCACACCCCTCGCGGGACAAAGCCACGCCCGTCTCTAAGCCACTGCTCGGCCCCGCCCCTTCTGCCCAAGCCCCGCCCCTAGCCCCGGCGCCGTTTCCTGGCAACCGCCCCGACTTCCTGGCGGGAGAGCGGCGGCCACGCCCCGCGCGGGACCCGCGTGGAAAGCGGTGAGCGGCGCGGTGAGCGGCGCGGTGAGGGACGCGGAGAGGGGCGCGGGGGGGACCGGCCCCGGCGGGGGGCGGGCTGGGAGCGCGGGGCGGCGTCGGGGTGACACGGCCCCCACGGGCTGCGGGCAGAGGGTGACGCCGCCCCCCGCAGGCGCGATGGCCGAGGAGCGGCGGACGCTGCTGGCGCTGCAGCAGGCGCTGACGGAGGAGCAGTTCCAGGCGCTCAAGTTCCTGCTGGAGGAGCGGCTGCCGCTGGCGCAGCTGCGCCCCGCCACGCGCCCCGACCTCTGCAGCCTCCTGCTGCAGCGCTTCCCCGGCCAGGCCCTGCGCCTCCTCGCCGACCTCCTGCCCCAGGTCTCCCGCCACGACCTCGTCCGCCTCCACCGGCTCCCCGGCGCAGAGGAGGAGAACGAGGAGGAGACCCCCAGGGCGAAGGGGGACACCACCCGCTCCTCCGCTCCCTCAGGATGCGGGCCCCTGTCGCCGCCGTCCACGTCTTCCTCTCCCCCAGCACGTCCTCGGCGTTTGACAGAGCAGGATCTCATCCGGGTAGCCCAAAAACTGGGAAGAGAGTGGCAGGAGGTGGGAATCGGGTGCCTGGGGCTGGAGAGGAGCCGCCTGGACCAGATCCGGGAGGACAACCCTCGCAGCATCGTCATGCAGAGCTTCGAGATGCTGCGGGAGTGGCGGCGCAGGGAGAAGGACGCGGCCACAGCCCCGCGCCTCCGCGCCTGCCTGGCCCCCGCCAGCCTGGACCCTGAGCTGCTTGACCTCCTCCAGAGCTTCCAGGGGGTCTGAGGGTCCTGCCTGCCTCCCCTTCACCCTTTTTTGGGGAGGGAACAGTAAAAGTGTTTTTATTCCACCCGCATGGGATGTTCTTGCAGTCGGGTGCCAAGCTGTGCCCGCCTTTATTCTGAATTTAAGGTGGAAAAGGCGGCTCTGCTCCTCTTCCTCAGGGCCAGGAGGGGCTCTGGGCAGTGGGGGGATGGCAAGGGGGTCCTCACAGATCCCATCCCAGCCTCTCGATCTCATCCAGGAAGAAATCCAGGTCGTCCTTGGTGACGGCGGGGTTGGTGACGATCTGTCGGAAGAAGTTGACCTTGGTGCCGTGGGGCTGGTAGCCCACCATCATGGACCCCTTCCTCATCATCCGCTCCTTGATGGTGGGAGCCACCTGTGCCGGGAGGGAGACGCTGTCGCCATGGGGCTGCGCTTGGGGGGGGTTGGAGGAGGGGCTTTGGGGTTTTTTTGGGGGAGGAGGGCCAGCTCCTGCACTCACCTTCCCCAACCTCAGCCAGTAATCGGGGGAGCCCTCCCTGCCCCGCAGGCTGGGGGGCACAAACCAGAAGCAGAGGTTGATGAACTCCGGCTGCGGGACGAAGAAGAGGAGAAGGAGGAAGAGGAGGAGAAGGAGGAAGGGGATCCCAGCCCCTCACTGAGCACCAGACCCCAGGAGTGGTGGGTTTGCCCCCCATCCCCATTTGGGGATTGAAACCCCAGGGCAGAGCTCAGGGTGAGTTCCGGTCCCCGGGGCTCGGTGATGCCGTAGGGCGTTATTAACAGGGTGGCAGGGGGGAAACCCAAAAAAATCCCACCCCGCCGCTCCATTGGGCTGCAGTTCGGCGAGCAGCAGAGGCCAGGCGCCACGCCGTACCTCCAGCACCAGCTGGAAGCCATCCCTCCTTTTCACCTCCTCGGCCAGGTACCTGGGGAGGAAGGAGAGCGTGAATCCCCAAAGTGAAGAGGGTCACAGCCCGCCCCAGCCCCCCCGGTGCTCACCAGGTGCAGGCGAAGGCGCGCTCGACGCGCCACGCCAGCCCCTCGGTCCCCACGGCTTTCCAGAGGAGCCAGAGCTTGAGGCAATCCACCCGCCGGCCGCACTGCACGGTCTTGTCCCCCGTGTCGTAGGCGACGTCGTAAAATTTGTCGGGTTGGAACAGGTATGCAGCGCCGGCACTGTGGCAGCGCTGCAGGAGGCCCTGGGGGAGACGGCGCTCAGCCGGCATGGGGGGCGATGGGGGGCAGACCCACGGGGAGGGGGGAAAAGGGCCGGCAGGACCTACAGAGGTGTCGCGGAGCAGGAAAGCTGAACACTGCAAACCCACCGTCAGCATCTTGTGGGGGTTCCAGGCCACAGAGTCGGCCCTGCGGGAGAGGGGAGGTTTGGGGGAGAGGGGGTCCCCGACTCCTTAAACGGGGAGTTCTGAGTCTGTGCTGGGGGGGTGCTGGGAGCCGGGGAGGGTTACTCACCTCTCGATGCCGGCCAGGAGGCGACGGTGTTTTCCGGAGAGCAGGGCGCTGCCGCCCCAGGCTGCCTGCCAGGTGGGGAGTGGGGCGTTGGAGCGGGCGCCGGCCCCGTGGGCACCCCAGGAAGGCGGGGGCCAGCCTGCGGGTCCCATGGGGACGTGTGTGCGTGTGTGTGTGTGTCCCAGCCCCAGATCTCCCCCCGCACCCCGTGACTCACGTCCACATGGAACCACAGGCCGTGGCGCTGGCAGATGGCAGCGATGGCACCCAGCGGGTCGAAGGCACCCAGGACCGTGGTGCCACAGGTGCCACAGACGAAGAAAGGCTCGGCGCCCTGGGGAGGGGACAGGGGACATTGGAGTGGGGGGACAGCGGGGTGGGGCAGGGGAGCTCTGCCCCCATGCCCCAGCCGGCACCCCACAGACGGTTCCCTCTGCCCCCCACCTCGGCTTTTGCCCTCCAGATCTCCCTCTCCAGCTCCTCAGGGATCATCTTCCCCCTGAGGGACAGGGAGCAAAGAAAAAATGGCAGCGGGGATGCAGAGCTGGTGCAGCCCGGCTGGGATCGGCCCCGGCACACTCGCCTCTCATCAGTGCCGACCAGGTAGACGTTGTCAGTGCCGATGCCCAGGAAAGCGGCTCCTTTCTGGATGGAGTAGTGGCTCTGAGCGGGGAGGGGCTGGGGGTCAGATGTGGGGCAGCAGGGGGCTGACCCCAAACCCCATCACCCTTCTGGGGTCAGCAGACCCTGCTCCGCACCTCCCGGGAGGCAAACAAGGCCAAGCGCGGCAGAGACCAGCTGCCCTTCTGCCGGCTCTCTGGAAAGCGCTGGAACCGGGCCACGTTCATGGCGTACATGTTGGAGACAGAGCCGCCTGCCAGAGGACAGGGAGGGATGGGGACGAGCCACCCCCGGGGTCACCGGCAGGGACCAGGACAGGGATGAGCCACCCCCAGGGTCGCCGGCAGGGCCGGGAGGGGTGCAGGTACCAGGGCAGAAGATGCCATCACCGCTGCTCCAGCCCACCAGCTCCCGCAGCTTGGCCAGCACCACCTCCTCCATCAGCACGAACACTGGGGCAATCTCGTAGGTGTATCTATGGAGAGGGACACGCAGCACCCGCAGGGGGGCCCAGCCTGCCCGCTGCCCCAAAACACCCCTGCTTAAGGCCACCCGCCGAGTTTTCAGGCACTTACTGGCTGGTGTTGAGCGCCTCGGTGATCAAGCGTCCCGCCAGCGCGTGGTGGTCCAGACCGGAGAAGAGCTGGTTGAAGAAGCGAGGGTGACCTGGTGGGAGTGAGACGGGGCCAGCATCAGAGGGACAGGAACCACCCCCTCCTCATGGGGCCCCTGCTACCATGGGGACTTGGGCCCTGGGGACGCTGCCACGAGAGGGAAACCGTCACCTGTGGGAGCAGGGCCACCTCTGGAGCCATGCGTGTGACAGGGACACGAGTGGGGCCGCGCTGAACCCGTGACAGTGGCTAGCTGGGGGGAGGAGCCTTGCACCCAGCTGCTGCTGTCAAACTGGGACCAGCTGGGAGCAGCTGAGGCTGAACTGGGACCAGCCTGGCTGAACTGGGACGAGCTGGGAGCAGCTGGGGCTGAACTGGGACCAGCCTGGCTGAACTGGGACCAGCCGGGAGCAGCTGAGGCTGAACTGGGACCAGCCTGGCTGAACTGGGACTAGCTGGGAGCAGCTGGGGCTGAACTGGGACCAGCCTGGCTGAACTGGGACCAGCTGGGAGCAGCTGAGGCTGAACTGGGACCAGCCTGGCTGAACTGGGACTAGCTGGGAGCAGCTGAGGCTGAACTGGGACCAGCCTAGCTGAACTGGGACTAGCTGGGAGCAGCTGGGGCTGAACTGGGACCAGCCTGGCTGAACTGGGACTAGCTGGGAGCAGCTGGGGCTGAACTGGGACCAGCCTGGCTGAAGCAAGACCAGCCTGGCTGAACTGGGAACTGACAGGTTTTGACGCTGTAGCGGATGACGCTCCGGCAGTGCTCCAGCAGCCTCTCTGGCGGCTCCCCGCTGTTCCGTAGCTCCAGGTCCAGCAGCTCCCGCAGCTCCCAGGGCTCCTTCCAGTCACAGACCTGTGGAGCGGGGAGGAGGGGACAGGATTGAACCCCGGCCCTGCTGTTGCTTCCACCTCGCTGGGGGGCTCTGGGTGTTACCCACCTTTTCGGCCACGTCTGTCCCCTTCCGCACGGCCTCATCCAGCAGGATTTGGAAGGCTTTCCACAGGAATTCCTCTCCGGCCACTTTATCCAAGCCAGGCCGCTCCAGCTGGCTGCTCTCTGCCATCGCGCAGGTCTCAGCCTGCTCATTCACAGCGACAGGGTGGCCGTCACCCCCCGCCACGGCCTGGAGGGACCCCCAGGCCCCTCCTGCTTCCCGCCCTGCCCGGGGATCTGCCGGGATGTGTGGTGGGACGGGGAGCTGCTGGCTCGCCCTCACCCCAGCCCCACAGGGATTTTCCTCTGGGCCACGTCAGGGACGAGGGACAAAGTACGTGGCAGTGTGCAGCGGCTCGTAAATGGGCAGCGTGGGGGAGGGGGGGCTTCCCCAAAGCTGGCCCCCACCCCGGCGGGGATCTCGGGGGCAGGCAGATGCCCCCCTCCGCAGCCCCCCATCAAGGGACCACCGGAAGCCCCCAGCCAGGGACGAGGTGGGGGCTGAGGAGCCCCTGTTTGCCCCCCCCAGCCATGGCCGGATGCCCCAGGGAGGGGCACGCGATGCCCGGGGAGGCAATGAGGGGGGGGACACCCAACGCCCCGGGCGTCGTAGTGGGGTGGAGGGGTAGACCTCCCCCCTAGGGCGATGGGCAGGGGCAGGGGCAGGGCCCGCCCTGGGGGGCAGTACCGGCGGGGCAGCGCCTTCCCGGGGCAAAGACGCGCGGGATACGGGGAACGAGGCCCGGGCCCAGCCCCGCCGCCGCACCAGGCCGCGCCGCGCGCCCCCCCGTTGCCGTGGCAACAGCCCGCCCCTAAGGGGGCGTCGTGGCGGGTGGCGTCGGGGCGTGGTGTTGCGCATGCGCGAGCGTCCCGTTCCCCCCCCCGCCGGAAGTGCCGGGCCGGGGGGGGCGGGTGTTTCCGGTTCCGGGTCGGCGGCGGTGGCCGAGGAAGGGGGGGCGCCGGCGCCGCGGCTGTTTGTAAACTTGTCGGGGCGGCGGCGGCGGCGCGGAGTGGAGCGCGGAGGGGCCGCGGCAGGTACGGACCCGCCGCTTCCCGCCGGCGCGGAGCGCCCGGGATGGGGGGCCCGGCCCGGCGGGGGCCGCCCGCGCGCCTCACCGGGCCCGGCCGCGCGCGCCGCCGTCTCAGCCCCGCCCCCACCGGGCGGCACCGGGACGGGAGAGGGGGAGGGGGTGGGGAGGGCGACGGCGGGGCGGGCCCAGCAGGAGGGGCGGCCCCTCCCCTAGCGCGGTCGCCCCCCGGCCCCCCCGCGTGTCCCCCCGCCCTCGCGATCGCCCCCTGGGATTCCCCAGATGCCAGGTCACCCCCACACCCCCCAGACCCCTCCTCTCAAGTCACCCCGCCCTGGGACGCCCCCACCCTCGGGCCCCCCCGGCAAAGCGTCGCCCCCCGGGATCGTCACCAGGAGCATCCTCCCCACCCCCCTGCGTGCCTCTCCCCCTCCTCAGGGTCACCCAGCCTCCCCCAGCCCCCCACCCTCCCCCCCTCAGCGTCATCACCCTCCGGGACACCTCCCCTCCACGCCCCCGCCCCACAAGTGGCATCGTCCCGTCCCATACCGGGCCCAGTCAGCGCCCCACCCCCCCTTACCCAACGTCACCCCCCACCACGCAGCCACCCCCACACCCAAATTGTCCCTGTGGGGCACCTGACCAGGGCACAGTGGGGGTGGCAACCCCTCCCACCTTGGCGCCGGGGTCCCCCTCATCCCAGGGGGCCCCCCCACCCCATAGTTGTCCCCTCCCTCCCCGCAGGCGAAGACCCCCGGCAGCAGCGGCAGCAGCGTCGTTCCCCGCAGGGAGCCAGCTCCCACCCCGGGCGGCGGTGGCGGCGGGGGGGCGATGTCCCCTCTCTAAGCAGTGTTCTGGGCAGCCGCCCGTCCTCCCTCACCCTGCCAAACCCCGCCAGCCCCCCGGGGTTGAGGAGGAAACGCCTCACCGCACCCGCGGCACCGGGGCAAAGATGTCGGCAAAGTGGCGGGTACTGGATGAGCCCAGCAAAAAAAAAAAAAAAATGATTAACTGAACCCACCCTTCTAACCGTTAAAAAAATTCTTTTCCTGGGCGAGAATTAAGGCTAAAGAATTGTTACAATCCGTTTGTCGAGGACAGACAGACAGACACAAGATGGCTCAGGTAATGAGCCCCAATTTTCCCACCCGTACCCCCAAGATCCGAAGCCGAGAATTGGGGGGCGTGGGGGAAGAGCGCTCGGCCTGGCAGCTCCCTCCCCGCCAGGGCGGTGGGTGCCGGCGCGGGCCCCCCCCACCCCATCACCCCATCGCCCTCCCCGTCCCGGGTCCTTTCCGGAACCGGTGGAGTTTTCCCGGCCGCCGTTCCGGGGATCGTCCAAACTCTCCCGTTAGCTGTTAGGTACTCGGCGGGTCTCGTGAAAAGGGGGTTTGCAGGGTGGGGGGCGGTCTCGTGCCTCCCCCCCCGACGCCACCCCATTTTATCGCTCGGTCGAAGGCGTCCGGTCTCCATCCCCCTCGCCAGGGTTTGGTCTTTGGTTTTGGTTTGTTTGCGGGGCCGGGAGCGGGGGGTGGGGCGCGCAGGCAGCGCCTGCAGCCGGGCCCCTCTCCCCGCTCTCCCGGCAGGCGAGCCTCCTGGCCTGCGAGGGCCTCTCCGGCGTCTGCCTGGTGCCCACGGTGGCCAGCAAGAAGATGATGCCGAAGCAGAGCTCGAAGCAAGGCGAGAGCAGGGAGCGGGGGAGCAGCCCCGACGTGCTGGTACGGGGAGAGGCAGGGGCGCAGGGGGCTTTGCCTTGGTTTCTTTCAGCTCTAGTTGCATGCTCTGTTCTAGTTTGGCATTTTCCTCTCTTGGTTCTACTGTTTGTTCCTTTGGTTTGACTCTTTTCTCCTTTAGGTTTTTTCTCTAATTTGCTTTTCATCTCCCGCAATTCTCCTGTTTCCTCCTGCAATTTGCCCTTTCCCTCTTTTTGTTTCACTTTCTCCTTTCCAATCTCGTTTCCTCAAGGCTCTCCGTCAGGACGGTGAGAAATCCCGCGGCCGCAAAGAGGAGGAGGCGGCCGAGGCGTGTCAGCCCAAGAAATCCATTAAGAAGGCAGGTCGTGGGCCCCCCCCCTGCGGGCGGGGGAGCGCCGGGGGGGGTCGTGGGCCCCTCCCGGCAGTGGGGGGCAGCGTGGGGGGTCACGGACTCCCCCCGGGGGTGGGGGGGTCCCGGGGCCAGAGCGGGCGCGACTGACCCAGCCCTCCCTCCCCGTGCCAGCGCCGCAAGCGGGTGGCCGGCGCCGAGGGACCCAGCCGCTCCTCCCGGAGAGGATCCCGCCTCGGCAGCCAGGTTTGCCGCCGGGAAGGAGGAGGAGGAGGAGGAGGAGGAGGAGGAAAGATTTCCCAAACAGGGCGGCCGGCAGGGCGGGGGGACGTGTGGGGGGGCGGGCTGGGCCCCCCCAGCGCTGATGGGGGCGGGGGGCTGTGCCCCACAGGTGGTGGTGATCAAGCAGAACGGCTCCTTCCAGCTGGGGGTCCCCAAAAACTTCATCTGTGAGCACTGCTTCGGCGCCTTCCGCAGCAGCTACCACTTGAAGAGACACATCCTCATCCACACCGGTACGGGGCCGTGCCCGCCCCCCTCGCCGGTGTCCCCCCCCCGGGTGCCTGGCACCTCCCTGACATGCCCCCTCCTTCCCGCAGGCGAGAAGCCCTTCGAGTGTGACCGCTGCGACATGCGCTTCATCCAGAAATACCACCTGGAGCGCCACAAGCGCGTGCACAGCGGCGAGAAGCCCTACCAGTGCGAGCGCTGCATGCAGGTACCGCTCGGGGGGCTGGGGGCCACAGGGGTCCGCCGGATCCGCAGCGCTCATCCCGCCCCCACGCCCCGCAGAGCTTCTCCAGGACAGACCGGCTCCTGCGACACAAACGAATGTGCCAAGGCTGCCAAAGCAAGACCCCCGACGCGCAGCTGCTGCTCTAGGACCGAGCCTGCGCTGGGAACGCCGGCAGCAGCACCGGGGGGGGTCGCTTTTCCTTCCTCCTCACCCCCTCAACCTCCGCCTTCCTCCTCAATTTCTCCTGGATTTTTCACACCCCTGCCCTGTTCGGCTCCCCGCTGTGGGGCCGGGGAAGAAGCCAGCCGCTCGCCCGGACGCTCAGCCGGCGGTGCTGTACATAACTGGGAAAACGATCCAGACAAACCTTCCTCGCCGATCGGCAGGAGCCGCAGGCCTGTACGCCTGCCACTTATTCCTTGCCCCTCCCCACCCCATTTTTTTCCCCAAATCCTGCCCTCCCCCTCTCAGGAAGGGCTGGGGAGCCCCAAGCCAGCCTAAAGCAGAGCAAAACCAGGACCCTTCAGCCCCCAGCGCTTCCTCTCGGCCGCCGGACGGGCTCGCGCGGGCGCTCGGCTCTCAGGTAGGAGGTTCTCGCAGGGAGGAACCGTTTCCGACCCTTGCTGGGGGCTGGGTTTGGATTTTTTTTTTTTTTGAGAAGAAAGAGGAAAAACAAGTGGCAGTGGCCGTTGGCTGCAGGGGGGCCGTCCCGGTGGTGAGCGCTGTGGCGGTTCCCTTTTCCGTTTGCTTCTGCGCGGGTTTCGTTGTTTTTTGGGGTTGGTTTTTTTCGGTTTTCTTCTCCTTTCCATCTGCCGTTGCCTTCGCTCGCCTCCACCCCGTGTTCTGGTGGGGGGACCGGGACTGTGATGCGCTGGGGGGGTGGTGGTGGGGGCTTCACCCCCAGATTGTCAGAATCATGGAATGGTTTGGGTTGGAAGGGGCTGTAGAGCCCCCCCCCCCCCCGATGCAGCCCATGCAGCTGAAAAACCCCGATGCTGACGGGGGGGATCGGGCTGGGCCTCAGCCCCCAGGGAGGGGCAACGCGAGTGCCTCAGCTCCCCATACCCCCCCACCTCCTCGCCCCATTTTGGGGGGGAGTCACCCTTGCTGACGCCTGAGCCCCGTTCTGGGGCCTCTGGCAGCCCCCCCCCAGCCCCTTCCGCGCCCCCCCAAAGCTCCTGGGCGCAGTCGCATCCTGCGGCCGCTGCTCCCGTGCCGTGGGGCCAAAGGGGCCGAGTTTGGGTGCCATTCCCCCCCCCATCGCTTTGCACCCAGTCCCCCTCCTGGCGGGGGTGGGGGGGCGTCTCCGTTGGTGCCCCCCATTTCAGGACCCCCCCCCCCCGGCAGTGCCGCAGAAGCTCTGGCTTGAGCAGCTGCCGGCAGGCGCTGAGCCCCTCCCGCGCCGAACTCCGTCCTCGCGCGCCTTCCGCGCCGCTCCGGGATGGGGGGGGTGGGGGCTCGGGGGGGCCGGACCCTGGCGTGGGAAGGCCGGGGGGAGGCTGAGCGAAAGCGGGGGCGACACCGGCGGTACCGCGAGGGCAAAAGTGCAGCAGCTGCATGCGGCACCCCCTCCCCCGCCTTCATTTTTCGGGGTGGGTTTTTGTGGGTTTGGTTTTTTTTTTTTTGTTGTTTTTGTTGCTGTTTTTCTGTTGTTGGTGGTTTTTTAATACACTTGTTTTGCTATGGGGGGGGGAGCGGGCGGGGGGGAGGGATAACTTTTAAACTGTAGTTTTTTTCTAAGCCGTTCCCAGCGTGTGTCCCCCCACCCCCTGCCGCATCGCTCCCGCCCCCACCCCGGCCCTTAGGATTTATTTAAATAAAAACTCGTTGGGTTTTGGTTTTTTTTTTGTGTGTGGTGTTTTTTTTTTTTGTTTGTTCGTTTTTCCCTATTTCCAACCCGAGCTCAGCTTCTTAATTTTGGGGTCGGGGGGTCGGGATCCAGCTGGGAGGTGCCCCCGCCTCAGCACGGGGGGAGTGTCTGGATTTGCGGGTCGTGGCGGGGCGGCAGGGTGGCCCCCGCAGCCTGGCAGGGAGCCGGGGTTGGTGGTGGCACTGTGAAGAGGGGGTTTTTCTGTAGGGGGGCACAGTCAGGGCCCTGCAAGGGTGGGGGGGGGGCGCGGTGGCGGCTCTGGTTGGGGGGGGGGGGTGTCACCTGTTCTCTCCGGTGACGCAGCTCCAGGGAGAGGCGGCAGAGCCCCAGGGCCACCAGCCCGGCCACCAGCATGGCCACCAGCGCAGCCACCGGCCTGGCCACTATGTCCCCTGCCTCGCCTACCACAGAGCCTCAGCGCAGGGCCAGGGGGGCCCGGAGCCCCCCCCCCACCCCCCCCAGCCAGGGGGCAGCAAGGGCAAGGATCCTCCCCCCTACCCAGCCATGGGGGCCCAGGGGCGAGGACCTCCACCCCCCCACCCAACCATGGGGGGACCCAGGACCCCTCCAACCACCCACAGGGGCCTGTGGAAGCAAGGACCCCCCCCCGGGGACCCAGGACCCCCCCCATCCACGCAGCCATGGGAGCCCAGGACCCACCTGCAGGGACCTGTGGGTGCAGCTACCCCCTCCCGCGTATATGGGGCTCTTGGAGTGTGGGGTCCCTTGATCATGGGGGTCCCAGGGATGCAAGCACCCCCCCCACCCTGGAGTCCCATGGGGTACAGGACCCGCCCCCCCCCCACCTCCCGGCAGGGGATCCCTTGGGGTGCAGGGACCCTGGGCGGGGGGCACGGCGGTGCCCCGCACTCACCCTGATCCGCCCAGACACTGAGCATCACCTCGCCGGCCCCGGCGCCCTCCACGCGGAAGAGGAGCACGCGGCCGTCCCCGGCCCTCTCCCGGCACCAGGCGCGGGGGTCCCGGGGGGGCGCGCGCAGTGCGTGGGCGGTGACGCGGGCGCAGGCGCGGCTGCAGTTCCCCCGCAGCGGCCCCCGCCCGAAGGCCCCGCAGTCGGCGCAGTCGCTGGGGACCCCCGGCACCGTCAGGGCGCTGCCCTTGCCCCCCCCGTCCCTCCCCTCCCCTCCCTCGTGCCACCCCTGCCAGCCCCACACCCCCCCTTCCCACCCAGCCCCATCCCTGTCCCCACACCCCCTGCCCCCTCCGCACTGCACCCCGTGCGCCATCCCAACCTGGGTCTCTGTCCCCCTCTCCCCATCCCCTCCCCCGCCCCCCTGTCCCCATCCCCCCCCCCCGCCCCCATGTCCCCAGCGTCCCGTGCCGGGGGCTCACCGGAGGCGCTGGCAGGGGGTGCGGCAGGAGGGGCAGTGGGCACAGAGGGGTCCCACGTAGCCGGGCTGGCAGACGCAACTCCCGCAGACGCAGCGCCCGTGACCGCTGCACTCCCGGCCGCCGCTCAGGCAGCCCCCGTGGCCCAGGGGGCACCCGCAGCCGCTGCCCCCGAAGCCCTCGTGGCAGCGGCACCTCCCGCACACGCACTCGCCCCGCTGCGGGCCTGGTCACCGGGCCAGCGTCACGCCAGGCTGCTGCTGGCCCCGACCCCCACCCGGGACCCGTGGGACAGGGATGGGACCCGCGGGGGGTTGGCACAGATGGGGACGGGACCCATGGGGACAGGGGCACGCGACGGGGACAAGGCTGGGACCCGTGGCGGGCGGACACGCGATGGGGACAGGACATCACGGGACACGCAACGGGAACTGGAACAGCCCAGGGATGGCACCCCTGGGGATGGAACCCCTCCCGTTCCTCCAAGGATGGGCACAGCCCCCATCCCCCGTGTCCCCCCCCCGTTTCCCCCCCCCGCGTCACCTCCGCAGGGCAGCCCGGCATGGTGCTCGCAGGTGCTGCTGTCGCACTGGCAGAAGGTCCCACTCAGACCGGGGGGGCACCGGCAGGCCCCACAGATGCACTGGCCCCTCCCACTGCAGGGGGGGCTGGTGCTGTTGGGGGGCTGGCAGCCCCCCGTCGCCTCCCCCTCACACTCACACCAACGGCCCCCACGGCCTGCAGGGCAGCTGGGTGGGGGGGCGGCCATGGTCAGCTCCAAGGAGCCCCAAACTGCCCTACCTATGGAGCCCCCCACTCCACTGCCCCTCATCTTACCCCACGGATCCCCAACCCATGGACAACCCACCTTGCCCCCTCCAGCCTCCTCCATTGCCTCTCATCCCACCCCACGGACCCCCCAATTCCACCCCATTGTCTCCATCCCACCCACCACTCCCAGGCTCCCACCCCATCCCGACCCCCCCATCCACCCCTCTCAGACCCCCAACCTGCCCCACGGCCCGCGCACCTGCAGACCCCGCAGAGCAGGACCCCGCCGTGGCAGAGGGGCGCCTGGGGCTGGCGGCGGGCGCAGGAGCAGCCGCAGAGGGTGCCCAGCTCCAGGCTCAGCTCCTCGCGCGAGCCCAGCACCCGCAGCCCCATGCGCCGGGGGGACGCCAGGCAGGCGCTCGCCCGCACCCGCACTGTGAAGGTCACCTACGCAGGGGCACCCGTGGGGGCACCCATGGCGTGGAGGGGACACCCACAGCATGGGGACAGATGGAGGGAAGGCCGCCGGGCCAGACACACGGACACGCAGGGACACGGGACAAGGGGACACAGAAGGCACAGGGTCAGGGCCTGGGGCCCTGCCACCCCTGTGGGTCTCCCACGGCCCAGCCCTGTCCCCCTTGAGGGACCCCCACTCCTGCCCCTCACCTGTGCCTGTGCCCCCCCACACCCCATGTCTCTCTCCTACATCCCCTCCCATGCCCCTTGTCTCCCCCCACCATGCCCACATCCCCCTCTCCCGCCCCCCCGGGTCCCCCTCACCTCCTGGTTCACGTGGACACCGGCACAGAAGCCACCACGGGGCCGGGGGGGGCCAGGGGGGCCCCCGCAATGGGACTCGTAGCTGAGGCTGATGCCGGGGGGCAGCGGCAACGAGTGCTGCAGCTCCACGGTGGACGAGAGGCTCTGAGGAGGGGCACCCACGGGTGTCAGCACCCACGCCCCACCTGAGGGGGCACCCACACGTGTCCCCCTCCACTCACATCATAGGCGTCGGCAATGAGCTGCACCACGTTGCTGGAGTCCTCCCGCAGCTCCCCCACCACCGATTTGGGGATCAGGCGGCTCAGCTCCTGCGCGGGAACAGAGGTCAGGGAGGGCAGGACTCCCCCCACCCCACCACCCACCCACTCGAGACCCCCACCCAGGCACCCACTCACCTGGTAGAGGGGCACGGTGGGAGCTGTGACAGCGAAGACGAGCTGGATGTTGGCAGCCGAAAGCACCTGGGCCAAGTGGCCCACGGAGGGGTAGTCCTGCAAGGGGGAACGTGAGTAGACACCCACCCCAAAAAAACCCACCCAGCTCCCGCCTCTCCCAGGACCTACGTAGAGATGGCTTTTGGCATAGACGCCACCAGCGTCGAGGTGGCAGCGGGCGTCGCTGGGGATGACGACGCCGCCCAGTTTGCCGTCCCCAGCTGTGTGGAAGGCGTCGTCCGAGGCGAAGACCAGCAGGCGCGTGGCCGGGCGCCAGCCGATGCGCTCCTGGGGGGGCACACCAGGCTGGCACACACACGTGTGCACGGGCACGCTGGCACACGCGTTGTGGACAGTCATGCTCACATGGGCTTTTCGCGCAGGAGTGCTTGCACAGGCTCTTGCAGGCACGCACGCTTGCACACGTGTGTGGCCTCGCTGGCAGACAGGCGTGTGCTGGTGCACTTGCACACACTCGTGGATACATATGTGCTTGTATGCTCTCTCGCCTGCACACACTCTTGTACACACACTTATTTGCAGGCAGGCGTGCTTGCACGCGCTCTTGCACACTGGTGCGTTTGCAGGCGCGCGTGCTGGCAAGCCCAGGGGCACTTGCTCCCACACATGGGCGCACTCGTGGATGCACTTGCACGAGCACTCGGACACGCTCTCTCACGTGTGACATCTGTGCGTGCACTTGTAGAAGCTCTTGTGCGCCAGCACGCTCGCACATGTGGGAACACTTGTGTGTGGGTGCTCGTGCTGGTGGGTGCGCGGGCTCCCGCCCACTTGCCCGCGTGGTAGAACACATGCACGCGGCTTCCTTCGCGTGCCCCACCCTTGCACACTGTCCTTGCGCGTCCTGCCCTCATGTCCCACCCTCGCGTGCCACACTGTGCCCTCGGGCCCTGCCCTTGCCTGCTGCCCTCGCACAGCCTGCCCCGCCCTTGCGCCCCGCCCTTGCGCATCGCCCTTGCGCAGCCTGCCCCGCCCTCGCGCGCCCACCTGGCAGACAGCCACCTGCATGATGGCATCAAAGCCACCCTCGGCCGCATCCAGGTTGCCGGAGACGCGTTGGCGGCCGACGCGCTCGGTGAACTCCTCGGCGTCGTCGGTGAGGGAGAGGAGGTGGCGGAAGGCGGCCGGGGGGTCACAGGGCTCCCGTCGCTCCAGGCAGGGGTTGCGCAGTTTGGCAGGCACTGTGCTGACGTAGGGCAGCACCGGTTTGTCCACGAAGGAGCCGAACCCTGGGGGAGGGGAAACGCAAGTTTTGAGGACGGGGGAGCAGCCAAGCACCCCAGAAGGTGGGCAGAGCCTGCGGCCCCACCGATGCGCAGGGAGGAGGTGGCGTTGCTCAGGGCGGCAGGGAGGCCGTGGCCCAGGCGCCGCAGGTGCGGGAGGTCGTCGCGCATGGAGGAGGAGAGGTCGGCCAGGTAGTAGAGGTCCAGGGGGCCGCCCCCCGCCCGCCGGAACCGCACCTGGAAGCTGCGCTCCTCTCCTGGGGGGGACAGAGGGTCAGGGGCGGCAGTGGGCCCCACGCCCGCCCCCCGTGGCGCTCGGCCATGTCTCCCCAGCCCCACGGGCTCTTGGCCCGCAGCCACACCCCTCATTCTCCCCAGCTCCCCCCCCCCCCAAGTTTCTCTCCCCCTCCACCCCCCATCCCCCCCTCACCAGGCCGCAGCAGCAGCCGGACGCTCCGGGGTCTCAGCTGGGCGGGCGCCCCACGCCCCCCCACGTCCTCCAGCACGCGCACGCTGCCGAGCGGGTCCACCACGGCGCCGGGGGGGCACCCCGCGCGCTCCAGGGCCTCCCGTGGGGCGCAGCGCGCGCCCTCCGCCTGCCCCCCACGCGGGAAATCCTGCGGGAGACGGGGGTCAGCGTCAGCACCCGCTACCCAGCCCTGCACCCCACTGCCCACATTCCCCCGTGCCCACCGCATCCCTCCTGCGCCCCCCGCCCCCCACCCCGAGGGGACACGGGAGACGGGCGGGTGCCGGCTCCTGCCGCCGGGGGGGGGGCCCTCCTCCCCACCCGGGTTTTCGGCACCGAGGTTTTTGCTGCTTCCTGGTGACAAAACCACAGGGCCGGGGGCGGGGGGCTGGGGCCCCCACGGGGCCCCCTCGGGACATGGGGACTCTCCCCAGCACCCCAGGTCCCCAGCCCATGCCCACCCAGGGGGACCCCAGACACACGTCGCGATCCCCCCCCTGCGGGCACCACAAACCCCACGAGGACGGGGAACGCCCCGAGGGTGGGGTGTGCGCGTGAGGGAGTGTCGGGGGTGGGCAAGGTGGTGGGGGGTCAAAGCGGGGGGGGGGGGGGGTCAGGGTGGGAGAGGTGAGGGGATCAGGGTGCGGTGGTCGGAGCGGGGGACCGGGGGCGTCAGTGGGGGGTCGGGGGGTTGGGGTGGGGTCGGGGTGCGGGTCGAGGGGGTCGGGATGGGAGTCAAAGGGAGCCAGGGTGGGAGGGCTGGGGGCTCAGGGCAGCCCCCACTCACCGGCTCCTCGCACCAGGCGCAGCGCGGGTGGGAGCGCACGCACGCCTCGCAGGACGCCTGGAGCTCGCAGGACACTGGGGACAGTCGGGGAGGGTCCGAGAGCTCTGGAGGGGGCAGGACACCCCCCCCCCCGAGACCCCCTCGGTGCCCCTCCGCCCCTCACCTTCCCCAGCGCCCCCCGGGGTCGCCAGCAGCAGCAGCGGCAGCAGCAGGAGCCCCCCCGGTCGCCCCATGGCTCCGACGCTGCTGGGGGGGGCGGGGGCCACATCCTGCCGGGGGGGGCGGGACCCTGCGGGTGGGGCAGCCGCATCCTGACCCCCGCCCCCCCGTGGGAAGGACCGGGGCGGGCGGGAAAGCGCTCTGCCCCTCCCCCTCCCCTGGTTGGGGGGCACGGGATGCAGAGGGACCCGGCGGGCGCGGACAGAAAAGGGCACCCCGGGGGGGGGGGCTCGGGGTGCGGGTGTCAAGGCAGACCGGGGGGGCTCGGGCGGATTTGGGGGGCCGGAGGGGGCTCTCCCATCACCGAGGGGGATGGAGACAGGGGATCCCGGGGCACCCCCTCGCGGCGGCCGTGCGGACCTGCGGCCTCCGGTGCGCCCCACGGGGAGGGGGCGGTCCCCAATGTCCCCGGGGGGAGCTCCATCACTCCGGGACGTCTCCCCCCCCGAAATGCCGCCCCATCCCCGGGGGGAGGGTCCCCAACTGCCCCTAAGCGGGACGGATACGCACTCCCCCACCTCCCCCCATCCCCAGCTGCTCCCCACCATCCCGGGGGGCCCTCGACTGCCCCCCCCCCACCACACCGGGACCCGCTCCAAATTTCCACCACTTTATTTTGCAAAAATAGAAAAAAATCCCGTGTGTCCCCCCCTACTCCCGCGGGGGGAGGGTGGGCTGTAAACATGGTGGGGGGGTCCCCGGCGCGGGAGGGGCATCTTGGACACGAGGGGGGGGCAGCGACGGGGGGGGGGTATCCCCCCGGGGCCAGGGGAGACCCCAGTGTAAACGCAAAGGAATAAATAACGGGGCAAAGTGCTGGCCCGGGGGGGGCACTGCCCCTATAGTGTAACAGGGCCCCCCCGAGAGCTGTGTGCCCCCAAAATACAGGGGGAGGCAAATTGGGGAGGAGGCAGGGAGCCTCCTATCCAGCCAGGCTGGAGGTAACAGACATTTGGGGGGAGGGCAGTTTGGTCTGAAGGGCAGCTGGGGTGCAACCCTCCCCTCCAATAAAGCTGCCCTTGGGGGGGGGCACCCGCAGGGCCCCCCACGGTATCGGGGGTCGCTATGGCTTGGGGCGCTCCAGTAATATCAGGGGGAGTATGGGGACACCAGGTGCCCCCCCCATCTTTGGTCTCTGTAGTGTTGGGAGGTGGGCTGGGGATTTGGGGGAGAAGGGGTCAGTGTGGGGGGAGGATTTTGGGGTCCTCCCAACCCAACAGCATCGAAAAGCAAATCCCACAAGCAGCACCCCCCCACTCCCCCAGAGAATAATCCAGCACATAAAGCGCCCCCCCCCCAATGGGGGGGGGGGGGGGAGTCCTGCCTGCACCCCAGCAGTACACTGCTCCCCCCCCCCAGATCCACCCAATAAATAATAAATCCTGGGTGTCTGGGTGCCCCCTGCTCAGTGGAGGGGGGCACCCCAGGAGCGTGAGGCATTCATTTGGGGGGAAGTTTTGGCATGAAGCTGAGGGTGCGGTGGGGGCGCCCCCTTGGGCCCCCCAGCTTAAGGCAATCGCTGTGCTGTGGGGTCTCCCCCCTCGCGGCTCTGTCCGTCTCTGGAGCCCCCCGCCAAACTCGGGGGGTGGGCACCATGGGGTGCTCCCTCGCCCCTGCCGGAGCGGGGGGGGGGGGGCTCTGGAAGGCACTCGTGGGTGTCCTGCCCCGGTGGGGGGGAGGGCTATGGGGAGGCAGGGAGCCCGGGAGGGCTGTGGTGGGCAGTGGGGGGTGGTGCGCCCCCCCCCTCCTCCCCCTCAAAGATGTCAGGGTTCTCCAGCATCTCCCGGATCAGGGGGGGCATCGGCCCTGGGATCTCCATCTTCAGCGAGACGGCTCGCTCTGCGCCTGCGGGACCCCGGCAGCCCACAGCCCCCCGGCAGCCCCCTGTCAGGCCCCCCGCCCCACATCCCCTCTCAGCGTCCCCATCAGCCCCCCTGCCCTACATCCCCTCTCATCCCCCCCATATCCCCTCTCGGACCCCCCACCATCAGCCCCCCACCCCCCCACCCCACATCCCCTCTCAGCCTCCCCCGTGAGCCCCCCCGCCCCACATCCCCTCTCAGCCTCCCCCGTGAGCCCCACATCCTCTCTCAGGCCTCCCCCCGTACAAAGCCCCCCAGTTTGGAGGGGTGCTGGGGCCCGCCCCCGTGCCCTCACCCTTGGCGCTGATGCCGCGCAGGTCGGTGATTTTCATCAGCATGCGGGGGAACATGTGGGGCTGGCGCGGGCGGCGGCGGCGCGCATACACCCTCAGCGCCTCCAGCAGCGGCTCCTGCAGCTGCTCCACCCGCTGGGGCTCCTCCAGCTCCATGCGGTCTGGGGGGACACGGGGGGTTGCACCAGTCCCCGTCTAGGGGTGGGGAATGGAGGGGCACGGGGGTGGCACCCCCTGGTCTGGCCTCTGGGTCCCCTCAAGTGACGGGTGCCCCTGAAACTTGGAGTCTGGGGGCAGGGGTCCCAGGCGACCCTGCTGCCTCCCGACCTGGAGGTCCCCGTGTCCCCATATCTTCGCCCCCTCCTGACCCAGAGGGACCCATGTCCCAGCTGCCTCCTGGTCTGGAGAACCCCATGTCCCCACCGCCTCCTGTCCCCGTGTCCCCACATCTCCACCACCTCCTGGCCCCGCAGCCCCACACCCCCCACCTCCGCAGATGAGGCAGATGGCACTGAGCAGCCCGGTTTCAGCATCGTCCATCTGGAGGGGCAGCAGCTGCCCGGCGAAGGCGAAGACCAGGTCGGTGAGGGGCCCGAAGCCAGCGTTGTGCATCTGCGTGCGGTTCAGCGTCAGCCCGTCTGAAAACGTCATGGTGTCCTGCTCCGGCGTGTAGCGCGTGCAGATCCGCAGCATCTATGGGGGGCCGGGCCGGAGGTCAGGACGGGCGCGGCGACCCCCCCTGCCCCGCCCCACGCCCCCTCACCAGGATATCCAGGCAGGCGGCCTTCAGCAGGGTGATCTGGTCGGCGATGCTGAGCGCGGTGAAGCCGGGCAGGCGCTTGGCGAACTCGACGATCTTGATGATGCACTTGGTGGCCAGCTCGCTGAACTTGTCCCACAGCCCCAGGTCCAGCTGCACCCGCTGCTCGGCGCTCAGGCTCTGCGGGACGGAGACGGGGATGGGACAGGGGCTCAGCGCCTAGCGTGCGGCGCCGTGCCCCCCCGGGCCCCCGCTCACCGTGGTGTACTTGCCCAGCTGGCAGAGCGCGGGGAAGGTCTCCCGGTGGGCCCTGCTGACCCTGCGTACCAGCTCCTCCAGCTCGGGGCTCAGCGCGGGGCTCTCGGCCGCCGCTGCCTCCTTCACCTCCTTCTTCTTCTTGTTCCTGTCGTTGCGGACGGCTGCGGGGGGGGGGAGGAGTGTGGGGGGCCGGGGTTTGGGGGGTGCAGATGGCACCCCACCACCCTTTTCACCAGGGCGCAGGGACAGGAGGCGCGAGGAGGGTCCCTCATGTATCACGGCTGGATGGGAGGCCAAGGCCCCCCCACCCCGAGGGGGCACCGGCCAAGGCCCCCCCACCACCCTAGGGGGTGACAGGCCCTGCCTCCCCCCACCCCCCTACCCCCACAGGGAGACACCTCCACCCCCAGGCTGCCCAGCCCTGCACCGGGCGGGACATCAGCGATGGTGGGGGGCCAGAGCTGTGCCCCCGCGGACCCCCCCGGCGCACCTTCCCTGGACATGCCGACCTCGAGGCACTTCTGGAGGCGGCAGAACTGGCAGCGGTTGCGCGTCACCTTGCTGATCTGGCAGTTCCCGTCGCGGTGGCACCGGTATGCCATGTTCTTCTGGATGCTGCGCCGGAAAAAGCCCTGGGGGGGACACGGGGCGGGGGGGGACAGGGGGCTCTCCAGTCCCCTCCACTGAGATCCCCCACCCCAGCGCCCCAGGGGGTCCCCACTGCCCGGGGGGTGCCCAGTGCCCCCACCTTGCAGCCCTCGCAGGAGCTGACGCCGTAGTGGTAGCCCGAGGACTTGTCACTGCAGACGAAGCAGGGCTTGTAGATGCGGGGCGGGGGGGGCGGCGAGGGGGAGCCAGGCACCATCTCCTCCGAGCTATGGCTCTGGGTCTCCACGGCTGAGGGGGCAAGCGGGGGGGGGGGGGGGGGGGCGGGTGGTCGGGCAGCTGCCGGAGACCCCCACCCACCCAACCTGCGTGAGCGTCCCCCCCCAGGCTGGGAGCTGCCACTGCCTCCCATCGCTGGCTCGGGGGAAACTGAGGCACTGGGCAGGGTGCAGGGGTCTGGCTGCCCCCCCCAGCTCGCGTGGGCCCGGGGAGCGGCAAAGGGACAGAGAGGAGCAAGGCATGGGAGGAGGGGATTCAGCCCAGCACCCCCCCATGTCTCCCCCTCCCCAGGGTTGGCGGTCTCAGTCCCCCCGCAGAGGTGCCACCGCGGGGGTGGACACACATTGGCGTCACCATGGCGGGGGGGGGGGTGCGGCGGGACGCAGACCCCACCCTGCCCCGCAGCCTGAGCAGGCGGCTGAGGTTTGTGTGTGTTTTTATAAAAAAAGCCGAAATTGCTGAAATTGAGGAAATTCCTGCCCTTGCCCGGCGTCAAACAGCCCATTTATAACTGGTCCCAAAGCGGTTCCAGCTGGACGGGGGGGGTGGGGGGACCAACAGGGCCCTGGCCTTGCATGCGCCTGTGCGCGCACACGCGCCACAGCCACCTGAAAATAAACAGCCCCCCCACCCCCCCTCTGCTGTGGAAATGTGCCACAACCCACGCCACCCCCTCGCACGCTCACCTCGCACACTCCTTGTGCGAGGCACTGAGGAGGTAGAGCAGCACTGGTGTCCCCCTTCCCGTGCCTCAGTTTCCCCACCAGGAGTCACCAGCACTGATTTTTCTTTTTTCGGGGGCAGGAGGTTGCTGACCCGAGTCCAGGCACCCACTCTAACAAACCCACAGCCACGGAGGGGGGACACGCACACGTGACAACACCACTGCGGGGACCCCCCTCCCCCTCAGTTTTGGAACATCAAGGTGGGGTTCCCCCCCAGGCCTCCCTGAGGCCTAATTTGAGGGGGCGGGGGGTCTCCCCCCACGCCAGGCCGCGTGGGGCGGTCCCGCAGGGGTTAACCGCCACAGTGGCAGCGGCGCTGGGCGGGAGCGCGGCCCCGCACTGGAACCAGTTTGGCCGCTGGAACTGGGAGAGCAGGCATGGGTGGGGGAGGCACGAGTGGGGGACCGGGGTGTCCCGCTGTGTCACAGCCGTCCCCAGCGGAGGTGGCGGGACGCCCGCTCCCGCACCACGCACTCACACAGCCGGGTTTCCACACCCCACGCGCGTCACTTACACGCCTTGGCGGAGCCACACGCGCACGCCCACTCCCACGGGGTCACACTCGCAGTTGCACACGCGCTCACGCACGGAGTGACGGACACGCACACACCCGCGGACAGTCACTCCCACGCAGTTGCACACCCGCTCTCCCACACCCTCCCACACCTCCCACGCACCGAATCACGCACACCCCCACTCCCACGGAGTCACACTCACTGCCGCGCAACCGCACACCCGCTCTCCCGCCCGACCCCCCTCCGCGCCTCCCCCCATCCCGCGGCCCCCTGGCCCCGCCACGCGCGGCCCCGCCCCACGCCCCCGCACGTACCGCGGCGCGCGGGCGGCGGCCAGGCGGAGGGCGGCAGGGCCCCGCACCGCGGCCCGCACCCCGCCTTGCGCAGCGCGCAGGCCCCGCGGTTCGTCACGTCGTGCAGCCGCCGCGGCCCCGCCAGGCAGTCGTACATAGCGGCGGCCCGCACCGGCCCCGCTCCCGCTCCGGCCTCGGCCCCAGCCCCGGCGGGTGCGGCCCGGCCCGGCCCCACGGCCCAGCGACCGGCGCGGGGCGGGGCGGGGGCGGGGCCTGGCGAGGGGCGGGACCTGGCGGGCACGGGCGCGGGTGGGCGGCGGACACGGGCACCGGCAGGGGGTCGCACGGCGTCACGCGTGGTGTCAGGCCGAAGGTCGCGCACACGCGGTGTCACACACACACACAGTGTCACACACACACACGGTGTCACACACACACACGGTGTCTCACACATACACATGGTGTCACACACACGGTGTGTCACACACACACCCCCCACGTGTCACACACACACACAGTGTCACACACACCCCCCCCCATGTCACACACACACTGTGTCTCACACACACACGGTGTCTCACACACATGGTGTCTCACACACACCCCCCTCGTGTCACACACCCCCCCTCGTGTCACACACACACCCCGTGTCACACATACACTGTGTCACACACACGGTGTCACACACACAGATGGTGTCACACACACGGTGTCACATACACAGATGGTGTCACACACACGGTGTCTCACACACACCCCCCACGTGTCACACATGCACACAGTGTCACACACACACCCCCCCATGTCACACACACACCGTGTCTCACACACACACAGTGTCACACACACACACGGTGTCTCACACATACACATGGTGTCACACACACGGTGTCTCACACACACCCCCCACGTGTCACACACACACACAGTGTCACACACTCCCCCCCGTGTCACACACACACCCCCCCGTGTCACACACACACCCCCCATGTCACACACACACGGGAGGGGGAGTTCTGTGGTGCCTGCACCCCCACCCCCAGCCCTGTGTCACTTCCCCAGTTCCTCCCAGCCCCCCATGTCACCCCCTGTGCCACCCCATGTACCCCCCATCCCCTCATCCGTGTCCCCTTGGGCCTTGCACGACGCTCACACGGGGCCAGGCCAGAGGGGCCGGGCGGTGGGGAGCTGTGCGAGGGGGCAGGCAGACACACAAGGAAGGGGGAGGGGGTGTCTGTCCATGCAAGGGTTGCACGAGGCTGTTGGTGCAAAGTTTGCACAGCGTGGGGGTTTCTGCGCAAGCATTGCATGGGGGTGTGGGTTGGTGCCGGGCTTGCACGGCCATCGTGGGCCGGCATCCTCGTGCACATGCTCACGCTCACGTGAGCAGTGCACACTCCAGGCGTCTGCGGTGCCCCTGAAAGGCTCCAGGCTGGGCAGGAGGTGCCACAGGGCCCCTGGAACACACATGTGCGAGGCCTGCTGGCGTGCCCTGGCAGTATGCGGGTGACATCAACCTGCGCCCTGAAGCAGGTGTGATGCCAAGGCCCCCAGTGCTCCCAGGCTGTCATGCGACACAGGCCGTCACGCCAATACGCGTGGCCAAGCAGGAGCAGGCAGAGTGGCTCCTGGGACACGGGACACAGGGATGAGGGGGGTCTCTGCCACCGAGGGGGGAGCATCTGTGACTGCACATGACTGGGCGTGAGCACATGTGAGTGTGCGGTAGGAGCATGTAAGACCGTGCAGAAGCATGCCTGAGTGTGCACAGGTGGGCGTGAGCATGCACACATGTGTGCCCACCCCTGCCGTGCCCTGCAGCGTGTGGCTGCGCTGAGCAGCAGCTGGCGTGTCCCCACGTGTGCGGACATGCAAGGCTGGCAGCACCTGCCCAGCCACATTCCTGCCACCCCCAGCTGCACCCGCACCCCCACCTGGGCTGTGTCGCCCCCACCCATGCTGGTACCTTGCCCATGTCCTGGTGAGGCCTCGTGCGATGGCGTCTGGGTGCTGGCACTGGGTCCCCAATGTAAGCCAGGCGCGGTGTCACACGGCGCCATCTTTTATTGCACAGGCTTTGCACGGCTTTGCAGCGCACCGCATGGCATGGCGTGGCATTGCGCAGCGCACTGTGGCGGTGCACAGCACTGCATGGCTTTGCATGGGGTCGCACGGCTTTGCAGCGCTCCGCATGGTGCGGCGTGGCATTTCTCAGCATGCTGTGGCATGCATGGTGTCACATGGAAGCACACGGGGCTTTGCACAGCATCGCATGGCTTTGCACAACGTCATTTTCATTGCATGGTTTTGCACGGGATAGCACGGCGTCGCATGGCATCTCACAGCTTTGCAGCGTCACGTGGTGCGGCGTGGCATTGCTCAGCGCACTGTGGCGTTGTGCAGCGTTGCACGGCTTTGCACACCATTGTGTGGGATTGCAAGGCTCTGTGCAGCTTTTGCATGGCGCTCCTATGTGTGACACACACGTTTGCGCACATGCTTGCATGCCACCTTACACACTCAGGCACACACATGCTCAGGCTGGCACCCACGCTTGCACACCCACGCCTGCGCTGACATGGCTACACCCCCTCACATGCTCACTCACACATGCGGTCCCCTGAGAGACACGCTTCTGCACACACGTGTGTGTGCTCACCCTCCCACCCCGGCCCACTCACACTTACCCAGAAGCACCCTCCCCACCCCCACTCACCTGGCATGGCTGTGGGCACATGTGCATGTGCATACATGTGTGTGCGCACTGCCCGAGCCCTGCACACTCTGTCACGTGACACCACCCTGAAACCCACCCCATTTTTTCCAAAACTGCAGGACGACACTGATGAGGACACAGTATGGCACGGTGAGGACACAGCACAGCACGGACATGGCATGGCAAGAACACAGCATGGCATGATGAGAATGTGGCATGGCACAGCAAGGACATGGCACGACAGAGAGAGGACACGGCACGGCAAGAACATGGTGTGGCATGACAAGGAGATGGTATGGCACGACAAGGACACGGCACGGCACAGTGAGGACACGGCACAGCTCAGCCCAGCTCCCTCCTGAAGGAGATGGGGACAGGGACACGTGTGGTGGGGACATGTGGCACGGCCATGTGTGGCGAGGGACAGGCACACTGCGTGGGTGCCGGGGCTGGGATGGTGCCTGTGAGTGGGTGTGGCTTGTCCTGGGTGACTGACAAGCTTTGCACACGCGTGGTGACACGCTTACACACACGGCTGTCCTCGGTGACACACGCCGGTGATACATGGCATGCCCAAGGTGGCACATGTACACCTGCATGGCACGTCCTGGGCGACCAACACGCTTGCACGCACCCCCACACCCTGGCTGGCACGCTTGGAGTGGCACACGTGTCCCCCTTGCACAGGCGCGCAGCCGGCCCGGACGCACGGGCTGGTGACACGCTGGCACGCGTGTGCTCCCCGCAGGCTCCGAGGGGTGCTAGAGCCCACCGCGTCCCTCCGTGTCTCCTCGTGCGCCCCCGTGTCGCACGCAGCGCTCCCGGTCCCCGCCAGGGGGCAGCACGAGCCCACGCCCCTCCTCGGGATTTTCCCCCCGCTCCCCCGTGGGGGGATCCCGCGTGGGGCCGCTCACCCCGCGGAGGCAGCAGGGCGGCCCCAGCCACCGCACCCATGGGTGCTGCCGCGTGCACTGCCCCCTCCCGCCCCCCCTCCTCCCTCAGCGGCTTTGGGCCGTAAATCCCTGCGCGGGGGGGGGCGGCGGGGGGGGTGGCACTGCCATGGGGCTGGGCTGGCCGGGACCCCGGTCCCACAGCCGCAGGGGGGCCCCCATGGCCCGGGCTGCCTGCTGCCCCCAATGTCACCCTCCCCCCTGTTCCCTCCTCCCCTGCTCCCAATGTCACCCCTCTCCCTGCCCCCAATGTCACCCCCTCTGTTGCCCCCAATGTCACCCCCCCTCATGCTGCCTCCCCCCCTGCTGCCCCCCACTCTGCCTCCAATGTCACCCCTCCCTTGGCTGCCCTCGCCCCTGCTGCCCCCAATGTCATCCCCCCCTTCCCTGCCCCCAGTGCCAGCCCCCCCCGTGCTGCTCCCCACCCTGGCATCCCCCACCCTGCCTCCCTCAATGTCACCCCCTCTTCTGTGCCCCCCCCTGCCCCCAGTGCCACCCCTCGCCCTGTCACCTCCCCCCTCCCCGCCCTCGCCTGAGCATCAAGTGAGGGAGGACCACCGCCCCCCGGGACGGGCGCCCAACGGCTGCGGTGAGTATGGGGTGCCCCTCCGGGGTGCCCCTCCCCCGACCCCGATCTCCCGGCTCCGAGTTGTGCGGGGGGGAGGGGCGTTTGTAGAAGGGTGGGGCTGGTGCGCGGAGGGGAGGGGCACAGAGCAGGGACCCTGCGCCGCGTGGGTGCGTGCGCGTGTGCGGGGGGCCTCCCCCTCCTCTCTCGCGCTGCTGATCCCACGGCGCGGCCGCTTCAGCGCCGGCCCCGCCCGGCCCCTGCAACCTGGAACTCCGGGGAGCCGAGCCGAGCGCTGCCGAGCCGAGCCGAGCGCTGCCGAGCCGAGCCGAGCGCTGCCGAGCCGAGTCGAGCGCTGCCGAGCCGAGCGCTGCCGAGCCGAGCCGAGCGCTGCCGAGCCGAGCGCTGCCGAGCCGAGCCGAGCGCTGCCGAGCCGAGCCGAGCGCTGCCGAGCCGAGCCGAGCGCTGCCGAGCCGAGCCGAGCGCTGCCGAGCCGAGCCGAGCGCTGCCGAGCGGAGCCGAGCGCTGCCGAGCCGAGCGCTGCCGAGCCGAGGCGTGTCCAGCCGGGCGCCGCTTAGCGGCACCGAGCGCAACCGAACGCTGCCGCACGATGCCAATCCGAAGATTGCCGAGCGGTTCCGAAGATCCGAGCGGTTCCGAAGATTGCCGAGCGATTCCGAAGGTTGGGTGAGGAGCGGGCGGGCAGGGCCCGTGGAGCGGTGGTGGGCGCAGTTAAATCCCGTTGACGGCGGTGACAAGCGGAGCTTCTCGGGGGTCGGCATCAGCCCTGGGCATGTCGTTATCAGCGGCCGGGGGAGGGGATCCCTACACCCTCAGTTTGCCGATGGCGCCAGGTTGGGCGGGAGCGTTGAGGTGGGGCCGGGGGGCTCCACGGGGGCGTGGGCCGGCTGTGCGAGGTCCGGCGAGGCCGAGGGCCGGGCCCTGCGCTTGGGGCACAACACGCGACACTGGGCTCGGGGGTGCGGGGCTGGGGCGCAGAAACAGAGCTGGGGGCGTCGGTCGAGAGCCGGCAGCATGTGCAGGCGGCCCGGAGCGGCCTGGCTGGTGTCAGAAATGGCGCGGGCAGCAGGACCGGGAAAGCCCTGTGCTCGCCACCTCAAATACTGCGTTTGGCGCCGGGCCCGGGAGTGATGCGGAGGTGCTGGTGCGTGTCCAGAGAAAAAGCTGAAAAGCTGGTAAAGGTTCTGGAATGCAAGCGCTGTGGGGAGTGGCTGGGGGAACCAGAAGAGGACGAGAGGAAATGACTGCGGGTTGCACCAGGGGAGGTTTGGGTTGGAGATTGGATGTCGGGTATTATTACTAATTAATATTACTTTTGTGTGTTTTCTGGTGATTCCACACGATGAGCAAGGAATATTTGCTTCATCACATACCAAACCTTTACAGACAGAATGAGTAATGTGCACAAATAATGTTAGAGCCAATAAAATCCCGACTGGATGAAGTGTTAGATTCACCATTCCTGTTGCTGTTGGTGACCATGCAAATAAGGTGTCCCACCAGCGATGTTCTCCATCCTTTTTCACTCTTTCCAGAACACAGTATATTTCTTTTGCATCATGATGAATGCTAATCATGGTTCTCTGTCCATTGTCTTGACCTTGTTTCAGCCATTGGTAGAGATCATCATCCTGTAATAGGGGTAACGATTCATTACAGTGGGGGCAGGTAACAAATCTTGACACGATGTACGGTTAGACTGCAGTAATTGATGAGATGTGACAGGAACAGAATAGCAAAGTTGCATCCCATGATTTCAGTAAAATTACAGATACGTCTGTTGGAGTGATTGCTTAGATGTACAGTAATATTGCCTAGAAATATCTGTTCACCAAGGGTTCTCGTACAAACACATCCATTTCCACTATCCGCCAGTACAGTTTGAGGTGTTGTCGGGATGTATCTGAAAGTGGCAAACATTTTGTTCAGTGTCACGACAAATGTCTTGTGCTTTAACAGCATTGCTTTGACAAATAAATCCTTGTTGTTCTCGTGGAATGCGTTTGCTGTTTGTCTCCCTTTTGTTGGGCCTGTATGCAGCGTTGCGTCAGATAGAGTATTGTTCCATTGCGATTTAATCCCACTGCACAAGTGAGTGTGTAGTACATACCGAAGCATTGCCTGCTGTTGGAACAAAAGCTGTGGCTTTACTCTTGGAAGGGTCATAGGTAAAACTGACTGGATGCCACCAGCATTGGGATTCCCTTTCAAATTTAGCTGCATTATCCCAAATTCAGTGGGTAAGGTGCCCTCTTCACCTTCTCCTATAATGATGGCCACAGTAGATCGTAACCGCAGTTGAGCTTGGACACAATTAAGAATGAGAGAGACCTTCTTTTGCCTGCAACAAGTGCATCTACAATTAGTTGGTGATCTTTTTCATTAATTCTTTCCTATTGGGGAAAACAACTTCTCCTTGAGGGAGAAGCCCCCAGTGGTTCAGCTCCAGCTTCCGCAGCCCAGGGTCACTCACCAAATCTCCGGTGTCGGTGGGAGAGCGTCCACTCCCTGATGCTGTGTGCAAGGGTTCCCGTGCCTCTGGTAGCCTTGTGGTGCTGCGTGTCTGGGTTTTTGGGGCCTGCCAGTACGTCGCAAGGCTGTCTGCAGTGGCCCTGTGCCACGCAGGTACCCCAGGGCTGGCCATGCTGATGTGCGTTGGGACCTCCAAGCCCCACGACTCCACCGCGAACAGCTACAGTGCAGTTTTCAAGCACACCTGAGCCTGGCAGATACCCTGGGGCCAAGCGCACCTACCTGTGTGAGGCTTTCTGGGGGCTTTCCTGGGGCTGGAGGATGCCCAGGCCTCCACGGAAAGCCGCAGCTAGGCACACTGTTGTGCGCATTGGTTCTCAGTCTCCATCTGTTTTCTGGAGTTGGAAATGCGAGCTGCTGCTTCCCGCGCTTTGCCAGTATCCCCAGATGCTGCTGACTGTAAGGATTCCTGAGCCTCGCTGTGTTGAGGAGTATTAGTTGTTTAGTTTAAATGAGGTGTTAGAAATAGACTGGAGGCAAAGGACGAATCCAATCAGGTGTTAGAAGTTCTCAGAGCAGGAATCACCGCTGGACTGAGTGGCGCGTGCAAAGCACGTGAGGAGCAGTGTGTAGGTTTTAAGGGTATAATTGCCCAGGGATTTCTTTGCTTGGCATCCATCTCTGGAGGCACCCAGCTGACTTTTCCTGGCTGTACAATCTGAATAAATTTGGGCCAGGGGCCCAAAGGGCAAAGTGTTTGTGGGCCTCACTGCTAGCCCTGGGAAGAAAACGCTGCTGAGTGCAAAGGCTGAGCTCTGCTGTGAGGTCAGGGCTGGCCACGCTGCTGCGCATGCGGCTGCCCAAGCCTCACAGGCAGCTCGGGGCTCAGCAAGTTGCTGAGCGTAGCAGCCTTCAAGCTCCACTAATGGCACCGGCATGGGGTCAGCCGCCGTGTGCAAGGCTTCCCGGATCCCTCTGGTCCACCAGTAATAGCTCCGCAGCGACGCACAAGGGTCTCTGAGCCCCACAAATGCACCGGCGTTGGAGCTGCTGCTGGTGCAGGGATCCCTGAGTCTCTGCGGGGCATCAGGGCTGGGTAGGCTTTCGTGTGCCCTAATGACACACGGAGCTGGGCACGCTGCTGCCTGTGAGGGTTTGTCACAAAATCCTGATTGAGGATCCTACCGACTACGCCAATTTAATTGTCATGGAAGCTCACATAAATTAAATCAGATGAGGTGATAAACTAAAAATAAACTTTATTCTAACCAAAATTGTTTAGCAGTACTGACTGGAAATGAGGTAGATCAAGGTTGTATCAGCTGGAGATTATCTGTTACAAACTGATAATGAATTCAAACTTAGCTCTACTTCAAGCGAAATTGCTTTGAGACTCGCATTATATTAACAGTGCCTAGGTTCAGAATGTCACCCAGGAATTAATACTGCACTCAGGAATTCCGGTGATCCAAAACATGCAATCACTCACCCAACAGAGGGAGGGCCTCACCCTCGAGGAGTTTTCTTCAGCGGCGTCCTGACCTAAGGGACCTCGACTGCTGACCTGCTGCTCCAAGGACCAGCTCCAGCTATAGCCTGGTCAAATACAGTCACGTCCATTCCCATGGGCTCAGGATGACTCAGGATGGCTCTGGAAGCTTCCTAGTTTAGGGCGAGTGTTCTCACCACAGGGTTCCTCAGCCCTGCTGGTACCCCGGGCCGGGCACCCTTCAGTTGAGTTGACAGCCGTAAGACTCAAAGTCGCTGTGGATCCGTCCTCTTTTGCTGTCGAGTCATGTTTGGTGTCTCCAGGAGGACACGGCTGAGGGACTCACTAGGGTGTAAGACTTGCAGCACTTAGTTTGCAAGTTTGGGGCTTGAGGCCTTAGGGCATGGTCCCATTGCTGTTCAGATCAGGACTTGAGAAAGACTCAACTAACAGTAGGGAGCAGCAAGAATGGGCTGTTCCAAGGCAGGGGACGTGAATTTCATCGCATCACAGAAAGGTTTGGGTTGGAAGGGATCTTTAAAGGCCGTATGGTCCAACCCCCCCTGCCAGGAGCAGGGACATCTCCAACCCGATCCGGTTGCTCACAGCCCCATCTTGCATTAAGTTTTAGCCAACAGCACACCAGAGAAAGGGCCAGACCGTGTAGCTGACCCTGAGACCCCTCCGCCATGTCCAGCTGCCAGCCCTGCCTCAGTGCAAGCAGCCATGGGGCAGGAGGGCCCAGGACAGGTGGTGGCTGCAGGCTGCGGGTGGCTGGGGAGTCTGGACCAGCGATGATCAGACATGGGGGCCGAAGTGTTGCCCCCGTCCGCCTCGCAGGTGCCACGGCTGGGGGACACAGCCAGGGGCCATGGGGAGGTGGTTAGGGGTTCGGGAGCAGTGGCCTAGGGCTGTGGGAGGTAGGGGCTGAGCAGGGGCACAGTTCTCGCATCTCTGCCTCCCGCCTGCCCCCCATACCGGCAGGACCTGCTCCCGTGGCAGCCATGGCCGAGGGCCCAGCCAAGCCTTAGCATGGGGCAATGCCCTGCTGTACTGTTTTTGACTGGGACAGTGTTACTTTTAAGTGACCAAGGAGCTGGGAGGGGACTCGGCTGGGACAGCTGACCCCACCTGCCCAAAGGAATCTCCCAGACCATAGGAATAAAAACCTGGGAGGGAGAAGTTTGCGGGGGCTGCCATCGCTCAGGGACTGGCTGGGCACCCTGACACCAGGCCTGCCCGCAGCCGCCTGCTCCTCGGGCCCCTGCCACGCGGGGGCATCTCAAGCCCTCGGTCCTGTTCACCTCAGGAAACCGAGGCATGGGCTGGAGCGCATCCCCTCACCCACCCACATTTCCTTGGATTCTGTGTGTCTGGCTTCTACCCGGGTGTCCTGTGGATCCCCTCCAGCCCAGGGCAGGGGGAGGGAGATCTGACCCCTTTGCACCTGGGGCCTGCATGCAGCTTTGGGGGGCTGAGGAGCCTGGGGTGGGGGCACCGCAGGCTGGGTGCAGGTGCTCACCAGGCTGGGATCATTCTGCACCAGTTCCTAAAACTGAGGTTTTGCCCTCAGCTCAAGGAGGGCTGTTGGGGGTGGGGGCAGAGTTTGGGGAGGTGGCACAGCTTATCTGGGTGCTGCATAGTGGGAAACCCCTGGGACCCCCACATTGCATGTGGTGCAGTCTGTGCAATGGTAGGGCACAGCACGCGGGGGACGGTCGTGCAAAGATCTGTGGGGCAGCATCACCCCCACACGTCCTACACAGCGTACCCCGACCGCAGAAGGGGATTGGATGCCTCTGTGACGAGCAGATGCTTGTGCAAAGGTGCGTGTGCAAGGGTGTGCACGCAAGAGCGCGAGGGGTGCGTGCCAATGAGCCAGTGAGAGTGGGGGCACGCATACAGCACAGGTGTGCATACCCGGGCCCATGCTCACAGCGGGGAGCAGGCACATGTGCAGGTGTGCCCCCGAAACGTGTGCGAGCACGGCTCCAGGGCACAGTGTGTCCCTGAGCGCCCCTGGGCGGGGGAGAGGGTCTGGTGAGAGCGGTGGGGGCTCCCAACCTCTTGCACAGCCCTTCGCTTGTACGCGGTGGCCCAGGCTCTCCCCACCCCAAAGTCTCAGTCGCTGGGGTGCCCTTTGCCCGTGGCCCCTCACAGAGCCCTGCTCGCAGCAAGGAGGGGGCGAGCCCCCTGCCCAGCCAGGTAACCTGGGGCAGGGGACTGCAGGGCTGCTGTGTGGGCCCTGAGCTGCTGCGGAGGATGCCTGCTGCGTGCATTCATCATCGCTGTACCCCACTTTCCACCTCTCTGTGCCTGAGCCCCCCATTCCCTAAAAAGCCCCATCCCCTACAGCCTTTGCTGCCCCTGGGCCACCCCCCAGCCCCCTGTCCAGTGTCTCTCACCTACTCTCCCCCAGGCAAGCAGCCCTACTGCTGCCAGAAATGCTGCTCCCACTCCAGCTCCTACACCACCCACCTGCCCGTGTCTCCTGGGACCCCCTCCACCCTCTGGGACACCCACCCAGCCCGGGATGGGACCCTGGCGCCGGGATGTCTGGCGGGGGGGGCTAAGGCTGTATGGCACCCGGGGTTGCCCTGCCATGCCAGCGGAGCCCCTGGGTGTCACTAGGTCCTGAGGGCACAGTGGGATGGGAACCAGGCAACTGGGGGGCACAGGGAGGGGCTGGGAGCCACTGGGAGCAGGGCCCAGAGGGGAGGTGACCCTGGCAGCTCGCACAGCCACTGACCGTTGTGTCTCGCGGGCTGGAGTCCTGGGGTGTCAGGCCACCCTGGGGTCCCCAGCGGCTGAGGGTGGCTGCAGCGGGGTGCAGGCATCCCCCGGAGAGAGGCCCAGCCCCAGTATGGCCAGATCCTGCCCGGTGCCCGCAGAGCTTGGGGCTTTTCCTGGGGTGGGGCAGGCTGATGGTGATGGATATGTATTTAATGAACGGTGGAAATGAATCTAGGCTGTAACGAGCTCGGGGAGGTGCAGGGGGCATGGCAGGGGGCAGAGCAAAGGGCATCTGGGGGCTGCTGGATGCTGACACTGGGGAGGCGGGCGGCTGCCGGTACCGCAGGCCCCCCAACTCTGGTCAGAGCTGGAGGTGCTGGTGGTCCCAGGGAAGGCACCCATTTACTGCAGAGTCGAAGGTACAGGGGGCAGGGAGGACTGGGGCAGGGGGGGGCAAAGGGGCACTGGCAGCCAGAGCATCCATGCCTGACTTGGCGGTGAGGTGGGTCAGGCTCAGAGGGGTGCAGGGAAGACGCGGTCAAAATGCGCCAGCAGCAGCTCCACGGCCTGGTTCTGCTGGGCCATGCCCGCTGCCAGGCTGCCCGGCTCCCGCTCCGGCCGCAGCAGCGTCGGCCCAAACACGATGCCGATGTTCTGGCGCGTCATGCGGTTGACATCCACCCGCTCCATCACCCTGGGGAGGTGCAGGGTTGGGAAGGGGGGGTTCCCATGTGCCCCATCCAGCCCTGCTCCCCCTTCTGTCACCCCGGGGGGGGAGGAGGGGGGCGGGTCTGTGTGCCAGGGCTCCAGCAGGCCCTAATCCTGCTCCCCCCTTTCTCCCAGCTACCTCGTAGCTCATCCACCTGCGGGGCAGCTCTAAGCCCACCCCACAGCCGCCCGCAGCCCGGCAGCAGCTCCCCCCGCCCCGCTTACCGGCAGAGGTGAGCCAGGAGGTAGTGCAGGGTGGCGTAGTTGGCGGGCGGCAGGCTCTGCACCAGCTCAGCCACCCGCTCCACCTGCTCCTGAGGGTCTGGCAGCTCTTGTGGGGCAAGCCACAGCGGTCAGACAGGGTGGCCCCCCAGCACCCACATAAGCACTGCGGGGTGGGGGCACTTACTGACAGCTTCGATGAAGGGGTCAAAGAGCCGGTAGGGCACGAGGGGCTCGGGCAGCTCGCGGAAGAAGAGCTTAAGGGCACCGGTCACCACGTGGATGTCGCTCCATTCAGGGTCTGCCAGGCTCAGCCGCTCCTCTGGGAGGAATACGGGGGGTCAGCTGGTGCCTGAGCGTCCCCTCCCACCCCCCACCCCCGCAGCCCCAGCCACCCTGGCCTGGCCCACCCCCTGCCCAGCCACCCCGGCTGACCTTGGCACGGCTGCTCAGGGAAGACGTAGCGTCCATCCGAGGTCACGGCTCGCTCTGTGGGGACCAAGGAGGGCTCATGGGGGGAGAAGGCGCCCTCCCCCATCCCTGGGCACATGCTCCAACACAGTCCCCCTGTCCCCTCCTCAGCCCCCCATCCTGTGCCCCTCCCAGTCTCCTCACCCCGGTCCACGGCAAAACGCAGCTTCTGTATCACGGACAGGTTCCCATTGACCCGGTAGATCCCATCGACGTCAAGCCCTGGGGATTATGAGGTAGGGGGATGAGACATGGTGGGGGAAGTCAGTGCCATTTCAGGGGAAATGCCGGCTGGGAGGACCCCACCTCGCTCCTCGACAGCCTCCACGCAGAGCTGGACGAAGCGGGGCACTGCGGTCCTCTCCCGCTGCCACAGGGCGTCCAGGTGGCACCCGAACACCTGGTCTGGGAGACGGCAGTGCTGGGGGGAGCACTGAGACTGGGGGCGGGCAAATGGGGAGTGCAGGGTATAGAGGGACCTGGAGGGTCCTGGGGACCAGGAGGGTGGTGGTGAGGGCAGGGAGGGACACCAGGGTCGGGAGAGGACACTGGGACCAGGAAGGGATGCTGGACTTGGAGGGAGACTGTGACTGAGGGTGGCGGTGATTCTAGGATGAGGTGGGGGGATGATGGCACAGTTACTGGGCTCAGGAGAGGGACAGTGATCAGGAGGGAGTGCTGGGACTTGGGAGGGACACCAGGACTGGCGGGTGCACAGCGACACTGTTGTGGGGGGACTGGGAGCCACAGGGCCAGCCAGCCAAGGCTCAGCGGAGCACTCCAGTGCTCACTTTGGGGACATAGGAGGATGAGGGAGGGTCTGGGGAGGCTCTGAGGGACTTAGGGGGAGGTGCTGCAGCTGGGGGGCCCCACCTCGAATGAGCCCCTTCTCCTGCAGGCTCTGGAGCGGGGGCCGCTTGGCGATGAAGTGCCTCAGCTTGCTCTTCACCCGCTTCTTCTCTGAGGCGTCAAGGGCGTGGGGGGAACCTGGGGGGCACAGCGGGCCCAAGGCGTGGTCACGGTCACGCCAGCCCTGAGGTCTGCTCCCCACACCACAGCCACCCAACCCTACCTGGAGCCCTGGCCCCCTCGGTGACCCACGGTGCCTCATCCTCGTCCCCGCTGAGCTCCACCAGGTCCCCGACGTCCCCCCGGCGCAGCAACCCTGCAGGTGCATCCACGGGGTTCTCCAAATCCTGGGGGGGACAGGAACAGTCAGGGATGCCAACGGGGCTGAGGGCAGCCATGGGGAAGCCCTGTGCCCCCAACCCCAGGCACTCACCAGCTGGCGGATGACCCCCCAGATGGCCCGGGCCCACCCCTGGATGGTGGCCTCTTGGTCCGACTGCAGCAGGAACTCGTTACCAGTCACAGTGCGGAGCTGGCGGGGGGGCAGCAGGATGGGGGGCAGGGGCAGGGACACCCGGGGACCCCTAGAGGGGCCATGGGGACCCAGGCACTCGAGAGGTGCCCTGCTCCCCACCAAAAGGGTGGCTCCGGGGACACCCCTAACCCAAGCCAAGTACACGAGTGGCACCCCTTTGTCCCATTTTGGGGGGTCCCCTTCTCTGTGGGCTGCATTTGGGGGGATCCCTGTGATGCCCAGACTGTCCCACCCCCTCTGGGCTGTGCCCTATAGGCAGCTCCACACCTCCCCGCCTGGGGTACCCCCCTCACGTGGATGACATTCTTCTTGCTAGAGAGGTCACGGGCCCGATCCAGCGCAGCCCCCCGCAAATCCACGCTGCTCTCGGGGCGGCTGCTGGCAGGGCACTGGGGGGGGGGCACCAGGTGTCACAGGTGCTCTGCCCCCCCGTGTCTCCACAGCACCCCGTGTTGCCCTGCAGCGCTCTCCCCCCAACACCTCCCGATGCCCCCAGCCCACCCCCGTGCCCCCCACTCACCCAGGCAGCAGGTGCTGGCCCCTTGGGCTCCTTGTAGAAGACCAGGCTGTTCCCGGCCAGCACCAGCCAGGACACCCCCCAACTCTTCCTGGGGGCAGCAAGGTGAGGGGCACCCCCAACCCCTCCCCAGCCAGGGCTGGGGGGAGGCCTGGGTGCCCCTGACCCCAGCAGAGCCCCAGACAGACATCGCGGGCACCATCTGGGCACGGGCAGTGCCCCAGATCCACCCCCGCCCCCCTAGCCTGGTGCAGCTGAATGCTCCCCCCCTCGGCCCCCTCAGCTGCACAGAAACGCTCTCCTCAAGTGAGGATCCCTCCCCCGAAACTGGCAGAGACTCCCAGCTTCAATACGGACCTCCCCCAGCCTGGCACAGCACCCCCCCCTCCAGCACCCCAGCCTGGCACAGCCCTCTGCATCAGGAACCCTCACCCCCCACAGAGACCCCCCCTCCCAGCACAACCCCCCACACCAGGACCACCCCCGCCAGCACAGCCCCCTGCACCAGGACCCACTCCAGAGACATTCCCCCCCCCGCAGCCCGGCCCCTACACCAGGACCCCCCACAGAGATACCCTCCCCACCCCCCCCCCCCACAGCACAGCCTCCTCCCCAGCCTGGCCCCCACCTGAGCTTCCTCCCCCCCTCAGCGATCTTGGTCCTGTTGAGCGGCCCGGCCTTCTGTACCTCCTGCGAGGACAGGGACAGTGCTGCCCCTGGCCCCAAAGTGCCCCCTGCACCCCATCGCCCCCCGGCCCCGGGGTGACTCATGGTGGGCAGGGTGGGGGCACGGGGTGGGGGCTCGGCTGGGGCCAGAGAGGGCTGGGGGGCAGCTGCCTGCTCCTCCATGCTGTGGTGGGCAGGGGTCCGGCCGTGGCTCACCTGCAGTGAGGGGAAAGCGTGGGGGGACACAGACGTGGGCCTGCCCTGCTGCCCCCTTGTACCTTTCCCAGTACCTCCCGTTATCCATCCACTCTGTGACCCTCTCCCGTGCCCCCGCCTCCTCCCGCCTCTCCAGCCCCCTCGCTGTGCCCCTCAGCTCACGGTGCCATCGGGGACCCCTGCATCCCCGCAGCTCCAGCATGCCGTGGTCCTGGGGGGCTCAGCAGCGGGGATCGGACCCTGCGGGGGACACAGGGGATGCAGATCAGCCCAATAAGGCTGGGGCCCCCCCACCTCCCCAGGCATTAGCGCTGGCACTAATTGCCAGCCGGGCTGTGCTAGGGATAAGGGGGTGCAGTGGGGGAATGCGACCTGGAGGGCAGTGGAGGGTCATAGGAGCGAAGCTATTGGTGGGGGTGGAATTTGGGGGAATCAAGGGGCCACTGGGGAGGGCACAATGATATAGTGGATATAGGGGGATATGGGGGCACAATGCGTGAGCACCGGGAGGGGCACAGGGAACAGATGCTGCAGGGGAGAGGGGACATGGGGGTCAGGGAGGGATGGGGGTGTGCAGGCCCAGCTGGGGGGGCAGAGCCTGGCAGGGCAACCCCCATGCCCACCGCCTCCCGGTGCCGCCGGGGGGGCTTCCAGGAGGTGGCACCCGTCTGGGGATTGTAGAAGAAGCAGCGACCGGTGTCAGGGTCCAGGTGACGCTCCCAGGCCCCCAAAACCTGGAGGGGAGGCCCGGCTGGCACGGGGGGCTCAGTCTGGCTCACCGCCCGCTGCAGCTCCTCAAGGTTGCAGTAGATCATGGGGGCTCCCAGGGGGGTCACCTGGGGGGACAGATCCTGAACTGGGGGCGGGGCACAGGGGCAATGCCCATAGCAGACCCCCAGCCCCCCGCCTTGCCCCTGTCCACAAGCACCCCCAGTGCCCCTTTGCCCCCAGACCCCCAGTGCCTCCTTACGCTGCCCCCAACTCCCCCAGTGCCCCTTTGCCCCCAACTCCCCCAGTGCCCCCTTGCCTCACATGCCCCCTTGCCCTGCCCCCCAGCTCCCCCTTCCCCCAGCCGCTGCCCAACCCAGATCAGGGTTTTACAGTCCCAACCCGGAGTCGTTTGCCCCCACCTCTACCACTCGCCCCCCCCCCGCCCAGCTCCCACCTGCTGCCCATGGCAGCGCAGCGCCAGCCACCCTGGGCCCCTGCCCGGTGCTGCGGGCGGCAGAGCCCCCCCGCCCCCCCCACTTCCTCTGCTGCCCCGCAGCAACGAGGAAGCGGAGAGGGCGGGGTGGGGGGGTGAGGGGGTGGGGCAGGGGGGTGAAGTGAGGGGGCAAATTGGGGGGTGCAAGGGGAGGTGATGCAGGGGGGCGAGGTTGGGGGTGCAGGGGAGCGATACAGAGCGGGAAATTTGGAGGTGTAGGTGGGTGAGGCTGGGGAGTGAGGTTGGGAGGTGCGGGGGAGCACGGGCGAGGGTGCGGGGGCTCAGAGGGGCGCAGGGCTGGGGGCACAGGGTGGCCTCTGGGGACCCCCTGGCCCCCACTCACCCCAGTGCCCAGGGCCAGCAGCTCCTGTGGGGCCTGGCCCCGTGGCAGGGCTGGAGGGGACGTGGGCAGGGCCTCCCCTGGCAGCTGGCTTGCACTGACACAGAGGCCCACGGGACGGGTGGGGGGCAGCCTGGCCTCCGAGGTGGGGACACACAGGAGTGGTACTGCGGCAGCAGGCCTGGGGGAGCAGTGGAGGGTACCCGCCGACCCACACCGATGCTCCAGGTTACAGGCGGGGGGCAGAGACCACGACCCCCTGGCCCCAACCCTGTTTTCCCCCACGCGGACCCCTGGTACCCCCTGTCCCACCTCCTTGGTGTCTTCAAGTGCCTGCAGCCCTGTGCCCCTTGCACCTCCTGCACTCCAGCCCTGACCCCCAGTGCCCCCATAGTACCCCCAGCCCCACAACCCAGGACTCCCAGCATCCTTTCATCCCTACGCCCCCAACCTCTTGCCCCATGGCTCCATTCCCCCAGTCTCTCTGCCATCACGCACCCTCCAGCCCCGCTCACCCGTGCCCGCAGGCTGGCTGGCGGGCAGCGCGCTCTGTCTCCTGGTGTCACTGGGGTCCAGTTCGGCCACATAGGCAGCAGGGACGAAGAAGGGCCGAGCCCAGAGGGGCTTGCTGGCCCGTCTCACTTGCCACCAGTCATCGTTGGCTTTGCAGAGCAGCAGGAACTGCTCGCCAGCAGCCATGGCCACGTGCCGCCCATCCTCTGCGTGGTAGGCGTAGTTGTAGAGGGCACGGAGCACCACAGCCGGCTCGGCACGCCGCCACCGCCGCCCCTCCAGCCGCCACCGCCCTGACAGCATCTTCACTGGGCTTGGGGCGCCTGGGCACCGCTACGGCCTGGGCCTCACCGTCTGCAGGGCACAGGACCAGGGGTCAGGGTAGGGATGGGACTTACCAGACAATGTGCCCCATGGCCAGGCTGTGCCCCACAGCCAGGGAAATGCCCCAGGGCCAAGCTAATGCCCCACGGCCACGGATTCCCCCCACCAGCCATGAGGAACCATGTTCCTGGTGCTTGGGGGGCCAACGCCTGGCCCCAGGGTACGAGGAACTGGGGGTGCTGGGGCAGGCAGGGCTCAGGGCTCTGCAGGAAACCCAGCAGCTGCTGCAGGAGGAAGCAGCAAGGCTGCGGCTTCCTTGCACCACACAGCGTGGGGCTGGGGTGTGGGGCTGGGGGGCTCGGCCCCATGGCCTCTGGTCCCCTGGTCCTCGTCCCATGGCCCTGCCACCCCCCCGCAGCCCCTGATCCCCATCCCCCAGCCCTGTATCTCCCAGTCCCTTTGGTTCCCATCCCAGGCCCCCCAGGCCCCCCAGCCCCACAGCCCCTCCCCCAGCTCCGCGGCCCTACAGCCCCCAAGCCCTGCCTCCCCCCCAGTCTGAGGTGCACTCACCATCTTTGGAGCACCCGCTGCGCTGCGCAGGACCTGACACCGCTGGGACAGAGGGGTGGCGGGGGCTGCTGTGGGGTGCAGGTAGAGGACCCCAAATCAGCTTTGTCCCGCGGGGGGATCCCAGCCCGCTTGTGCCCCGCCTCCTCGCCCCCATTTCCCTTTGCTCTTTCTGCCCCACCGGTTCCAGGGCCACCTCGGGGGAGGGCGGTGGCGGTCGCGGCCTGCACAGAGCCCCCCGGCAGGATCCCCGGCGTGCCCCCCACCCACCTGCTCCTGCCGAGGCGGCAGGTCGGGTCTCCCCGAGGCGGCGGCGGCGGGTCCGCCTCCCCCCCGCCCATGTGACAGGACGAGAGGCGACGCCGGGGTGCTCGCCCCGCGGGGGGTGGGGGGCGCGGAGCTGGGGGTGTCCCGGGGCCGTGGAGGGAGGGGGAGGGGGGCGGTCGGGGTTCCCACGCGCCGGGTTGGGGGAGGGGGGGGGGGGGCGTGAGGCGCAGCACGGTGCTGCCGGCCAGCCTCGGCCACGCCCCGTGGCCATGGCAACCCCCCCCGCGTCGCCATGGCGTCCGGCGCTCTCGCGAGAGCTGCGGGCCCGGCGTGCCCCGCGCGCGGCCCGACTCCCCTCGTCACCGCCATGCGGCTGCGGCTCGCAGCGGGCGGCCCCCCCGCGCTGAAGGTGCTGGCGGCCGCCGGGGCCGCCGCCGCCCCGGTGCGGGTCCTCTGGGCCGGCCCCTCCGCGGAGAGCGCGCCCCTCCCCGGCCGGGACCCGCGGGCACCGGCCTCGCCGCTCCCCTCTGCAGAGCGGCCCCTCGCCCCGCTGGGCCCCCCGTGGGCGCCCGCCCTGGAGCTGGACAGCGGCACCGTCCTCTTCTCCCCCAACGCCATCTGCCAGTAAGTACCGGCTGCTGGGGGGGGGACGACACGGCCCCCAGCTGCTCCCCCGCCCTCCTCACCCCCCCCCCCTCACCCCCCCTTCCCCCAGGTTCTTCTTCCTGGCACGCGGAGAGGAGCCCACCGACCTCACCAACCAGTGGCTGGAGTGGGAGGCCACCGAGCTGCAGGTGGGTGTCCCGGGCGCATGGTGGCTCCCTCCCCCCGCCCGCCACCGGCCTGCCTCACCCCCTCTGTCTCTGCCCGCTCCCAGCCGGTGGCCTCCGCCGCCCTGTATGCCCAGCTGGTGCAGGGCAAGAAGGGGCTGGAGGCCGTGGAGGCCCTGGGAAAGCTGCTGGCCCACATCGAGCAGAACTTGTCTGGGAGATGCAGTGCCTACCTCGCTGGGGTGAGTGGGGAGCTCTCCCCGGAGAGCTGAGCTCACTGTGGCCTACCCTGAGGCAGAGCCTTGAGGCCCAGGGCCTGATCCTGCTTCTCTGACCCAGGGCACCAAGTCAGTGGCTGACGTGGTTGTGTGGGGTACCTTGTTTCCTGTCCTCCAGGATGAGACCAGCCTGCCAAGTAAGAGTGAAACAGACACCAACATGGAGCGTTCCTCGTCGTCCCATGGCTGTAAAAATAATGTTGTTCTCTCTCTGTACTCCTCAGGTGAGTTGCAGGCGCTGAGGACCTGGTTCCAGAGCATGACTCTCTCAGAGGCCTGCAGGAAAGCTGCTGACTCTGTTCTGATGCCCAAGGCACTGCAGGAGTTCAAGTCCTACCTGCAGAAGCAGCCTCCACCCTGTCTGGCAGTGGAGAGAGCCACCAGTAATGAGCCCGTGGTGCGGCCCTGGCCCAGGAGTGGGCCCCCGGGGGGTGGTGGTCTGACACGCACAGAGCCTCACTGGCACCAGCCTTCCTCACAGGAGGAAGAAGGTTCTGAGCGTGCCCTGACAGAGGAGGAAATCACAGCTGCTGCGGACGCTTGGGCCCGCGGTGCTGCGACATTGCCCAAGCCCTGGCAGCCTCAGAAACCTGTGTGAGTCCTGAGATGACAGGAGAGCTGGCTGTCCCAGACCTCCGAGGGGCTTGGCGGGGGCTCCCGGGCTGATGCGGCATTGTTCTGGGGTGGCCCTGTTGCTCTTTGTGCTCGCCCTGACTGCACCTGTCCGTGCCAGGCTGCCCGTGGAGGGCATGAGGAATGTCCTGATTACCAGCGCTCTGCCCTATGTGAACAATGTGCCCCACCTTGGCAACATCATCGGCTGTGTTCTCAGTGCTGACACCTTTGCCAGGTGAGACCCTGGCTGCGGGAAAGCTCCCTGGGGCTGGCAGATTGTCTTGGGCGGGGGAACGGGGGGGAAGGTGTTGTACTGCCGCCAGAGCCTGCCCAGGTGTCACAGGGCCCTGCCTGCAGGTATTGCCGCCTGCGGAACTGGAACACACTATACGTGTGCGGCACGGATGAGTACGGCACAGCCACTGAGACCAAGGCGGTGGAAGAGGGGCTGACACCCCAGGAGATCTGCGACAAGTACAATGCCATCCACGCTGACATCTACCGCTGGTTTGACATCTCCTTTGACTACTTTGGCCGTACCACCACGCCATACCAGACCACGTGAGTGGCTGCATGCCCTGGAGTCTCGCATGCAGGGGCTGGTGCTGGGGAACGCTGCGGGAGAACCCCAGCATGCCTAGCTGAGGGAGCTCTGTGGCTCTCCAGGGTTCCCTGGCTGATGAGGGCTGCGCCCCCGCCCCCCCCCCCCCCCCCCCCCCCCCCACCTTTCTCTGCTCTCCTAGGATTGCCCAGGACATCTTCCAGCGCCTGCTGACCCGTGGTTTCCTGCTGCAAGACACCGTGGAGCAGCTGCGATGTGAGGACTGCCAGCGGTTCCTGGCCGACCGGTTTGTGGAGGGCACCTGCCCCTTCTGCAGCTACGAGGAGGCCCGGGGGGACCAGTGTGATAAATGTGGCAAACTCATCAATGCTGTGGAGCTGAAGGTGGGGGACAGGATCCCTCTGGGGTGCACCCCACAATGACCCACTCCCTCCACTTTGCCTGGGATCCCCAGGCTTGTACTGGGCTCCCTCCAACGCGTGTTCTTCCCCCTGCCAGAATCCACAGTGCAAGCTCTGCAGGGGCATCCCTGTGGTGAAACCCACCCAGCACCTCTTTCTGGACCTACCCAAGGTGAGCTTCATCCCTGGGGGAGTGGGGAGGGGCTGGGGCACCACGTGGTACCACTGACCACGCCTGTGTCTTCCCCCGCAGCTGGAGGAGCAGCTGGAGCCCTGGTTGGAGCAGTCCTGGGCCACGGGCGACTGGACAGCCAATGCTCGCTACATCACTCGCTCCTGGATCCGGGATGGGCTGAAACCCCGCTGCATCACCCGTGACCTGAAGTGGGGCACACCTGTGCCCCTGGATGGATTCCGTGACAAGGTGGGTCTCCCCCCGGCCCCTCGGTTGCAGCGTCTGTCCCCAGGTGCCCTGCCTGGGGGGTCGCCGCTCATGTATTGCTCTCCCCCCAGGTTTTTTACGTGTGGTTTGATGCTCCTATCGGCTACTTGTCTATTACGGCCAACTACACCGACCAGTGGGAGAGGTGGTGGAAGAACCCACAGCAGGTAGGAGCCTGGTGCGGCTGCAGGGTGGAGGTAGGGGCAGAGCTGGATGCCAGGTGCCCACTGATGTACCCCCCACTCCACTACCTGCCAGGTTGAGCTCTACAACTTCATGGCCAAGGACAACATCCCGTTCCACAGCGTCATATTCCCCTGCTCGCTGCTGGGCGCTGATGACAACTACACCCTGGTGAACCACCTCATTGCTACAGGTACCAGGGGGTCATCAGGGACCAGGGAGGTCTCCACGCTTCCCCACTTTCCCTCCATACTGGGAACAATCTAGTCTGTCCCGCACAGCATTTGCCCTCCTTGACTTGGAAGGCCCTTTGAGCTCAGCGTTGAGCCTGTGAGCACTTTGCTAGTGTCTCCCTGCATTGTGGGGCCTGCCTCCCCCCTCCCTCCCCAGAGTACCTGAACTATGAGGACGGGAAGTTTTCCAAAAGCCGAGGTGTGGGAGTTTTTGGGGACATGGCCAAGGACACGGGCATCCCTGCGGACATCTGGCGCTTCTACCTGCTGTACCTGAGGCCTGAGGGGCAGGACAGTGCCTTCTCCTGGAGTGACCTCATGCTCAAGAACAACTCAGAGCTGCTGAACAACCTGGGCAACTTCATCAACAGGTTCTAGGATGCCCTGGTGGGGGCAAGAGAGGGAACTGTCTACAGCCCCAGGCTGTGCTCATGCTTGCTCTGCCTCTGTCATCAGAGCTGGCATGTTTGTCTGCAAGTTCTTTGGTGGTACGGTTCCAAACATGGTCCTGACATCTGATGACAAGCGGCTCTTGGCCCGCATCACCCTGGAGCTGCGCCAATACCACCAGCTGCTGGAGAAAGTCCGGTGGGTAGCCAAAACCCCGGGGCTGAACTGTCATCAGGGTGGGACCTGACCTACAGCAGGTGCTCAGCACCCCGCCCTTGCATCCCCCCAGCATCCGCGACGCCCTGAGGTGTATCCTTAGCATCTCTCGCCATGGCAATCAGTACATCCAGGTGAATGAGCCCTGGAAGCGGATCAAAGGGGATGAAAAGGACAGGTAGGGAAGATATCAGGGGGGATGGCAGGGCAGGACCAGAAGGTGATATTGATGAGGGTTTCCTGCCTCTGCAGGCAGCGTGCAGGCACGGTGACCGGCGTGGCAGTAAACATGGCTTCCATGCTCGCTGTCATGTTACAGCCCTACATGCCCAGCATCAGCTTGGCCATCCAGGGGCAGCTCCTCATCCCCTCGTCCTGCTTTGTCCTGAGCCAAGACTTCATATGCACCCTCCCACCCGGGCATTGCGTGGGCACCGTAGGTGGTGGTGGGGTGGGGAGAAGGCAGGCTGCGCCCCCTCCCCAGGCAGTGCATGGGGAAGATGGGTGGTGCTGGCCTTGCGGAGGTAACCCCTCTTCTTCCTGGTTCCAGGTAAGCCCCCTTTTCCAGAAGCTGGAGAATGACCAGGTTGAAGCCCTGCGCAAGCGCTTTGGGGGAGGGCAGGTGAGTCCCCCCTGGCCTTGGGCACCTCTAGGCCTCTCCACCTCTGCTTTCTGTTTCTCCTCACTCTCTGACCTTTCCTAGCCTGAAGATCTTGCTGTAGAGCCCCAGGTAACCTCAGGGGGGCTGCAGCAACACACCTCTCCCCAGTGTGAGCTGGGACCAGGGCTGATGCCTATTTCTGTCCTTCCCCAGCCCAAACCCCACCACCCAGCCTCAGAGACCCTGGTCTCCTCAGGTGACCCCCAGCTGATCCAGGAGCTGACAGAGGAGGTGGCCAAGCAGGTGCGTGATTGGAGCAGGGGGCTGGCCCTGTCTTACCCTTAAGCCCCCAAAACTCTTCTCATCCCACCCCCAACCTGCCCCAGGGCAACCATGTGCGGCAGCTGAAGGCCAACAAAGCCGAGAAGGCGCAGGTCGACATGGAGGTGGCCAAGCTGCTGGAGCTGAAGAAGCAGCTGTCTCTAGCAGAGGGGAAAAGCCCCGAAGGCCCTGTGCCTAAGGGGAAGCGGAAGAAGTAGCACCTGGCTCCTCCATGCCAGGTAGTGGCCCCACTGCAACCCAGGGACCAGACTGGGCTGTGGTGGCTGGTGGTTACATGTGTGTAATAAAGTGCAAAAACTATACAATCGCATGTGGAAGCAGTGCCCTCACCGCAGCATCAGTCTGTGACAGTGGGGCAGCACCCCTACAGTTCATGGCTGCTCCAGGTCCACAGGGGCAGCAGAGTCCTAGCTCCTCCCAGCTGCAGGGCAGCACCAGTGCCTAAGCTCAGCGCAGGTTCACGATGCGGTCGATGAGGGCAGCCCGTGTGCGCTCCACCTCTGCGCTGAGCTGCCTTATCTCTTCCCGAAGCCGCTCATTGTGGGCCATCAGTTCCTGCACCCGCTGCTCATTGGCCCGCTCCTGGCGCTTGGCCAGCTCTCGACTTGCGGCCGTGCTGCTGCACCTCTTCCTCTTCGTCCCGCTCCCTGCAGCTGCCCCCATCTCGTCCTGCTCTCTGCCCGGCTGGGGTGGGGAGTTCCTGCCACAGGCTGGGCCCAGTGGTCCCACTGCCTCTGTGTTGCTCTCCGGCCCCAGCAGCTCCAGCAGCTCAGCAGCCAGGGCAGCATCCAGCTCGCAGCCCCCCGGACCACCGCCAGCCCCCTCTGTGCCCTGCAGCAGGGCCACCTCTGCCTGCAGGGAGACAGGAGGAGCCAGGCCCAGCGGTGACAAATGCCCCCCACCCCCCTCCCTGCCCTGCCAGGCGTGTTGCTGGCCCCACAGCTCACCTGCTCAGCCCCCCAAGCTGGGGAGGGCCCACCGGGCTCTGCTGCCACCAGAACCTCCTGCAGGTCCTGGTACCAGGCGTCCAGCTCCCAGCCAGGCAGGGCGCTGGTGGCCCCCCCCGCAGGGGCTGCCATGCTCAGCTCCAGGCCAGTGCGGGGCTGGGGGGTGGTGGGAAGAGGGAGGCGAGTCGGGCCGGGATCCTCAGCTCCGGGGCACTGCTCCCCGCGGGGGCCCGGTCCCGGCAGCCCCAGGTTGTGTGCGTTCCCCCGCCCCTTACCTGCTCTCAGGTGTGGTGGTCGACAAGGATGCACTTTCTCCTGGATGCCTGGGGAGGGAGAGCAGCCGGGTCAGGCTTCGCTCCCACCCACTGTGGGGGGACGGGGAGGGCGAGGGGGAACGCGGGGCTCCCTGGGGGCTCAGGACCCCTCCCTGCTCCCGGAGGTATCGCCTCCGGAGCGGGGGGCGCCTGCACCGTGCGCAGCGCCTCGCCTGGCTCCCTGGACTGGACGGAACAGAAGGGCTCCAGCAGCACCGCACCTTCCTGGGCAGCCCCAGCTCCCCACGGCCCCGGCCCGAGTGCTGCTCCCCGCTCATCCTCGTCCGCATAGTCCCGCCCGACTCCGCTACGCCGCCGCCCGCCCAGTCCGCCCGCAGCCCCTTTTCAAGACTCAGCCGCCTGACGCAACCACTGGCGCCGGCCGCAGCCAACAGGCGCCCATCGCGCCGTGACTCGCGGGGCGGGGCGAGCCAATGGGAGCGGGCGGAGGGGCGGGACTCGCGCCCGCGCCCACCCAGCGGGAGGGGCCCGCGCGCCGAGTCACGCGGGCGGATGATGCAACTGCTGGAAAGCGGCCCCGCCCCGCCTTAAAGAGCCCGCAGCCCCACCGCGGGGAGCGGCGGGGCTGAGGCGAGCGGCAGCGGCCTCGTACAGCCCCAGTCCCGCTCAGAGCCCCCGGGCCCAGTCCCGGGGCATTCCCGGTGCCTGTCCCACCCCCACTGCGCGAGGCACGCCGGGACAGGCCGCCCCCCACCCCCATATGCGCGGTGCGCGCTGCCCAGCGTATTCCTGGCGGGAGTGGGCGGGAGCGGGCCCACGGGAACCGGTAGCCGGTGCCGCCGCCAACCCCACCCGCCGCCACCATGACCGCAGGTGTGCGGGGGGAGAATATACGACACTGGGGCGCCCCGCCCCCTGGACACGCACCGGCGCGGGCCCCGCAGCACTCCCGCCCCACGGGGGGCAGCCATGCCCCCAGCCCAGCCATGGCTAGCTCGGGGGCCCGACTCGCACCCTGCCATTGCCTGCTCGAGGGGGACGTGACCCTCACCCCCTGCCAGGGCTCGGCCTCCGGTCCCCCCTTCTCCAGGGGCTGGGCGGTGCGGTGACCCCCGCACCCTCCCTGAAATGCTCCCATGGGTGTGGGGGCGCCAGGGGTCTCCCTGTCACTGCAGGGAGCAAAGGCGCAGCCTGAGGCTATGGGGGTGGGAGGGAGCAGGACGCTGGAGTCCCTTTTTCCAGAGGTGTCTGCATGCCTAGAGTGCCGCCCCCCCCCGGGCTGTCAGGCCCCGCGTGGGCCCTGCTCCTGACGTGCGGAAAACGGACTCCACAATCTGTAACATTGTAAAGTAGGTATGTTTATTCAGTGCTGGGCAGCACGGGGGGTAGCCCCGCCAAAATCGTGCCCCGCCTGACGCGGCAACTCACTTTGAATTTATACATCCAGGTGTTACATACACATGAAGTCAGGCCAGTCAGCCTCACCTCTGTGCCTGGCAAGGTCATGGAGCAGATTCTCCTGGAAACCATGCTAAGGCACATGGAGAGCATGGTGACAGCCAACACGGCTTCACCAAGGGCAGATCGTGCCTGACCAATTTGGTGGCCTTCTATGACAGGGTGATGGCATCAGTGGACAAGGGACGAGCAACTGACATCATCTACCTGGACTTGTGCAAAGCTTTTGACACTGTCCCGCACGACATCCTTCTCTCTAAACTGGAGAGACATGGGTTTGATGGACGGACCACTCGGTGGATAAGGAGTTGGCTGGATGGCCGCACTCAGAGAGTGGTGGTCAACGGCTCAATGTCCAAGTGGAGACCGGTCACGAGTGGCGTCCCTCAGGGGTCCGTGCTGGGCCCGGCCCTGTTCAACACCTTTGTCAGGACATGGACAGTGGGATAGAGTGCACCTTCAGCAAGTTCGCCGACGACACCAAGTTGTGTGGTGCCGTCGACACGCTGGAAGGGAGGGATGCCATCCAGAGGGACCTTGACAGGCTGGAGAGGTGGGCCTGTGCCAACCTCATGAAGTTCCACCAGGCCAAGTGCAAGGTCCTGCACCTGGGTCATGGCAATCCCAGGCGGAAATCCAGGCTGGGCGGGGAATGGATTGAGAGCAGCCCTGAGGAGAAGGACTTGGGAGTGCTGGTGGATGAGAAGCTCAACATGAGCAGGCAATGCGCCCTTGCGGCCCAGAAGGCCAACCGCATCCTGGGCTGCATCAAGAGGAGTGTGGCCAGCAGGTCGAGGGAGGTGATTCTCCCCCTCTACTCTGCCCTGGTGAGACCCCACCTGGAGTACCGTGTCCAGTTCTGCAGCCCCAAACACAAGAAGGGCATGGACCAGTTGGAGAAGGTCCAGAGGAGGGCCACGAAGATGATAAAAGGGCTGGAGCACCTCTCTTATGAGGACAGGCTGGGAGAGCTGGGGCTGTTCAGCCTGGAGAAGAGGAGGCTCTGGGGAGACCTGATAGCGGTCTTCCAGTACCTCAAGGGGCCTACAAGAAAGATGGGGAGAGGCTGTTCAGTAGGGCCTGTTGCGATAGGACGAGGGGTAATGGTTTTAAAATAGAGGGCGGTAGATTTAGATTGGAAATTAGGAAAAAATTTTTTACCATGCGAGTTATAGAACACTGGAACAGGTTGCCCAGAAAGGTGGTGGAGGCCCCATCCCTGGAAACGTTGAAGGCCAGGCTGGATGAGGCTCTGAGCAACCTGATCTAGTCAGGGATGTCCCTGCTCGTTGCAGGGGGGTTGGACTAGATGACCTTTGAAGGTCCCTTCCAACCCTAACCATTCTATGATTCTATGATTCTATGAAGTTTCGCAATACGCCTATAGATATGCATGATCTATCCTCACTTCGTATTAAAATTAGTCCCAAGGGGTCATTTTCATAAACTCGCCCCACCTGCGCTTGCGCAGTGCCTCCTGGTGGTGGTCGTCGGGGGTCGTGGGGATGAAGATGAGCTGATCCTCTTTGTCACCGCTAGTAACCCTTTGTTTTCGCGCAGACTCGGTTATGCTTTGGTTCTTGTCCAAACCGCAGGGTCGGTTCTGGCTGGTTCACGCAGAAGGCCCCTCCGCTCTTATCAAGAACTGTCCTTGGGAGGGATACAAGACTTCTCGCTTTAGATAGTCTGCAGGATGGCTGGTGTGGGCGTAATCGTGCGATGTTCGTGATTTTTTGGGGTTTTACTTTCAGTGGGCGCCCAGGTGCATTTGGTGGTAAATGTCGAAGCCCTGTTGGTCAGGGAAAGCCCGGAGCCCCGATGTCTGTGGTGCTGTAGATGCGCTGCCAATGGTCGGTGAGGAGCAGCAAGAGCTTGACAGGCTGGCACTTTCAGTGTGGGAGCAATCGTCCGATGTTCGTGTTTTTTTGGGTTTTACTTTCAGTGGGCGCCCAGGTGCAGCTGGTGGTAAACGTCAAAGCCCTGTTCGTCAGGGAAAGCCCGGAGCCCCGATGTCTGTGGTGCTGTAGATGCGCTGGGAATGGGCGGTGAGGAGCAGCAAAAGCTTGACTGGCTGGCACTTTCGGTGTGGAAGCAATCGTCCGACGTTAGTGATTTTTCGGGGTTTATTATCAATGGGCGCCCATGTCCTGTTGACGGTAAACGTTGAAACACTGCTCGTCAGGGAAAGCCCGGAGCCCCGATGTCTGTGGTGCTGTAGATGCGCTGCCAATGGCCGGTGAGGAGCAGCAAGAGCTTGACTGGCTGGCACTTTTGGTGTGGGAGCAATCGTCCGACGTTCGTGATTCTTCGGGGTTTTACTTTCAGTGGGCGCCCAGGTGCAGCTGGTGGTAAACTTCGAAGCCCTGTTGGTCAGGGAAAGCCCGGAGCCCCGATGTCTGTGGTGCTGTAGATGCGCTGCCACTGGCCACTGAGGAGCAGCAAGAGCTTGAGTTGCTGTCACTTTCGGTGTGGGAGCAATCGTCCGACGTTTGTGATTTTCCGTTTTTTTTATTAAGTGGGCGCCCATGTCCAGTTGACAGTAAACGTTGAAGCACTGCTCGTCATGGAAAGCCCGGAGACCCGATGTCTGTGGTGCTGTAGATGCGCTGCCAATGGACACTGAGGAGCAGCAAGAGCTTGACTGTCTGGCACTTTCGGTGTGGGAGCAATCGTCCGATGTTCGTGATTTTTCGGGGTTTTTTGCAGAGGGAGCCCAAGTGCAGCTGGTGGTAAATGTCGAAGCCCTGTTGGTCAGGGAAAGCCCGGAGCCCCGATGTCTGTGGTGCTGTACATGGGCGGCCAATGGCAGGTGAGGAGCAGCAAGAGCTTGAGTTGGTGGCACTTCCGGTGTGGGAGCAATCGTCCGATGTTCGTGATTTTTCGGGTTTTTTTTTCAGTGGGCGCCCAGGTGCAGCTGGTGGTAAACGTCGAAGCCCTGTTCGTTAGTGAAAGCCGGGAGCCCCGATGTCTGTGGTGCTGTAGATGTGTTGGGAATGGCCGGTGAGGAGCAGGAAGAGCTTGAGTTGCTGGCACTTTTGGTGTGGGAGCATTCGTCCGACGTTCGTGATTTTTCGGGGTTTATTTCCAACGGGCGCCCAGGTTCAGCTGGTGGTAAACATCGAAGCCCTGTTGGTCAGGGAAAGCCCGGAGCCCCGATGTCTGTGGTGCTGTAGATGCGCTGGGAATGGGCGGTGAGGAGCAGCAAGAGCTTGACTGGCTGGCACTTTTGGTGTGGGAGCAATCGTCCGACGTTCGTGATTTTTCGGGGTTTTTTGCAGAGGGAGCCCATGTGCAGCTGGTGGTAAACGTCGAAGCCCTGTTGGTCAGGGAAAGCTCGGAGCCCCGATGTCTGTGGTGCTGTAGATGCGCTGCCAATGGCCGGTGAGTAGCAGCAAGAGCTTGAGTTGCTGGCACTTTCGGTGTGGGAGCAATCGTCCGACGTTCGTGATTTTTCGGGGTTTTTTTTTCAGTGGGCGCCCAGGTGCAGCTGGTGGTAAACATCGAAGCCCTGTTGGTCAGGGAAAGCCCGGAGCCCCGATGTCTGTGGTGCTGTAGATGCGCTGGGAATGGGCGGTGAGGAGCAGCAAGAGCTTGAGTTGCTGGCACTTTTGGTGTGGGAGCAATCGTCCGACATTCGTGATTTCTCAGGGTTTTTTTTCAGTGGGCGCCCAGGTGCAGCTGGTGGTAAATGTCGAAGCCCTGTTGGTCAGGGAAAGCCCGGAGCCCCGATGTCTGTGGTGCTGTAGATGCGCTGGGAATGGCCGGTGAGGAGCAGCAAGAGCTGGAGTTGCTGGCACATTCGGTGTGGGAGCAATCGTCCGACGTTCGTGATTTTTCGGGGTTTTTTTTCAAGTGGGCGCCGAGTTGCAGCTGGTGGTAAACGTTGAAGCCCTGTTTGTCAGGGAAAGCCCGGAGCCCCGATGTCTGTGGTGCTGTAGATGTGTTGGGAATGGCCGGTGAGGAGCAGCAAAAGCTTGAGTTGCTGGCACATCCGGTGTGGGAGCAATCTTCCCACGTTCCTGATTTCAACATCATCCAGTTCAACCATTATAGCTTGATATTTCAGGAACCTTTGTGGGGAAATCCAATGCCCTCCTTTTGCTTCAAGGACCGCAGATACAGTCTGGGAAACTAGGACAGTCATTTTCTGGCCTAGAGTGAACTTTCAGGCTTCTTGAATGTTTAGAATGACAGCTGCTACTGCTCTCAGACAGCTGGGCCACTGTCGTAGTTCAGCCCCGATCGGGACCAGACTACACAGTCTCTCTCTCGCTCCCCCCACCCTCCGAGAGAATAGGAGAAGATGATATAAGAAAAACGGCTCGATTTGAGATAAGGACGGGAAGAAATTTTTAAAGTTACCGTTACAGGCAAAACAGACTCGACTTGGGGAAAAACACTCATTTATTTCTAAAACTAGCAGGAGAATGAGACAGGGAACAAGATAACCTCCCCCCACCCCTCCCTCTTCCCGGGCTTAACATTATCTCTACTACCTTCCCCTCCCGAGCGGCATGGAGGGGAGGTCGGGGGCGGGGGGGGGGGAATGGGGGTCGCAGTCATTTCATCACGCATTGTTTTACGCCTCTGTGTCATCGTCGGGGGAAGAACTCCTTGCATTCCTCCTCTGCTCCAGCGTGGGGTCCCTCCCACGTCCACAGTCCTCCGTGAAACTGCTCCGGCGTGGGTCATCTCTTCCACGGGGTGCAGTCCCTCTAGAACAGCTGTCCCAGCGGGCCCTCCATGGGCCACAGCTGCCTTCAGGCCTCTACCTGTTCCGGCGTGGGGTCCTCCACAGGCTGCAGGTGGATCTCTGCCCCTCCGTGGACCTCCATGGGCTGCAGGGGGACAACCTGCTCCACCATGGTCGTCACCACGAGTTGCAGAGGAATCTTGGCCAGGAGCCGCATTACTCCTCCCCCTCCTCCTTCACTGACCTTGGCGTCTGCAGCCGTTCCTCACAACAGGCTGGCAGACGCCTCTCAGGATCCTTTTTACATCTTATTCACTTCAACTGCTCCTCTCCACTTCTTGCAGCCAGGCTGGGCCGAGTTGGGCCCAGTCGGCTGCCCGGCGGGAGGCCAGAGGGTGAGGCCTGCAAGGCCCACAAGGCTCGCGCTTCCCCCTCTCTGCCCCCCGCTCAGCTGCTTCACATCTCTCCCTTTTTTTTTTTCTGTTTCCCCCTTCTTAAATATGTTATCGCAGAGGCATTATCACAGAACATTCTGCTACCAATTGGCTTGGCCTTGGCCAGCAGTGGGTCCGCTCTAGGCCCGGCCAAGTCCACTGAACAAAGGGGAGCGACTTCTAGCAGTTTCCTACAGAAGCTACCACCTTAGGCCCCCCCCCACTAACAAAACCAGAACAGCCACCCTTTCGCAGCGGCATCCAGCTGTTTGGAGAAGTATGCTACCGCCCGTCTGTATGGTCCCAAATCTTGTGCCAATATTCCTAGTGCCATTCCTTGTTTTTCGTGGGAAAATAGAAAAAATGGCTTACTCACATCAGGAAGTCCCAATGCTGATGCCGACATCAGGGCTTTCTTCAGCTGATGGAAGGCTCGATCTGACTCAGCATCCCACTGGAGATCCTTTTGGTTAGCTGCTATCAGGGAATAGAGTGGCTTAACAGGCAGACCATAATCACATATCCAAAGTTGGCACCACCCCGTCATTCCTAAGAATGTCCGTAGTTCCTTTATAGTTTGTGGTCGGGGGCTTTGGCATATGGCCTCTTTCCGGGCTTGTCCTAGGATCCGTTGTCCGACACTGATCTCGTACCCCAGGTACGTGACCTGGGGTTGTAACAACGCCTGTGCCTTTTTCTTAGAAACCCGATATCCCTGTAGTCCCAGGAAATTTAACAGACTCACGGTCCAAATGACACAGGATTCTTTGGTTCTGGTTGCAATAAGAAGGTCGTCTACATAATGTAAAACCTTCCCTTCTTCTGATGGTGGTTCCCATGATTCCAAGTCCTTTGCTAGCTGATTCCCCAAAATTGTGGGGCACGAGAAGTGCCTGCTCCGGAGGCTTCTTGCGAGCAGCGCTAAAGGCAGGCAAACATCGCATTTCTGTGCTTTCCTGAACAGCTTGCGCTGGGACAGTTACAGCCGTGTTTTGCAAGCTGTCCGGGGTTCTGAGGCACTAAAAGTGCGGATGTGTGGCGACTGTCCAAGACGAGAGCCGGCTGCTCTGAAAGCCCTTCCTGCTCTTCACGTACGCTTTCTAGCAGCTCTACGGACACACACGTCAGCCTCTTCACTGTCCTACACAGCTAGCACGCTGGCAGTTACCGTCAACTTGGAAGCAGCCGCGCAGAAGGCAGTCGCCCTGCAACCGGCGAACAGCGCATCATCGCGGCTACACGCGAGCTGGCCGCACTCGGAGCTTTCGCGGCTCTTCTCTCGCTCTTTCCCGCAGAGCTCCGGCGATGCACAACTCGAACCACGAAAGCTGCAATGAGCTTTGTGCAAGCTGCGCAGAAGAAACAAGGCACTAAACCTGCAAATGTCCAGCTAATCTCCCACATGAAAAGGGTCAGCAAGGAAAGCTCTTGCTGCTCTTCACTCGCTCTTGCTAACAGCCCAGAAGCATTGCGACTCTTCTCTGGATGATTTGCCCACCAACACTTCACATCAGCTAAAGCCGGCTGCCCGGAGGAAAAGAGGCTAGGAAAGATCGTAGAAGGCACGGTTGTTGCCGCACGAGAAGTGCCTGCTCCGGAGGCTTCTTGCGAGCAGCGCTAAAAGCACGCGAACATCGCGTTTCTGTGCTTTCCTGAACAGCTTGCGCTGGGACAGTTACAGCCGTGTTTTGCAAGCTGTCCGGGGTTCTGAGGCACTAAAAGTGCGGATGTGTGGCGACTGTGCAAGACGAGAACCGGCTGCTCTAAAAGCCCTTCCTGCTCTTCACGTACGCTTTCTAGCAGCTCTACGGACACACACGCGTCAGCCTCTTCACTGTCCTACACAGCTAGCACGCTGGCACTTACCGTCAACTTGGAAGCAGCCGCACAGAAGGAAGTCAGACAATTACTCCAACACCGGAAGTGCATGCTCTAAAAGTTCTTGCTGCTCCTCACCGACTCTTCCCACCACATCTACAGGCTCAGAAACATTGAGTCTCTGGGCTTTCCTCCACCAGCAGGACTCTGACACTTACCATCACCTAGAGCTGCTGCACAGTGAGAAATAAATCTTAAAAATCACGAACTCAGACGATTGCTTTAACACCAAAAGTGCCACCTCTGAAAGTTTACTGGTGTACATGGTTGCAAAAGTCAGAGTCCTGATTGTCTAGGAAAGAACGGAGCCCCAGTGTTGCTGGGCTTGTAGATGCGGTGGCAAGAGCCACTGAGGGGTTTTCAGAGCTGGCACTTCTGGTGTGGGATCTATCATCCAACGTTCATGATATATAAGAGTGTTTTCACTGGGCGGCTATAAGTACACCGTGGTAAACGTTGGAGTGCTGGTGTTCTAGGAAATCTCGCAGTCCCAATATTTGTGAGCCTGTAGATGCGGTGGCAAGAGCCGGGCAGGAGAAGCAAGAGCTTTCAGAAATGTCACTTCTGGTGTGGGAGCAGTCTTCTGATGTTTGTGATTTTTAAGATTTTTTTCAAAAGGGACTGCTGAGTTGAGGTGATGGTAGACGTCGGAGTCCTGGTGTCCCAGGAAATGCCGGATCCCCAATGTTTGTGAGCCTGTAGATGTGGTGCCTAGAGCTGGTGAGAAGCAGCAAGACATTCCAGAGCTGACACTTCTGGTGTGGGAGCAGCTGTCTGACATTCACCATTTTTAAGCTGTGGTTTAACACTAGGCGGACAGCTTGAGCTGGTGTTAAACGTCAGAGTCCTGGTGGTCTAGGAAATCCCGGAGCCCCAATGTTTCCTGGCCTGTAGATTTTTTTTACGCCTGTAGATCTTTACCACCCTGTCCTGGTGGTCTAGGCAAGCCCGGAGCCCCAGAGTTTGGAGCCTGTATGTGTGGTAGCAAGAGCCGGTGAGGAGCAGCAAGGGTATTCAGAGCTGGTCACCATGTAACAAAAGGTTCAGGATTTTTAAGATTTTTTCCCACTGAGCAGTAGGGACTGTTTCTCACTCCTTACAAATGAGTCCTTCGTCAGGAAAAGAAAAAAAAAACAGACTTCCTCTTCCATTAATTGTTTCTCTAAGCTATATGGGTACGTGACTATGTTTTATAACTGTATTCTTGTCTGGTTCTGGCTAGGATAGAGTTAATATTTACCTGAGCTGGGTGGAGTACTGAAGCTGGTAGCCCCTATGGCTGGGATAGTTAACTAATTAGCTAACTGCTGGGGCTCAGTATGTAAGTGAGGAGGGTGGTGAAAGGAGCCTCCTGCTACGTGGAAGAACCTAGGTGTGGAGATTTGTTGTAAGCCATTATACTATATTTGTATTGCATCACTGTTTTGTTTTCTTCTGTCATTACTGTTAAATTTACTTTTTGTTCAATCTCAACCCACGGGTTTGGTTTTTTTCCTGGTTTTCTTTTGTTTACCAAATCTCCCCCTGTTCTCTTGGAGGGTGGGGGGGGAGTGAGAGAGAGACTGCGTAGTCTGGTCCCGATCGGGGCTGAACTACAACAATTCTTTAAGAGCATACATATATAGTTGTGATTAACTTATTGTCCCCTATATCAATCCCCCCTTTTTATCACACTAAGTAAATTCTTTTACTTAAACAGTTTCCCTGAATGATATGAAGCATCATACATGGTTTTGTTTAGTGACGGGGGGGCCTAAGGTGGTAGCTTCTGTAGGAAACTGCTAGAAGTCGCTCCCCTTTGTTCAGTGGACTCGGCCGGGCCTAGAGCGGACCTGCTGCTGGCCAAGGCCAAGCCAATTGGTAGCAGAATGTCCCATGATAATGCCTCTGTGATAACGTATTCAAATAGGGGAAAACAGAAAAAAAAAAAAAAAGGGAGAGATGTGAAGCAGCTGAGCGGGGGGCAGAGGCACAGAGGGGGAGGCGCAGGCCTTATGGGCCTTGCAGGCCTCACCCTCTGGCCTCTCGCCAAGCGGCTGACTGGGCCCGAATTGGTCCGGCCCGGCTGCAGGAAGTGGAGAGGAGAGGAGAAGTGAATAAGATGTAAAAAGGATCCTGAGAGACATCTACCAGCCTGTTGTGAGGAACGGCTGCAGATGCCCAGGTCAGTTCAGAAGGAGTGGGAGGAGTAATGTGGCTCCTGGCCAAGATTCCTCTGCAACTCGTGGTGACGACCATGGTGGAGCAGGTTGTCCCCCTGCAGCCCATGGAGGTCCACGGAGGGGCAGAGATCCACTTGGAGCCCGTGAAGGATCCCGTACTGGGGGAGGTGGATGCCTGAAGGCAGCTGTGGCCCATGGAGGGCCCGCTGGGACAGCTGTTCTGGAGAGACTGCACCCGTGGAAGAGATGACCCATGCCGGAGCAGTTTCAGGAAGGACTGTGGCGTAGGGGTGGGACCCCACAACAGAGCAGGGGAGGAATGTGAGGAGTTCTTCCCCCAACCATGAAGCAGCAGCGTAAAACAACGTGTGATGAACTGACCGCAATCCCCATTCCCTCTTCCCCCTCCTGTGCCACTCGGGGGGGGGGAAGGTAGTAGAGATAATGTTAAGCTTGGGAAGAGGGAGGGGTGGAGGGAGGTTATCTTGTTCTCTGTCTCATTATCTTGCTGTTTGTAGTAATAAATGAATAGTTTTCCCCAAGTCGAGTCTGTTTTGCCCGTGATGGTAACTTTAAGGATTTCTCCCTGTCCTTATCTCAAACCTCGAGCCGTTTTTCCTTACGTTATCTCCCCCTGTTCTCTCGGAGGGTGGGAGGAGTGAGAGAGAGACTGCGTAGTCTGGTCCTGATCGGGGCTGAACTACGACAGTGTTACTTTCTTAAACATTCTCCAAACCCATAGGTACAGCACAATAGTTAATATTAATAAAACTCCTAAGCTAATCAATAAGATCACAACGGGGCGCACCATAGTATTAAGGATCCCTGTTGCCTCTGTCCCAGCCCCACTCATGCCCTGAGTACATTTCCATTTTGTGCATAACCACAGTGGCCAAGTTTAAGCCCGACCGTTTAAAAGGTGGTCCCATGCTTCCTGTAAACCCAAGGGAGGCGTGAGACCACGGCCATTTGGTGTCCTTTTGATTACAAGTTAGTGGTAAGATGCAGGAAAATATTGTAAGCCCAATCACAATTCCAATTAAACAATTGGTCATTTTAGGATTTAGTTGGTCTAGTGGATTAGTACAGCTACTTCTGTAGATAATGTACTGCCTTTGGTGACCTGCTAAAATGGGTTTTATATTTCCTATAATAAAATGACAAATAAGATATAAACTGCACCGATGACAGATTTGGGCGAGATTAGTTACTGGCCAGTCCCGGTTTCTTTGTCCGGTATCGTTTGCTGTGGTGTCCCTCCGGTTCACTACTGCTTTTGGCTCACTTACTTGTTACCCACATTGTTCCCGCCCTTATCCGTTCGAACGAGTTTAAGTCTCAAGTCTTCGTTGTTGTCTGGAGTTACTTTCCACAAGGTTGCAGAGGCTCTCTTGATCCGAGTATGGTGTATCCAGGAGTTCTGTCCCTTTACCTTAATTGCCGTGTAGGTGGTGAGGAGGACTTGAAAAGGTCCGGCCCACTGTGGTTCCAGAGTTTTTTCTGTAAGAGACTTAACATATACATAGTCCCCTGGTTGTATATCGTGAACAGGCCCATCCAGACCCCTACGACGTGTTCCCATTGCATGTTTTTCAATTCTTTTTAATTGTTTGTTTAGTGCCACCATATAGGAGGTCATTATTTCTTCACCAATTTGTGAAGACGTTCCCTTTTGTACCCCATAGGGTCGTCCATATAGAATTTCGAATGGACTAAGCCCTTCTCTTGCTCTTGGTCTGGTTCGTATTCGTATAAGAGCTAATGGTAAAGTTAGATTAGTTTCCTGACCCAACTTGACAATCTGTTGTTTGATTGGGTGATTCATTTTCTCCACCTGGCCACTTGATTGTGGTCGGTAAGAGGTATGTAATTGCCACTCTATCCCTAGATGGTGGCTAATTGCTTGTACTATTCTGGACACAAAATGTGGTCCTCTATCCGAGGACATTACTGCTGGGACTCGAAACCTAGGTACTATTTCCTGGAGCAGTATTTTGGTTACTTCCCAGGCTTTAGCAGTTCCGCACGGGAAAGCTTCTGGCCAGCCTGAAAAGGTATCTGTAAGTACTAATAAGTATCGATACCCCCCTTTTCTAGGGAGTTCTGAGAAATCAATCTGCCAACGTTGTCCCGGACCATTCCCCTTTCTGATTTTTTCAAGTTTCGGCCCTTTTACAACTTCAGGATTAGTCTGGAGACAAAGATCACATTGTTGAGTTACTTGTCTAACGGTAGTGGCTAAGTTTCGCACTATTATGTTCCTGATGAGATCTTTATATAGGGCTTCTGCCCCCGCCTCCCCCCAGTGTCTTTTTCTATGTTCTTCTCGGACTACTGACCATATCATGTAGGAGGGAATTACTACCCTCCCGTGTGAGGGGTAGTAATTGGCCCACCCTTCCTCATTATATGACCCCTTTAGATCATTAATAAGTTTGCCGACTTCCTTTGTGTATTCTGGTTTACCTTCTAGAAATACCTGTCCATCAGGTATTAGCGCACCCTCTACCTTGATTGTTTCTCTAGCTGCTTGTTTTGCTTCCCTATCTGCCAGCTCATTTCCTCTTTCCAATTCTGTGCTCACTTTCTGGTGTGCTTTAATATGCATAATTGCCACCTTTTTGGGAAGCTGGACTGCATTCAGGATTTTCAAAATCCCTTCTGCATGTTTGATGGTTTTTCCGTGAGAATTTAACAGTCCTCTTGCCTTCCATACTGCTCCATGGGCATGTACCACCCCAAAGGCATATTTAGGGTCAGTCCAAATGTTTACAGTCCTTCCCTGGGCTCTCTCCAGGGCTCAGGTAAGGGCTATGATCTCGGCCTTTTGGGCTGAGACGTCGGCTGATAGTGGCCTGGACTCTATCACCTTTTCAAAAGTGGTAACAGCATATCCGGAATGTCGCCTTCCATTTAACATATAGCTGCTTCCATCGGTGAACCAATGTTCGGCTCCATCGACAGGGACATCTTTAAGATCCGTTCGACTAGAATACATGGTTTCAATTGTTTCCAAGCAGTCATGACTCACCGGCTCCCCGATGTTCCCATCAAGGAATGAGGCTGGATTGATGATGTTTGTGGTCACGATTTCAACATCATCCTGTTCAACCATTATAGCTTGATATTTCAGGAACCTTTGTGGGGAAAGCCAATGCCCTCCTTTTGCTTCAAGGACCGCAGATACAGTCTGGGAAACTAGGACAGTCATTTTCTGGCCTAGAGTGAACTTTCAGGCTTCTTGAATGTTTAGAATGACAGCTGCTACTGCTCTCAGACAGCTGGGCCACTGTCGTAGTTCAGCCCCGATCGGGACCAGACTACACAGTCTCTCTCTCGCTCCCCCCACCCTCCGAGAGAATAGGAGGAGATGATATAAGAAAAACGGCTCGAGGTTTGAGATAAGGACGGGAAGAAATTTGTAAAGTTACCGTTACAGGCAAAACAGACTCGACTTGGGGAAAAACACTCATTTATTTCTAAAACTAGCAGGAGAATGAGGCAGGGAACAAGATAACGTCCCCCCACCCCTCCCTCTTCCCGGGCTTAACATTATCTCTACTACCTTCCCCTCCCGAGCGGCATGGAGGGGGGGGTCGGGGGCGGGGGGGGGGGGGGAATGGGGGTCGCAGTCAGTTCATCACGCATTGTTTTACGCCTCTGTGTCATCGTCGGGGGAAGAACTCCTTGCATTCCTCCTCTGCTCCAGCGTGGGGTCCCTCCCACCTCCACAGTCCTCCGTGAAACTGCTCCAGCGTGGGTCATCTCTTCCACGGGGTGCAGTCCCTCTAGAACAGCTGTCCCAGCGGGCCCTCCACGGGGCACAGCCTCCTTCAGGCCTCCACCTGCTCCGGCGTGGGGTCCTCCACAGGCTGCAGGTGGATCTCTGCCCCTCCGTGGACCTCCATGGGCTGCAGGGGGACAACCTGCTCCACCATGGTCGTCACCACGAGTTGCAGAGGAATCTTGGCCAGGAGCCGTATTACTCCTCCCCCTCCTCCTTCACTGACCTTGGCGTCTGCAGCCGTTCCTCACAACAGGCTGGCAGACGCCTCTCAGGATCCTTTTTACATCTTATTCACTTCAACTGCTCCTCTCCACTTCTTGCAGCCGGGCCGGGCCGAGTTGGGCCCAGTCGGCTGCCCGGCGGGAGGCCAGAGGGTGAGGCCTGCAAGGCCCACAAGGCTCGCGCTTCCCCCTCTCTGCCCCCCGCTCAGCTGCTTCACATCTTCTCCTCCCTCTTTTTCCTGTTTTCCCCTATTTAAATACGTTATCGCAGAGGTGTTATCACGGGACATTCTGCTACCAATTGGCTTGGCCTTGGCCAGCAGTGGGTCCGCTCTAGGCCCGGCCGAGTCCACTGAACAAAGGGGAGCGACTTCTAGCAGTTTCCTACAGAAGCTGCCACCTTAGGCCCCCCCCACTAACAAAACCAGAACAGCCACCCTTTCGCAGCGGCATCCAGCTGTTTGGAGAAGTATGCTACCGCCCGTCTGTATGGTCCCAAATCTTGTGCCAATATTCCTAGTGCCATTCCTTGTTTTTCGTGGGAAAATAGAAAAAATGGCTTACTCACATCAGGAAGTCCCAATGCTGATGCCGACATCAGGGCTTTCTTCAGCTGATGGAAGGCTCGATCTGACTCAGCATCCCACTGGAGATCCTTTTGGTTAGCTGCTATCAGGGAATAGAGTGGCTTAACAGGCAGACCATAATCACATATCCAAAGTTGGCACCACCCGTCATTCCTAAGAATGTCCGTAGTTCCTTTATAGTTTGTGGTCGGGGGCTTTGGCATATGGCCTCTTTCCGGGCTTGTCCTAGGATCCGTTGTCCGGCACTGATCTCGTACCCCAGGTACGTGACCTGGGGTTGTAACAACGCCTGTGCCTTTTTCTTAGAAACCCGATATCCCTGTAGTCCCAGGAAATTTAACAGACTCACGGTCCAAATGACACAGGATTCTTTGGTTCTGGTTGCAATAAGAAGGTCGTCTACATATTGTAACACCTTCCTTCTTCTGATGGTGGTTCCCATGATTCCAAGTCCTTTGCTAGCTGATTCCCAAAAATTGTGGGGCTATTTTTAAAACCCTGCGGCAACACCGTCCATGTGAGCCGGGTCTTTCGACCACTTCTGGGATTTTCCCATTCGAAAGCAAAAATTTTCTGGCTGGCTTCATGGAGAGGGAGGCAAAAGAAAGCATCTTTTAAATCTAGGACCGTAAACCAAGCTAAATCAGGTTTTAGCATGGTTAATAGGGTATAGGGGTTAGCTACCACAGGTCCTCTGTTATTTTGTTGATGGCTCTTAAGTCTTGAACTATCCTATAGGACCCATCAGGTTTCTTAACTGGAAGTATAGGTGTATTGAATTCTGACTCACATTCTTTTAGTAGTCTTAGTTCTATGAACCGCTCTATGACAGGACAAATTCCTTCCCTAGCTTCCCTTTTCAGTGGGCAAAATGTGGGATTTTGGTGTGAAATGGGGGGATTTGGGGCAAAATGTGGGAATTTTGGTGTGAAATGGGGGAATTTGGGGCAAGAATGGGGGATTTTGGTGTGAAATGGGGGAATTTGGGGCAAAATGTGGGATTTTGGTGTGAAATGGGGGGATTTGGGGCAAAATATGGGAATTTTGGTGTGAAATGGGGGAATTTGGGGCAAGAATGGGGGATTTTGGTGTGAAATGGGGGAATTTGGGGCAAAATGTGGGATTTTGGTGAAAAATGGGGGAATGTGGGGCAAAAAAGCGGGATTTGGGGCAAAAATGCAGGAATTTGGGCGAAAAATGGGGGATTTTGGGGGCAAAATGTGGGATTTTGGTGTGAAATGTGGGAGTTTTGGGCAAAAATGCGGCATTTGGGGGCGAAACGGGGGCATTTGGGGGGAAATCGCGGGATTTTGGGGCAACAATGTGGGATTTTGGTGTGAAATGGGGGAATTTGGGGCAAAAATGCGGGAATTTGGGGCAAAATGGGGGAATTTGGGGAAATCACAGCATTTTGGGAGCAAAATGTGGGATTTTGGTGCGAAATGCGGGAATTTGGGGGAAAAATGGGGGATTTTGGGGGCAAAATGGGGGATTTTGGTGTGAAATGGGGGAATTTGGGGCAAAAATGTGGGATTTTGGGGGCAAAATGGGGGAATTTGGGGGGAAATTGCAGGCTTTTGTGGGCAAAATGTGGGATTTTGGTGTGAAATGGGGGGATTTGGGGCAAAATGTGGGAATTTTGGTGCGAAATGGGGGAATTTGGGGCAAAAATGCGGGATTTTGGGGGCAAAATGGGGGAATTTGGGGGGAAATTCCTGGATTTTGGGGCAAAATGTGGGCTTTTGGTGTGAAATGCGGGAATTTGGGGCAAAAGGAGGGAATTATGGTGGAAAATGGGGGAATTTGGGGCAAAAATGCGGGATTTGGGGGGCAAAATGGGGGAATTTGGGGGGAAATTCCTGGATTTTGGGGCAAAATGTGGGCTTTTGGTGTGAAATGGGGGAATTTGGGGCAAAAATGCGGGATTCGGGGGGCGAAACGGGGGAATTTGGGGGAAATCACGGGATTTTGGGGGCAAAATGTGGGATTTTGGTGCGAAATGGGGGAATTTGGGGCAAAATGGGGGAATTTGGGGCAAAAATGCGGGAATTTGGGGGGCGAAACGGGGGAATTTGGGGGAAATCACGGGATTTTGGGGGCAAAATGTGGGATTTTGGTGCGAAATGGGGGAATTTGGGGCAAGAATGGGGGATTTTGGGGGCAAATTGTGGGAATTTGGGGTGAAATCCCGGGATTTTGGGGGCAAAATGTGGGATTTTGGTGTGAAATGTGGGAATTTTGGGCAAAAATGCGGCATTTGGGGGCAAAACGGGGGAATTTGGGGGGAAATCACGGGATTTTGGGGCAACAATGTGGGATTTTGGTGCGAAATGGGGGAATTTGGGGCAAAAATGGGGGATTCTGGGGGCAAAATATGGGAATTTGGGGTGAAATCCCGGGATTCGGGGGCAAAATGTGGGATTTTGGTGTGAAATGGGGGAATTTGGGGCAAAAATGCGGGACTTGGGGCCAAAATGCGGGAATTTGGGGGAAAAATGGGGGATTTTGGGGGCAAAATGGGGGAATTTGGTGTAAAATGGGGGAATTTGGGGCAAAAATGTGGGATTTTGGGGGCAAAATGGGGGAATTTGGGGGGAAATTGTGGGATTTTGGGGGCAAAATGTGGGATTTTGGTGTGAAATGGGGGAATATGGGGCAAAATGTGGAAATTTTGGTGCGAAATGGGGGAATTTGGGGCAAAAATGCGGGAATTTGGGGCCAAAATGCAGGATTTGGGGGGCAAAATGGAAGAATTTGGGGAAATCACAGGATTTTGGGAGCAAAATGTGGGATTTTGGTGCGAAATGCGGGAATTTGGGGAAAAAATGGGGGATTTGGGGGGCAAAATGTGGGATTTTGGTGTGAAATGTGGGAATTTGGGGCAAAAATGTGGGACTTGGGGGGCAAAATGTGGGATTTTGGTGCGAAATGTGGGAATTTGGGGCAAAAATGGGGGATTTTGGTGTGAAATGTGGGCTTTTGGTGTGAAATGCGGGAATTTGGGGCAAAAATGCGGGATTTTGGTGTAAAATGCGGGAATTTGGGGCAAAAATGTGGGATTTTGGGGGCAAAATGGGGGAATTTGGGGGGAAATTGCGGGATTTTGGGGGCAAAATGTGGGATTTTGGTGTGAAATGGGGGAATTTGGGGCAAAAATGTGAGATTTTGGGGGCAAAATGGGGGAATTTGGGGGGAAATTGCAGGATTTTGGGGGCAAAATGTGGTATTTTGGTGTGAAATGTGGGAATTTTGGGCAAAATGTGGGAATTTTGGTGTAAAATGTGGGAATGTGGGGCAAAAATGCGGGAATTTGGGGCAAAAATGCGGGATTTGGGGGGCAAAATGGGGGAATTTGGGGAAATCACAGCATTTTGGGAGCAAAATGTGGGATTTTGGTGTGAAATGTGGGAGTTTTGGGCAAAAATGCGGCATTTGGGGGCGAAACGGGGGATTTTGGGGGGAAATCGTGGGATTTTGGGGCAACAATGTGGGATTTTGGTGCGAAATGGGGGAATTTGGGGCAAAATGTGGGAATTTTGATGCGAAATGGGGGAATTTGGGGCAAAAATGCGGGATTTGGGGGGCAAAATGGGGGAATTTGGGGGGAAATTCCGGGATTTTGGGGCAAAATGTGGGCTTTTGGTGTGAAATGCGGGAATTTGGGTCAAAAATGCTGGATTTGGGGGGCGAAACGGGGGAATTTGGGGGAAATCACGGGATTTTGGGGGCAAAATGTGGGATTTTGGTGCAAAATGGGGGAATTTGGGGCAAGAATGGGGGATTTTGGGGGCAAATTGTGGGAATTTGGGGTGAAATCCCGGGATTTTGGGGGCAAAATGTGGGATTTTGGTGTGAAATGTGGGAATTTTGGGCAAAAATGCGGCATTTGGGGGCAAAACGGGGGAATTTGGGGGGAAATCGCGGGATTTTGGGGCAACAATGTGGGATTTTGGTGCGAAATGGGGGAATTTGGGGCAAAAATGGGGGATTCTGGGGGCAAAATGTGGGAATTTGGGGTGAAATCCCGGGATTCGGGGGCAAAATGTGGGATTTTGGTGTGAAATGGGGGAATTTGGGGCAAAAATGCGGGATTTCGGGCCAAAATGCGGGAATTTGGGGGAAAAATGGGGGATTTTGGGGGCAAAATGTGGAATTTTGGTGTAAAATGGGGGAATTTGGGGCAAAAATGTGGGATTTTGGGGGCAAAATGGGGGAATTTGGGGCAAAAATGCGAGAATTTGGGGCAAAAATGCAGGATTTGGGTGGCAAAATGGGGGAATTTGGGGAAATCACAGGATTTTGGGAGCAAAATGTGGGATTTTGGTGCGAAATGGGGGAATTTGGGGAAAAAATGGGGGATTTTGGGGCAAAACGTGGGATTTTGGTGTGAAATGTGGGAATTTGGGGCAAAAATGTGGGACTTGGGGGGCAAAATGTGGGATTTTGGTGCGAAATGGGGGAATTTGGGGCAAAAATGGGGGATTTTGGGGTAAAAATGCGGGATTTTGGTGTAAAATGTGGGACTTGGGGGGCAAAATGTGGGATTTTGGTGCGAAATGGGGAAATTGGGGCAAAATGTGGGAATTTTGGTGCGAAATGGGGGAATTTGGGGCAAAAATGCGGGATTTTGGGGGAAAATGAGGGAATTTGGGGGAAATCGCAGGATTTGGGGGGCAAAATGTCGGATTTTGGTGTGAAATGTGGGAATTTGGGGCTAAAATGCGGAATTTTGGGGGCAAAATGTGGGATTTTGATATAAAATGCGGGAATTTGGGGCAAAAATGGGAGATTTTGGGGACAAAATGGGGGAATTTTGGGGGAAATGGGGAAATTGGGGCAAAATGTGGGAATTTTGGTGCGAAATGGGGGAATTTGGGGCAAAAATGCGAGAATTTGGGGCAAAAATGCGGGATTTGGGGGGCAAAATGGGGGAATTTGGGGAAATCACAGCATTTTGGGAGCAAAATGTGGGATTTTGGTGTGAAATGTGGGAGTTTTGGGCAAAAATGCGGCATTTGGGGGCGAAACGGGGGAATTTGGGGGGAAATCGCGGGATTTTGGGGCAACAATGTGGGATTTTGGTGCGAAATGGGGGAATTTGGGGCAAAAATGTGGGAATTTTGGTGCGAAATGGGGGAATTTGGGGCAAAAATGTGGGAATTTTGGTGCGAAACGGGGGAATTTGGGGCAAAAATGTGGGATTTGGGGGGCAAAATGGGGGAATTTGGGGGGAAATTACTGGATTTTGGGGCAAAATGTGGGCTTTTGGTGTGAAATGCGGGAATTTGGGTCAAAAATGCTGGATTTGGGGGGCGAAACGGGGGAATTTGGGGGAAATCACGGGATTTTGTGGGCAAAATGTGGGATTTTGGTGCGAAATGGGGGAATTTGGGGCAAAATGTGGGAATTTGGGGCAAAAATGCGGGAATTTGGTGGGCGAAACGGGGGAATTTGGGGGAAATCACGGGATTTTGGGGCCAAAATGTGGGATTTTGGTGCAAAATGGGGGAATTTGGGGCAAGAATGGGGGATTTTGGGGGCAAATTGTGGGAATTTGGGGTGAAATCCCGGGATTTTGGGGGCAAAATGTGGGATTTTGGTGTGAAATGTGGGAGTTTTGGGCAAAAATGCGGCATTTGGGGGCAAAACGGGGGAATTTGGGGGGAAATCACGGGATTTTGGGGCAACAATGTGGGATTTTGGTGCGAAATGGGGGAATTTGGGGCAAAAATGGGGGATTCTGGGGGCAAAATGTGGGAATTTGGGGTGAAATCCCGGGATTCGGGGGCAAAATGTGGGATTTTGGTGTGAAATGGGGGAATTTGGGGCAAAAATGCGGGATTTGGGGCCAAAATGCGGGAATTTGGGGGAAAAATGGGGGATTTTGGGGGCAAAATGGGGGAATTTGGTGTAAAATGGGGGAATTTGTGGCAAAAATGTGGGATTTTGGGGGCAAAATGGGGGAATTTGGGGGGAAATTGTGGGATTTTGGGGGCAAAATGTGGGATTTTGGTGTGAAATGGGGGAATTTGGGGTAAAATGTGGAAATTTTGGTGCGAAATGGGGGAATTTGGGGAAAAAATGCGGGAATTTGGGGCCAAAATGCAGGATTTGGGGGGCAAAATGGGGGAATTTGGGGAAATCACAGGATTTTGGGAGCAAAATGTGGGATTTTGGTGCGAAATGCGGGAATTTGGGGAAAAAATGGGGGATTTGGGGGCAAAATGTGGGATTTTGGTGTGAAATGTGGGAATTTGGGGCAAAAATGTGGGACTTGGGGGGCAAAATGTGGGATTTTGGTGTGAAATGCGGGAATTTGGGGCAAAAATGCGGGATTTTGGTGTAAAATGCGGGAATTTGGGGCAAAAATGTGGGATTTTGAGGGCAAAATGGGGGAATTTGGGGGGAAATTGCGGGATTTTGGGGGCAAAATGTGGGATTTTGGTGTGAAATGTGGGAATTTTGGGCAAAAATGCGGCATTTGGGGGCGAAACGGGGGATTTTGGGGGGAAATCACGGGGTTTTGGGGCAACAATGTGGGATTTTGGTGCGAAATGGGGGAATTTGGGGCAAAATGTGGGAATTTTGGTGCGAAACGGGGGAATTTGGGGCAAAAATGCGGGATTTGGGGGGCAAAATGGGGGAATTTGGGGAAATCACAGCATTTTGGGAGCAAAATGTGGGATTTTGGTGTGAAATGTGGGAGTTTTGGGCAAAAATGCGGCATTTGGGGGCGAAACGGGGGATTTTGGGGGGAAATCGTGGGATTTTGGGGCAACAATGTGGGATTTTGGTGCGAAATGGGGGAATTTGGGGCAAAATGTGGGAATTTTGATGCGAAATGGGGGAATTTGGGGCAAAAATGCGGGATTTGGGGGGCAAAATGGGGGAATTTGGGGGGAAATTCCGGGATTTTGGGGCAAAATGTGGGCTTTTGGTGTGAAATGCGGGAATTTGGGTCAAAAATGCTGGATTTGGGGGGCGAAACGGGGGAATTTGGGGGAAATCACGGGATTTTGGGGGCAAAATGTGGGATTTTGGTGCGAAATGGGGGAATTTGGGGCAAAATGTGGGAATTTGGGGCAAAAATGCGGGAATTTGGGGCAAAAATGCGGGAATTTGGGGGGCGAAACGGGGGAATTTGGGGGAAATCACGGGATTTTGGGGGCAAAATGTGGGATTTTGGTGCAAAATGGGGGAATTTGGGGCAAGAATGGGGGATTTTGGGGGCAAATTGTGGGAATTTGGGGTGAAATCCCGGGATTTTGGGGGCAAAATGTGGGATTTTGGTGTGAAATGTGGGAATTTTGGGCAAAAATGCGGCATTTGGGGGCAAAACGGGGGAATTTGGGGGGAAATCGCGGGATTTTGGGGCAACAATGTGGGATTTTGGTGCGAAATGGGGGAATTTGGGGCAAAAATGGGGGATTCTGGGGGCAAAATGTGGGAATTTGGGGTGAAATCCCGGGATTCGGGGGCAAAATGTGGGATTTTGGTGTGAAATGGGGGAATTTGGGGCAAAAATGCGGGATTTCGGGCCAAAATGCGGGAATTTGGGGGAAAAATGGGGGATTTTGGGGGCAAAATGTGGAATTTTGGTGTAAAATGGGGGAATTTGGGGCAAAAATGTGGGATTTTGGGGGCAAAATGGGGGAATTTGGGGCAAAAATGCGAGAATTTGGGGCAAAAATGCAGGATTTGGGTGGCAAAATGGGGGAATTTGGGGAAATCACAGGATTTTGGGAGCAAAATGTGGGATTTTGGTGCGAAATGGGGGAATTTGGGGAAAAAATGGGGGATTTTGGGGCAAAACGTGGGATTTTGGTGTGAAATGTGGGAATTTGGGGCAAAAATGTTGGACTTGGGGGGCAAAATGTGGGATTTTGGTGCGAAATGGGGGAATTTGGGGCAAAAATGGGGGATTTTGGGGTAAAAATGCGGGATTTTGGTGTAAAATGTGGGACTTGGGGGGCAAAATGTGGGATTTTGGTGCGAAATGGGGAAATTGGGGCAAAATGTGGGAATTTTCGTGCGAAATGGGGGAATTTGGGGCAAAAATGCGGGATTTTGGGGGAAAATGAGGGAATTTGGGGGAAATCGCAGGATTTGGGGGGCAAAATGTGGGATTTTGGTGTGAAATGTGGGAATTTGGGGCTAAAATGCGGAATTTTGGGGGCAAAATGTGGGATTTTGATATAAAATGCGGGAATTTGGGGCAAAAATGGGAGATTTTGGGGGCAAAATGGGGGAATTTGGGGGGAAATGGGGAAATTGGGGCAAAATGTGGGAATTTTGGTGCGAAATGGGGGAATTTGGGGCAAAAATGCGAGAATTTGGGGCAAAAATGCGGGATTTGGGGGGCAAAATGGGGGAATTTGGGGAAATCACAGCATTTTGGGAGCAAAATGTGGGATTTTGGTGTGAAATGTGGGAGTTTTGGGCAAAAATGCGGCATTTGGGGGCGAAACGGGGGATTTTGGGGGCAAAATGGGGGAATTTGGTGCGAAATGGGGGAATTTGGGGCAAAAATGTGGGATTTTGGGGGCAAAATGGGGGAATTTGGGAGGAAATTGCGGGATTTTGGGGGCAAAATGTGGGATTTTGGTGTGAAATGCGGGAATTTGGGGAAAAAATGGGGGATTTGGGGGCAAAATGTGGGATTTTGGTGTGAAATGTGGGAATTTGGGGCAAAAATGTGGGACTTGGGGGGCAAAATGTGGGATTTTGGTGCGAAATGGGGGAATTTGGGGCAAAAATGGGGGATTTTGGTGTGAAATGTGGGCTTTTGGTGTGAAATGCGGGAATTTGGGGCAAAAATGCGGGATTTTGGTGTAAAATGCGGGAATTTGGGGCAAAAATGTGGGATTTTGGGGGCAAAATGGGGGAATTTGGGGGGAAATTGCGGGATTTTGGGCGCAAAATGTGGGATTTTGGTGTGAAATGGGGGAATTTGGGGCAAAAATGTGAGATTTTGGGGGCAAAATGGGGGAATTTGGGGGGAAATTGCAGGATTTTGGGGGCAAAATGTGGGATTTTGGTGTGAAATGTGGGAATTTTGGGCAAAATGTGGGAATTTTGGTGTAAAATGTGGGAATTTGGGGCAAAAATGCGGGAATTTGGGGCAAAATGGGGGAATTTGGGGCAAAATTGGGGGATTTTGGGGGCAAAATGTGGGATTTTGGTGTAAAATGCTGGATTTTGGGGGCAAAATGTGGGATTTTGGTGCGAAATGGGGAAATTGGGGCAAAATGTGGGAATTTTGGTGCGAAATGGGGGAATTTGGGGCAAAAATGCGGGAATTTGGGGCAAAAATGCGGGATTTTGGGGGAAAATTGGGGAATTTGGGGAAATCGCAGGATTTGGTGGGCAAAATGTCAGATTTTGGTGTGAAATGTGGGAATTTGGGGTGAAATCCCGGGATTTCGGGGGCAAAATGTGGGATTTTGGTGTGAAATCTGGGAATTTGGGGCAAAAATGCGGCATTTGGGGGCAAAACGGGGGAATTTGGGGGGAAATCGCGGGATTTTGGGGCAACAATGTGGGATTTTGGTGTGAAATGGGGGAATTTGGGGCAAAAATGGGGGATTCTGGGGGCAAAATGTGGGATTTTGGGGTGAAATGGGGGAATTTGGGGCAAAATGGGGGAATTTGGTGAAAAATGGGAGAATTTGGGGCAAAAAAGCGGGATTTGGGGCAAAAATGCGGGAATTTGGGCGAAAATGTGGGATTTTGGGGGCAAAATGTGGGATTTTGGTGTGAAATGTGGGAGTTTTGGGCAAAAATGCGGCATTTGGGGGCGAAATGGGGGAATTTGGGGGGAAATCGCGGAATTTTGGGGCAACAATGTGGGATTTTGGTGCGAAATGGGGGAATTTGGGGCAAAAATGTGGGAATTTTGGTGCGAAATGGGGGAATTTGGGGCAAAAATGCGGGATTTGGGGGGCAAAATGGGGGAATTTGGGGGGAAATTCCTGGATTTTGGGGCAAAATGTGGGCTTTTGGTGTGAAATGCGGGAATTTGGGGCAAAAATGCGGGATTTGGGGGGCAAAATGGGGGAATTTGGGGGAAATCATGGGATTTTGGGGGCAAAATGTGGGATTTTGGTGCGAAATGGGGGAATTTGGGGCAAAATGGGGGAATTTGGGGCAAAAATGCGGGAATTTGGGGCAAAAATGCGGGATTTGGGGGGCGAAACGGGGGAATTTGGGGGAAATCACGGGATTTTGGGGGCAAAATGTGGGATTTTGGTGCGAAATGGGGGAATTTGGGGCAAGAATGGGGGATTTTGGGGGCAAATTGTGGGAATTTGGGGTGAAATCCCGGGATTTTGGGGGCAAAATGTGGGATTTTGGTGTGAAATGTGGGAATTTTGGGCAAAAATGCGGCATTTGGGGGCAAAACGGGGGAATTTGGGGGGAAATCACGGGATTTTGGGGCAAAATGTGGGAATTTTGGTGTGGAACGGGGGAATTTGGGGCAAAAATGCGGGATTTGGGGGGCAAAATGGGGGAATTTGGGGAAATCACGGGATTTTGGGGGCAAAATGTGGGATTTTGGTGTGAAATGTGGGAGTTTTGGGCAAAAATGCGGCATTTGGGGGCGAAACGGGGGATTTTGGGGGGAAATCGCGGGATTTTGGGGCAACAATGTGGGATTTTGGTGCGAAATGGGGGAATTTGGGGCAAAATGTGGGAATTTTGGTGCGAAATGGGGGATTTTGGGGCAAAAATGCGGGATTTTGGTGTAAAATGCGGGAATTTGGGGCAAAAATGTGGGATTTTGGGGGCAAAATGGGGGAATTTGGGGGGAAATTGCGGGATTTTGGGGGCAAAATGTGGGATTTTGGTGTGAAATGGGGGAATTTGGGGCAAAAATGTGAGATTTTGGGGGCAAAATGGGGGAATTTGGGGGGAAATTGCGGGATTTTGGGGGCAAAATGTGGGATTTTGGTGTGAAATGTGGGAATTTGGGGCAAAATGTGGGAATTTTGGTGTAAAATGTGGGAATTTGGGGCAAAAATGCAGGAATTTGGGGCAAAAATGTGGGATTTGGGGCAAAATGGGGGAATTTGGGGCAAAAATGGGGGATTTTGGTGTAAAATGCTGGATTTTGGGGGCAAAATGTGGGATTTTGGTGCAAAATGGGGAAATTGGGGCAAAATGTGGGAATTGTGGTGCGAAATGTGGGAATTTGGGGCAAAAATGCGAGAACTTGGGGCAAAAATGCGGGATTTTGGGGGAAAATGGTGGAATTTGGGGGAAATCGCAGGATTTGGGGGGCAAAATGTCGGATTTTGGTGTGAAATGTGGGAATTTGGGGCTAAAATGCGGAATTTTGGGGGCAAAATGTGGGATTTTGATGTAAAATGTGGGAATTTGGGGCAAAAATGGGAGATTTTGGGGGCAAAATGGGGGAATTTGGGGGGAAATTGTGGGATTTTGGGGGCAAATTGTGGGCTTTTGGTGTGAAATGGGGGAATTTGGGGCAAAATGTGGGAATTTTGGTGTAAAATGGGGGAATTTGGGGCAAAAATGCGGGAATTTGGGGCAAAAATGGGGGAATTTGGAGGGCAAAATGGGGGAATTTGGGGAAATCACAGGATTTTGGGGGAAAATGTGGGATTTTGGTGCTAAATGCGGGAATTTGGGGCAAAAATGTGGGAATTTGGGGCAAAAATGCGGGATTTGGGGGGCGAAACGGGGGAATTTGGGGGAAATCACGGGATTTTGGGGGCAAAATGTGGGATTTTGGTGCGAAATGGGGGAATTTGGGGCAAGAATGGGGGATTTTGGGGGCAAATTGTGGGAATTTGGGGTGAAATCCCGGGATTTTGGGGGCAAAATGTGGGATTTTGGTGTGAAATGTGGGAATTTGGGGCAAAAATGCGGCATTTGGGGGCAAAACGGGGGAATTTGGGGGGAAATCGCGGGATTTTGGGGCAACAATGTGGGATTTTGGTGCGAAATGGGGGAATTTGGGGCAAAATGTGGGAATTTTGGTGTAAAATGTGGGAATTTGGGGCAAAAATGCGGGAATTTGGGGCAAAAAAAGCGGGATTTGGGGCAAAATGGGGGAATTTGGGGCAAAATTGGGGGATTTTGGGGGCAAAATGTGGGATTTTGGTGTAAAATGCTGGATTTTGGGGGCAAAATGTGGGATTTTGGTGCGAAATGGGGAAATTGGGGCAAAGTGTGGGAATTTTGGTGCGAAATGGGGGAATTTGGGGCAAAAATGCAGGAATTTGGGGCAAAAATGCGGGATTTTGGGGGAAAATGGGGGAATATGGGGCAAAATGTGGAAATTTTGGTGCGAAATGGGGGAATTTGGGGCAAAAATGCGGGAATTTGGGGCCAAAATGCAGGATTTGGGGGGCAAAATGGAAGAATTTGGGGAAATCACAGGATTTTGGGAGCAAAATGTGGGATTTTGGTGCGAAATGCGGGAATTTGGGGAAAAAATGGGGGATTTGGGGGCAAAATGTGGGATTTTGGTGTGAAATGTGGGAATTTGGGGCAAAAATGTGGGACTTGGGGGGCAAAATGTGGGATTTTGGTGCGAAATGTGGGAATTTGGGGCAAAAATGGGGGATTTTGGTGTGAAATGTGGGCTTTTGGTGTGAAATGCGGGAATTTGGGGCAAAAATGCGGGATTTTGGTGTAAAATGCGGGAATTTGGGGCAAAAATGTGGGATTTTGGGGGCAAAATGGGGGAATTTGGGGGGAAATTGCGGGATTTTGGGCGCAAAATGTGGGATTTTGGTGTGAAATGGGGGAATTTGGGGCAAAAATGTGAGATTTTGGGGGCAAAATGGGGGAATTTGGGGGGAAATTGCAGGATTTTGGGGGCAAAATGTGGTATTTTGGTGTGAAATGTGGGAATTTGGGGCAAAATGTGGGAATTTTGGTGTAAAATGTGGGAATTTGGGGCAAAAATGCGGGAATTTGGGGCAAAAATGCGGGATTTGGGGCAAAATGGGGGAATTTGGGGCAAAAATGGGGGATTTTGGGGGCAAAATGGGGGATTTTGGTGTAAAATGCTGGATTTTGGGGGCAAAATGTGGGATTTTGGTGTGAAATGGGGGAATTTGGGGCAAAAATGTGAGATTTTGGGGGCAAAATGGGGGAATTTGGGGGGAAATTGCAGGATTTTGGGGGCAAAATGTGGTATTTTGGTGTGAAATGTGGGAATTTGGGGCAAAATGTGGGAATTTTGGTGTAAAATGTGGGAATTTGGGGCAAAAATGCGGGAATTTGGGGCAAAATGGGGGAATTTGGGGCAAAATTGGGGGATTTTGGGGGCAAAATGTGGGATTTTGGTGTAAAATGCTGGATTTTGGGGGCAAAATGTGGGATTTTGGTGCGAAATGGGGAAATTGGGGCAAAATGTGGGAATTTTGGTGCGAAATGGGGGAATTTGGGGCAAAAATGCGGGAATTTGGGGCAAAAATGCGGGATTTTGGGGGAAAATTGGGGAATTTGGGGAAATCGCAGGATTTGGTGGGCAAAATGTCAGATTTTGGTGTGAAATGTGGGAATTTGGGGTGAAATCCCGGGATTTCGGGGGCAAAATGTGGGATTTTGGTGTGAAATCTGGGAATTTGGGGCAAAAATGCGGCATTTGGGGGCAAAACGGGGGAATTTGGGGGGAAATCGCGGGATTTTGGGGCAACAATGTGGGATTTTGGTGTGAAATGGGGGAATTTGGGGCAAAAATGGGGGATTCTGGGGGCAAAATGTGGGATTTTGGGGTGAAATGGGGGAATTTGGGGCAAAATGGGGGAATTTGGTGAAAAATGGGAGAATTTGGGGCAAAAAAGCGGGATTTGGGGCAAAAATGCGGGAATTTGGGCGAAAATGTGGGATTTTGGGGGCAAAATGTGGGATTTTGGTGTGAAATGTGGGAGTTTTGGGCAAAAATGCGGCATTTGGGGGCGAAATGGGGGAATTTGGGGGGAAATCGCGGAATTTTGGGGCAACAATGTGGGATTTTGGTGCGAAATGGGGGAATTTGGGGCAAAAATGTGGGAATTTTGGTGCGAAATGGGGGAATTTGGGGCAAAAATGCGGGATTTGGGGGGCAAAATGTGGGAATTTGGGGGGAAATTCCTGGATTTTGGGGCAAAATGTGGGCTTTTGGTGTGAAATGCGGGAATTTGGGGCAAAAATGCGGGATTTGGGGGGCAAAATGGGGGAATTTGGGGGAAATCATGGGATTTTGGGGGCAAAATGTGGGATTTTGGTGCGAAATGGGGGAATTTGGGGCAAAATGGGGGAATTTGGGGCAAAAATGCGGGAATTTGGGGCAAAAATGCGGGATTTGGGGGGCGAAACGGGGGAATTTGGGGGAAATCACGGGATTTTGGGGGCAAAATGTGGGATTTTGGTGCGAAATGGGGGAATTTGGGGCAAGAATGGGGGATTTTGGGGGCAAATTGTGGGAATTTGGGGTGAAATCCCGGGATTTTGGGGGCAAAATGTGGGATTTTGGTGTGAAATGTGGGAATTTTGGGCAAAAATGCGGCATTTGGGGGCAAAACGGGGGAATTTGGGGGGAAATCACGGGATTTTGGGGCAAAATGTGGGAATTTTGGTGTGGAACGGGGGAATTTGGGGCAAAAATGCGGGATTTGGGGGGCAAAATGGGGGAATTTGGGGAAATCACGGGATTTTGGGGGCAAAATGTGGGATTTTGGTGTGAAATGTGGGAGTTTTGGGCAAAAATGCGGCATTTGGGGGCGAAACGGGGGATTTTGGGGGGAAATCGCGGGATTTTGGGGCAACAATGTGGGATTTTGGTGCGAAATGGGGGAATTTGGGGCAAAATGTGGGAATTTTGGTGCGAAATGGGGGATTTTGGGGCAAAAATGCGGGATTTTGGTGTAAAATGCGGGAATTTGGGGCAAAAATGTGGGATTTTGGGGGCAAAATGGGGGAATTTGGGGGGAAATTGCGGGATTTTGGGGGCAAAATGTGGGATTTTGGTGTGAAATGGGGGAATTTGGGGCAAAAATGTGAGATTTTGGGGGCAAAATGGGGGAATTTGGGGGGAAATTGCGGGATTTTGGGGGCAAAATGTGGGATTTTGGTGTGAAATGTGGGAATTTGGGGCAAAATGTGGGAATTTTGGTGTAAAATGTGGGAATTTGGGGCAAAAATGCAGGAATTTGGGGCAAAAATGTGGGATTTGGGGCAAAATGGGGGAATTTGGGGCAAAAATGGGGGATTTTGGTGTAAAATGCTGGATTTTGGGGGCAAAATGTGGGATTTTGGTGCAAAATGGGGAAATTGGGGCAAAATGTGGGAATTGTGGTGCGAAATGTGGGAATTTGGGGCAAAAATGCGAGAACTTGGGGCAAAAATGCGGGATTTTGGGGGAAAATGGTGGAATTTGGGGGAAATCGCAGGATTTGGGGGGCAAAATGTCGGATTTTGGTGTGAAATGTGGGAATTTGGGGCTAAAATGCGGAATTTTGGGGGCAAAATGTGGGATTTTGATGTAAAATGCGGGAATTTGGGGCAAAAATGGGAGATTTTGGGGGCAAAATGGGGGAATTTGGGGGGAAATTGTGGGATTTTGGGGGCAAATTGTGGGCTTTTGGTGTGAAATGGGGGAATTTGGGGCAAAATGTGGGAATTTTGGTGTAAAATGGGGGAATTTGGGGCAAAAATGCGGGAATTTGGGGCAAAAATGGGGGAATTTGGAGGGCAAAATGGGGGAATTTGGGGAAATCACAGGATTTTGGGGGAAAATGTGGGATTTTGGTGCTAAATGCGGGAATTTGGGGCAAAAATGTGGGAATTTGGGGCAAAAATGCGGGATTTGGGGGGCGAAACGGGGGAATTTGGGGGAAATCACGGGATTTTGGGGGCAAAATGTGGGATTTTGGTGTGAAATGTGGGAATTTGGGGCAAGAATGCGGCATTTGGGGGCAAAACGGGGGAATTTGGGGGGAAATCGCGGGATTTTGGGGCAACAATGTGGGATTTTGGTGCGAAATGGGGGAATTTGGGGCAAAATGTGGGAATTTTGGTGTAAAATGTGGGAATTTGGGGCAAAAATGCGGGAATTTGGGGCAAAAAAAGCGGGATTTGGGGCAAAATGGGGGAATTTGGGGCAAAATTGGGGGATTTTGGGGGCAAAATGTGGGATTTTGGTGTAAAATGCTGGATTTTGGGGGCAAAATGTGGGATTTTGGTGCGAAATGGGGAAATTGGGGCAAAGTGTGGGAATTTTGGTGCGAAATGGGGGAATTTGGGGCAAAAATGCAGGAATTTGGGGCAAAAATGCGGGATTTTGGGGGAAAATGGGGGAATATGGGGCAAAATGTGGAAATTTTGGTGCGAAATGGGGGAATTTGGGGCAAAAATGCGGGAATTTGGGGCCAAAATGCAGGATTTGGGGGGCAAAATGGAAGAATTTGGGGAAATCACAGGATTTTGGGAGCAAAATGTGGGATTTTGGTGCGAAATGCGGGAATTTGGGGAAAAAATGGGGGATTTTGGGGCAAAATGTGGGATTTTGGTGTGAAATGTGGGAATTTGGGGCAAAAATGTGGGACTTGGGGGGCAAAATGTGGGATTTTGGTGCGAAATGGGGGAATTTGGGGCAAAAATGGGGGATTTTGGTGTGAAATGTGGGCTTTTGGTGTGAAATGCGGGAATTTGGGGCAAAAATGCGGGATTTTGGTGTAAAATGCGGGAATTTGGGGCAAAAATGTGGGATTTTGGGGGCAAAATGGGGGAATTTGGGGGGAAATTGCGGGATTTTGGGCGCAAAATGTGGGATTTTGGTGTGAAATGGGGGAATTTGGGGCAAAAATGTGAGATTTTGGGGGCAAAATGGGGGAATTTGGGGGGAAATTGCAGGATTTTGGGGGCAAAATGTGGTATTTTGGTGTGAAATGTGGGAATTTGGGGCAAAATGTGGGAATTTTGGTGTAAAATGTGGGAATTTGGGGCAAAAATGCGGGAATTTGGGGCAAAAATGCGGGATTTGGGGCAAAATGGGGGAATTTGGGGCAAAAATGGGGGATTTTGGGGGCAAAATGGGGGATTTTGGTGTAAAATGCTGGATTTTGGGGGCAAAATGTGGGATTTTGGTGTGAAATGGGGGAATTTGGGGCAAAAATGTGAGATTTTGGGGGCAAAATGGGGGAATTTGGGGGGAAATTGCAGGATTTTGGGGGCAAAATGTGGTATTTTGGTGTGAAATGTGGGAATTTGGGGCAAAATGTGGGAATTTTGGTGTAAAATGTGGGAATTTGGGGCAAAAATGCGGGAATTTGGGGCAAAATGGGGGAATTTGGGGCAAAATTGGGGGATTTTGGGGGCAAAATGTGGGATTTTGGTGTAAAATGCTGGATTTTGGGGGCAAAATGTGGGATTTTGGTGCGAAATGGGGAAATTGGGGCAAAATGTGGGAATTTTGGTGCGAAATGGGGGAATTTGGGGCAAAAATGCGGGAATTTGGGGCAAAAATGCGGGATTTTGGGGGAAAATTGGGGAATTTGGGGAAATCGCAGGATTTGGTGGGCAAAATGTCAGATTTTGGTGTGAAATGTGGGAATTTGGGGTGAAATCCCGGGATTTCGGGGGCAAAATGTGGGATTTTGGTGTGAAATCTGGGAATTTGGGGCAAAAATGCGGCATTTGGGGGCAAAACGGGGGAATTTGGGGGGAAATCGCGGGATTTTGGGGCAACAATGTGGGATTTTGGTGTGAAATGGGGGAATTTGGGGCAAAAATGGGGGATTCTGGGGGCAAAATGTGGGATTTTGGGGTGAAATGGGGGAATTTGGGGCAAAATGGGGGAATTTGGTGAAAAATGGGAGAATTTGGGGCAAAAAAGCGGGATTTGGGGCAAAAATGCGGGAATTTGGGCGAAAATGTGGGATTTTGGGGGCAAAATGTGGGATTTTGGTGTGAAATGTGGGAGTTTTGGGCAAAAATGCGGCATTTGGGGGCGAAATGGGGGAATTTGGGGGGAAATCGCGGAATTTTGGGGCAACAATGTGGGATTTTGGTGCGAAATGGGGGAATTTGGGGCAAAAATGTGGGAATTTTGGTGCGAAATGGGGGAATTTGGGGCAAAAATGCGGGATTTGGGGGGCAAAATGTGGGAATTTGGGGGGAAATTCCTGGATTTTGGGGCAAAATGTGGGCTTTTGGTGTGAAATGCGGGAATTTGGGGCAAAAATGCGGGATTTGGGGGGCAAAATGGGGGAATTTGGGGGAAATCATGGGATTTTGGGGGCAAAATGTGGGATTTTGGTGCGAAATGGGGGAATTTGGGGCAAAATGGGGGAATTTGGGGCAAAAATGCGGGAATTTGGGGCAAAAATGCGGGATTTGGGGGGCGAAACGGGGGAATTTGGGGGAAATCACGGGATTTTGGGGGCAAAATGTGGGATTTTGGTGCGAAATGGGGGAATTTGGGGCAAGAATGGGGGATTTTGGGGGCAAATTGTGGGAATTTGGGGTGAAATCCCGGGATTTTGGGGGCAAAATGTGGGATTTTGGTGTGAAATGTGGGAATTTTGGGCAAAAATGCGGCATTTGGGGGCAAAACGGGGGAATTTGGGGGGAAATCACGGGATTTTGGGGCAAAATGTGGGAATTTTGGTGTGGAACGGGGGAATTTGGGGCAAAAATGCGGGATTTGGGGGGCAAAATGGGGGAATTTGGGGAAATCACGGGATTTTGGGGGCAAAATGTGGGATTTTGGTGTGAAATGTGGGAGTTTTGGGCAAAAATGCGGCATTTGGGGGCGAAACGGGGGATTTTGGGGGGAAATCGCGGGATTTTGGGGCAACAATGTGGGATTTTGGTGCGAAATGGGGGAATTTGGGGCAAAATGTGGGAATTTTGGTGCGAAATGGGGGATTTTGGGGCAAAAATGCGGGATTTTGGTGTAAAATGCGGGAATTTGGGGCAAAAATGTGGGATTTTGGGGGCAAAATGGGGGAATTTGGGGGGAAATTGCGGGATTTTGGGGGCAAAATGTGGGATTTTGGTGTGAAATGGGGGAATTTGGGGCAAAAATGTGAGATTTTGGGGGCAAAATGGGGGAATTTGGGGGGAAATTGCGGGATTTTGGGGGCAAAATGTGGGATTTTGGTGTGAAATGTGGGAATTTGGGGCAAAATGTGGGAATTTTGGTGTAAAATGTGGGAATTTGGGGCAAAAATGCAGGAATTTGGGGCAAAAATGTGGGATTTGGGGCAAAATGGGGGAATTTGGGGCAAAAATGGGGGATTTTGGTGTAAAATGCTGGATTTTGGGGGCAAAATGTGGGATTTTGGTGCAAAATGGGGAAATTGGGGCAAAATGTGGGAATTGTGGTGCGAAATGTGGGAATTTGGGGCAAAAATGCGAGAACTTGGGGCAAAAATGCGGGATTTTGGGGGAAAATGGTGGAATTTGGGGGAAATCGCAGGATTTGGGGGGCAAAATGTCGGATTTTGGTGTGAAATGTGGGAATTTGGGGCTAAAATGCGGAATTTTGGGGGCAAAATGTGGGATTTTGATGTAAAATGCGGGAATTTGGGGCAAAAATGGGAGATTTTGGGGGCAAAATGGGGGAATTTGGGGGGAAATTGTGGGATTTTGGGGGCAAATTGTGGGCTTTTGGTGTGAAATGGGGGAATTTGGGGCAAAATGTGGGAATTTTGGTGTAAAATGGGGGAATTTGGGGCAAAAATGCGGGAATTTGGGGCAAAAATGGGGGAATTTGGAGGGCAAAATGGGGGAATTTGGGGAAATCACAGGATTTTGGGGGAAAATGTGGGATTTTGGTGCTAAATGCGGGAATTTGGGGCAAAAATGTGGGAATTTGGGGCAAAAATGCGGGATTTGGGGGGCGAAACGGGGGAATTTGGGGGAAATCACGGGATTTTGGGGGCAAAATGTGGGATTTTGGTGCGAAATGGGGGAATTTGGGGCAAGAATGGGGGATTTTGGGGGCAAATTGTGGGAATTTGGGGTGAAATCCCGGGATTTTGGGGGCAAAATGTGGGATTTTGGTGTGAAATGTGGGAATTTGGGGCAAAAATGCGGCATTTGGGGGCAAAACGGGGGAATTTGGGGGGAAATCGCGGGATTTTGGGGCAACAATGTGGGATTTTGGTGCGAAATGGGGGAATTTGGGGCAAAATGTGGGAATTTTGGTGTAAAATGTGGGAATTTGGGGCAAAAATGCGGGAATTTGGGGCAAAAAAAGCGGGATTTGGGGCAAAATGGGGGAATTTGGGGCAAAATTGGGGGATTTTGGGGGCAAAATGTGGGATTTTGGTGTAAAATGCTGGATTTTGGGGGCAAAATGTGGGATTTTGGTGCGAAATGGGGAAATTGGGGCAAAGTGTGGGAATTTTGGTGCGAAATGGGGGAATTTGGGGCAAAAATGCAGGAATTTGGGGCAAAAATGCGGGATTTTGGGGGAAAATGGGGGAATATGGGGCAAAATGTGGAAATTTTGGTGCGAAATGGGGGAATTTGGGGCAAAAATGCGGGAATTTGGGGCCAAAATGCAGGATTTGGGGGGCAAAATGGAAGAATTTGGGGAAATCACAGGATTTTGGGAGCAAAATGTGGGATTTTGGTGCGAAATGCGGGAATTTGGGGAAAAAATGGGGGATTTTGGGGCAAAATGTGGGATTTTGGTGTGAAATGTGGGAATTTGGGGCAAAAATGTGGGACTTGGGGGGCAAAATGTGGGATTTTGGTGCGAAATGGGGGAATTTGGGGCAAAAATGGGGGATTTTGGTGTGAAATGTGGGCTTTTGGTGTGAAATGCGGGAATTTGGGGCAAAAATGCGGGATTTTGGTGTAAAATGCGGGAATTTGGGGCAAAAATGTGGGATTTTGGGGGCAAAATGGGGGAATTTGGGGGGAAATTGCGGGATTTTGGGCGCAAAATGTGGGATTTTGGTGTGAAATGGGGGAATTTGGGGCAAAAATGTGAGATTTTGGGGGCAAAATGGGGGAATTTGGGGGGAAATTGCAGGATTTTGGGGGCAAAATGTGGTATTTTGGTGTGAAATGTGGGAATTTGGGGCAAAATGTGGGAATTTTGGTGTAAAATGTGGGAATTTGGGGCAAAAATGCGGGAATTTGGGGCAAAAATGCGGGATTTGGGGCAAAATGGGGGAATTTGGGGCAAAAATGGGGGATTTTGGGGGCAAAATGGGGGATTTTGGTGTAAAATGCTGGATTTTGGGGGCAAAATGTGGGATTTTGGTGCGAAATGGGGAAATTGGGGCAAAATGTGGGAATTTTGGTTCGAAATGGGGGAATTTGGGGCAAAAATGCGGGAATTTGGGGCAAAAATGCGGGAATTTGGGGCAAAAATGCGGGATTTTGGGGGCAAAATGGGGGAATTTGGGGAAATCACAGCATTTTGGGAGCAAAATGTGGGATTTTGGTGTGAAATGTGGGAGTTTTGGGCAAAAATGCGGCATTTGGGGGCGAAACGGGAATTTGGGGGGAAATCGCGGGATTTTGGTGCGAAATGTGGGATTTTGGTGCGAAATGGGGGAATTTGGGGCAAAAATGTGGGAATTTTGGTGCGAAATGGGGGAATTTGGGGCAAAAATGTGGGAATTTTGGTGCGAAACGGGGGAATTTGGGGCAAAAATGTGGGATTTGGGGGGCAAAATGGGGGAATTTGGGGGGAAATTACTGGATTTTGGGGCAAAATGTGGGCTTTTGGTGTGAAATGCGGGAATTTGGGTCAAAAATGCTGGATTTGGGGGGCGAAACGGGGGAATTTGGGGGAAATCACGGGATTTTGTGGGCAAAATGTGGGATTTTGGTGCGAAATGGGGGAATTTGGGGCAAAATGTGGGAATTTGGGGCAAAAATGCGGGAATTTGGTGGGCGAAACGCGGGAATTTGGGGGAAATCACGGGATTTTGGGGCCAAAATGTGGGATTTTGGTGCAAAATGGGGGAATTTGGGGCAAGAATGGGGGATTTTGGGGGCAAATTGTGGGAATTTGGGGTGAAATCCCGGGATTTTGGGGGCAAAATGTGGGATTTTGGTGTGAAATGTGGGAGTTTTGGGCAAAAATGCGGCATTTGGGGGCAAAACGGGGGAATTTGGGGGGAAATCACGGGATTTTGGGGCAACAATGTGGGATTTTGGTGCGAAATGGGGGAATTTGGGGCAAAAATGGGGGATTCTGGGGGCAAAATGTGGGAATTTGGGGTGAAATCCCGGGATTCGGGGGCAAAATGTGGGATTTTGGTGTGAAATGGGGGAATTTGGGGCAAAAATGCGGGATTTGGGGCCAAAATGCGGGAATTTGGGGGAAAAATGGGGGATTTTGGGGGCAAAATGGGGGAATTTGGTGTAAAATGGGGGAATTTGGGGCAAAAATGTGGGATTTTGGGGGCAAAATGGGGGAATTTGGGGGGAAATTGTGGGATTTTGGGGGCAAAATGTGGGATTTTGGTGTGAAATGGGGGAATTTGGGGTAAAATGTGGAAATTTTGGTGCGAAATGGGGGAATTTGGGGAAAAAATGCGGGAATTTGGGGCCAAAATGCAGGATTTGGGGGGCAAAATGGGGGAATTTGGGGAAATCACAGGATTTTGGGAGTAAAATGTGGGATTTTGGTGCGAAATGCGGGAATTTGGGGAAAAAATGGGGGATTTGGGGGCAAAATGTGGGATTTTGGTGTGAAATGTGGGAATTTGGGGCAAAAATGTGGGACTTGGGGGGCAAAATGTGGGATTTTGGTGTGAAATGCGGGAATTTGGGGCAAAAATGCGGGATTTTGGTGTAAAATGCGGGAATTTGGGGCAAAAATGTGGGATTTTGAGGGCAAAATGGGGGAATTTGGGGGGAAATTGCGGGATTTTGGGGGCAAAATGTGGGATTTTGGTGTGAAATGTGGGAATTTTGGGCAAAAATGCGGCATTTGGGGTCGAAACGGGGGATTTTGGGGGGAAATCACGGGGTTTTGGGGCAACAATGTGGGATTTTGGTGCGAAATGGGGGAATTTGGGGCAAAATGTGGGAATTTTGGTGCGAAACGGGGGAATTTGGGGCAAAAATGCGGGATTTGGGGGGCAAAATGGGGGAATTTGGGGAAATCACAGCATTTTGGGAGCAAAATGTGGGATTTTGGTGTGAAATGTGGGAGTTTTGGGCAAAAATGCGGCATTTGGGGGCGAAACGGGGGATTTTGGGGGGAAATCGTGGGATTTTGGGGCAACAATGTGGGATTTTGGTGCGAAATGGGGGAATTTGGGGCAAAATGTGGGAATTTTGATGCGAAATGGGGGAATTTGGGGCAAAAATGCGGGATTTGGGGGGCAAAATGGGGGAATTTGGGGGGAAATCACGGGATTTTGGGGCAAAATGTGGGCTTTTGGTGTGAAATGCGGGAATTTGGGTCAAAAATGCTGGATTTGGGGGGCGAAACGGGGGAATTTGGGGGAAATCACGGGATTTTGGGGGCAAAATGTGGGATTTTGGTGCGAAATGGGGGAATTTGGGGCAAAATGGGGGAATTTGGGGCAAAAATGCGGGAATTTGGGGCAAAAATGCGGGAATTTGGGGGGCGAAACGGGGGAATTTGGGGGAAATCACGGGATTTTGGGGGCAAAATGTGGGATTTTGGTGCGAAATGGGGGAATTTGGGGCAAGAATGGGGGATTTTGGGGGCAAATTGTGGGAATTTGGGGTGAAATCCCGGGATTTTGGGCGCAAAATGTGGGATTTTGGTGTGAAATGTGGGAATTTTGGGCAAAAATGCGGCATTTGGGGGCAAAACGGGGGAATTTGGGGGGAAATCACGGGATTTTGGGGCAACAATGTGGAATTTTGGTGTAAAATGGGGGAATTTGGGGCAAAAATGTGGGATTTGGGGGGCAAAATGGGGGAATTTGGGGCAAAAATGCGAGAATTTGGGGCAAAAATGCAGGATTTGGGTGGCAAAATGGGGGAATTTGGGGAAATCACAGGATTTTGGGAGCAAAATGTGGGATTTTGGTGCGAAATGGGGGAATTTGGGGAAAAAATGGGGGATTTTGGGGGCAAAATGGGGGAATTTGGGGGGAAATTGCAGGATTTTGGGGGCAAAATGTGGGATTTTGGTGTGAAATGTGGGAATTTTGGGCAAAATGTGGGAATTTTGGTGTAAAATGTGGGAATTTGGGGCAAAAATGCGGGAATTTGGGGCAAAATGGGGGAATTTGGGGCAAAATTGGGGGATTTTGGGGGCAAAATGTGGGATTTTGGTGTAAAATGCTGGATTTTGGGGGCAAAATGTGGGATTTTGGTGTGAAATGTGGGAATTTTGGGCAAAATGTGGGAATTTTGGTGTAAAATGTGGGAATTTGGGGCAAAAATGCGGGAATTTGGGGCAAAATGGGGGAATTTGGGGCAAAATTGGGGGATTTTGGGGGCAAAATGTGGGATTTTGGTGTAAAATGCTGGATTTTGGGGGCAAAATGTGGGATTTTGGTGCGAAATGGGGAAATTGGGGCAAAATGTGGGAATTTTGGTGCGAAATGGGGGAATTTGGGGCAAAAATGCGGGAATTTGGGGCAAAAATGCGGGATTTTGGGGGAAAATTGGGGAATTTGGGGAAATCGCAGGATTTGGTGGGCAAAATGTCAGATTTTGGTGTGAAATGTGGGAATTTGGGGTGAAATCCCGGGATTTCGGGGGCAAAATGTGGGATTTTGGTGTGAAATCTGGGAATTTGGGGCAAAAATGCGGCATTTGGGGGCAAAACGGGGGAATTTGGGGGGAAATCGCGGGATTTTGGGGCAACAATGTGGGATTTTGGTGTGAAATGGGGGAATTTGGGGCAAAAATGGGGGATTCTGGGGGCAAAATGTGGGATTTTGGGGTGAAATGGGGGAATTTGGGGCAAAATGGGGGAATTTGGTGAAAAATGGGAGAATTTGGGGCAAAAAAGCGGGATTTGGGGCAAAAATGCGGGAATTTGGGCGAAAATGTGGGATTTTGGGGGCAAAATGTGGGATTTTGGTGTGAAATGTGGGAGTTTTGGGCAAAAATGCGGCATTTGGGGGCGAAATGGGGGAATTTGGGGGGAAATCGCGGAATTTTGGGGCAACAATGTGGGATTTTGGTGCGAAATGGGGGAATTTGGGGCAAAAATGTGGGAATTTTGGTGCGAAATGGGGGAATTTGGGGCAAAAATGCGGGATTTGGGGGGCAAAATGGGGGAATTTGGGGGGAAATTCCTGGATTTTGGGGCAAAATGTGGGCTTTTGGTGTGAAATGCGGGAATTTGGGGCAAAAATGCGGGATTTGGGGGGCAAAATGGGGGAATTTGGGGGAAATCATGGGATTTTGGGGGCAAAATGTGGGATTTTGGTGCGAAATGGGGGAATTTGGGGCAAAATGGGGGAATTTGGGGCAAAAATGCGGGAATTTGGGGCAAAAATGCGGGATTTGGGGGGCGAAACGGGGGAATTTGGGGGAAATCACGGGATTTTGGGGGCAAAATGTGGGATTTTGGTGCGAAATGGGGGAATTTGGGGCAAGAATGGGGGATTTTGGGGGCAAATTGTGGGAATTTGGGGTGAAATCCCGGGATTTTGGGGGCAAAATGTGGGATTTTGGTGTGAAATGTGGGAATTTTGGGCAAAAATGCGGCATTTGGGGGCAAAACGGGGGAATTTGGGGGGAAATCACGGGATTTTGGGGCAAAATGTGGGAATTTTGGTGTGGAACGGGGGAATTTGGGGCAAAAATGCGGGATTTGGGGGGCAAAATGGGGGAATTTGGGGAAATCACGGGATTTTGGGGGCAAAATGTGGGATTTTGGTGTGAAATGTGGGAGTTTTGGGCAAAAATGCGGCATTTGGGGGCGAAACGGGGGATTTTGGGGGGAAATCGCGGGATTTTGGGGCAACAATGTGGGATTTTGGTGCGAAATGGGGGAATTTGGGGCAAAATGTGGGAATTTTGGTGCGAAATGGGGGATTTTGGGGCAAAAATGCGGGATTTTGGTGTAAAATGCGGGAATTTGGGGCAAAAATGTGGGATTTTGGGGGCAAAATGGGGGAATTTGGGGGGAAATTGCGGGATTTTGGGGGCAAAATGTGGGATTTTGGTGTGAAATGGGGGAATTTGGGGCAAAAATGTGAGATTTTGGGGGCAAAATGGGGGAATTTGGGGGGAAATTGCGGGATTTTGGGGGCAAAATGTGGGATTTTGGTGTGAAATGTGGGAATTTGGGGCAAAATGTGGGAATTTTGGTGTAAAATGTGGGAATTTGGGGCAAAAATGCAGGAATTTGGGGCAAAAATGTGGGATTTGGGGCAAAATGGGGGAATTTGGGGCAAAAATGGGGGATTTTGGTGTAAAATGCTGGATTTTGGGGGCAAAATGTGGGATTTTGGTGCAAAATGGGGAAATTGGGGCAAAATGTGGGAATTGTGGTGCGAAATGTGGGAATTTGGGGCAAAAATGCGAGAACTTGGGGCAAAAATGCGGGATTTTGGGGGAAAATGGTGGAATTTGGGGGAAATCGCAGGATTTGGGGGGCAAAATGTCGGATTTTGGTGTGAAATGTGGGAATTTGGGGCTAAAATGCGGAATTTTGGGGGCAAAATGTGGGATTTTGATGTAAAATGCGGGAATTTGGGGCAAAAATGGGAGATTTTGGGGGCAAAATGGGGGAATTTGGGGGGAAATTGTGGGATTTTGGGGGCAAATTGTGGGCTTTTGGTGTGAAATGGGGGAATTTGGGGCAAAATGTGGGAATTTTGGTGTAAAATGGGGGAATTTGGGGCAAAAATGCGGGAATTTGGGGCAAAAATGGGGGAATTTGGAGGGCAAAATGGGGGAATTTGGGGAAATCACAGGATTTTGGGGGAAAATGTGGGATTTTGGTGCTAAATGCGGGAATTTGGGGCAAAAATGTGGGAATTTGGGGCAAAAATGCGGGATTTGTGGGGCGAAACGGGGGAATTTGGGGGAAATCACGGGATTTTGGGGGCAAAATGTGGTATTTTGGTGTGAAATGTGGGAATTTGGGGCAAAATGTGGGAATTTTGGTGTAAAATGTGGGAATTTGGGGCAAAAATGCGGGAATTTGGGGCAAAAATGCGGGATTTGGGGCAAAATGGGGGAATTTGGGGCAAAAATGGGGGATTTTGGGGGCAAAATGGGGGATTTTGGTGTAAAATGCTGGATTTTGGGGGCAAAATGTGGGATTTTGGTGCGAAATGGGGAAATTGGGGCAAAATGTGGGAATTTTGGTTCGAAATGGGGGAATTTGGGGCAAAAATGCGGGAATTTGGGGCAAAAATGCGGGAATTTGGGGCAAAAATGCGGGATTTTGGGGGCAAAATGGGGGAATTTGGGGAAATCACAGCATTTTGGGAGCAAAATGTGGGATTTTGGTGTGAAATGTGGGAGTTTTGGGCAAAAATGCGGCATTTGGGGGCGAAACGGGAATTTGGGGGGAAATCGCGGGATTTTGGTGCGAAATGTGGGATTTTGGTGCGAAATGGGGGAATTTGGGGCAAAAATGTGGGAATTTTGGTGCGAAATGGGGGAATTTGGGGCAAAAATGTGGGAATTTTGGTGCGAAACGGGGGAATTTGGGGCAAAAATGTGGGATTTGGGGGGCAAAATGGGGGAATTTGGGGGGAAATTACTGGATTTTGGGGCAAAATGTGGGCTTTTGGTGTGAAATGCGGGAATTTGGGTCAAAAATGCTGGATTTGGGGGGCGAAACGGGGGAATTTGGGGGAAATCACGGGATTTTGTGGGCAAAATGTGGGATTTTGGTGCGAAATGGGGGAATTTGGGGCAAAATGTGGGAATTTGGGGCAAAAATGCGGGAATTTGGTGGGCGAAACGCGGGAATTTGGGGGAAATCACGGGATTTTGGGGCCAAAATGTGGGATTTTGGTGCAAAATGGGGGAATTTGGGGCAAGAATGGGGGATTTTGGGGGCAAATTGTGGGAATTTGGGGTGAAATCCCGGGATTTTGGGGGCAAAATGTGGGATTTTGGTGTGAAATGTGGGAGTTTTGGGCAAAAATGCGGCATTTGGGGGCAAAACGGGGGAATTTGGGGGGAAATCACGGGATTTTGGGGCAACAATGTGGGATTTTGGTGCGAAATGGGGGAATTTGGGGCAAAAATGGGGGATTCTGGGGGCAAAATGTGGGAATTTGGGGTGAAATCCCGGGATTCGGGGGCAAAATGTGGGATTTTGGTGTGAAATGGGGGAATTTGGGGCAAAAATGCGGGATTTGGGGCCAAAATGCGGGAATTTGGGGGAAAAATGGGGGATTTTGGGGGCAAAATGGGGGAATTTGGTGTAAAATGGGGGAATTTGGGGCAAAAATGTGGGATTTTGGGGGCAAAATGGGGGAATTTGGGGGGAAATTGTGGGATTTTGGGGGCAAAATGTGGGATTTTGGTGTGAAATGGGGGAATTTGGGGTAAAATGTGGAAATTTTGGTGCGAAATGGGGGAATTTGGGGAAAAAATGCGGGAATTTGGGGCCAAAATGCAGGATTTGGGGGGCAAAATGGGGGAATTTGGGGAAATCACAGGATTTTGGGAGTAAAATGTGGGATTTTGGTGCGAAATGCGGGAATTTGGGGAAAAAATGGGGGATTTGGGGGCAAAATGTGGGATTTTGGTGTGAAATGTGGGAATTTGGGGCAAAAATGTGGGACTTGGGGGGCAAAATGTGGGATTTTGGTGTGAAATGCGGGAATTTGGGGCAAAAATGCGGGATTTTGGTGTAAAATGCGGGAATTTGGGGCAAAAATGTGGGATTTTGAGGGCAAAATGGGGGAATTTGGGGGGAAATTGCGGGATTTTGGGGGCAAAATGTGGGATTTTGGTGTGAAATGTGGGAATTTTGGGCAAAAATGCGGCATTTGGGGTCGAAACGGGGGATTTTGGGGGGAAATCACGGGGTTTTGGGGCAACAATGTGGGATTTTGGTGCGAAATGGGGGAATTTGGGGCAAAATGTGGGAATTTTGGTGCGAAACGGGGGAATTTGGGGCAAAAATGCGGGATTTGGGGGGCAAAATGGGGGAATTTGGGGAAATCACAGCATTTTGGGAGCAAAATGTGGGATTTTGGTGTGAAATGTGGGAGTTTTGGGCAAAAATGCGGCATTTGGGGGCGAAACGGGGGATTTTGGGGGGAAATCGTGGGATTTTGGGGCAACAATGTGGGATTTTGGTGCGAAATGGGGGAATTTGGGGCAAAATGTGGGAATTTTGATGCGAAATGGGGGAATTTGGGGCAAAAATGCGGGATTTGGGGGGCAAAATGGGGGAATTTGGGGGGAAATCACGGGATTTTGGGGCAAAATGTGGGCTTTTGGTGTGAAATGCGGGAATTTGGGTCAAAAATGCTGGATTTGGGGGGCGAAACGGGGGAATTTGGGGGAAATCACGGGATTTTGGGGGCAAAATGTGGGATTTTGGTGCGAAATGGGGGAATTTGGGGCAAAATGGGGGAATTTGGGGCAAAAATGCGGGAATTTGGGGCAAAAATGCGGGAATTTGGGGGGCGAAACGGGGGAATTTGGGGGAAATCACGGGATTTTGGGGGCAAAATGTGGGATTTTGGTGCGAAATGGGGGAATTTGGGGCAAGAATGGGGGATTTTGGGGGCAAATTGTGGGAATTTGGGGTGAAATCCCGGGATTTTGGGCGCAAAATGTGGGATTTTGGTGTGAAATGTGGGAATTTTGGGCAAAAATGCGGCATTTGGGGGCAAAACGGGGGAATTTGGGGGGAAATCACGGGATTTTGGGGCAACAATGTGGAATTTTGGTGTAAAATGGGGGAATTTGGGGCAAAAATGTGGGATTTGGGGGGCAAAATGGGGGAATTTGGGGCAAAAATGCGAGAATTTGGGGCAAAAATGCAGGATTTGGGTGGCAAAATGGGGGAATTTGGGGAAATCACAGGATTTTGGGAGCAAAATGTGGGATTTTGGTGCGAAATGGGGGAATTTGGGGAAAAAATGGGGGATTTTGGGGGCAAAATGGGGGAATTTGGGGGGAAATTGCAGGATTTTGGGGGCAAAATGTGGGATTTTGGTGTGAAATGTGGGAATTTTGGGCAAAATGTGGGAATTTTGGTGTAAAATGTGGGAATTTGGGGCAAAAATGCGGGAATTTGGGGCAAAATGGGGGAATTTGGGGCAAAATTGGGGGATTTTGGGGGCAAAATGTGGGATTTTGGTGTAAAATGCTGGATTTTGGGGGCAAAATGTGGGATTTTGGTGTGAAATGTGGGAATTTTGGGCAAAATGTGGGAATTTTGGTGTAAAATGTGGGAATTTGGGGCAAAAATGCGGGAATTTGGGGCAAAATGGGGGAATTTGGGGCAAAATTGGGGGATTTTGGGGGCAAAATGTGGGATTTTGGTGTAAAATGCTGGATTTTGGGGGCAAAATGTGGGATTTTGGTGCGAAATGGGGAAATTGGGGCAAAATGTGGGAATTTTGGTGCGAAATGGGGGAATTTGGGGCAAAAATGCGGGAATTTGGGGCAAAAATGCGGGATTTTGGGGGAAAATTGGGGAATTTGGGGAAATCGCAGGATTTGGTGGGCAAAATGTCAGATTTTGGTGTGAAATGTGGGAATTTGGGGTGAAATCCCGGGATTTCGGGGGCAAAATGTGGGATTTTGGTGTGAAATCTGGGAATTTGGGGCAAAAATGCGGCATTTGGGGGCAAAACGGGGGAATTTGGGGGGAAATCGCGGGATTTTGGGGCAACAATGTGGGATTTTGGTGTGAAATGGGGGAATTTGGGGCAAAAATGGGGGATTCTGGGGGCAAAATGTGGGATTTTGGGGTGAAATGGGGGAATTTGGGGCAAAATGGGGGAATTTGGTGAAAAATGGGAGAATTTGGGGCAAAAAAGCGGGATTTGGGGCAAAAATGCGGGAATTTGGGCGAAAATGTGGGATTTTGGGGGCAAAATGTGGGATTTTGGTGTGAAATGTGGGAGTTTTGGGCAAAAATGCGGCATTTGGGGGCGAAATGGGGGAATTTGGGGGGAAATCGCGGAATTTTGGGGCAACAATGTGGGATTTTGGTGCGAAATGGGGGAATTTGGGGCAAAAATGTGGGAATTTTGGTGCGAAATGGGGGAATTTGGGGCAAAAATGCGGGATTTGGGGGGCAAAATGGGGGAATTTGGGGGGAAATTCCTGGATTTTGGGGCAAAATGTGGGCTTTTGGTGTGAAATGCGGGAATTTGGGGCAAAAATGCGGGATTTGGGGGGCAAAATGGGGGAATTTGGGGGAAATCATGGGATTTTGGGGGCAAAATGTGGGATTTTGGTGCGAAATGGGGGAATTTGGGGCAAAATGGGGGAATTTGGGGCAAAAATGCGGGAATTTGGGGCAAAAATGCGGGATTTGGGGGGCGAAACGGGGGAATTTGGGGGAAATCACGGGATTTTGGGGGCAAAATGTGGGATTTTGGTGCGAAATGGGGGAATTTGGGGCAAGAATGGGGGATTTTGGGGGCAAATTGTGGGAATTTGGGGTGAAATCCCGGGATTTTGGGGGCAAAATGTGGGATTTTGGTGTGAAATGTGGGAATTTTGGGCAAAAATGCGGCATTTGGGGGCAAAACGGGGGAATTTGGGGGGAAATCACGGGATTTTGGGGCAAAATGTGGGAATTTTGGTGTGGAACGGGGGAATTTGGGGCAAAAATGCGGGATTTGGGGGGCAAAATGGGGGAATTTGGGGAAATCACGGGATTTTGGGGGCAAAATGTGGGATTTTGGTGTGAAATGTGGGAGTTTTGGGCAAAAATGCGGCATTTGGGGGCGAAACGGGGGATTTTGGGGGGAAATCGCGGGATTTTGGGGCAACAATGTGGGATTTTGGTGCGAAATGGGGGAATTTGGGGCAAAATGTGGGAATTTTGGTGCGAAATGGGGGATTTTGGGGCAAAAATGCGGGATTTTGGTGTAAAATGCGGGAATTTGGGGCAAAAATGTGGGATTTTGGGGGCAAAATGGGGGAATTTGGGGGGAAATTGCGGGATTTTGGGGGCAAAATGTGGGATTTTGGTGTGAAATGGGGGAATTTGGGGCAAAAATGTGAGATTTTGGGGGCAAAATGGGGGAATTTGGGGGGAAATTGCGGGATTTTGGGGGCAAAATGTGGGATTTTGGTGTGAAATGTGGGAATTTGGGGCAAAATGTGGGAATTTTGGTGTAAAATGTGGGAATTTGGGGCAAAAATGCAGGAATTTGGGGCAAAAATGTGGGATTTGGGGCAAAATGGGGGAATTTGGGGCAAAAATGGGGGATTTTGGTGTAAAATGCTGGATTTTGGGGGCAAAATGTGGGATTTTGGTGCAAAATGGGGAAATTGGGGCAAAATGTGGGAATTGTGGTGCGAAATGTGGGAATTTGGGGCAAAAATGCGAGAACTTGGGGCAAAAATGCGGGATTTTGGGGGAAAATGGTGGAATTTGGGGGAAATCGCAGGATTTGGGGGGCAAAATGTCGGATTTTGGTGTGAAATGTGGGAATTTGGGGCTAAAATGCGGAATTTTGGGGGCAAAATGTGGGATTTTGATGTAAAATGCGGGAATTTGGGGCAAAAATGGGAGATTTTGGGGGCAAAATGGGGGAATTTGGGGGGAAATTGTGGGATTTTGGGGGCAAATTGTGGGCTTTTGGTGTGAAATGGGGGAATTTGGGGCAAAATGTGGGAATTTTGGTGTAAAATGGGGGAATTTGGGGCAAAAATGCGGGAATTTGGGGCAAAAATGGGGGAATTTGGAGGGCAAAATGGGGGAATTTGGGGAAATCACAGGATTTTGGGGGAAAATGTGGGATTTTGGTGCTAAATGCGGGAATTTGGGGCAAAAATGTGGGAATTTGGGGCAAAAATGCGGGATTTGGGGGGCGAAACGGGGGAATTTGGGGGAAATCACGGGATTTTGGGGGCAAAATGTGGGATTTTGGTGCGAAATGGGGGAATTTGGGGCAAGAATGGGGGATTTTGGGGGCAAATTGTGGGAATTTGGGGTGAAATCCCGGGATTTTGGGGGCAAAATGTGGGATTTTGGTGTGAAATGTGGGAATTTGGGGCAAAAATGCGGCATTTGGGGGCAAAACGGGGGAATTTGGGGGGAAATCGCGGGATTTTGGGGCAACAATGTGGGATTTTGGTGCGAAATGGGGGAATTTGGGGCAAAATGTGGGAATTTTGGTGTAAAATGTGGGAATTTGGGGCAAAAATGCGGGAATTTGGGGCAAAAAAAGCGGGATTTGGGGCAAAATGGGGGAATTTGGGGCAAAATTGGGGGATTTTGGGGGCAAAATGTGGGATTTTGGTGTAAAATGCTGGATTTTGGGGGCAAAATGTGGGATTTTGGTGCGAAATGGGGAAATTGGGGCAAAGTGTGGGAATTTTGGTGCGAAATGGGGGAATTTGGGGCAAAAATGCAGGAATTTGGGGCAAAAATGCGGGATTTTGGGGGAAAATGGGGGAATATGGGGCAAAATGTGGAAATTTTGGTGCGAAATGGGGGAATTTGGGGCAAAAATGCGGGAATTTGGGGCCAAAATGCAGGATTTGGGGGGCAAAATGGAAGAATTTGGGGAAATCACAGGATTTTGGGAGCAAAATGTGGGATTTTGGTGCGAAATGCGGGAATTTGGGGAAAAAATGGGGGATTTTGGGGCAAAATGTGGGATTTTGGTGTGAAATGTGGGAATTTGGGGCAAAAATGTGGGACTTGGGGGGCAAAATGTGGGATTTTGGTGCGAAATGTGGGAATTTGGGGCAAAAATGGGGGATTTTGGTGTGAAATGTGGGCTTTTGGTGTGAAATGCGGGAATTTGGGGCAAAAATGCGGGATTTTGGTGTAAAATGCGGGAATTTGGGGCAAAAATGTGGGATTTTGGGGGCAAAATGGGGGAATTTGGGGGGAAATTGCGGGATTTTGGGCGCAAAATGTGGGATTTTGGTGTGAAATGGGGGAATTTGGGGCAAAAATGTGAGATTTTGGGGGCAAAATGGGGGAATTTGGGGGGAAATTGCAGGATTTTGGGGGCAAAATGTGGTATTTTGGTGTGAAATGTGGGAATTTGGGGCAAAATGTGGGAATTTTGGTGTAAAATGTGGGAATTTGGGGCAAAAATGCGGGAATTTGGGGCAAAAATGCGGGATTTGGGGCAAAATGGGGGAATTTGGGGCAAAAATGGGGGATTTTGGGGGCAAAATGGGGGATTTTGGTGTAAAATGCTGGATTTTGGGGGCAAAATGTGGGATTTTGGTGCGAAATGGGGAAATTGGGGCAAAATGTGGGAATTTTGGTTCGAAATGGGGGAATTTGGGGCAAAAATGCGGGAATTTGGGGCAAAAATGCGGGAATTTGGGGCAAAAATGCGGGATTCTGGGGGCAAAATGGGGGAATTTGGGGAAATCACAGCATTTTGGGAGCAAAATGTGGGATTTTGGTGTGAAATGTGGGAGTTTTGGGCAAAAATGCGGCATTTGGGGGCGAAACGGGAATTTGGGGGGAAATCGCGGGATTTTGGTGCGAAATGTGGGATTTTGGTGCGAAATGGGGGAATTTGGGGCAAAAATGTGGGAATTTTGGTGCGAAATGGGGGAATTTGGGGCAAAAATGTGGGAATTTTGGTGCAAAACGGGGGAATTTGGGGCAAAAATGTGGGATTTGGGGGGCAAAATGGGGGAATTTGGGGGGAAATTACTGGATTTTGGGGCAAAATGTGGGCTTTTGGTGTGAAATGCGGGAATTTGGGTCAAAAATGCTGGATTTGGGGGGCGAAACGGGGGAATTTGGGGGAAATCACGGGATTTTGGGGGCAAAATGTGGGATTTTGGTGCGAAATGGGGGAATTTGGGGCAAAATGTGGGAATTTGGGGCAAAAATGCGGGAATTTGGTGGGCGAAACGCGGGAATTTGGGGGAAATCACGGGATTTTGGGGCCAAAATGTGGGATTTTGGTGCAAAATGGGGGAATTTGGGGCAAGAATGGGGGATTTTGGGGGCAAATTGTGGGAATTTGGGGTGAAATCCCGGGATTTTGGGGGCAAAATGTGGGATTTTGGTGTGAAATGTGGGAGTTTTGGGCAAAAATGCGGCATTTGGGGGCAAAACGGGGGAATTTGGGGGGAAATCACGGGATTTTGGGGCAACAATGTGGGATTTTGGTGCGAAATGGGGGAATTTGGGGCAAAAATGGGGGATTCTGGGGGCAAAATGTGGGAATTTGGGGTGAAATCCCGGGATTCGGGGGCAAAATGTGGGATTTTGGTGTGAAATGGGGGAATTTGGGGCAAAAATGCGGGATTTGGGGCCAAAATGCGGGAATTTGGGGGAAAAATGGGGGATTTTGGGGGCAAAATGGGGGAATTTGGTGTAAAATGGGGGAATTTGGGGCAAAAATGTGGGATTTTGGGGGCAAAATGGGGGAATTTGGGGGGAAATTGTGGGATTTTGGGGGCAAAATGTGGGATTTTGGTGTGAAATGGGGGAATTTGGGGTAAAATGTGGAAATTTTGGTGCGAAATGGGGGAATTTGGGGAAAAAATGCGGGAATTTGGGGCCAAAATGCAGGATTTGGGGGGCAAAATGGGGGAATTTGGGGAAATCACAGGATTTTGGGAGTAAAATGTGGGATTTTGGTGCGAAATGCGGGAATTTGGGGAAAAAATGGGGGATTTGGGGGCAAAATGTGGGATTTTGGTGTGAAATGTGGGAATTTGGGGCAAAAATGTGGGACTTGGGGGGCAAAATGTGGGATTTTGGTGTGAAATGCGGGAATTTGGGGCAAAAATGCGGGATTTTGGTGTAAAATGCGGGAATTTGGGGCAAAAATGTGGGATTTTGAGGGCAAAATGGGGGAATTTGGGGGGAAATTGCGGGATTTTGGGGGCAAAATGTGGGATTTTGGTGTGAAATGTGGGAATTTTGGGCAAAAATGCGGCATTTGGGGTCGAAACGGGGGATTTTGGGGGGAAATCACGGGGTTTTGGGGCAACAATGTGGGAATTTTGGTGCGAAATGGGGGAATTTGGGGCAAAATGTGGGAATTTTGGTGCGAAACGGGGGAATTTGGGGCAAAATGTGGGAATTTTGGTGCGAAACGGGGGAATTTGGGGCAAAAATGCGGGATTTGGGGGGCAAAATGGGGGAATTTGGGGAAATCACAGCATTTTGGGAGCAAAATGTGGGATTTTGGTGTGAAATGTGGGAGTTTTGGGCAAAAATGCGGCATTTGGGGGCGAAACGGGGGATTTTGGGGCGAAATCGTGGGATTTTGGGGCAACAATGTGGGATTTTGGTGCGAAATGGGGGAATTTGGGGCAAAATGTGGGAATTTTGATGCGAAATGGGGGAATTTGGGGCAAAAATGCGGGATTTGGGGGGCAAAATGGGGGAATTTGGGGGGAAATTCCGGGATTTTGGGGCAAAATGTGGGCTTTTGGTGTGAAATGCGGGAATTTGGGTCAAAAATGCTGGATTTGGGGGGCGAAACGGGGGAATTTGGGGGAAATCACGGGATTTTGGGGGCAAAATGTGGGATTTTGGTGCGAAATGGGGGAATTTGGGGCAAAATGGGGGAATTTGGGGCAAAAATGCGGGAATTTGGGGCAAAAATGCGGGAATTTGGGGGGCGAAACGGGGGAATTTGGGGGAAATCACGGGATTTTGGGGGCAAAATGTGGGATTTTGGTGCAAAATGGGGGAATTTGGGGCAAGAATGGGGGATTTTGGGGGCAAATTGTGGGAATTTGGGGTGAAATCCCGGGATTTTGGGGGCAAAATGTGGGATTTTGGTGTGAAATGTGGGAATTTTGGGCAAAAATGCGGCATTTGGGGGCAAAACGGGGGAATTTGGGGGGAAATCACGGGATTTTGGGGCAACAATGTGGGATTTTGGTGCGAAATGGGGGAATTTGGGGCAAAAATGGGGGATTTCGGGCCAAAATGCGGGAATTTGGGGGAAAAATGGGGGATTTTGGGGGCAAAATGTGGAATTTTGGTGTAAAATGGGGGAATTTGGGGCAAAAATGTGGGATTTGGGGGGCAAAATGGGGGAATTTGGGGCAAAAATGCAGGATTTGGGTGGCAAAATGGGGGAATTTGGGGAAATCACAGGATTTTGGGAGCAAAATGTGGGATTTTGGTGCGAAATGGGGGAATTTGGGGAAAAAATGGGGGATTTTGGGGCAAAACGTGGGATTTTGGTGTGAAATGTGGGAATTTGGGGCAAAAATGTGGGACTTGGGGGGCAAAATGTGGGATTTTGGTGCGAAATGGGGGAATTTGGGGCAAAAATGGGGGATTTTGGGGTAAAAATGCGGGATTTTGGTGTAAAATGTGGGACTTGGGGGGCAAAATGTGGGATTTTGGTGCGAAATGGGGGAATTTGGGGCAAAAATGCGGGATTTTGGGGGAAAATGAGGGAATTTGGGGGAAATCGCAGGATTTGGGGGGCAAAATGTGGGATTTTGGTGTGAAATGTGGGAATTTGGGGCTAAAATGCGGAATTTTGGGGGCAAAATGTGGGATTTTGATATAAAATGCGGGAATTTGGGGCAAAAATGGGAGATTTTGGGGGCAAAATGGGGGAATTTGGGGGGAAATGGGGAAATTGGGGCAAAATGTGGGAATTTTGGTGCAAAATGGGGGAATTTGGGGCAAAAATGCGAGAATTTGGGGCAAAAATGCGGGATTTGGGGGGCAAAATGGGGGAATTTGGGGAAATCACAGCATTTTGGGAGCAAAATGTGGGATTTTGGTGTGAAATGTGGGAGTTTTGGGCAAAAATGTGGGACTTGGGGGGCAAAATGTGGGATTTTGGTGCGAAATGGGGGAATTTGGGGCAAAAATGGGGGATTTTGGTGTGAAATGTGGGCTTTTGGTGTGAAATGCGGGAATTTGGGGCAAAAATGCGGGATTTTGGTGTAAAATGCGGGAATTTGGGGCAAAAATGTGGGATTTTGGGGGCAAAATGGGGGAATTTGGGGCAAAAATGCGGGATTTTGGGGGCAAAATATGGGATTTTGGTGTGAAATGGGGGAATTTGGGGCAAAAATGTGAGATTTTGGGGGCAAAATGGGGGAATTTGGGGGGAAATTGCAGGATTTTGGGGGCAAAATGTGGGATTTTGGTGTGAAATGTGGGAATTTGGGGCAAAATGTGGGAATTTTGGTGTAAAATGTGGGAATTTGGGGCAAAAATGCGGGAATTTGGGGCAAAAATGCGGGATTTGGGGCAAAATGGGGGAATTTGGGGCAAAAATGGGGGATTTTGGGGGCAAAATGGGGGATTTTGGTGTACAATGCTGGATTTTGGGGGCAAAATGTGGGATTTTGGTGCGAAATGGGGAAATTGGGGCAAAATGTGGGAATTTTGGTGCGAAATGGGGGAATTTGGGGCAAAAATGCGGGAATTTGGGGCAAAAATGCGGGATTTTGGGGGAAAATTGGGGAATTTGGGGAAATCGCAGGATTTGGTGGGCAAAATGTCGGATTTTGGTGTGAAATGTGGGAATTTGGGGCTAAAATGCGGAATTTTGGGGGCTAAATGTGGGATTTTGGTGTAAAATGCGGGAATTTGGGGCAAAAATGTGAGATTTTGGGGGCAAAATGGGGGAATTTGGGGGGAAATTGCGGGAATTTGGGGCAAAAATGTGGGCTTTTGGTGTGAAATGTGGGAATTTGGGGCAAGAATGGGGGATTTTGGGGGCAAAATGTGGGAATTTGGGGTGAAATCCCGGGATTTCGGGGGCAAAATGTGGGATTTTGGTGTGAAATCTGGGAATTTGGGGCAAAAATGCGGCATTTGGGGGCAAAACGGGGGAATTTGGGGGGAAATCGCGGGATTTTGGGGCAACAATGTGGGATTTTGGTGTGAAATGGCTGAATTTGGGGCAAAAATGGGGGATTCTGGGGGCAAAATGTGGGATTTTGGGGTGAAATGGGGGAATTTGGGGCAAAATGGGGGAATTTGGTGAAAAATGGGAGAATTTGGGGCAAAAAAGCGGGATTTGGGGCAAAAATGCGGGAATTTGGGCGAAAATGTGGGATTTTGGGGGCAAAATGTGGGATTTTGGTGTGAAATGTGGGAGTTTTGGGCAAAAATGCGGCATTTGGGGGCGAAATGGGGGAATTTGGGGGGAAATCGCGGAATTTTGGGGCAACAATGTGGGATTTTGGTGCAAAATGGGGGAATTTGGGGCAAAAATGTGGGAATTTTGGTGCGAAATGGGGGAATTTGGGGCAAAAATGCGGGATTTGGGGGGCAAAATGGGGGAATTTGGGGGGAAATTACTGGCTTTTGGGGCAAAATGTGGGCTTTTGGTGTGAAATGCGGGAATTTGGGGCAAAAATGCGGGATTTGGGGGGCAAAATGGGGGAATTTGGGGGAAATCATGGGATTTTGGGGGCAAAATGTGGGATTTTGGTGCGAAATGGGGGAATTTGGGGCAAAATGGGGGAATTTGGGGCAAAAATGCGGGAATTTGGGGCAAAAATGCGGGATTTGGGGGGCGAAACGGGGGAATTTGGGGGAAATCACGGGATTTTGGGGGCAAAATGTGGGATTTTGGTGCGAAATGGGGGAATTTGGGGCAAGAATGGGGGATTTTGGGGGCAAAATGTGGGAATTTGGGGTGAAATCCCGGGATTTTGGGGGCAAAATGTGGGATTTTGGTGTGAAATGTGGGAATTTTGGGCAAAAATGCGGCATTTGGGGGCAAAACGGGGGAATTTGGGGGGAAATCACAGGATTTTGGGGCAAAATGTGGGAATTTTGGTGTGAAACGGGGGAATTTGGGGCAAAAATGCGGGATTTGGGGGGCAAAATGGGGGAATTTGGGGAAATCACGGGATTTTGGGGGCAAAATGTGGGATTTTGGTGTGAAATGTGGGAGTTTTGGGCAAAAATGCGGCATTTGGGGGCGAAACGGGGGATTTTGGGGGGAAATCGCGGGATTTTGGGGCAACAATGTGGGATTTTGGTGCGAAATGGGGGAATTTGGGGCAAAATGTGGGAATTTTGGTGCGAAATGGGGGATTTTGGGGCAAAAATGCGGGATTTTGGTGTAAAATGCGGGAATTTGGGGCAAAAATGTGGGATTTTGGGGGCAAAATGGGGGAATTTGGGGGGAAATTGCGGGATTTTGGGGGCAAAATGTGGGATTTTGGTGTGAAATGGGGGAATTTGGGGCAAAAATGCGGCATTTGGGGGCAAAACGGGGGAATTTGGGGGGAAATCGCGGGATTTTGGGGCAACAATGTGGGATTTTGGTGCGAAATGGGGGAATTTGGGGCAAAATGTGGGAATTTTGGTGTAAAATGTGGGAATTTGGGGCAAAAATGCGGGAATTTGGGGCAAAAAAAGCGGGATTTGGGGCAAAATGGGGGAATTTGGGGCAAAATTGGGGGATTTTGGGGGCAAAATGTGGGATTTTGGTGTAAAATGCTGGATTTTGGGGGCAAAATGTGGGATTTTGGTGCGAAATGGGGAAATTGGGGCAAAGTGTGGGAATTTTGGTGCGAAATGGGGGAATTTGGGGCAAAAATGCAGGAATTTGGGGCAAAAATGCGGGATTTTGGGGGAAAATGGGGGAATATGGGGCAAAATGTGGAAATTTTGGTGCGAAATGGGGGAATTTGGGGCAAAAATGCGGGAATTTGGGGCCAAAATGCAGGATTTGGGGGGCAAAATGGAAGAATTTGGGGAAATCACAGGATTTTGGGAGCAAAATGTGGGATTTTGGTGCGAAATGCGGGAATTTGGGGAAAAAATGGGGGATTTTGGGGCAAAATGTGGGATTTTGGTGTGAAATGTGGGAATTTGGGGCAAAAATGTGGGACTTGGGGGGCAAAATGTGGGATTTTGGTGCGAAATGTGGGAATTTGGGGCAAAAATGGGGGATTTTGGTGTGAAATGTGGGCTTTTGGTGTGAAATGCGGGAATTTGGGGCAAAAATGCGGGATTTTGGTGTAAAATGCGGGAATTTGGGGCAAAAATGTGGGATTTTGGGGGCAAAATGGGGGAATTTGGGGGGAAATTGCGGGATTTTGGGCGCAAAATGTGGGATTTTGGTGTGAAATGGGGGAATTTGGGGCAAAAATGTGAGATTTTGGGGGCAAAATGCGGGAATTTGGGGGGAAATTGCAGGATTTTGGGGGCAAAATGTGGTATTTTGGTGTGAAATGTGGGAATTTGGGGCAAAATGTGGGAATTTTGGTGTAAAATGTGGGAATTTGGGGCAAAAATGCGGGAATTTGGGGCAAAAATGCGGGATTTGGGGCAAAATGGGGGAATTTGGGGCAAAAATGGGGGATTTTGGGGGCAAAATGGGAGATTTTGGTGTAAAATGCTGGATTTTGGGGGCAAAATGTGGGATTTTGGTGCGAAATGGGGAAATTGGGGCAAAATGTGGGAATTTTGGTGCGAAATGGGGGAATTTGGGGCAAAAATGCGGGAATTTGGGGCAAAAATGCGGGAATTTGGGGCAAAAATGCGGGATTTTGGGGGCAAAATGGGGGAATTTGGGGAAATCACAGCATTTTGGGAGCAAAATGTGGGATTTTGGTGTGAAATGTGGGAGTTTTGGGCAAAAATGCGGCATTTGGGGGCGAAACAGGGGAATTTGGGGGGAAATCGCGGGATTTTGGTGCGAAATGTGGGATTTTGGTGCGAAATGGGGGAATTTGGGGCAAAAATGTGGGAATTTTGGTGCGAAATGGGGGAATTTGGGGCAAAAATGTGGGAATTTTGGTGCGAAACGGGGGAATTTGGGGCAAAAATGTGGGATTTGGGGGGCAAAATGGGGGAATTTGGGGGGAAATTACTGGATTTTGGGGCAAAATGTGGGCTTTTGGTGTGAAATGCGGGAATTTGGGTCAAAAATGCTGGATTTGGGGGGCGAAACGGGGGAATTTGGGGGAAATCACGGGATTTTGTGGGCAAAATGTGGGATTTTGGTGCGAAATGGGGGAATTTGGGGCAAAATGTGGGAATTTGGGGCAAAAATGCGGGAATTTGGTGGGCGAAACGCGGGAATTTGGGGGAAATCACGGGATTTTGGGGCCAAAATGTGGGATTTTGGTGCAAAATGGGGGAATTTGGGGCAAGAATGGGGGATTTTGGGGGCAAATTGTGGGAATTTGGGGTGAAATCCCGGGATTTTGGGGGCAAAATGTGGGATTTTGGTGTGAAATGTGGGAGTTTTGGGCAAAAATGCGGCATTTGGGGGCAAAACGGGGGAATTTGGGGGGAAATCACGGGATTTTGGGGCAACAATGTGGGATTTTGGTGCGAAATGGGGGAATTTGGGGCAAAAATGGGGGATTCTGGGGGCAAAATGTGGGAATTTGGGGTGAAATCCCGGGATTCGGGGGCAAAATGTGGGATTTTGGTGTGAAATGGGGGAATTTGGGGCAAAAATGCGGGATTTGGGGCCAAAATGCGGGAATTTGGGGGAAAAATGGGGGATTTTGGGGGCAAAATGGGGGAATTTGGTGTAAAATGGGGGAATTTGGGGCAAAAATGTGGGATTTTGGGGGCAAAATGGGGGAATTTGGGGGGAAATTGTGGGATTTTGGGGGCAAAATGTGGGATTTTGGTGTGAAATGGGGGAATTTGGGGTAAAATGTGGAAATTTTGGTGCGAAATGGGGGAATTTGGGGAAAAAATGCGGGAATTTGGGGCCAAAATGCAGGATTTGGGGGGCAAAATGGGGGAATTTGGGGAAATCACAGGATTTTGGGAGTAAAATGTGGGATTTTGGTGCGAAATGCGGGAATTTGGGGAAAAAATGGGGGATTTGGGGGCAAAATGTGGGATTTTGGTGTGAAATGTGGGAATTTGGGGCAAAAATGTGGGATTTTGGGGGCAAAATGGGGGAATTTGGGGGGAAATTACTGGATTTTGGGGCAAAATGTGGGCTTTTGGTGTGAAATGCGGGAATTTGGGTCAAAAATGCTGGATTTGGGGGGCGAAACGGGGGAATTTGGGGGAAATCACGGGATTTTGTGGGCAAAATGTGGGATTTTGGTGCGAAATGGGGGAATTTGGGGCAAAATGTGGGAATTTGGGGCAAAAATGCGGGAATTTGGTGGGCGAAACGCGGGAATTTGGGGGAAATCACGGGATTTTGGGGCCAAAATGTGGGATTTTGGTGCAAAATGCGGGAATTTGGGGCAAGAATGGGGGATTTTGGGGGCAAATTGTGGGAATTTGGGGTGAAATCCCGGGATTTTGGGGGCAAAATGTGGGATTTTGGTGTGAAATGTGGGAGTTTTGGGCAAAAATGCGGCATTTGGGGGCAAAACGGGGGAATTTGGGGGGAAATCACGGGATTTTGGGGCAACAATGTGGGATTTTGGTGCGAAATGGGGGAATTTGGGGCAAAAATGGGGGATTCTGGGGGCAAAATGTGGGAATTTGGGGTGAAATCCCGGGATTCGGGGGCAAAATGTGGGATTTTGGTGTGAAATGGGGGAATTTGGGGCAAAAATGCGGGATTTGGGGCCAAAATGCGGGAATTTGGGGGAAAAATGGGGGATTTTGGGGGCAAAATGGGGGAATTTGGTGTAAAATGGGGGAATTTGGGGCAAAAATGTGGGATTTTGGGGGCAAAATGGGGGAATTTGGGGGGAAATTGTGGGATTTTGGGGGCAAAATGTGGGATTTTGGTGTGAAATGGGGGAATTTGGGGTAAAATGTGGAAATTTTGGTGCGAAATGGGGGAATTTGGGGAAAAAATGCGGGAATTTGGGGCCAAAATGCAGGATTTGGGGGGCAAAATGGGGGAATTTGGGGAAATCACAGGATTTTGGGAGCAAAATGTGGGATTTTGGTGCGAAATGGGGGAATTTGGGGAAAAAATGGGGGATTTTGGGGCAAAACGTGGGATTTTGGTGTGAAATGTGGGAATTTGGGGCAAAAATGTGGGACTTGGGGGGCAAAATGTGGGATTTTGGTGCGAAATGGGGGAATTTGGGGCAAAAATGGGGGATTTTGGGGTAAAAATGCGGGATTTTGGTGTAAAATGTGGGACTTGGGGGGCAAAATGTGGGATTTTGGTGCGAAATGGGGAAATTGGGGCAAAATGTGGGAATTTTGGTGCGAAATGGGGGAATTTGGGGCAAAAATGCGGGATTTTGGGGGAAAATGAGGGAATTTGGGGGAAATCGCAGGATTTGGGGGGCAAAATGTCGGATTTTGGTGTGAAATGTGGGAATTTGGGGCAAAAATGCGGAATTTTGGGGGCAAAATGTGGGATTTTGTTAAAAAATGCGGGAATTTGGGGCAAAAATGGGAGATTTTGGGGGCAAAATGTGGGAATTTGGGGGGAAATGGGGAAATTGGGGCAAAATGTGGGAATTTTGGTGCGAAATGGGGGAATTTGGGGCAAAAATGCGGGAATTTGGGGCAAAAATGCGGGATTTGGGGGGCAAAATGGGGGAATTTGGGGAAATCACAGCATTTTGGGAGCAAAATGTGGGATTTTGGTGTGAAATGTGGGAGTTTTGGGCAAAAATGCGGCATTTGGGGGCGAAACGGGGGATTTTGGGGGCAAAATGGGGGAATTTGGTGCGAAATGGGGGAATTTGGGGCAAAAATGTGGGATTTTGGGGGCAAAATGGGGGAATTTGGGAGGAAATTGCGGGATTTTGGGGGCAAAATGTGGGATTTTGGTGTGAAATGCGGGAATTTGGGGAAAAAATGGGGGATTTGGGGGCAAAATGTGGGATTTTGGTGTGAAATGGGGGAATTTGGGGCAAAAATGGGGGATTTTGGTGTGAAATGTGGGCTTTTGGTGTGAAATGCGGGAATTTGGGGCAAAAATGCGGGATTTTGGTGTAAAATGCGGGAATTTGGGGCAAAAATGTGGGATTTTGGGGTCAAAATGGGGGAATTTGGGGCAAAAATGCGGGATTTTGGGGGCAAAATATGGGATTTTGGTGTGAAATGGGGGAATTTGGGGCAAAAATGTGAGATTTTGGGGGCAAAATGGGGGAATTTGAGGGGAAATTGCAGGATTTTGGGGGCAAAATGTGGGATTTTGGTGTGAAATGTGGGAATTTGGGGCAAAATGTGGGAATTTTGGTGTAAAATGTGGGAATTTGGGGCAAAAATGCGGGAATTTGGGGCAAAATGGGGGAATTTGGGGCAAAAGTGGGGGATTTTGGGGGCAAAATGTGGGATTTTGGTGTAAAATGCTGGATTTTGGGGGCAAAATGTGGGATTTTGGTGCGAAATGGGGAAATTGGGGCAAAATGTGGGAATTTTGGTGCGAAATGGGGGAATTTGGGGTAAAAATGCGGGAATTTGGGGCAAAAATGCGGGATTTTGGGGGAAAATTGGGGAATTTGGGGAAATCGCAGGATTTGGTGGGCAAAATGTCGGATTTTGGTGTGAAATGTGGGAATTTGGGGCTAAAATGCGGAATTTTGGGGGCTAAATGTGGGATTTTGGTGTAAAATGCGGGAATTTGGGGCAAAAATGTGAGATTTTGGGGGCAAAATGGGGGAATTTGGGGGGAAATCGCGGGATTTTGGGGCAACAATGTGGGATTTTGGTGTGAAATGGGGGAATTTGGGGCAAAAATGGGGGATTCTGGGGGCAAAATGTGGGATTTTGGGGTGAAATGGGGGAATTTGGGGCAAAATGGGGGAATTTGGTGAAAAATGGGAGAATTTGGGGCAAAAAAGCGGGATTTGGGGCAAAAATGCGGGAATTTGGGCGAAAATGTGGGATTTTGGGGGCAAAATGTGGGATTTTGGTGTGAAATGTGGGAGTTTTGGGCAAAAATGCGGGATTTGGGGGCGAAATGGGGGAATTTGGGGGGAAATCGCGGAATTTTGGGGCAACAATGTGGGATTTTGGTGCGAAATGGGGGAATTTGGGGCAAAAATGTGGGAATTTTGGTGCGAAATGGGGGAATTTGGGGCAAAAATGCGGGATTTGGGGGGCAAAATGGGGGAATTTGGGGGGAAATTCCTGGATTTTGGGGCAAAATGTGGGATTTTGGTGCGAAATGCGGGAATTTGGGGCAAAAATGTGGGAATTTGGGGCAAAAATGCGGGATTTGGGGGGCGAAACGGGGGAATTTGGGGGAAATCACGGGATTTTGGGGGCAAAATGTGGGATTTTGGTGCAAAATGGGGGAATTTGGGGCAAGAATGGGGGATTTTGGGGGCAAATTGTGGGAATTTGGGGTGAAATCCCGGGATTTCGGGGGCAAAATGTGGCATTTTGGTGTGAAATGTGGGAATTTGGGGCAAAAATGCGGCATTTGGGGGCAAAACGGGGGAATTTGGGGGGAAATCGCGGGATTTTGGGGCAACAATGTGGGATTTTGGTGCGAAATGGGGGAATTTGGGGCAAAATGTGGGAATTTTGGTGTAAAATGTGGGAATTTGGGGCAAAAATGCGGGAATTTGGGGCAAAAAAAGCGGGATTTGGGGCAAAATGGGGGAATTTGGGGCAAAATTGGGGGATTTTGGGGGCAAAATGTGGGATTTTGGTGTAAAATGCTGGATTTTGGGGGCAAAATGTGGGATTTTGGTGCGAAATGGGGAAATTGGGGCAAAGTGTGGGAATTTTGGTGCGAAATGGGGCAATTTGGGGCAAAAATGCAGGAATTTGGGGCAAAAATGCGGGATTTTGGGGGAAAATGGGGGAATTTGGGGAAATCGCAGGATTTGGGGGGCAAAATGTCGGATTTTGGTGTGAAATGTGGGAATTTGGGGCTAAAATGCGGAATTTTGGGGGAAAATGGGGGAATTTGGGGAAATCGCAGGATTTGGGGGGCAAAATGTCGGATTTTGGTGTGAAATGTGGGAATTTGGGGCTAAAATGCGGAATTTTGGGGGCAAAATGTGGGATTTTGGTGTAAAATGCGGGAATTTGGGGCAAAAATGGGAGATTTTGGGGGCAAAATGGGGGAATTTGGGGGGAAATTGCGGGAATTTGGGGCAAAAATGTGGGCTTTTGGTGTGAAATGTGGGAATTTGGGGCAAGAATGGGGGATTTTGGGGGCAAAATGTGGGAATTTGGGGTGAAATCCCGGGATTTCGGGGGCAAAATGTGGGATTTTGGTGTGAAATCTGGGAATTTGGGGCAAAATGTGGGAATTTTGGTGCGAAATGGGGGAATTTGGGGCAAAAATGCGAGAATTTGGGGCAAAAATGCAGGATTTGGGTGGCAAAATGGGGGAATTTGGGGAAATCACAGGATTTTGGGAGCAAAATGTGGGATTTTGGTGCGAAATGCGGGAATTTGGGGAAAAAATGGGGGATTTTGGGGCAAAACGTGGGATTTTGGTGTGAAATGTGGGAATTTGGGGCAAAAATGTGGGACTTGGGGGGCAAAATGTGGGATTTTGGTGCGAAATGGGGGAATTTGGGGCAAAAATGGGGGATTTTGGGGCAAAAATGCGGGATTTTGGTGTGAAATGCGGGAATTTGGGGCAAAAATGCGGCATTTGGGGGCAAAACGGGGGAATTTGGGGGGAAATCGCGGGATTTTGGGGCAACAATGTGGGATTTTGGTGTGAAATGGGGGAATTTGGGGCAAAAATGCGGGATTCTGGGGGCAAAATGTGGGATTTTGGGGTGAAATGGGGGAATTTGGGGCAAAATGGGGGAATTTGGTGAAAAATGGGGGAATTTGGGGAAAAAAAGCGGGATTTGGGGCAAAAATGCGGGAATTTGGGGGGAAATTGTGGGATTTTGGGGGCAAAATGTGGGATTTTGGTGTGAAACGTGGGAGTTTTGGGCAAAAATGCGGCATTTGGGGGCGAAATGGGGGAATTTGGGGGAAAATCGCGGAATTTTGGGGCAACAATGTGGGATTTTGGTGCGAAATGGGGGAATTTGGGGCAAAATGTGGGAATTTTGGTGCGAAATGGGGGAATTTGGGGCAAAAATGCGGGATTTGGGGGGCAAAATGGGGGAATTTGGGGGGAAATTCCTGGATTTTGGGGCAAAATGTGGGCTTTTGGTGTGAAATGCGGGAATTTGGGGCAAAAATGCGGGATTTGGGGGGCAAAATGGGGGAATTTGGGGGAAATCACGGGATTTTGGGGGCAAAATGTGGGATTTTGGTGTGAAATCTGGGAATTTGGGGCAAAAATGCGGCATTTGGGGGCAAAACGGGGGAATTTGGGGGGAAATCGCGGGATTTTGGGGCAACAATGTGGGATTTTGGTGTGAAATGGGGGAATTTGGGGCAAAAATGGGGGATTCTGGGGGCAAAATGTGGGATTTTGGGGTGAAATGGGGGAATTTGGGGCAAAATGGGGGAATTTGGTGAAAAATGGGGGAATTTGGGGAAAAAAAGCGGGATTTGGGGCAAAAATGCGGGAATTTGGGCGAAAATGTGGGATTTTGGGGGCAAAATGTGGGATTTTGGTGTGAAACGTGGGAGTTTTGGGCAAAAATGCGGCATTTGGGGGCGAAATGGGGGAATTTGGGGGGAAATCGCGGAATTTTGGGGCAACAATGTGGGATTTTGGTGCGAAATGGGGGAATTTGGGGCAAAATGTGGGAATTTTGGTGCGAAATGGGGGAATTTGGGGCAAAAATGCGGGATTTGGGGGGCAAAATGGGGGAATTTGGGGGGAAATTCCTGGATTTTGGGGCAAAATGTGGGCTTTTGGTGTGAAATGCGGGAATTTGGGGCAAAAATGCGGGATTTGGGGGGCAAAATGGGGGAATTTGGGGGAAATCACGGGATTTTGGGGGCAAAATGTGGGATTTTGGTGTGAAATCTGGGAATTTGGGGCAAAAATGCGGCATTTGGGGGCAAAACGGGGGAATTTGGGGGGAAATCGCGGGATTTTGGGGCAACAATGTGGGATTTTGGTGTGAAATGGGGGAATTTGGGGCAAAAATGGGGGATTCTGCGGGCAAAATGTGGGATTTTGGGGTGAAATGGGGGAATTTGGGGCAAAATGGGGGAATTTGGTGAAAAATGGGGGAATTTGGGGCAAAAAAGCGGGATTTGGGGCAAAAATGCGGGAATTTGGGCGAAAATGTGGGATTTTGGGGGCAAAATGTGGGATTTTGGTGTGAAATGTGGGAGTTTTGGGCAAAAATGCGGCATTTGGGGGCGAAATGGGGGAATTTGGGGGGAAATCGCGGAATTTTGGGGCAACAATGTGGGATTTTGGTGCGAAATGGGGGAATTTGGGGCAAAAATGTGGGAATTTTGGTGCGAAATGGGGGAATTTGGGGCAAAAATGCGAGATTTGGGGGGCAAAATGGGGGAATTTGGGGGGAAATTCCTGGATTTTGGGGCAAAATGTGGGCTTTTGGTGTGAAATGCGGGAATTTGGGGCAAAAATGCGGGATTTGGGGGGCAAAATGGGGGAATTTGGGGGAAATCACGGGATTTTGGGGGCAAAATGTGGGATTTTGGTGCGAAATGGGGGAATTTGGGGCAAGAATGGCGGATTTTGGGGGCAAAATGTGGGAATTTGGGGTGAAATCCCGGGATTTTGGGGGCAAAATGTGGGATTTTGGTGTGAAATGTGGAAATTTTGGGCAAAAATGCGGCATTTGGGGGCAAAACGGGGGAATTTGGGGGGAAATCACGGGATTTTGGGGCAAAATGTGGGAATTTTGGTGTGAAACGGGGGAATTTTGGGCAAAAATGCGGGATTTGGGGGCCAAAATGGGGGATTTTGGGGGGAAATCGCGGGATTTTGGGGCAACAATGTGGGATTTTGGTGCGAAATGGGGGAATTTGGGGCAAAATGTGGGAATTTTGGTGCGAAATGGGGGATTTTGGGGCAAAAATGCGGGATTTTGGTGTAAAATGCGGGAATTTGGGGCAAAAATGCGGGATTTGGGGGGCGAAACGGGGGAATTTGGGGGAAATCACGGGATTTTGGGGGCAAAATGTGGGATTTTGGTGCGAAATGGGGGAATTTGGGGCAAGAATGGGGGATTTTGGGGGCAAAATGTGGGAATTTGGGTGAAATCCCGGGATTTTGGGGGCAAAATGTGGGATTTTGGTGTGAAATGTGGGAGTTTTGGGCAAAAATGCGGCATTTGGGGGCGAAACGGGGGATTTTGGGGGGAAATCACGGGGTTTTGGGGCAACAATGTGGGATTTTGGTGCGAAATGGGGGAATTTGGGGCAAAATGTGGGAATTTTGGTGCGAAATGGGGGAATTTGGGGCAAAAATGCGGGATTTGGGGGGCAAAATGGGGGAATATGGGGGGAAATTACTGGATTTTGGGGCAAAATGTGGGATTTTGGTGTGAAATGCGGGAATTTGGGTCAAAAATGCGGGATTTGGGGGGCGAAACGGGGGAATTTGGGGGAAATCACGGGATTTTGGGGGCAAAATGTGGGATTTTGGTGCGAAATGGGGGAATTTGGGGCAAAATGGGGGAATTTGGGGCAAAAATGCGGGAATTTGGGGGGCGAAACGGGGGAATTTGGGGGAAATCACGGGATTTTGGGGGCAAAATGTGGGATTTTGGTGCGAAATGGGGGAATTTGGGGCAAGAATGGGGGATTTTGGGGGCAAATTGTGGGAATTTGGGGTGAAATCCCGGGATTTTGGGGGCAAAATGTGGGATTTTGGTGTGAAATGTGGGAATTTTGGGCAAAAATGCGGCATTTGGGGGCAAAACGGGGGAATTTGGGGGGAAATCGCGGGATTTTGGGGCAACAATGTGGGATTTTGGTGCGAAATGGGGGAATTTGGGGCCAAAATGCGGGATTTGGGGCCAAAATGTGGGAATTTGGGGGAAAAATGGGGGATTTTGGGGGCAAAATGTGGGATTTTGGTGCGAAATGGGGGAATTTGGGGCAAAAATGTGGGATTTGGGGGGCAAAATGGGGGAATTTGGGGGGAAATTGTGGGATTTTGGGGGCAAAATGTGGGATTTTGGTGTGAAATGGAGGAATTTGGGGCAAAATGTGGGAATTTTGGTGCGAAATGGGGGAATTTGGGGCAAAAATGCGAGAATTTGGGGCAAAAATGCAGGATTTGGGTGGCAAAATGGGGGAATTTGGGGAAATCACAGGATTTTGGGAGCAAAATGTGGGATTTTGGTGCGAAATGCGGGAATTTGGGGAAAAAATGGGGGATTTTGGGGCAAAACGTGGGATTTTGGTGTGAAATGTGGGAATTTGGGGCAAAAATGTGGGACTTGGGGGGCAAAATGTGGGATTTTGGTGCGAAATGGGGGAATTTGGGGCAAAAATGGGGGATTTTGGGGCAAAAATGCGGGATTTTGGTGTAAAATGCGGGAATTTGGGGCAAAAATGCGGCATTTGGGGGCAAAACGGGGGAATTTGGGGGGAAATCGCGGGATTTTGGGGCAACAATGTGGGATTTTGGTGTGAAATGGGGGAATTTGGGGCAAAAATGCGGGATTCTGGGGGCAAAATGTGGGATTTTGGGGTGAAATGGGGGAATTTGGGGCAAAATGGGGGAATTTGGTGAAAAATGGGGGAATTTGGGGAAAAAAAGCGGGATTTGGGGCAAAAATGCGGGAATTTGGGGGGAAATTGTGGGATTTTGGGGGCAAAATGTGGGATTTTGGTGTGAAACGTGGGAGTTTTGGGCAAAAATGCGGCATTTGGGGGCGAAATGGGGGAATTTGGGGGGAAATCGCGGAATTTTGGGGCAACAATGTGGGATTTTGGTGCGAAATGGGGGAATTTGGGGCAAAATGTGGGAATTTTGGTGCGAAATGGGGGAATTTGGGGCAAAAATGCGGGATTTGGGGGGCAAAATGGGGGAATTTGGGGGGAAATTCCTGGATTTTGGGGCAAAATGTGGGCTTTTGGTGTGAAATGCGGGAATTTGGGGCAAAAATGCGGGATTTGGGGGGCAAAATGGGGGAATTTGGGGGAAATCACGGGATTTTGTGGGCAAAATGTGGGATTTTGGTGCGAAATGGGGGAATTTGGGGCAAAATGGGGGAATTTGGGGCAAAAATGCGGGAATTTGGGGGGCGAAACGGGGGAATTTGGGGGAAATCACGGGATTTTGGGGGCAAAATGTGGGATTTCGGTGCGAAATGGGGGAATTTGGGGCAAGAATGGGGGATTTTGGGGGCAAAATGTGGGAATTTGGGTGAAATCCCGGGATTTTGGGGGCAAAATGTGGGATTTTGGTGTGAAATGTGGGAGTTTTGGGCAAAAATGCGGCATTTGGGGGCGAAACGGGGGATTTTGGGGGGAAATCGCGGGATTCTGGGGCAACAATGTGGGATTTTGGTGCGAAATGGGGGAATTTGGGGCAAAATGTGGGAATTTTGGTGCGAAATGGGGGAATTTGGGGCAAAAATGCGGGATTTGGGGGGCAAAATGGGGGAATATGGGGGGAAATTACTGGATTTTGGGGCAAAATGTGGGATTTTGGTGTGAAATGCGGGAATTTGGGTCAAAAATGCGGGATTTGGGGGGCGAAACGGGGGAATTTGGGGGAAATCACGGGATTTTGGGGGCAAAATGTGGGATTTTGGTGCGAAATGGGGGAATTTGGGGCAAAATGGGGGAATTTGGGGCAAAAATGCGGGAATTTGGGGGGCGAAACGGGGGAATTTGGGGGAAATCACGGGATTTTGGGGGCAAAATGTGGGATTTTGGTGCGAAATGGGGGAATTTGGGGCAAGAATGGGGGATTTTGGGGGCAAATTGTGGGAATTTGGGGTGAAATCCCGGGATTTTGGGGGCAAAATGTGGGATTTTGGTGTGAAATGTGGGAATTTTGGGCAAAAATGCGGCATTTGGGGGCAAAACGGGGGAATTTGGGGGGAAATCGCGGGATTTTGGGGCAACAATGTGGGATTTTGGTGCGAAATGGGGGAATTTGGGGCCAAAATGCGGGATTTGGGGCCAAAATGTGGGAATTTGGGGGAAAAATGGGGGATTTTGGGGGCAAAATGTGGGATTTTGGTGCGAAATGGGGGAATTTGGGGCAAAAATGTGGGATTTGGGGGGCAAAATGGGGGAATTTGGGGGGAAATTGTGGGATTTTGGGGGCAAAATGTGGGATTTTGGTGTGAAATGGAGGAATTTGGGGCAAAATGTGGGAATTTTGGTGCGAAATGGGGGAATTTGGGGCAAAAATGCGAGAATTTGGGGCAAAAATGCAGGATTTGGGTGGCAAAATGGGGGAATTTGGGGAAATCACAGGATTTTGGGAGCAAAATGTGGGATTTTGGTGCGAAATGCGGGAATTTGGGGAAAAAATGGGGGATTTTGGGGCAAAACGTGGGATTTTGGTGTGAAATGTGGAAATTTGGGGCAAAAATGTGGGACTTGGGGGGCAAAATGTGGGATTTTGGTGCGAAATGGGGGAATTTGGGGCAAAAATGGGGGATTTTGGGGCAAAAATGCGGGATTTTGGTGTAAAATGCGGGAATTTGGGGCAAAAATGCGGCATTTGGGGGCAAAACGGGGGAATTTGGGGGGAAATCGCGGGATTTTGGGGCAACAATGTGGGATTTTGGTGTGAAATGGGGGAATTTGGGGCAAAAATGCGGGATTCTGGGGGCAAAATGTGGGATTTTGGGGTGAAATGGGGGAATTTGGGGCAAAATGGGGGAATTTGGTGAAAAATGGGGGAATTTGGGGAAAAAAAGCGGGATTTGGGGCAAAAATGCGGGAATTTGGGGGGAAATTGTGGGATTTTGGGGGCAAAATGTGGGATTTTGGTGTGAAACGTGGGAGTTTTGGGCAAAAATGCGGCATTTGGGGGCGAAATGGGGGAATTTGGGGTGAAATCGCGGAATTTTGGGGCAACAATGTGGGATTTTGGTGCGAAATGGGGGAATTTGGGGCAAAATGTGGGAATTTTGGTGCGAAATGGGGGAATTTGGGGCAAAAATGCGGGATTTGGGGGGCAAAATGGGGGAATTTGGGGGGAAATTCCTGGATTTTGGGGCAAAATGTGGGCTTTTGGTGTGAAATGCGGGAATTTGGGGCAAAAATGCGGGATTTGGGGGGCAAAATGGGGGAATTTGGGGGAAATCACGGGATTTTGTGGGCAAAATGTGGGATTTTGGTGCGAAATGGGGGAATTTGGGGCAAAATGGGGGAATTTGGGGCAAAAATGCGGGAATTTGGGGGGCGAAACGGGGGAATTTGGGGGAAATCATGGGATTTTGGGGGCAAAATGTGGGATTTTGGTGCGAAATGGGGGAATTTGGGGCAAGAATGGGGGATTTTGGGGGCAAAATGTGGGAATTTGGGTGAAATCCCGGGATTTTGGGGGCAAAATGTGGGATTTTGGTGTGAAATGTGGGAGTTTTGGGCAAAAATGCGGCATTTGGGGGCGAAACGGGGGATTTTGGGGCGAAATCGCGGGATTCTGGGGCAACAATGTGGGATTTTGGTGCGAAATGGGGGAATTTGGGGCAAAATGTGGGAATTTTGGTGCGAAATGGGGGAATTTGGGGCAAAAATGCGGGATTTGGGGGGCAAAATGGGGGAATATGGGGGGAAATTACTGGATTTTGGGGCAAAATGTGGGATTTTGGTGTGAAATGCGGGAATTTGGGTCAAAAATGCGGGATTTGGGGGGCGAAACGGGGGAATTTGGGGGAAATCACGGGATTTTGGGGGCAAAATGTGGGATTTTGGTGCGAAATGGGGGAATTTGGGGCAAAATGGGGGAATTTGGGGCAAAAATGCGGGAATTTGGGGGGCGAAACGGGGGAATTTGGGGGAAATCACGGGATTTTGGGGGCAAAATGTGGGATTTTGGTGCGAAATGGGGGAATTTGGGGCAAGAATGGGGGATTTTGGGGGCAAATTGTGGGAATTTGGGGTGAAATCCCGGGATTTTGGGGGCAAAATGTGGGATTTTGGTGTGAAATGTGGGAATTTTGGGCAAAAATGCGGCATTTGGGGGCAAAACGGGGGAATTTGGGGGGAAATCGCGGGATTTTGGGGCAACAATGTGGGATTTTGGTGCGAAATGGGGGAATTTGGGGCCAAAATGCGGGATTTGGGGCCAAAATGTGGGAATTTGGGGGAAAAATGGGGGATTTTGGGGGCAAAATGTGGGATTTTGGTGCGAAATGGGGGAATTTGGGGCAAAAATGTGGGATTTGGGGGGCAAAATGGGGGAATTTGGGGGGAAATTGTGGGATTTTGGGGGCAAAATGTGGGATTTTGGTGTGAAATGGGGGAATTTGGGGCAAAATGTGGGAATTTTGGTGCGAAATGGGGGAATTTGGGGCAAAAATGCGAGAATTTGGGGCAAAAATGCAGGATTTGGGTGGCAAAATGGGGGAATTTGGGGAAATCACAGGATTTTGGGAGCAAAATGTGGGATTTTGGTGCGAAATGCGGGAATTTGGGGAAAAAATGGGGGATTTTGGGGCAAAACGTGGGATTTTGGTGTGAAATGTGGGAATTTGGGGCAAAAATGTGGGACTTGGGGGGCAAAATGTGGGATTTTGGTGCGAAATGGGGGAATTTGGGGCAAAAATGGGGGATTTTGGGGCAAAAATGCGGGATTTTGGTGTAAAATGCGGGAATTTGGGGCAAAAATGCGGCATTTGGGGGCAAAACGGGGGAATTTGGGGGGAAATCGCGGGATTTTGGGGCAACAATGTGGGATTTTGGTGTGAAATGGGGGAATTTGGGGCAAAAATGCGGGATTCTGGGGGCAAAATGTGGGATTTTGGGGTGAAATGGGGGAATTTGGGGCAAAATGGGGGAATTTGGTGAAAAATGGGGGAATTTGGGGAAAAAAAGCGGGATTTGGGGCAAAAATGCGGGAATTTGGGGGGAAATTGTGGGATTTTGGGGGCAAAATGTGGGATTTTGGTGTGAAACGTGGGAGTTTTGGGCAAAAATGCGGCATTTGGGGGCGAAATGGGGGAATTTGGGGGGAAATCGCGGAATTTTGGGGCAACAATGTGGGATTTTGGTGCGAAATGGGGGAATTTGGGGCAAAATGTGGGAATTTTGGTGCGAAATGGGGGAATTTGGGGCAAAAATGCGGGATTTGGGGGGCAAAATGGGGGAATTTGGGGGGAAATTCCTGGATTTTGGGGCAAAATGTGGGCTTTTGGTGTGAAATGCGGGAATTTGGGGCAAAAATGCGGGATTTGGGGGGCAAAATGGGGGAATTTGGGGGAAATCACGGGATTTTGGGGGCAAAATGTGGGATTTTGGTGCGAAATGGGGGAATTTGGGGCAAAATGGGGGAATTTGGGGCAAAAATGCGGGAATTTGGGGCAAAAATGCGGGATTTCGGGGGCGAAACGGGGGAATTTGGGGGAAATCACGGGATTTTGGGGGCAAAATGTGGGATTTTGGTGCGAAATGGGGGAATTTGGGGCAAGAATGGCGGATTTTGGGGGCAAAATGTGGGAATTTGGGGTGAAATCCCGGGATTTTGGGGGCAAAATGTGGGATTTTGGTGTGAAATGTGGGAATTTTGGGCAAAAATGCGGCATTTGGGGGCAAAACGGGGGAATTTGGGGGGAAATCACGGGATTTTGGGGCAAAATGTGGGAATTTTGGTGTGAAACGGGGGAATTTTGGGCAAAAATGCGGGATTTGGGGGGCAAAATGGGGGATTTTGGGGGGAAATCGCGGGATTTTGGGGCAACAATGTGGGATTTTGGTGCGAAATGGGGGAATTTGGGGCAAAATGTGGGAATTTTGGTGCGAAATGGGGGAATTTGGGGCAAAAATGCGGGATTTGGGGGGCAAAATGGGGGAATATGGGGGGAAATTACTGGATTTTGGGGCAAAATGTGGGCTTTTGGTGTGAAATGCGGGAATTTGGGTCAAAAATGCGGGATTTGGGGGGCGAAACGGGGGAATTTGGGGGAAATCACGGGATTTTGGGGGCAAAATGTGGGATTTTGGTGCGAAATGGGGGAATTTGGGGCAAAATGGGGGAATTTGGGGCAAAAATGCGGGAATTTGGGGGGCGAAACGGGGGAATTTGGGGGAAATCACGGGATTTTGGGGGCAAAATGTGGGATTTTGGTGCGAAATGGGGGAATTTGGGGCAAGAATGGGGGATTTTGGGGGCAAATTGTGGGAATTTGGGGTGAAATCCCGGGATTTTGGGGGCAAAATGTGGGATTTTGGTGTGAAATGTGGGAATTTTGGGCAAAAATGCGGCATTTGGGGGCAAAACGGGGGAATTTGGGGGGAAATCGCGGGATTTTGGGGCAACAATGTGGGATTTTGGTGCGAAATGGGGGAATTTGGGGCCAAAATGCGGGATTTGGGGCCAAAATGTGGGAATTTGGGGGAAAAATGGGGGATTTTGGGGGCAAAATGTGGGATTTTGGTGCGAAATGGGGGAATTTGGGGCAAAAATGTGGGATTTGGGGGGCAAAATGGGGGAATTTGGGGGGAAATTGTGGGATTTTGGGGGCAAAATGTGGGATTTTGGTGTGAAATGGGGGAATTTGGGGCAAAATGTGGGAATTTTGGTGCGAAATGGGGGAATTTGGGGCAAAAATGCGAGAATTTGGGGCAAAAATGCAGGATTTGGGTGGCAAAATGGGGGAATTTGGGGAAATCACAGGATTTTGGGAGCAAAATGTGGGATTTTGGTGCGAAATGGGGGAATTTGGGGAAAAAATGGGGGATTTTGGGGCAAAACGTGGGATTTTGGTGTGAAATGTGGGAATTTGGGGCAAAAATGTGGGACTTGGGGGGCAAAATGTGGGATTTTGGTGCGAAATGGGGGAATTTGGGGCAAAAATGGGGGATTTTGGGGCAAAAATGCGGGATTTTGGTGTAAAATGCGGGAATTTGGGGCAAAAATGCGGCATTTGGGGGCAAAACGGGGGAATTTGGGGGGAAATCGCGGGATTTTGGGGCAACAATGTGGGATTTTGGTGTGAAATGGGGGAATTTGGGGCAAAAATGCGGGATTCTGGGGGCAAAATGTGGGATTTTGGGGTGAAATGGGGGAATTTGGGGCAAAATGGGGGAATTTGGTGAAAAATGGGGGAATTTGGGGAAAAAAAGCGGGATTTGGGGCAAAAATGCGGGAATTTGGGGGGAAATTGTGGGATTTTGGGGGCAAAATGTGGGATTTTGGTGTGAAACGTGGGAGTTTTGGGCAAAAATGCGGCATTTGGGGGCGAAATGGGGGAATTTGGGGGGAAATCGCGGAATTTTGGGGCAACAATGTGGGATTTTGGTGCGAAATGGGGGAATTTGGGGCAAAATGTGGGAATTTTGGTGCGAAATGGGGGAATTTGGGGCAAAAATGCGGGATTTGGGGGGCAAAATGGGGGAATTTGGGGGGAAATTCCTGGATTTTGGGGCAAAATGTGGGCTTTTGGTGTGAAATGCGGGAATTTGGGGCAAAAATGCGGGATTTGGGGGGCAAAATGGGGGAATTTGGGGGAAATCACGGGATTTTGTGGGCAAAATGTGGGATTTTGGTGCGAAATGGGGGAATTTGGGGCAAAATGGGGGAATTTGGGGCAAAAATGCGGGAATTTGGGGGGCGAAACGGGGGAATTTGGGGGAAATCATGGGATTTTGGGGGCAAAATGTGGGATTTTGGTGCGAAATGGGGGAATTTGGGGCAAGAATGGGGGATTTTGGGGGCAAATTGTGGGAATTTGGGGTGAAATCCCGGGATTTTGGGGGCAAAATGTGGGATTTTGGTGTGAAATGTGGGAATTTGGGGCAAAAATGCGGCATTTGGGGGCAAAACGGGGGAATTTGGGGGGAAATCGCGGGATTTTGGGGCAACAATGTGGGATTTTGGTGCGAAATGGGGGAATTTGGGGCCAAAATGCGGGATTTGGGGCCAAAATGTGGGAATTTGGGGGAAAAATGGGGGATTTTGGGGGCAAAATGTGGGATTTTGGTGCGAAATGGGGGAATTTGGGGCAAAAATGTGGGATTTGGGGGGCAAAATGGGGGAATTTGGGGGGAAATTGTGGGATTTTGGGGGCAAAATGTGGGATTTTGGTGTGAAATGGGGGAATTTGGGGCAAAATGTGGGAATTTTGGTGCGAAATGGGGGAATTTGGGGCAAAAATGCGAGAATTTGGGGCAAAAATGCAGGATTTGGGTGGCAAAATGGGGGAATTTGGGGAAATCACAGGATTTTGGGAGCAAAATGTGGGATTTTGGTGCGAAATGCGGGAATTTGGGGAAAAAATGGGGGATTTTGGGGCAAAACGTGGGATTTTGGTGTGAAATGTGGGAATTTGGGGCAACAATGTGGGACTTGGGGGGCAAAATGTGGGATTTTGGTGCGAAATGGGGGAATTTGGGGCAAAAATGGGGGATTTTGGGGCAAAAATGCGGGATTTTGGTGTAAAATGCGGGAATTTGGGGCAAAAATGCGGCATTTGGGGGCAAAACGGGGGAATTTGGGGGGAAATCGCGGGATTTTGGGGCAACAATGTGGGATTTTGGTGTGAAATGGGGGAATTTGGGGCAAAAATGCGGGATTCTGGGGGCAAAATGTGGGATTTTGGGGTGAAATGGGGGAATTTGGGGCAAAATGGGGGAATTTGGTGAAAAATGGGGGAATTTGGGGAAAAAAAGCGGGATTTGGGGCAAAAATGCGGGAATTTGGGCGAAAATGTGGGATTTTGGGGGCAAAATGTGGGATTTTGGTGTGAAATGTGGGAATTTGGGGCAAAATGTGGGAATTTTGGTGTAAAATGTGGGAATTTGGGGCAAAAATGCAGGAATTTGGGGCAAAAATGTGGGATTTGGGGCAAAATGGGGGAATTTGGGGCAAAAATGGGGGATTTTGGTGTAAAATGCTGGATTTTGGGGGCAAAATGTGGGATTTTGGTGCAAAATGGGGAAATTGGGGCAAAATGTGGGAATTGTGGTGCGAAATGTGGGAATTTGGGGCAAAAATGCGAGAACTTGGGGCAAAAATGCGGGATTTTGGGGGAAAATGGTGGAATTTGGGGGAAATCGCAGGATTTGGGGGGCAAAATGTCGGATTTTGGTGTGAAATGTGGGAATTTGGGGCTAAAATGCGGAATTTTGGGGGCAAAATGTGGGATTTTGATGTAAAATGCGGGAATTTGGGGCAAAAATGGGAGATTTTGGGGGCAAAATGGGGGAATTTGGGGGGAAATTGTGGGATTTTGGGGGCAAATTGTGGGCTTTTGGTGTGAAATGGGGGAATTTGGGGCAAAATGTGGGAATTTTGGTGTAAAATGGGGAAATTTGGGGCAAAAATGCGGGAATTTGGGGCAAAAATGGGGGAATTTGGGGGGCAAAATGGGGGAATTTGAGGAAATCACAGGATTTTGGGGGAAAATGTGGGATTTTGGTGCGAAATGCGGGAATTTGGGGCAAAAATGTGGGAATTTGGGGCAAAAATGCGGGATTTGGGGGGCGAAACGGGGGAATTTGGGGGAAATCATGGGATTTTGGGGGCAAAATGTGGGATTTTGGTGCAAAATGGGGGAATTTGGGGCAAGAATGGGGGATTTTGGGGGCAAATTGTGGGAATTTGGGGTGAAATCCCGGGATTTCGGGGGCAAAATGTGGCATTTTGGTGTGAAATGTGGGAATTTGGGGCAAAAATGCGGCATTTGGGGGCAAAACGGGGGAATTTGGGGGGAAATCGCGGGATTTTGGGGCAACAATGTGGGATTTTGGTGCGAAATGGGGGAATTTGGGGCAAAATGTGGGAATTTTGGTGTAAAATGTGGGAATTTGGGGCAAAAATGTGGGAATTTGGGGCAAAAATGCGGGAATTTGGGGCAAAAAAAGCGGGATTTGGGGCAAAATGGGGGAATTTGGGGCAAAATTGGGGGATTTTGGGGGCAAAATGTGGGATTTTGGTGTAAAATGCTGGATTTTGGGGGCAAAATGTGGGATTTTGGTGCGAAATGGGGAAATTGGGGCAAAGTGTGGGAATTTTGGTGCGAAATGGGGGAATTTGGGGCAAAAATGCAGGAATTTGGGGCAAAAATGCGGGATTTTGGGGGAAAATGGGGGAATTTGGGGAAATCGCAGGATTTGGGGGGCAAAATGTCGGATTTTGGTGTGAAATGTGGGAATTTGGGGCTAAAATGCGGAATTTTGGGGGAAAATGGGGGAATTTGGGGAAATCGCAGGATTTGGGGGGCAAAATGTCGGATTTTGGTGTGAAATGTGGGAATTTGGGGCTAAAATGCGGAATTTTGGGGGCAAAATGTGGGATTTTGGTGTAAAATGCGGGAATTTGGGGCAAAAATGGGAGATTTTGGGGGCAAAATGGGGGAATTTGGGGGGAAATTGCGGGAATTTGGGGCAAAAATGTGGGCTTTTGGTGTGAAATGTGGGAATTTGGGGCAAGAATGGGGGATTTTGGGGGCAAAATGTGGGAATTTGGGGTGAAATCCCGGGATTTCGGGGGCAAAATGTGGGATTTTGGTGTGAAATCTGGGAATTTGGGGCAAAAATGCGGCATTTGGGGGCAAAACGGGGGAATTTGGGGGGAAATCGCGGGATTTTGGGGCAACAATGTGGGATTTTGGTGTGAAATGGGGGAATTTGGGGCAAAAATGGGGGATTCTGGGGGCAAAATGTGGGATTTTGGGGTGAAATGGGGGAATTTGGGGCAAAATGGGGGAATTTGGTGAAAAATGGGGGAATTTGGGGCAAAAATGCGGGATTTGGGGCAAAAATGCGGGAATTTGGGCGAAAATGTGGGATTTTGGGGGCAAAATGTGGGATTTTGGTGTGAAATGTGGGAGTTTTGGGCAAAAATGCGGCATTTGGGGGCGAAATGGGGGAATTTGGGGTGAAATCCCGGGATTTTGGGGGCAAAATGTGGGATTTTGGTGTGAAATGTGGGAATTTGGGGCAAAAATGCGGCATTTGGGGGCGAAATGGGGGAATTTGGGGGGAAATCGCGGAATTTTGGGGCAACAATGTGGGATTTTGGTGCGAAATGGGGGAATTTGGGGCAAAATGTGGGAATTTTGGTGCGAAATGGGGGAATTTGGGGCAAAAATGCGGGATTTGGGGGGCAAAATGGGGGAATTTGGGGGGAAATTCCTGGATTTTGGGGCAAAATGTGGGCTTTTGGTGTGAAATGCGGGAATTTGGGGCAAAAATGCGGGATTTGGGGGGCAAAATGGGGGAATTTGGGGGAAATCACGGGATTTTGGGGGCAAAATGTGGGATTTTGGTGCGAAATGGGGGAATTTGGGGCAAAATGGGGGAATTTGGGGCAAAAATGCGGGAATTTGGGGCAAAAATGCGGGATTTCGGGGGCGAAACGGGGGAATTTGGGGGAAATCACGGGATTTTGGGGGCAAAATGTGGGATTTTGGTGCGAAATGGGGGAATTTGGGGCAAGAATGGCGGATTTTGGGGGCAAAATGTGGGAATTTGGGGTGAAATCCCGGGATTTTGGGGGCAAAATGTGGGATTTTGGTGTGAAATGTGGGAATTTTGGGCAAAAATGCGGCATTTGGGGGCAAAACGGGGGAATTTGGGGGGAAATCACGGGATTTTGGGGCAAAATGTGGGAATTTTGGTGTGAAACGGGGGAATTTTGGGCAAAAATGCGGGATTTGGGGGGCAAAATGGGGGATTTTGGGGGGAAATCGCGGGATTTTGGGGCAACAATGTGGGATTTTGGTGCGAAATGGGGGAATTTGGGGCAAAATGTGGGAATTTTGGTGCGAAATGGGGGAATTTGGGGCAAAAATGCGGGATTTGGGGGGCAAAATGGGGGAATATGGGGGGAAATTACTGGATTTTGGGGCAAAATGTGGGCTTTTGGTGTGAAATGCGGGAATTTGGGTCAAAAATGCGGGATTTGGGGGGCGAAACGGGGGAATTTGGGGGAAATCACGGGATTTTGGGGGCAAAATGTGGGATTTTGGTGCGAAATGGGGGAATTTGGGGCAAAATGGGGGAATTTGGGGCAAAAATGCGGGAATTTGGGGGGCGAAACGGGGGAATTTGGGGGAAATCACGGGATTTTGGGGGCAAAATGTGGGATTTTGGTGCGAAATGGGGGAATTTGGGGCAAGAATGGGGGATTTTGGGGGCAAATTGTGGGAATTTGGGGTGAAATCCCGGGATTTTGGGGGCAAAATGTGGGATTTTGGTGTGAAATGTGGGAATTTTGGGCAAAAATGCGGCATTTGGGGGCAAAACGGGGGAATTTGGGGGGAAATCGCGGGATTTTGGGGCAACAATGTGGGATTTTGGTGCGAAATGGGGGAATTTGGGGCCAAAATGCGGGATTTGGGGCCAAAATGTGGGAATTTGGGGGAAAAATGGGGGATTTTGGGGGCAAAATGTGGGATTTTGGTGCGAAATGGGGGAATTTGGGGCAAAAATGTGGGATTTGGGGGGCAAAATGGGGGAATTTGGGGGGAAATTGTGGGATTTTGGGGGCAAAATGTGGGATTTTGGTGTGAAATGGGGGAATTTGGGGCAAAATGTGGGAATTTTGGTGCGAAATGGGGGAATTTGGGGCAAAAATGCGAGAATTTGGGGCAAAAATGCAGGATTTGGGTGGCAAAATGGGGGAATTTGGGGAAATCACAGGATTTTGGGAGCAAAATGTGGGATTTTGGTGCGAAATGGGGGAATTTGGGGAAAAAATGGGGGATTTTGGGGCAAAACGTGGGATTTTGGTGTGAAATGTGGGAATTTGGGGCAAAAATGTGGGACTTGGGGGGCAAAATGTGGGATTTTGGTGCGAAATGGGGGAATTTGGGGCAAAAATGGGGGATTTTGGGGCAAAAATGCGGGATTTTGGTGTAAAATGCGGGAATTTGGGGCAAAAATGCGGCATTTGGGGGCAAAACGGGGGAATTTGGGGGGAAATCGCGGGATTTTGGGGCAACAATGTGGGATTTTGGTGTGAAATGGGGGAATTTGGGGCAAAAATGCGGGATTCTGGGGGCAAAATGTGGGATTTTGGGGTGAAATGGGGGAATTTGGGGCAAAATGGGGGAATTTGGTGAAAAATGGGGGAATTTGGGGAAAAAAAGCGGGATTTGGGGCAAAAATGCGGGAATTTGGGGGGAAATTGTGGGATTTTGGGGGCAAAATGTGGGATTTTGGTGTGAAACGTGGGAGTTTTGGGCAAAAATGCGGCATTTGGGGGCGAAATGGGGGAATTTGGGGGGAAATCGCGGAATTTTGGGGCAACAATGTGGGATTTTGGTGCGAAATGGGGGAATTTGGGGCAAAATGTGGGAATTTTGGTGCGAAATGGGGGAATTTGGGGCAAAAATGCGGGATTTGGGGGGCAAAATGGGGGAATTTGGGGGGAAATTCCTGGATTTTGGGGCAAAATGTGGGCTTTTGGTGTGAAATGCGGGAATTTGGGGCAAAAATGCGGGATTTGGGGGGCAAAATGGGGGAATTTGGGGGAAATCACGGGATTTTGTGGGCAAAATGTGGGATTTTGGTGCGAAATGGGGGAATTTGGGGCAAAATGGGGGAATTTGGGGCAAAAATGCGGGAATTTGGGGGGCGAAACGGGGGAATTTGGGGGAAATCATGGGATTTTGGGGGCAAAATGTGGGATTTTGGTGCGAAATGGGGGAATTTGGGGCAAGAATGGGGGATTTTGGGGGCAAATTGTGGGAATTTGGGGTGAAATCCCGGGATTTTGGGGGCAAAATGTGGGATTTTGGTGTGAAATGTGGGAATTTGGGGCAAAAATGCGGCATTTGGGGGCAAAACGGGGGAATTTGGGGGGAAATCGCGGGATTTTGGGGCAACAATGTGGGATTTTGGTGCGAAATGGGGGAATTTGGGGCCAAAATGCGGGATTTGGGGCCAAAATGTGGGAATTTGGGGGAAAAATGGGGGATTTTGGGGGCAAAATGTGGGATTTTGGTGCGAAATGGGGGAATTTGGGGCAAAAATGTGGGATTTGGGGGGCAAAATGGGGGAATTTGGGGGGAAATTGTGGGATTTTGGGGGCAAAATGTGGGATTTTGGTGTGAAATGGGGGAATTTGGGGCAAAATGTGGGAATTTTGGTGCGAAATGGGGGAATTTGGGGCAAAAATGCGAGAATTTGGGGCAAAAATGCAGGATTTGGGTGGCAAAATGGGGGAATTTGGGGAAATCACAGGATTTTGGGAGCAAAATGTGGGATTTTGGTGCGAAATGCGGGAATTTGGGGAAAAAATGGGGGATTTTGGGGCAAAACGTGGGATTTTGGTGTGAAATGTGGGAATTTGGGGCAACAATGTGGGACTTGGGGGGCAAAATGTGGGATTTTGGTGCGAAATGGGGGAATTTGGGGCAAAAATGGGGGATTTTGGGGCAAAAATGCGGGATTTTGGTGTAAAATGCGGGAATTTGGGGCAAAAATGCGGCATTTGGGGGCAAAACGGGGGAATTTGGGGGGAAATCGCGGGATTTTGGGGCAACAATGTGGGATTTTGGTGTGAAATGGGGGAATTTGGGGCAAAAATGCGGGATTCTGGGGGCAAAATGTGGGATTTTGGGGTGAAATGGGGGAATTTGGGGCAAAATGGGGGAATTTGGTGAAAAATGGGGGAATTTGGGGAAAAAAAGCGGGATTTGGGGCAAAAATGCGGGAATTTGGGCGAAAATGTGGGATTTTGGGGGCAAAATGTGGGATTTTGGTGTGAAATGTGGGAATTTGGGGCAAAATGTGGGAATTTTGGTGTAAAATGTGGGAATTTGGGGCAAAAATGCAGGAATTTGGGGCAAAAATGTGGGATTTGGGGCAAAATGGGGGAATTTGGGGCAAAAATGGGGGATTTTGGTGTAAAATGCTGGATTTTGGGGGCAAAATGTGGGATTTTGGTGCAAAATGGGGAAATTGGGGCAAAATGTGGGAATTGTGGTGCGAAATGTGGGAATTTGGGGCAAAAATGCGAGAACTTGGGGCAAAAATGCGGGATTTTGGGGGAAAATGGTGGAATTTGGGGGAAATCGCAGGATTTGGGGGGCAAAATGTCGGATTTTGGTGTGAAATGTGGGAATTTGGGGCTAAAATGCGGAATTTTGGGGGCAAAATGTGGGATTTTGATGTAAAATGCGGGAATTTGGGGCAAAAATGGGAGATTTTGGGGGCAAAATGGGGGAATTTGGGGGGAAATTGTGGGATTTTGGGGGCAAATTGTGGGCTTTTGGTGTGAAATGGGGGAATTTGGGGCAAAATGTGGGAATTTTGGTGTAAAATGGGGAAATTTGGGGCAAAAATGCGGGAATTTGGGGCAAAAATGGGGGAATTTGGGGGGCAAAATGGGGGAATTTGAGGAAATCACAGGATTTTGGGGGAAAATGTGGGATTTTGGTGCGAAATGCGGGAATTTGGGGCAAAAATGTGGGAATTTGGGGCAAAAATGCGGGATTTGGGGGGCGAAACGGGGGAATTTGGGGGAAATCATGGGATTTTGGGGGCAAAATGTGGGATTTTGGTGCAAAATGGGGGAATTTGGGGCAAGAATGGGGGATTTTGGGGGCAAATTGTGGGAATTTGGGGTGAAATCCCGGGATTTCGGGGGCAAAATGTGGCATTTTGGTGTGAAATGTGGGAATTTGGGGCAAAAATGCGGCATTTGGGGGCAAAACGGGGGAATTTGGGGGGAAATCGCGGGATTTTGGGGCAACAATGTGGGATTTTGGTGCGAAATGGGGGAATTTGGGGCAAAATGTGGGAATTTTGGTGTAAAATGTGGGAATTTGGGGCAAAAATGTGGGAATTTGGGGCAAAAATGCGGGAATTTGGGGCAAAAAAAGCGGGATTTGGGGCAAAATGGGGGAATTTGGGGCAAAATTGGGGGATTTTGGGGGCAAAATGTGGGATTTTGGTGTAAAATGCTGGATTTTGGGGGCAAAATGTGGGATTTTGGTGCGAAATGGGGAAATTGGGGCAAAGTGTGGGAATTTTGGTGCGAAATGGGGGAATTTGGGGCAAAAATGCAGGAATTTGGGGCAAAAATGCGGGATTTTGGGGGAAAATGGGGGAATTTGGGGAAATCGCAGGATTTGGGGGGCAAAATGTCGGATTTTGGTGTGAAATGTGGGAATTTGGGGCTAAAATGCGGAATTTTTGGGGAAAATGGGGGAATTTGGGGAAATCGCAGGATTTGGGGGGCAAAATGTCGGATTTTGGTGTGAAATGTGGGAATTTGGGGCTAAAATGCGGAATTTTGGGGGCAAAATGTGGGATTTTGGTGTAAAATGCGGGAATTTGGGGCAAAAATGGGAGATTTTGGGGGCAAAATGGGGGAATTTGGGGGGAAATTGCGGGAATTTGGGGCAAAAATGTGGGCTTTTGGTGTGAAATGTGGGAATTTGGGGCAAGAATGGGGGATTTTGGGGGCAAAATGTGGGAATTTGGGGTGAAATCCCGGGATTTCGGGGGCAAAATGTGGGATTTTGGTGTGAAATCTGGGAATTTGGGGCAAAAATGCGGCATTTGGGGGCAAAACGGGGGAATTTGGGGGGAAATCGCGGGATTTTGGGGCAACAATGTGGGATTTTGGTGTGAAATGGGGGAATTTGGGGCAAAAATGGGGGATTCTGGGGGCAAAATGTGGGATTTTGGGGTGAAATGGGGGAATTTGGGGCAAAATGGGGGAATTTGGTGAAAAATGGGGGAATTTGGGGCAAAAATGCGGATTTGGGGCAAAAATGCGGGAATTTGGGCGAAAATGTGGGATTTTGGGGGCAAAATGTGGGATTTTGGTGTGAAATGTGGGAGTTTTGGGCAAAAATGCGGCATTTGGGGGCGAAATGGGGGAATTTGGGGGGAAATCGCGGAATTTTGGGCAACAATGTGGGATTTGGTGCGAAATGGGGGAATTTGGGGCAAAAATGTGGGAATTTTGGTGCGAAATGGGGAATTGGGGCAAAAATGCGAGATTTGGGGGCAAATGGGGGAATTTGGGGGAAATTCCTGGATTTTGGGGCAAAATGTGGGCTTTTGGTGTGAAATGCGGGAATTTGGGGCAAAAATGCGGGATTTGGGGGCAAAATGGGGGAATTTGGGGGAAATCATGGGATTTTGGGGGCAAAATGTGGGATTTTGGTGCGAAATGGGGGAATTTGGGGCAAAATGGGGGAATTTGGGGCAAAATGCGGGAATTTGGGGCAAAAATGCGGGAATTTGGGGGCGAAACGGGGGAATTTGGGGAAATCACGGGATTTTGGGGGCAAAATGTGGATTTTGGTGCGAAATGGGGGAATTTGGGGCAAGAATGGGGGATTTTGGGGCAAAATGTGGGAATTTGGGGTGAAATCCCGGGATTTTGGGGGCAAAATGTGGGATTTTGGTGTGAAATGTGGGAATTTTGGGCAAAAATGCGGCATTTGGGGGCAAAACGGGGGAATTTGGGGGGAAATCACGGATTTTGGGGCAAAATGTGGGAATTTTGGTGTGAAACGGGGGAATTTGGGGCAAAAATGCGGGATTTGGGGGCAAAATGGGGATTTTGGGGGGAAATCGCGGGATTTGGGGCAACAATGTGGGATTTTGGTGCGAAATGGGGGAATTTGGGCAAAATGTGGGAATTTTGGTGCGAAATGGGGATTTTGGGGCAAAAATGCGGATTTTGGTGTAAAATGCGGGAATTTGGGGCAAAAATGCGGGATTTGGGGGGCGAAACGGGGAATTTGGGGGAAATCACGGGATTTTGGGGGCAAAATGTGGGATTTTGGTGCGAAATGGGGAATTTGGGGCAAGAATGGGGGATTTTGGGGCAAAATGTGGAATTTGGGTGAAATCCCGGATTTTGGGGGCAAAATGTGGGATTTTGGTGTGAAATGTGGGAGTTTTGGGCAAAAATGCTGGATTTGGGGGCGAAACGGGGGATTTTGGGGGGAAATCGCGGGATTCTGGGGCAACAATGTGGGATTTTGGTGCGAAATGGGGAATTTGGGGCAAAATGTGGGAATTTTGGTGCGAAATGGGGGAATTTGGGGCAAAAATGCGGGATTTGGGGGGCAAAATGGGGGAATATGGGGGAAATTACTGGATTTTGGGGCAAAATGTGGGATTTTGGTGTGAAATGCGGGAATTTGGGTCAAAATGCGGATTTGGGGGCGAAACGGGGGAATTTGGGGGAAATCACGGGATTTTGGGGGCAAAATGTGGATTTTGGTGCGAAATGGGGGAATTTGGGGCAAAATGGGGAATTTGGGGCAAAAATGCGGGAATTTGGGGGGTGAAACGGGGGAATTTGGGGGAAATCACGGGATTTTGGGGCCAAAATGTGGGATTTTGGTGCGAAATGGGGGAATTTGGGCCAAAATGCGGGATTTGGGGCCAAAATGTGGGATTTTGGTGTGAAATGGGGGAATTTGGGGCAAAATGTGGGAATTTTGGTGCGAAATGGGGGAATTTGGGGCAAAAATGCGAGAATTTGGGGCAAAAATGCAGGATTTGGGTGGCAAAATGGGGAATTTGGGGAAATCACAGGATTTTGGGAGCAAAATGTGGGATTTTGGTGCGAAATGCGGGAATTTGGGGAAAAAATGGGGGATTTTGGGGCAAAACGTGGGATTTGGTGTGAAATGTGGGAATTTGGGGCAAAAATGTGGGACTTGGGGGCAAAATGTGGGATTTTGGTGCGAAATGGGGGAATTTGGGGCAAAATGGGGGATTTTGGGGCAAAAATGCGGGATTTTGGTGTAAAATGCGGGAATTTGGGGCAAAAATGCGGCATTTGGGGGCAAAACGGGGGAATTTGGGGGGAAATCGCGGGATTTTGGGGCAACAATGTGGGATTTTGGTGTGAAATGGGGGAATTTGGGGCAAAAATGCGGGATTCTGGGGGCAAAATGTGGGATTTTGGGGTGAAATGGGGGAATTTGGGGCAAAATGGGGGAATTTGGTGAAAAATGGGGGAATTTGGGAAAAAAAGCGGGATTTGGGGCAAAAATGCGGGAATTTGGCGAAAATGTGGGATTTTGGGGGCAAAATGTGGGATTTTGGTGTGAAACGTGGGAGTTTTGGGCAAAATGCGGCATTTGGGGGCGAAATGGGGAATTTGGGGGGAAATCGCGGAATTTTGGGGCAACAATGTGGGATTTTGGTGCGAAATGGGGGAATTTGGGGCAAAATGTGGGAATTTTGGTGCGAAATGGGGGAATTTGGGGCAAAAATGCGGGATTTGGGGGGCAAAATGGGGAATTTGGGGGAAATTCCTGGATTTTGGGGCAAAATGTGGGCTTTTGGTGTGAAATGCGGGAATTTGGGGCAAAAATGCGGGATTTGGGGGGCAAAATGGGGGAATTTGGGGAAATCACGGGATTTTGGGGGCAAAATGTGGATTTTGGTGCGAAATGGGGGAATTTGGGGCAAAATGGGGAATTTGGGGCAAAATGCGGAATTTGGGGGGCGAAACGGGGGAATTTGGGGGAAATCATGGGATTTTGGGGGCAAAATGTGGGATTTTGGTGCGAAATGGGGGAATTTGGGGCAAGAATGGGGGATTTTGGGGCAAATTGTGGGAATTTGGGGTGAAATCCCGGGATTTTGGGGGCAAAATGTGGGATTTTGGTGTGAAATGTTGGGAATTTGGGGCAAAAATGCGGCATTTGGGGGCAAAACGGGGGAATTTGGGGGGAAATCGCGGATTTTGGGGCAACAATGTGGGATTTTGGTGCGAAATGGGGGAATTTGGGGCCAAAATGCGGGATTTGGGGCCAAAATGTGGGAATTTGGGGGAAAAATGGGGATTTTGGGGGCAAAATGTGGGATTTTGGTGCGAAATGGGGAATTTGGGGGGAAATTGTGGGATTTTGGGGGCAAAATGTGGGATTTTGGTGTGAAATGGGGAATTTGGGGCAAAATGTGGGAATTTTGGTGCGAAATGGGGGAATTTGGGGCAAAAATGCGAGAATTTGGGCAAAAATGCAGGATTTGGGTGGCAAAATGGGGAATTTGGGGAAATCACAGGATTTTGGGAGCAAAATGTGGGATTTTGGTGCGAAATGCGGGAATTTGGGAAAAAATGGGGGATTTTGGGGCAAAACGTGGGATTTTGGTGTGAAATGTGGGAATTTGGGGCAAAAATGTGGACTTGGGGGGCAAAATGTGGGATTTTGGTGCGAAATGGGGGAATTTGGGGCAAAAATGGGGGATTTTGGGGCAAAAATGCGGGATTTTGGTGTAAAATGCGGGAATTTGGGGCAAAAATGCGGCATTTGGGGCAAAACGGGGGAATTTGGGGGAAATCGCGGGATTTTGGGGCAACAATGTGGGATTTTGGTGTGAAATGGGGGAATTTGGGGCAAAAATGCGGGATTCTGGGGGCAAAATGTGGGATTTTGGGGTGAAATGGGGGAATTTGGGCAAAATGGGGGAATTTGGTGAAAAATGGGGGAATTTGGGGAAAAAAAGCGGGATTTGGGGCAAAAATGCGGGAATTTGGGCGAAAATGTGGGATTTTGGGGGCAAAATGTGGATTTTGGTGTGAAACGTGGGAGTTTTGGGCAAAAATGCGGCATTTGGGGCGAAATGGGGAATTTGGGGGAAATCGCGGAATTTTGGGGCAACAATGTGGGATTTTGGTGCGAAATGGGGGAATTTGGGCAAAATGTGGGAATTTTGGTGCGAAATGGGGGAATTTGGGGCAAAAATGCGGGATTTGGGGGGCAAAATGGGGAATTTGGGGGGAAATTCCTGGATTTTGGGGCAAAATGTGGGCTTTTGGTGTGAAATGCGGGAATTTGGGGCAAAAATGCGGGATTTGGGGGGCAAAATGGGGAATTTGGGGGAAATCACGGGATTTTGGGGCAAAATGTGGGATTTTGGTGCGAAATGGGGGAATTTGGGGCAAAATGGGGGAATTTGGGGCAAAAATGCGGGAATTTGGGGGGCGAAACGGGGAATTTGGGGAAATCATGGGATTTTGGGGGCAAAATGTGGGATTTTGGTGCGAAATGGGGAATTTGGGGCAAGAATGGGGGATTTTGGGGGCCAAATTGTGGAATTTGGGGTGAAATCCGGGATTTTGGGGGCAAAATGTGGGATTTTGGTGTGAAATGTGGGAATTTTGGGCAAAAATGCGGCATTTGGGGCAAAACGGGGGAATTTGGGGGGAAATCGCGGGATTTTGGGGCAACAATGTGGGATTTTGGTGTGAAATGCGGGAATTTGGGGCAAATTGTGGGAATTTGGGGCAAAAATGCGGGAATTTGGGGGGCGAAACGGGGATTTGGGGGAAATCATGGGATTTTGGGGGCAAAATGTGGGATTTTGTGCGAAATGGGGAATTTGGGCAAAAATGGGGGATTTTGGGAGCAAAATGTGGGAATTTGGGGTGAAATCCCGGGATTCGGGGCAAAATGTGGATTTTGGTGTAAAATGGGGGAATTTGGGGCAAAAATGCGGGATTTGGTGCCAAAATGCTGGATTTTGGGGGAAAAATGAAGGATTTCGGGGGCAAAATGTGGGATTTTGGTGTAAAAACGGGGAATTTGGGGCAAAAATGTGGGATTTTGGGGGCAAAATGGGGGAATTTGGGGGAAATTGTGGGATTTTGGGGGCAAAATGTGGGATTTTGGTGTGAAATGGGGAATTTGGGGCAAAAATGTGGAAATTTTGGTGCGAAATGGGGGAATTTGGGGCAAAAATGCGGAATTTGGGCCAAAATGCAGGATTTGGGGGGCAAAATGGGGGAATTTGGGGAAATCACAGGATTTTGGGAGCAAAATGTGGGATTTTGGTGCGAAATGCGGGAATTTGGGTAAAAAATGGGGGATTTGGGGCAAAATGTGGGATTTTGGTGTGAAATGTGGGAATTTGGGGCAAAAATGTGGGACTTGGGGGCAAAATGTGGGATTTTGGTGCGAAATGGGGAATTTGGGCAAAAATGGGGAATTTTGGGGCAAAATGTGGGATTTTGGTGTAAAATGCTGGATTTTGGGGGCAAAATGTGGGAATTTTGGCGCGAAATGGGGGAATTTGGGCAAAATGTGGGAATTTGGTGCGAAATGGGGGAATTTGGGGCAAAAATGCGGGAATTTGGGGCAAAATGCGGGAATTTGGGGGAAATTTCGGGATTTTGGGGGCAAAATGTGGGCTTTTGTGTGAAATGTGGGAATTTGGGACAAAATGTGGGAATTTTGGTGTAAAATGTGGGAATTTGGGGCAAAAATGCGGGAATTTGGGGCAAAAATGCGGGATTTGGGGGGCAAAATGGGGAATTTGGGGAAATCACAGGATTTTGGGAGCAAAATGTGGGATTTTGGTGCGAAATGGGGGAATTTGGGGCAAAAATGGGGATTTGTGGGGCGAAATGTGGAATTTGGGGGGAAATTCCAGGATTTTGGGGGCAAAATGTGGGCTTTTGGTGTGAAATGGGGGAATTTGGGCAAAAATGCGGGATTTGGGGGCGAAATGGGGGAATTTGGGGAAATCACGGGATTTTTGGGCAACAATGTGGGATTTTGGTGCGAAATGCGGGAATTTTGGGCAAGAATGGGGGATTTTGGGGGCAAAATGTGGGAATTTGGGGTGAAATCCCGGGATTTCGGGGGCAAAATGTGGGATTTTGATGTGAAATTGGGGAATTTGGGTCAAAAATGCGGGATTTGGGGGGCAAAATGGGGGAATTTGGGGGGAATTGTTAGATTTTGGGGCAAAATGTGGGATTTTGGTGCGAAATGGGGTAATTTGGGGCAAAAATGCGGGATTTGGCGGGCAAAAGGTGGGAATCTTGGGGGAAATCGCGCGATTTTGGGGGCGAACCTGTGGGGGGTGTGGCGGCGTCCACTCCCCGTTCCGGTGTCCGGTCCTCCCGGCCAGCAGGGGGCGGTGTTGGAGACGCCGTTGGGGCCTGTTCACATGGCGCTGGAGGGCGCGCCCCGCCCTGGTCGCCCCGCCCTGCTGATGCTGCCGGACGTGGGCCACACGCGTGAGTCCCGCCCCCTTCCCCCTCTCCCGCCGCGCCCCTCCCCCCGCCCGCCGCGCCGGGGGCGGGGGGAGGGGCGCGGTCTCAGCCGCGCCCCTCCCCCACAGACGCCTCGTGCTTCGCCCCGCTCTTCGCCCACCCCGAGATGCGGGAGGTCGCCAGCCACTTCCTGCTCGTCCACCTA